>NC_050466.1:25238977-25945227 GCF_903995425.1 Onychomys torridus
AATCCTCCTGCCTCTGCCTTCTTCAGTAAATCCTACTGGCATGCGCCGCCACAACTGGCCTAGTGTAGCTCGGGCCTGAGCTGGGGCCCACAAGGCCACAGGCAAAAGGCTTTGTCATGAATTTGTACAACGAACGTTGGGCGCCAGATGTAGTAGGAATCTTAAAAGGTCTTATTAATAAAAATAAACCTGATGCCAGTTATTGGGGTGATTGCTGGAAGATTAGAGACACAGAACTATCTCACCTTGCTAGTTCCTCAGGTGATCCTGTTTCCTCAGGATGGAAGCTTCTGAGTCCTCCTCCACATGTATCTCAGCTGAACTGTGTTGCTCCAAAGCCTGAACGCTTAACCAACCAAATGCTTAACTAACCAAATGCTTAACTCTTCTAGTTCCTGGTCCTCACACCTTACATACCTTCCTCTTTCTGCCCCCATTCCCTGGGATTCTGGAATTAAAGGCGTGGGTCACTATGCTTAGCTGTGTCTAAAGTGGCCTTGAACTCAGAAATCTGATAGCTCTGCTTCCCAAGTGCTGAGATTAAAGGCATGTACTACTACCACCCAACTTCTGCTATAGCTTACTCTTCCCATTTTCTAGCCACCATTTTTGGCTTTGTTCTAGTGGCTGTCGGTTCTCTGACCCCAGATTTGTTTATTTCAGGGAACACACAATATTTCAGGGAACACAATACCCACCACATGGAACCACAACAGGAACAGCATAGCATGATAACCCTGAGGTTGCAGTAGTGGCATACCTTGCCAGTAACCAAAAGACCTCTCATTAGGCCCATGGCATACTGAACAAGAAGGAAATCATGCCTGGTACTGGAAACCTATCTACCTGGGGCTAGTGATGTCGTGGATCTTAGATGAGACCCTACTAGAAACACTTCACAAAATAAATAAATAAATAAAAAGGCTATGAATTTGAAAGCGAAAAAAGGAGGAATGCAATGGAGGGCTTCAAGGGAGGAAAAGGAAGTGAAGAATGCTATAATTACAGCATAATCTCAAAATTAAAGAAAATATCTTTTAAAAAGAAAACTACAAAATATGTGAGCCCTTGGAGAAAGAATGGAGACCACAAGAAGATCCAAAATGAATTAAGTTCAATCAAGAAACCTGCACTCAAAAACTACCTACTTTGCTGATTTCTTGCTATATAACTTATGCAAGTCACCTAACTATGATTTTTTTTTTTTCAAGAGGACTAAAATAAGTGATTCATGTAAAAAAAGGCACCATGTTTTTTTTTTAATTGTTGTTTTTGTGTTAAATTCCACTGCATATGATTGAAAATACTACTTCTGAGTGCATTTTCTTAGAAAGCTGCATGCCGGTAGCTTCATTAGTCTGCCCCCTTTTGCTGTGGGATGTCTTTCTGTACACTGTGAATATATGTTTTCCCATTGGTTAATACAGAAGCTGCTCTGGCCTATGACAAGTCAGGCAGGAAATCCAGGAGAGAGAGGAAGAAGAAAGGCAGATGCAAAGAGATGCCAGCCTCTTTCCCAAGGAACAAGATGCCAGCAGACTGGTAAGCCATGGAACACATGGCAAAATATAGATGAGTAGAAATGGGTTAATTTAAGATATAAGAGCTAGCTAGAAAGACACCTGCCATAGACCATACAGTTTGTAAATAATATAAGCCTCTGTGTGTTTACTTGGGTCCAAGCAGCTACAGGATTGCAGGTGAGAGAGATTTGTCTGGACTACAAGGTGCGAGGCAGAACTTGAGAAACTTACAGCCACACCCTTTTGTATGTCTCCCAAAACATAACTACACCTTTCCTTCTTTGTATAAGCATGAGGATATGGTGATATTTTATTTGTGCTGAAATGTGATTTTATTTGTAGGTTAATAATAAAGTTTCCTGGGGGTCAGAGCTAATAGTGAGCCATAGCAAAAGCCGGACGGTGGTGGCACATCCCTTTAATCTCAATTCCAATCATAGAGACCTGGAAGTCTGTATAGACAGATGAGGAGGTCATGTGGTTGGGTTTACAACCAATGAGAAGGCAGAACAGAAAGTCAATGAAAAGACAGACACACAGGAAGTAGGTCTCTTAGGAAGGACAGCAGCGGCAGTGAAGGGTAAGAAGGAGGTTTTAGTCTCAGCTCTTAGGTACTGCTCTGACCTCTTAGGCTTTTAACTCTGCATTTGGCTCTGTGTTTCTTATTTAATAAGACTGTTACATCTATGCAAGGAGCATAGTTTCTCTAACACTTTGGACTCCTTATTCTTTCTCTAAAGCATCCCTCACAGCAATGATTTTCTTGCCTGTCATAGAGTTTTTATTTCTTTTTTCAATTTTCTTTTTTCATTTTAAAATAATGTTTTTGTAATTCTTTGAAATTTTCTTATAATATATTTTCATCAGAATCACCTTCTGATAACTTTCAGATCCACTCCAGATCCCTATGTATCCTACTTCATGTTCTCTTTCTCTTTTTATTTTAAATGCACTGAGTACAGTTTGTTTGGGCCAATTACTTCTGGGTATAGGGCCTGCCCTGAAGAGTTGTTTAAACATCACTTGTCACATCATTAGAGCAAACTGACTCTCCAAGAAGCTATCAAATGTGGATAGTTGCTCAGATAGGAGTGGGCCATTATGCCTGGCTTTCATCTTCCACACTGGGATTTTGTGTGGCTTAAGCTTTCTTAGTTCTTGCATATGTTGTCAAAAGTACTGTGTGTTTATATGTGCAACTAACTTGTTATGTCTGAAAAACACTGTCTTGGAAGTCATCTACCACTTCTGACTCTCACAATTCTTGAGAGGAAGCATTTGATACAGACATCCCAGTCAGGACTGAGCATTCTGAAATTGCTTATTCTCTGTATACTGATCAGTTGGGGTCCTCTGTGTTACTTGTAATTTTCTGCCAAGCTTTTCTGATGAAGATTGGGAGGTTCAATGGTCTATGATGTAACAATAACTGGTTAGGAGCTCCCTTAATTAGATCTCCATTTAGCAAAATAGTAGTAATAGATTTTCCTCTAGGGCCTATGACCTAGCCATGGGATCTTGTCCACAATAACAGTGTTAAGTATGGGTTCCATTTCCTGGATTGGGACACTATGATATTAGTTGGTTACTCCCAAAGCATTCAAGTCACTATTGTACAAGTATGTTTATCTTGCCATACAGATCATTATTGTTTATACAGTTTGTGGCTGAGTGAGACTGATGATTACTTTTCTCCTCTAGTAGCAAGTATAGAACCTTTTGGAAATATAAAAGCATAGCAGTGTGGATAAAGCTTCTATGTCAGTACCAGCTAAAGTTCTCCATGCTGTATGACTCAGGAGTATAGTAACTTTAGCAATATGGTCTCCTTATCAAGTTCTGGATGGTAACCAAGAGCAATGATGCTAACCTGTAATTTTAATAAGTCTGTGGAACTTATTGGCAAACAACTTGAAAGGAGGTAACACATTCCTGTTACTGGAGCTTTTATTAGGTAGCATTTGGTGGCTACTTGGAATATTGTCCTCTACCACTATAGGGTAACTCCATCTAACCTCTTTTTATATATGTACATGTATATGTATATGTATATGTGTACATATATATATAATGAAGATTCTACAATAGTAGGTTTCCAAATGACTTTTAAAAGATATTTAGTACTAGTTATCACTCCTCATATGATTTCCTCTACCATATATCCTCCACCCCTATTAACCATTCTTATTCCATTTTGTCCGTCATAAAAACTCTATTCTATCTCCCCTTCCTTGAAAAATCTCTTTTTCTTCTATATCTCCTTGCTGGATTCCAAAAATCTGGAGGTAGTATAAATGAAATTCACATATCTAAAATTTAAAAGCTAAAATCCTCAAATTAGAAAGGCATGTGACATTTCTCTTTCTGAGTCTGGCCTACCCAAATCAGGATAATTGTTTACAGTTCCATCCATTCATCTGGGAATTTCATAATTTCATTTTCTTATTGGATGAATAATATTCTATTGGTTAAATAACACTATTTTTCTTATCCATTAATCTGTTGGTTGACACCCATGTCATTTCTATTTCATGGATATTGTGAATAAAGCAGCGCTGATGTGGATGACTATGAATTGTATAGTAGGATATGGAGTCCTTTCTGTATATGACCAAGAGTGATATAGATCAATGAAGTAGTAGATGTAACTTTTTGAGGAAACACAACAGTAGTTTCCATATCAGTGGCACCAGTTTTCACTACCTTCAGCCATGAATAACTCTTCCCCTTTCCATGCATTCTTGCCAGAATGTGCTGTCATTTGTTTTATTGATCTTGGCCTTCGAACTAGAATAAGATGAAATATCTAAGTAGTTTAATTTGCATTTCTCTGATGGCTAAGGATATTGATCATTTCCCTAAGTATTTCTCAACAAGTTGTGTTTCATTTTGGGGGTGAATTATGTTTAATTTCATTCCCTATTTTCAGCTGGATTCTTTGTTTTCTTGATTTTGTATATTAGATAAATTAACCCTCAGTCAGATATATGGGTGGTAAAATATTTATTTCCATTTTATAGAATGTCTCATCACTTGAAATATGGTGTCCTTTGTTGTACAGAAACTTATTAGTTTCATGTGGTCCCATTTCTGAATTGTTTGTCTTATTGCCTGTGCTATCAGTGTCCTGTTCAGAAAGCCCTTTCCTGTGCCAGTTAGCTGAAAACTATTCTCTAATTACCCTTCTATCAGATTCAGTGTATCATTTTTTTATGTTGAGGTCCTTGATCCATTTGTATTTAGGTTTTGTGCAGGGTAAGAGATAAGGATCAAGTTCCATTCTTCTACTTGCAGTCATCAAGTTAGACCAACACCATTTGTTGAAGATACTATCTTTCCTCCAGTGTGCATGCTTGGCATCTTTGTAAAAAATAAGGGGATTGTAGATATGTGGGCTTATGTCTAGGTCCTCAGTTCTAATCCACTGATTAACCTGTCTGTTTTTGTTCCAAAAGTATTTTGTTTTTACTAGATCCCTGGAATTTTTCTTTTAAACTATAATAAAATTTTCTTTGCACTTAAAATCAATAAAGAAATGATGATTTGTTTTAGATATGTAATATATATATATAATTAAAGTTGCATATGCAGAGAAAGACCTCTGTAAAGGGGAATAGTATTTGTAACCTAACTATTCCCTTATTCTCACCATTACGAATTATAAAGAATAACTACTTCCTATATGACCTTTATCACCTGTTGTATAATTTTACAAATATTCTGCAAAATTCTAAATTTATCTCCCCAAATTATGTGTTCTATGACTTGAAAAATAATGACAGAATAACTTGGGAACACACTGAATCCACTGTAAGTTGGATCCTAACTAAAAATCCACTAATCCCACATACTGCATAAATCTCTACATTTGCTTGAAGGCCACAATGAGGTACAAACTGCAGACACCCACAGGTATGAATATTTTCTTTTCTACAAGGTATAGTTATTCTAGTAAAGGGTAGTAGTCCTGTTAGGAATGTAATTTTGAAACATCAATAATAAAACATCTCAAAATTGTAGCAAGGTCCTTCTTTAAAGGAATCTAGCTGACTCTGAATTTGAGTTTTGGATGTAGCTATGGGTTTAGAAGGCAAAGATGGGTGGGCATTGAGGGGAATCAATATTGATTGCTTGATATATTATTCAGGATCACTCACTACTGATTCCACAGACAAAGGAGATTTAACTGCATAGATCTGGAAACTGGCTGAAGTTTGGAAAATAGTTCAAGTTCCATGGTTATTCTCTTGCTAAGATTCAATGTAGCCTTTCATTCATTGTTCTAGAATTGTTCTGCTTATTCAGACAAAGAACATAGTAGGTTTCTTATCAGTTTTAATTATTAGATCATGAATAGTACAAAGATCTACAAAAGTCATATTATGAACATTGCTTCCACTTGGTCCCTGCTACTACAGGAAACAATTCAACTTCTTATATTTAAATCATCCATGTTGGGCAACCATATCTCTCACTGTTAGGTCTGGAAAACAGGGAAGGGAAATGGAACAGCTGCTCAACTAATCTATTTCTTACAGTTTTGGTGAACACCAGGTCTTTAGGACACTCCTATTTTGGAAGATGAGGTTTTAAAAGGAAAAATTACTCTCACATTCTAATTTTCCTAAGCCTTTTTAATCCATTCATAAACACTAAGCTAATGGATAGCAGGCTTCCTAAACTCATTCACAGTAAACCAACTTTTGTCCCAAACTTCAGCAAAGAAATCAAACTAAATTCTTGACACTCTTTTCAAATGTTCAAGCTACAATGTCAAATCCAGAATCTCTGCTCAATGAGCCATATTGATAATCTTAGCCAGATTTAATTTTATGTTATTTTGAACCTTATCCCACATCCTTTAAATACATCCACACACATGAGCATTGGATGTTTAATTGGAAAAATCATAAAAATAATAAAATTATTTATGGGTATAATGTACCTCTTTTTGGACACATTCTACTTCACCTCTGGGGGCTTACTCTCTTGTCTGCTGAGAAGACTAGAGGAAATACTGAGTAAGCCAAGAAGGGCATCAGAATTGCAATGCTCAACATCTCTATCAGGGAAGGTCATTGTTGGTTCCACAGGGAATGCAGGATTAATTTCTTCAAGAAAGGGTGGTGTGGGCTACTGCAAGAGGTTTGTGTGGAAATGTGTCCAAGAAAAGAGTGGAAAGCCCACTTCCTTAGGCCAAATAGATCCACCAAAATCTGAGAGCTCAATGTTTATACCCTAAAAAGGTTTTCCCTCTCACCTCTATTGTTTCCTACAGGATTTCATGCTTTTCCAATAAATGAGTTCACTTCAAATGCCTCAATCTTTCAGCCAATTCTATTATACTGAAAATGAATTTGTGCTCCTGCATCTGGAAATTTGTTATAAATATAATTTGAGCCTTTATCTTATTTCAAGGTACCCTTTTCCACTCAGGATGATCTGCATAATATGGTAGACTTTGTAGCCATATTTGTTATGATAGAGTATAAGGGATTGGTAAGTAGTGAATGAATCCACCCTTTAGACTGGAATAGGAAGGACATTTGGTTGAGTACACTGTAAGGAGACAGCAGGCTGGACAATAACTTAGAAGAGTGGTCTTGTGGCAGCAGTGTCTCCATTTTAGAGAAAAATGATCAAGGTCAGTTTCTTTTCTTTTTTTCTTTCCTTTTCCTTTTGGTAGTCACTATTTGTGGCAAAGAGAAATTTTTTTATATGAGGGGCGAGAACTGTACTTACCTGTGGCCATAAGGAAAATACTGAGATGTATTTAGGTATTATGTTGGCTTAGTAAAGCAACACTTGTAGGATCTCCTCCAAGATCCATGACTTCACAAGTGTGAGTGGCTGGGTAGGTTTCCAGTAATAGGTGATTTCCAAGTAGGTGAGTTTCTTCATATGAAGCTCCATGACTAGCCTATGAAGGAGAACAATACACTTTGGATGGTGCATTGTTATAGGAGACTAAGATGAGCTACTATGTAATCTGCATTTGCACAATGTCTGCCATACAAGCCAGAGTCAGGTAAATAAGTGGATCAAATCTGGATCCAGGACAAAGTGTTCCCATCACAAGACAAGTGGCTGGCTGCAGCTTCATAGTGTTAATTCAGAGTGTAGGATGCCTAGATCATGCTTAGAAAAATTACTGAGGATCAGATTCACTTCCTGGTCTCTTACTAAAGGTTGCTTTTATATATCTATCATTTAGTTTATATTTTACAGATATAGATAGATTCACACTTCAGATTACTTCAGCCTTTTGATAAGATCACATTCTGTGCAATTGTCTTCTTGGGACTATTTGAGGGTGATTGCAAGGTTAACAAAAATATGGTTGACATAATTTTGATTTGACACAATAAATAATGGCTTCAATTCCTCAAAATGCATCTAATGACAACAGATGTTTCAAGATAATTTTGGGCTTCTCAATGGCACTCCAGATACCACAATGTAGTGCTCATGTTCTGGGGTGTTTACCAAAATAATTTTTGGATATAACTTAAATTCCAAGGCAGTATTTTAAGAGAAAGTTCTGAAGTAGTTCTGTGATATAAAAATAGCTTGAACTGCTCCTTAATATATTGAACGTTTTTTTTTTTTCCTTAGAGGAAGAAATACTGGATAATGGAATGATTTACTGAAAAAGCACCTGAGATTGAACATGAAATTCAAAAAACTGAGAACTGGTAAGTTCATGAATTACAAGAATATAATTTGGAAAACAGAGCGGGAAGCTTTTGAAAGGGTCTAATATAATGTGAATGATGCATAGTATGCAATTGGTCTTTTACGTTATTCTTCAAAACTTCCAGTAAATGGAGTACATTTTAAAAATGAAAGCCATGACCAGCAATGAAATTGACTACATGATTATAAATGATATAGCATTTTATCTATGTCTTTCCAAAGAATAGCAACTGATTGCACCTATGTATCTGATGGTTAAGAAAAGAATATAATTTTTAATATTAAGGTGATGTTCATTTTAGCCATATATGACTAAAATGATACTTGAACTCCAAAAAGGAACAAATATCACTATCTGGTTTCATCATCATCATAGAAAGTAAATAAACTTAGATTTTAATTCCATCATATATCACATTTTTTTCATTATTTCAGACAAAACTAAAACTTTCTATTTTTTTTTATTGAAAAACTTTTGAGAAATCTGGATTGGGGAGAGTGAAGTTCAGAAGTTGACCTCAGAACAAAAGCTTTAGCTTTCCTCACAGTGGAACTTGGAACTGGAATATCATTTTAGAATTGTTCTGACTCTGGAGAGGACAGGGCATTTATACATCTCTATGGACATGTTATAAGAGGAAGGGGAAGGTCTTGTAAATAGATTCTCTTCAGAAGATAATGACTCTAAGAAGATAATAATGAGTATGTCAGTCAACTGTGACAATTGCAGCTGTGACAGGGAGGGCAGCTGGCCTAAGGGATGCAGGAGTACAACATAATGGCCACTACACAGATGAGGAAGTGACAGTATTACAGATCTAGGAATCATAATCCATATTCCACCCAACCTAATTCTTTTATATGATAAAGCAGAGAGGCTACATGATTTACTCAAACAAAAAGATCTATAAGTGCAATTTTTAAAAACAAACATGCATTGGCATTCTATCATTTTTTTTCTTTTTTTGTTATTTATTATATTTGTGTTTTAATTTTACACATCAGCCATGGGTTCCCCTGTCCCCCCCTCCCATTCCCGCCCCCACCTTCCCCCTAGCCCCTCCCCTCCATTCCCATCTCCTCCAGGGCCAAGACTCCCCTGGGGATTCATTTAAACCTGGTGGATTCAGTACAGGCAGGTCCAGTCCCCCACTTCCAGGCTGAGCAAAGTGTCCCTGTGTAAGCCCAAGGTTCCAAACAGCCAGCTCATGCACTAAGGACAGGTCCTGGTCCCACAGCCTGGATGCCTCCGAAACAGTTCAAGCTATTCAATTGTCTCACTTATCCAGAGGGCCTGATCCAGCTGGGGGCTCCACAGCCTTTGGATCATAATTCATGTGCTTCCATTCGTTTGGCTATTTGTCTCTGTGCTTTTCCAATCTTGGTCTCAACAATTCATGCTCTTACAGTCCCTCCTCTTTCTCAACAATTGGACTCCTGGAGCTCCACCTGGGGCCTGGCTGAGGATCTCTGCATCCACTTCCATCAGTTATTGGATGAGAGCTCCAGCATACCACCCTGAACGCGCCCAATCTTGTCTGATCTCAGAAGCTAAGCAGGGTCAGGCCTGGTTAGTACTTGGATGGGAGGCATTCTATCATTTAAACATTTATTATGAGAAGAGTTGAAAGTGAGAGAAGGAAAATACAATAAAACAAAGCCAAAAGCAGAATGGAAACATTGAACTCATTGAAAAGGACAGGGAATCGCTGTAGGAATTAAGTAACCTTTTGTTTTGCAATCAAATCTCATGTAAACAAAAGTTACTTTTATCATTTTGAGAAACACGTTTATCTTTAAGTATATTAGACAATAAATTGTGAGGTACTGAAAAAATGCATACCACCAACTGTTGTAGAATATTATTTTAAGATGTGTTACTTCTGTTTATGCTGTGGAATATTTGTTTAATGATGCAAAGCTATGTTGCATTCTTTTATGTTGCATTTGTTTAACTCTGTGAAGCTGTGATACTGTGGCTGGCTAATATACCTAATGGCCTAATAAAGAGCTGAACGGCCAATAGTGGAGCAGGGGAAAGGACATATGTGCATATTTAATAAGAATAGCATTATCAGTTTGATTGATTGGGTCAGATACTTCAAAAAGGATGTATAAACAAGTGTTTTGAATATTGTTTAGCTTAATACAGTTAATTATACCTTCTATCAAATCAATGTAAACATAGTATTAATATCACAAATGACATTACACAACAAAATTTGTGGCTATGACACTACCAAAATTTCTTCTTCGCTTTTCAGAAATCTACTTCCTATCACTATTTTCATATTATGAAATTATTAGAAATCTATTTTACATTTTTAAACCACACTTGCTCTTTTTCTTTGGCCATCTCTATAACCCTAGTAAATTGTTAGTTTTGTGATGTCTTCTCTGTGTATGATAAAATTTGGAAATATCAGTAAGATTTATTTAATGTTCTTGTCATTTTGCACCTTCACATTCAAAGTGCTTTCAATAATCATCACTAAAATCTAATGATTTTTTAATTACAATAAATTGGAAGACCTTATCCCTCATAGGATGATTACTCATAAATCATCCTGGGTGACTTAATGATTTGATGACTGCTTTTGCTTCTCCTCCCAGTGTTTCCCTCTTTAATCCTTCATGAACAGTGCTGGGACATCAATCTCCTTAAAATTATTGAATTGCATGATTCAATATCTCTAAAATTTCAGAGAGGAATTTCAAGTTAAAGTGTTATATGGCTGGAATAACTTGACATAACATCTTTTCACTGTTCAAAAAGAATTCAAAAGAATCATAAAAAATGAAATAATGAGCCCTTAAACTATAAAATTTTGGTGAATTTCTAACAAGTATCTAGTAATTTAGTTGTATTTAATAATAACAATAACTAATTCAATTAAAATGAACGTTTGTATTGTCCATTTGTTTTTCTGAAAATAAAGTGAATCTGTATGTTGAGTGACACTTTTTACCTGTCTTTCATTCTCTGGTCACTTATATAGAAATATAGAGTTCTTCTGACATCAGAATTCATGTTGTAAGCAACTGTGGATAAATATTAGTAGGACTTCTGAGGTGCAGATATTATAATACAAAATTATCACACCTGAGAGTAGGTTTTCCTACAGGAAGGTAATTAAAATTTTTGATAACTAGCAAGTATTTCTATTTAATTCATGTGTACTATTTCTATTTAAAAATGTTTGTCCACTTGTGGGATATGTAAGCTAAAATTATAAATTAGCAACACCAATGTAGAGGTGTATTTATCATCATTCTATGGTCAAAGTGAGTGAATATAGTTAGCTGAATACTGGTATCATGCTTCTGTACTATATTGTACTTTTACTAATTCAAGTCTGATTGAATATTCAATCATACTTAATGTCTCAAACAACTGAGATTATCTTAAAGAGGGAAATAATATTTATATTTTAATACATGGTAGCCAGAGAGCTAGCACTATATTTGTTTTTATTTCCCTTCTCCACAAAAACATGTTTAAAAGAAAAAAAATGTCATTCTTACAGTGAAGGAAATAAAGTTGTGATTTTAATTCTTGTATGTGAACTTATAGGAAAGTTGCTAACCTAATTAGTAACCATAACTCTCCTTCAAATATAAAATAAAATGTTGAAAGCAAAGCAATATGATAATTATTGTAGCTGTTAGGGACACAATGAACTGTTCAATTCAGCAATTGACAAAAGGGAACAGAGAAAGTTCTAGAAAAAGTCTTCTATTTTTCACTCAAGGAGGATGAGAAAAGAAATTAAAAATACCAAGCGTGTCCTAAATTCCTCTGTTACTTCTATCATTTATTTTGACATAATCCTTACAAATTCCATGGAGATATAGACCTAAGAGACATACATCTTTTAAAATTAAGGTGCAGTTTCAGTGTCTTCCTCTACTTGGATTGGGAAATGGAAATTGGTGCTGTTGTGGTATATGTGGAGAAGCAGGGTCAATAAACATAAAAATGGGGAGATCCAGAAAATTATTAAATTAAGACCCCATAGCACATAACACAGACTTCTACTGAACATTAGTAAGTGAAGAGGGGACCTATATTCTAAGACATTAACTATTGTTTGTAACTAGAGTTTTCCTGCCTGGCCCACAGTCAGGACAAATCTCTCTCACCTGCCAGGCCTATAGACACTCAGACCCAACCAACTAAACAATCAGAAACCTATATTGCTTACAAACTATATGGCCGTGGCAGGCTTCTTGCTATCTAGTTCTTATATCTTAAATTAACCCATTTCTGATAGTCTATAAGTTGCCACGTGGCTTGTGGCTTAGCAGTACCTTACATCTCGCTTGTCATGGCAGCGGCTGGCAGTGTCTCTCTCCACCTTCCACTTCCCACAATTCTCCTCCTCCTTGTCCTGCATACCCTATCCTTCCTGCCTGGCTACTGGCCAACCAGCACTTTATTTATTTTAACCAATGAGAGGAGCATATTTGACCTACAGACCATCCCACAGCAATTGGTGATCTGGACACTGGACAAAAATCTATTTATCTATTGATAAAATAAATGGTGAAAGACATTAGAGACAATTAACTTGTAGGTGCGTGTTATGGGTTGAATACTATCCCTCAAAAACTTAAGGTTAGTATCTGTAACTCTCATCACATCGGAATATTTGTCTATATTTGGATAAAGGATTTTTACAGAGGACTCTAGGTAGAATACAATCATTAAGCTGGGCCCTGATCCTAATTTTATCATAAGAGAAAAAATATACACCCAGACACTCAGGAGGGAAATACCATATGGGATAAATGTAGATCTATAAGTCAAGCAGAGAGGATCATAAGAGTCTAACTTTTCAACAATTAGAACTCAGATACATAATAGAACTGTGGGGGGAAAAAACCCATGTCTATTTTTGAAGGGAACCATGTTGGTATATATTAGCAAACTATTATATCCATTAAATTATTGTAACAACTATAAATTTCTTATAGGGAACTGTAACATGAACCTTAAATTATCTTATTAATAAAAAGCTTGAAGCCAGATATTGGGTAAATTCTGAAAGATCAGAGAAGCAGAACAAGCCACAGCCAACCTCACTTTGACAATTCCTCATCTGATTCTGTTTCCACAAATCTTCAGACTGAAAGCTTCTGAGTCCTCAGCCAATAGGATTGCAGCTAAAAGCATAAACTCTCTAGTTCCTGGTCCTCCTGCCTTCTATGCCTTTCTGCTTCCTGCCACCACTTCCTGGGATTAAAGGCCTGTGTGCTTCCCAAGCAAAGACATGAGATCTCAAGTCCTGGGATTAAAGGTGTGTGCCACCACACCTGGCTCTGTTCCCAGTGTGGCCTTGAACACACAGAGATCCAGACAGATCTCTGCCTCCCAAGTGATAGGATTAAAAGTGTATGTGCCATCATTTTCTGGCCTCCATGTCTAATCTAGTGGCTGTTCTGTTCTCTGACCCCAGATAAGTTTTACTAGGGTGCTCAATATAATGGGAGACACAATGTAACCAATGAAAGTCAAAAGAGCAGAATAATTTTTAATGTGTAGAAATATATAAAGTGTCATTCAGAGTGTCATCCTTCATCAATATTGGCAAAATACACAATACTGCAAAAAAATAGTAATTGATAATATGAATAATTCTTTAGTTCTTGCATACTCTTAAGTTTCTTCTAAGGCTATCATCTTATGAATCTATGATGTATATGATATATGTTTATTACACTAAGACATTATCATCTGTATAATGTGTTAACCAAACAACAAAAAGAATACTTCCCTACAAAAAAATTAATAAATAAACCAAGCCAATGAAATATGTTCAGACCAACATGAAATCATGAGAAACAAAAATTTGAGACTTTAGCAATTAAAGGACAAGCAAATAAAACAGCAAATGTTATGTTTAAAAGAATAGAGTGATGTTGGAGGGAGAACTCAGTGGATTGGGACTTTTAAAACAGACTGGGAAATGAGGTGGAAGGACAATGGAAAAGGGCCTGGGACTGTACTGAGGCCATAGAAGTCTCCTCTGTGTGAGAAGGAGCTGCCATTACCAGCAGAGAGGAAATGTTAGGACTGTGAAGTAGACAGCCCAGGAGAGGGGGAAGAGCCTCACTTTTAACCCACTGGAACTCCCCTACCATGTTTCACTGGTACAAAGGGAAAGATGCAAATAAAAATTTTCCAATTGCCCATTATGGGCAATTATGAAAAGGACACAGATTTACTTAAACTTGGGAATAAAACCAGCAGCAAGGAAGAGATATATAAGGACGGATCCATTATTCTCTAGGACATTACCCAGGAAAATACAGGAATCTACACCCTAGAAACCTTTGGAACACATGATCAACATGAAATAACACATGTCTACTTCCAAGTGTACAAGACTGTGACACAGCCCAACATCCAAGTCAACCACACTAGAGTGAGGAGACAAAGGAGCACTGCATTTCTTACCTGTGTGTCGCCTGACACTGGAATTGACATCAATTGGTTCGTCAATTACAAACCTCTCAATCTAACAGAGAAAACCATACAGTGATATTTTATTTGTACTGAAATGTGATTTTATTTGTATATTAATAAAGTTGCCTTGGGGTCAGAGCAAGCATAGCAGAAGCTGGGCAGTGGTGGTTGCACACGTGTAATCCCAGCACTTGGGAGGCAGAGCTAGGCAGATCTCTGTGTGTTCAAGGATACAGCCAGCATGGAGACACATGACTTTAATCTCAATACCAACCATAGAAGACCTGGAGGTCTGTACAGACAGGCAGTGATGAGGAGGTCATGTGGCTGGGCTTATAACCAATGAGAAGGCAGAACAGAAAGTCTATATAAAAGACAAGACACAGGAAGTAGGCCTCTTGCAGAGAGGAAAGAGCAGAAGCGGTGAAGGGTAATGTTTTCAGCTCTCAGCTATTGCTCTGACCTGTTGACTTTTAACTCTAAAATTGGCTCTGTGTTCCTTATTTAACAAGACAATTATTTCTACAGAACCACACTGTCACCTGAAGAGCACAGGCTCACCATAACTCCCATCTGGAGGGCAGATACAGTGATCTATCAGTGTGGAGGTCTCCAACTCCTTCAGCTCCAGGAAGTCTAAACCACTGCTCTTTGTGTTGGTTTATGACTATTGTCTTCTCTCTTCCTACACCAGAGCACTGAGGATTTTATGTCCATAGTGTGCCAAGCATATAAAAGTCTTAGGAGAAAGTTATCATGGCAAAAACAGACTGCCATCATGGCAACATAAACCTTCCATCCCCAAATAAAACACAAATCAGGAGGAATGTGAGTACAAGGCCGTCCCAGTTACACTGTGGGGCAATGATTTTAAAAAGACCTCAGTACAGGAACAGAATTGCAAAGGAGATAAGTAGGGTTCAAGTTCTGAATCCCATAGGAACTCAGCCCTCAGGATAGAGAGAGAACTGTCAGGAGCTTCATGCACATCAAAAGCTGTGGCTGCTCACAGTCTGGGTTAAAATGCTGCAGTGTCTGCATAGAGCTAAGCATATCTTCTCTCACGCTCAGACCATTCCCGAAGCCCACTGCCTATGCTTCCTACACTTCAGTCATGCAGTCGTCCATGTGAATTTGGAATAATGACAGGGGATCAGACTGGACTTGTTTGACTGTGGACATATGATTTTAGATCGTTTGTTGCATAGATATAAAATCCCTGGACACAAAGGACCCATGTGCTGAGTTTCTTGTCCTGAGACTGGTACTGTGTGTGTGTGTGTGTGTGTGTGTGTGTGTGTGTGTGTGTGAGAGAGAGAGAGAGAGAGAGACCTTGTACAAGATCTTATTTTGTCTTAACAACAACAACAAAAAAGAATAGAGCATTTTTCTCCCTTAAGATATATTTGGCATTACTAAAGTCTCACCAATATGACTGCTATTTTAAACACGTGCTGAACAAGAAAACAACAATAAACATACTAAAGTGGACTAGGGGAAAGACCTTGAGGCCTCGATTCTACACAAAGAACTACAGAAAATAAAGAATGCTGAGAAATAGTCTTCCTCAGAAAACATCACACCAATTGTTTGTCCAATAACCAATGCTCAGTCCTGAAAATGTACATAGGTGTAACGCTATACAGAATGAGCATCTTATATTTAGGAATATGTATTTATATCTATATACATATATGCATATAACAATAATTAATGAATAAGTGGTCATACACTTGAAAAAGAAGTGGAAGAGTGCTCCCCTTTTTCCACATCCTCTACAACACAAGCTGTCATCAATGTTTTTGATCTCAGCCATTCTGACAGGTATTTCAGAGTTATTTTGATTTGTATTTCCCTGATTACTAAGGATATTGAACGATTCCTTAAATGTCTTTCAGCCATTTGAAATTCTTCTGCTGAGAATTTTCTGTTTAGCTATGTAGTCCAATTTTTAATTGGAATGTTTGGTATTTTGATATCTAATTTTTTAAATTCTTTATATATTTTGGAGATCAGCTCCCTATCAGATGTGTGGTTGGTGAAGATCTTTCCCCATTCTGTAGGCTGTCATTTCACCCATGAATACCTGATTTTTGACAAAGAAGCCAAAACTGTACAATGGGTAAAAGAAAGCATCTTCAACAAATGGTGCTGGCATAACTGGATGTCAGCATGTAGAAGAATGCAAATAGATCCATATCTGTCACTGTGCACAAAACTCAAGTCCAAGTGGATCAAAGACATCAACATTGCTAAAGTAGTATGTATATTTTCAGTGAAATTCATTGTGTCCTGTTTAAGATGCAATGAAGAGTAGACAAGTATAAACTACATAGAAGCAATTAAAAATGATTGATTTTAAAAAAGGGCAAGAACAAAAATACAAAATGCCAACATAAATAAATAAATAAAAAGATGCAATAAGAAAGAGTAAGTAAGTAGTGATGGTAAGAATGTGCACAAATTATAAACCTCATGCAATTTTGGTCAAAATATAAGTTAACATAACTGTTAATGGAATGGAATTAGTAGTTCGTTTTTCATATATCACATTCCAACCACACAGTTTCCTCCCAGTCCTTTCCCCCAACTTCCTCTTTCACATAGATCCAATCCTCTTCTATTTCCCTTCAGAAAAATAGACTTCCCAGGGATATCAACCAAACATGGCAAACAAGTTACAATAACACTAGGCACCTCCCTTCATATCAAGGATAGACTAGGCAACCAAGTAGGAGGAAAAGTATCCCACAGTTATGCAAAAGAGTGAGAGCCAACCCCCACTCTCACTGTTAGGAGTCCCATAAGAACACCAAACTTAACCATAACATATACATAGAGGACCTAGGTCAGACCCATACAGGCTCCCTGATTGTGGGTTTAGTCTCTGTGAGTCCTATGAGCCCTGGTTAGTTGATTCTGTAGGCCATTTTCTTGTGGTGTCACTGACCTTTGTTGCTCCTACAATCTTTCCTTTCCCTTCTTCCTCAGGACTCCCTAGCTCTGCCTAATATTTGGTTGTAGGTCTTTGCATCTCCTCCCCTCAGTTGCTTGATGAAACCTCTCTGATGATGATTTTTGTTAGGCTCCAGTCTCAGAGTCTAAAAGAGCATCACTAGGAATCATTTCATTGAATTCTTCATCATCATTGACCTTCTTCTTCTTCTTCTTCTTCTTCTTCTTCTTCTTCTTCTTCTTCTTCTTCTTCTTCTTCTCCTCCTCCTCCTCCTCCTCCTCCTCCTCCTCCTCCTCCTCCTCCTCCTCCTCCTCCTCCTCCTCCTCCTCCTCCTCCTCCTCCTTATTTTTATTTATTTATTTATTTATTTTGGTTTTTCAAGACAGGGTTTCTCTGTGTAGCTTTGCACTTTTCCTGGAACTCACTTGGTAGACCAGGCTGGCCTTGAACTCACAGAGATCTGCCTGGTTCTGTCTCCCTAGTACTGGGATTAAAGGTGTGTGCCAACACTACCCAGCTACTCCTTATTTTGTGGTTTTGTTTGTTTCTAGAAGAGAAAGTGGAGAATATAATAGCCTTGAACACATTGGCACAGGAGACAATTTCCTGAACATAACACCAATAGTACAGCCACTAAGATAACAAATTAATAAATGGAATCTCATAAAATTGAAAAGATTTGGTAGGGGAATCAACACCATTAATAGAACAAAACAATTGCTGCCTACAGGATGGGAAAAGATTTTCACCAACTCCATATCTTACAAAAGGCTAATATCCAATATACATAAAGAATTTGAGAAATTAGATGACAACAAACCAAATAATCTAAGTAAAAAGTGAGATATATATATATATATATAAACAGAATTCTCAACAGAGGAATCCAAAATGGCTGGGAAACATTAAAAGAACTATTAAACATCCTCATCCATCAGGGAAATAAAAATCAAAATGACTCTGAGATTCCATCTTATACCTGTGTGAATGGCTAGGATAAAAAACACAAGTGACAGCTCATGCTGGTGAGGATGTCGAGCAAGGAGAACACTCCTCCATTGCTGGTGGGAGTGCAAACTTGTACAGCCACTTTGGAAATCAATGTGGTTTCTCAGAAAAGTGGGAATAGATCTACCTCAAGACCCAGTTCTACCACACTTTGGCATATATCCAAAGGACATTCCATCCTACCATAAGGACACTTGCTCAGCTGTGTTCATAGTAGCTTCATTCATAATAGCCAAAAACTGGAAACAACCTAGACGTCCATCAACTAAAGAATGGAGAAAGAAAATGTGGTATATTTATATAATGTAGTATTATTCCGATGTTATGAAAATTGCAGGCAAACGAATTGAACTAAAACAAAATCATTCTGAGTGATGTAACCCAGACCCAGAAAGACAAACATGGCATATACTTACTCATAAGTGGACATTAGCTTTAAATTAAAGGATAACCATGCTACCATCTACATACTCAGGGAGGTAAATAACAAGTAGGTTTCAAGGGGGATGCATGGTTCTCTCGAAGAAGGGAAATAGAATAGATTTTGCAGATGGACTGAGTGCAGGTGGGGTTGGGAACAGGATTAATCAGGTTGGGGATATGGAGCAAGAATGTACTGGAATACACAACTGGAATTAGGGGGCATTTTTGGGGCAATACAGATACCTAGTACAATAAAAATTCCCAAAAGTCCATGATAGTGACCCTAGTGAAGACCCCCTAATAATGGGGGTAGAGAGCCTGAACTGGCCATTTTCTGTAACCAGGCAAGTCTTCCAGTGGTGAGATTCAAATACCAACCCAGCCACAAAAGCTTCGACCTACAATCTGTCCTCCCTACAAGATATACTAGGATAAACTTGGCACAGAATTTGTAGGGGCAGCCAACCAATGACTGGTCCAACTTGAGACTTATACCCTAAGAAGGAGCCCATACCTGGCACTGCCTGAAGGGTCAAGAAAATGTATTTTCATATTTTCATCAATACAAATCAGTTTCTAAAGATCCAAATAAATACTGGATATATTTCTTAAAAGATTTATATTTTATTTTGCATATATACGTATTTTGCCTGCAACTTTTTCTATGTACAATGTGCATGCACTGTCCATGGAGGCCAGATGAGAGCATCAGGTCCTCTGGAACTAGACAAACAAAAAGTTATTAGTTCTCATGAGGGTACTGAGAACTAAATTCAGGTCCTCTGCCAGAGCACCAAATGTGCTATGTCTCTAGATTCTGTTAATTTTTTGTAATTTGATGAGTGGTACATAATACTTGTATTTTCATGCCTTCATCTACGAACATTCTGCAGTGCTATAGATTAAACCTATGGCCTCAAACACTATATAATCGATCTACAATTTAGTGACATCCTTAGATCATCCACAAAGTTTCAAGTAGAGGCAAGTGTACATAAAACACTAACATATGGGAGCAGTAAACAATGAAAATGTAAAGTATACCAAGGTGGAATCCTCATATGCCTTACTTAGAATGGTATTGACAAAATGTTTGGAGATTGCAAATTCTAAGTAATAAAATTCAGATGTCAATCTTCCAGATTAATAGTCTAAAGTTTTACTTACATAAGGGACACACAGCTTTTATGGATCCATGGAATTGAGTCCATCAATTGAGCATAATATAGATTTCAAATAACAGATTAAGATATTTGTTTTAGGTATTGAATATTCTTTCCAGTAAAACTGAACAATTCCCATTTGACTTCAAAGTTTTGACTTTTTTCACTACTGACCAGGCTTTAAGTCTAGATATTTGAAGTAAGAAAAGACATAATTGTACTTTCATTTATCACAAATCAGAACTTTTTAGTAGTGGATTGTGTCATGGTGTTACTAAGATTTCTTACAGAGTTGGTAGAGCTGGTAAACAAGGAATTAAAGAAAAAACTTTGCTTGCCTAAAATGCTAGCAGTTGTATGTTCTTTGTTATATTTTGAGATACTTTGGGTAGTCATATTTGACTTTTTAAGTCATCCTTGGATTTCATGTCCAAGAGACTATCTTGTGGGGCCCATTTGTATGCCTATAATTTTTAGCCATAATTTACCCTTAGCATGAATTTTTTTCGATATGTACATGTATCCTAGGACATTGTGTGAGTTTGCAAGGGTGCTACTAAGGTTCACTCACAATTCTCCAGATGGTTTTGTAAAGTAAAATAGCAATCTCTCATATGAAATATCAAATTTCACATACTTTACACATTTCATGGGTTGTCAGCTAGCTCCCTCAAGAAAAGTTACTGTCCTTGGTGTCATTTTTATCCAAAGAAAAATGGAGAATACTTTCTATGCTCAACTGATATTTCATTCTGCTATGTTGTGTAGAGGGAACTGCACCAAGTCTTTTGCTTGAATAAACATCCAATTGGTCAATTAATTCTTAGTTTTTCTTTCTTTCAAATAGTCATAACAAACCAAGAAGACTTTGTACTATGATTTGAACATTTGTCTTATCCAGAATTCATGCTACAATTTAATGCCCTGGGTGATATTTGGAAGTTGAGGTTTTGAGGTGGATGAATATATCATGCAAGTATAGCTGTCATCAATGGTAATAAGAAGCCCCAAAATATTTGATCACCAATTCTTCTATATAATATCCAATATTAGGGACATCTTATGAGGAATTACAGTAGTTTGAATGAGAAATAAGGTCAGTGAATTCACATATTTGAATGTTTGGAACTCAGTTGGTGGTGCTGTTTGGAGTAGTTCTGTAACCCTTAGGAGTTCATTATCAGTAAAGGAAGTACATCACTGTGGCTAGATTTTGAGGGTTTACAGCCTCCCTACAATTCCAGTTCACTTTCCTATTTCTGTGTGCAGTTGTTTTGTGATTTGTCAGCTTCTTCCTCCTGCGCTCATGCCTCACCTACTATTATGGATTGTCTGGACAATTCTGGAAGCACAAGTCAAATGAGCTCTTCCTTAAATTGCTGTTGTCATGGTATTTCATCATACTAAGAGAGAGTAGCTAATACAAGAATGGACTTGGGCAGACAATGAATTTGTTATCACCTTGGTGTTGCAATATCTGGCATCCAGAAATATGAGCAATGAGTGTTAATTGTAGGTTTCCTAGATCAGTGTAAATTGTTATAGCATCCAAACTATCTTAAAATGCATGGTTATAGGGTTGGGCAGCATAACTGTATTATTAGATTATCTTTCATTTAAGGAATTATAACTCTTCCCTCTCTATCCATTTAAAAGTATCTCACAGCGGGGAATTATCTAAATTGATAATTGACAGCAACATTTTTAGAATCTTGAGGCAATAAGTTTAATTTCACATTTCATTACACTAGCATGTATATAATATTAGAAAAATTAGTTTTGAGAAAATTGGCTATCTATACCAGAAAATAATTCAAATATCTATATCAAAAATTAATAATTAACACACAAAAGTATAAATATATATAATATACAAATATAAAATTAATGAATACATATGAGAGAGGTGTTGAGAAGGGAACTCAATTCCTCTGTGAGAGCACCAAATAAGCAATGTATGCAATATCCTGCCAAGGCAATGATCCTGCCTCAATTAAGATGGATCTCCCCATGGCTGGAAAGTTAAAAGAACTTGCTGCTCTTACAGAGGACTTAGGTTTATTTCTGAGCACCTACATGATAGCTCAGAGTCATCTGTAACTCCAATTTAAGAGGATCCAGTGATGTATCTGACCTTTGCAGACACTAGATATACATATAATGCACATATGTACATGTGATCAAAATATTCATATACATAAAGTAAAAATAAATAAATCTTTAAAAATGTCTTCTAACAGCAATGATTTTAATCAAGACAACCTTCTAATAGGCATGACTGAGGCCATCACCCAAATGATACAAGTTGATCATTAACACTAACCATCATAGTTCTATAAAGAAAATGAAACTGTTATTTAAAATCTGTACTCTCTATAGAAAGTCAAGACTAGTAATGTGGAATGTATCTTCCCATGCTTGTAGTTTTAATCTCTCTTTGACTCCTCTCTTCCGCTTCTTCATACCCTCAGTAGTTTGAAACTGTCTTTGTTGCTCAACAATTGACAAGACTCATTAAAATACTGAAGACTTCCTTTTTTCTTTAATTAATTAATTTTTCGAGTTCAATCATATTTCCCCTCCCTCCCTCCTCTCCTCCCAGTCTCTTTCCCCAACCTCCCCTCTTCTGCTCCCCCATCCACTCCTCCTCTTTTCTCTTCAGCAAAGGGCATGCCTTCCATTTATTTCAGCCAGCCATGGCATATCAAGTTGCAATAAAACTAGGTACCTCCTCTCCTGTTAAGTATTCAAGACCTTCTTTTAAACATTTATATGACTATTGATTTCATGTTTGTGTCAAATTATATATAATTGTAACAACTTATAGGTACTTAATTTCCTCTATTGAAAGTCTACATATTTTTATGTTTGTGATAATTTTTAGAAGAGAAAGTGATGTTTCAAAGATATTGAACATTTTGAGTATTCCTATTATTTTTGACTTAGTGTCCAAGGTGAGCTTACTAGAAGGATGAATTTACAAGCCTAACAATAATGCCTGAAAGTTTATATGTGCTCCTTATTGACAAATATATGTATTTGATCCCTCTTTGTAAAATTAGGAGATAAAAACTAATAACTTGTGTTAACCAATTTTTAAATCAAGTGATATTAACCATTTTTATTCCATAAGTTTATACCTTTATTTTCAATACAAATAAAATTTATTTCACTGTAATCTGTGAGTGAATGCCTTCAAAAATGGTTTGTTCATTAGGGCAGGCCTGTCATTTGGATTCAGACCTTTATGACAGACTAAATTAACCAGCCCACCTAATTTGTATAGCCCTTGTGACCATATTTTGACCATGCTAACATTAGAAATGTGGGCAAACTGTCATGATCACTCAGCATTTATATAGGTTCCAGTGGTCTAAACTCTGGCCCTCATGCTTCCAAGAAAAGCACTTTACCCCTGAGCCATCTGCTCAACCTTTTATAGTATGTATTTAATAAGCATATCTGTCTTATCCTGTTTATCTGAAATCACTTTTATAATTTCATACTATTATTTCCTAGTAAATTCATACCTTAGATTTACAACTTAAATAATGCATTACATGGAAGAAACTATATACTCAGTGACAAGTTGGCTGATCCTTATTTATCTATATTTAGGAAACAACAAACATACTTCAAGCATTTACAGAGTTGCTTATTCTGGAGATCTCCTAAATAAATATAACATGCCTCTTGTAACTGACTTCTTTAGCATAGCTTCAAGATTTATTCCCTTTTAAGCATTATAATTACTTGATTCCATAATTACAACTGAAGATTATTCTATTGCATGAATTTGAGGAACTCTGGTTATTTTTAATTTATGGCCAATGTGTTTAAATGTTCCAAACATTCATGAACATGTTTTCTGTGCATGTGTGTATGTATAGATGTGTATGCATACTTAAAGTTGTTTTTTTTTTTTTTTGATTCTGTACTTTGGAGTTTAAAGGCTTTAAAGGCGTTGTCATATGGTAACTTCATGTTAATCTTTTAGAGTAGCTGCCACATGATGTCTTAAGTGCCTGTAACATTCTACTTTCTCACTACCAGAATATAAATGTTCTGCATTTTCTGCATCTTTGCCAGAATTTGTTTACCTTTTTTAAAAATTTCAATTATTATTATAAATGTGAAAGAGCATCTCATTATGCTATATCTCCATAATTTTCTATAACAACTCTGTACTTCTGTTAAACTGCTAATTTTTTACATTCACAAAAGCAAAATAATATGATTAAAGTAACCTATAAACTGTAAATAAATGTTGGACCCTATTTACAGTGTCTTAAATTATTTATAGATAGGTAGACTTAGAACAATCTTAAAATTCACATTCATAGTCATAGTTATGCAAATGCATGTGAGAGAAAATGATGTTGCTAATTTAAATGATGGTTTGTAATATTCTATTAAAGAAGTTGACAGTTCTTAATTTGCAGCCCTTCTATTATCACACCACATTTTATATGCTTTTAAAGAACATGCTCAGCCTTGATGTAGGGAGGAAGGGACTTGACCTGCCTCAGCTGAGTCTACCAGGCTGGGCTGACACTAGGGGAGACCCAGCCTTGGAGGAGGTGGGAATGGGGGTTGGATTGGGGGGGGGAGGGCTGGGGTATGGGAGAAGGGAGGGCAGGGAAATCTGTGGCTGATATGTGAAATTAAGTTAACTATTGTAGATGTATCCGGCTTGTTAAATAAGAAACACAGAACCGATTACAGAGTTAAAAACCAAGAGGTCAGAGCAAAAGCGGAAAACCTTACCCTTCACTGCTTCTGCGGTTCTTCCTCTCTGCCAGAGACCTACTTCTGTGCGTCCTGTCTATTTAAAGACTTTCTGTTCTGTTTTCTCATTGGTTGTAAACCCAGGCACATGACCTCCTCGTCACTGCCTGTTTGTACAGACCTCCAGGTCTTCTATGGTTGGTATTGAGATTTAAGGCATGTGTCGCCATGCTGGCTGTGTCCTTGAACACACAGAGATCCGCCTAGCTCTGCCTCCCAAGTGCTGGGATTAAAGGCGTGCCCCACTACTGCTCGGCTTCTGCTCTGGCTTGCTCTGACCTCAAGGCAACTTTATTGACATACAAATAAAATCACATTTCAATACAAATAAAATATCACTATATTTCCCCTTTTCTATTTTAATAAAAAGAAAAAAAGGAAAAAGTTATAACTAATAAAAGAAAAACTATATACAAAAGTACAATAACTATATATACCATATATACAAACAATAAATACCTAAACAATGTCTAGTCCATTTGTATTTGACAAATTCAGAGAAAATAATTCCATTATCTATCCTATTTTGGTAAGTCCAGAATGTACCTGATTCACTTTTCTATCCTAACTTATATAGCTAACGGAACTGTCTTATAACGTCTTTCAAATTTATACACTTACAGCTCTTAGTGAGTTTTTCTGAAATCCTTAACAAAGATAATTATAACTATAACTAACTGATCTTCAACTCCCTCAGAGACCCAAGAAGGAAATAATACTACCTAATAAAAAATAAAAACAAGAAGTGCATGCAAGCAGCTTCCAAAAAAAATGTGAGTTGACAGAAACAGCCAGCTGCCTGGACAGTCACCTGAGGTTTCTCCGCAGTGTTGGGGCATCATCGTCAGCCTACAGGCTTAGCGTATCTGACAGACTCTTTTGTGAACTAAGATGTATACAAGGTCAACAGTTTGACCTCACATTTGGTGAGAGTAGTCCATGTACCAGAAACACCTGAATTCCATTAGTGTCATGTCATAATTCAGTATTTTAAATTCTGGAAATTATTGATGTCTTTTCAATTCAGCTGTCCATTTTTCTTGGCTGTGTATACGTGGCTTCATCTTGGCATCCTGTTCTTCTCCACATCTCTCTATTAAACGCCAGTCTACTATTGAGAGAGGTGAGCTTAGTTATTCTTCAAGAATAACTGTTTCATCTGCTGTTCCATTGCATATCAGAAGCCATTGGCCCACTCCCTGTTCAGCTGCCTTCGAAGAAAAGGGCACGGTACCTTTTACAGATTGTAAAGGTCACTCACTTCAGGGATGGTGCCATATTGTCCTGGCTTCAGAAGATGCCTTTTGTTAAAGCCACAACCACACTTATTTTGGCAAGAATTTGTAGTTCTTGGTTTCATGTCCTGTCTGTCCTGTTTGTCAGCAGTTGATTTGAGGATACTTTGTTGTCCAGTGGCTGACTTTTGTCACAATGAAAGTTAGCTCCATATGCAGTTTCTTCAATGCCCATATTTTCTCTGAAGTAGATTGGTACTGCCAGGAGCCGTCATGTCTCATAGTAATAGCAAAAAAGAAAAATTCTTAAGTTATTAAAACATTTTAAATGCCATATTCTGTAGATCTCTGAAGGGTTTGAAGATGACCTGTCTATCTAAAATATATCTGTTTGATCTTGAAAACACACCTAATATGACTACAAGTTTAATTGTAATGTCTAACCACTAATTTTCATTTCTATATATCCTAATAGTTGGTAATACTAACATTCAAGGATTAGCAAATGGCATTACATTGTCAAATGAACGGTATAAATACAATATCTCAAATAAAATTAGAAATACATGTATGGAATATTCTAACAATCTCAATCTCAATAATAATAATTTGTATACAATATAAAATAATCCAATTGAATGTAAAGTATTTAAAACTAGTAATTGTCTTTTTTTTTTAAACAAGCACCTTTTGCCTAGCCCTTTTCCTAACCCTTAACAACAACTTGTAACCAACCCTCCTAAACAATGAAAACTATCCCAGACCCAATACCCATAAAAAGACCAAAAAACCACCCACCCCACACCACCCCTTTGGGAATGTGGGCGTCGAATTCTTAAAATTGCTTCCTGCTGGGTATGGGCGAAGTTATCTTTATTCTGAAAAGAAAAATTTTGGGTTAATTGACAAATTCTAGGAAAGATAACTATATTCCTTGTTATCCATAATGCCAAAGTTCAGGGTTTATCTCAAGTCCTTATTCAAGTAGTCTTTGAAACTGGATCATCTTAGCTAGCCATCTCAGAATTGCTCTAAGCACTTTGTAGTCCAAAGCTGATCTGTAGATGATGTTTGTCAGCTTAGTGATATTATTTTCCACGTGGAATTGTCGTTGTGGGGCTCCATCTTCTTCCTGGAGATTTCATTTGATGTTAGGCCTGGCCGTGATTTACTGCAGAAAACTGAAAAGAGACTCAAACACAAAGACATGTATAGGCAGCTAATCGAAGCCTTTTCTCTAAATTAATTAGTACTCATATGACCATTATTATCTTAACAAAGTTTAAAATATATATATATATCTTGTGAATTTTGATGTAAAATTCATACTTTAAGAAAAGTTTAAAGAATCAGAATAGAGTCAAAGAATTGAGATTAGTAATAGAATAGTCCCTTAATTAATTTGGTTTTTCTCCTGTCATGTCAGAAGATGGCTCTTTCTTCTGGTATGATACAGGGAGTTTTCATTTTCCTTTTAACAACATGCTTAAGTTTAAAGGAGGAGAGAGCCATACTCCAACTCCAAAATCAGCTTGAAGCTTTAATTAAACTGGGACTACAAGAAGACTAAGAGTATTAAATTTTTAGAGAAGGGCAGAAACAAACATTTAGGAAGATTTATGAAATTTTGTAGATGATATACCAATAGGCCATTTTACTCTTTTTTCCTGGGACAGATGATTTGTCCTTTTTCTTCAGTTGTCTCATTTGTCCAGTGTTCTTCAGATTCCTTAGCCTTCATTCTCCTAAAAGACAAAAACAAAAACCCTTCCCCAAGACTAATTTTGGGGAGGTCCCCTTTTGGCAAGTTACATCTGATTAAATGAAAAGGCATGTATTAATGCAATAAGTGAGTTTAAACTGGATGGTCATGTTGGTTGATGAACTATCACCTCCTTTAATTAAGAGGTCTCTCTTGTTCAAATCGAACCTTTATCAGTTTTGATGGTACCCACAGCTTATCTTCTCCTGCAGAAACAAAAGCAAAACCTCGTCCCCAACGTAACACATACCCTGGTTTCCATTCTGAGGTCAGCACATCCTTGAAGTATATAGGCTGATTTAATTCTGTTGTTTTTTCTATTAACCAATGTCTCTCTGCAGCTGTTGTTCCTTTCTCATTAGCATTGAGAAAATTCAAAGTTAATAGAGCATTGTGCAGTCTATTTCTGGGGGTTTTTGTTACCCCTTTTTGTTTATTTATGATGTCCTTTAGAGTTCTGTTGGATCTTTCTATAACTGCTTGGCCTGTAGGATTATGTGGTATACCTGTAATATGCTTTATATTATAATAAGCAAAAAACTGTTTCATTTTAATAGAGACATATGCTGGAGCATTGTCAGTTTTAATTTGTGCAGGTATACCCATGATGGCCATAACTTCTAGCAAATGAGTGATTACTGAATCAGCTTTTTCAGAACTCAAAGCAGTTGCCCATTGAAATCCTGAATAAGTATCGATAGTATGGTGTACATATTTCAATTTTCCAAATTCTGCAAAGTGAAACACATCCATCTGCCAGATTTCATTCCTCTGAGTACCCTTTGGGTTACATATTTGTAATATTCTATTAAAGAAGTTGACAGTTCTCAATTTGCAGCCCTTCTATTATCACACCACATTTTATATGCTTTTAAAGAACATGCTCAGCCTTGGTGTAGGGAGGAAGGGACTTGACCTGCCTCAGCTGAGTCTACCAGGCTGGGCTGACACTAGGGGAGACCCAGCCTTGGAGGAGGTGGGAATGGGGGTTGGATTGGGGGGGGAGGGCTGGGGTATGGGAGAAGGGAGGGCAGGGAAATCCATGGCTGATATGTGAAATTAAGTTAACTATAAAATAAAATTTTTTTAAAAAGAAATTTTTTCATTCATTTAACACACCAAAGATCCTCCTCTTCCCTCCTCCAACCCCCCAGAGCCTCCAATGCCCCCACTCCTTCTCACAAGAAGGCAAGGCCTCCCATGGGGAGGCATATCTAGTAGAGGAAAGTCCAAATCCTTCCCCCTGCCTCAAGGCTACAGATCATAGGTAGTGTGCTGGGGATGTCTTTCTGTATGCTGTGAATGTGTTGTTCTGATTTGGTTGATAAATAAAATGCTGATAGGCCAGTAGACAAGCAGTAAGTATAGTATAGGTGGGATAAGGAGAGAGGATGGGGCTGGAAAGTGGAAGGCTGAGTCAGGAGACACTGCCAGCTGCTGCCATGAGAAGAAAGATATAAAGTACTGTTAAGCAATAAGCCAAGTGGCAACTTAGAGATGAATAGAAATGAGTTAATTTAAGATATAAGAACTAGATAGCAAGAAGCCTACCACAGCCATACAGTTTATAAGGAAATAAGTCTCTGTATGTTTACTTGGGTTTGAGTGGCTGGGGGCCCTGGTGGGACTGGAGATACCTCCAGGTACAGTAGTGGGTGGGCTCCATAAAGCCCCCAATGCACCAGGGATAAATTCTGATTCTATCAACAGGGGCCCCTCAATCAGATAAGGCTACACAATTGTTTTGCTATGCAGAGAGCCTAGTCCAGTCCCATGCAGGCTCCATAGACATTAATCCACCTCTCATGAGTTCCCACTAGATTGGTTTAGACATCTCTGCATGTTTCCCTATCATGATCCTGATACACTTGCTCATAGAATCCCTCCTCTCTCTCTCCTGTTGTTTAGCTGTGGATCTCTGCATCTAATCCCATCAGTCACTGGAGAAAAGTTCTGTGATGACAGTTAGGGTATTCACTGATCTGATCACTGGGGTAAGCCAGTTCAGTTCAAGAACCCTCTCTACTATTTCTAGTAGTCCAAGCGGGGTCATTCTTGGGGATTGCTAGCACCTTCCCTGGCACTAGGTGTGGTGATACTATATTTGTAAAATATGATTTTATTTGTATATTATTAAAGTTGCCTTGGGGTCAGAGCAAGCCATAGCAGAAGCTGGGTGGTGGTGGTGCATGCCTTTAATTCCAGCACTTGGGAGGCAGAGCTAGGCAGGATCTCTGTGTGTTCAAGAATACAGCCAGCATGGCGACACATGCCTTTAATCTCAATACCAACCATAGAAGACCTGAAGGTCTGTACGGACAGGCAGTGACGAGAAGGTCATGTGGCTGGGTTTACAACCAATGAGAAAACAGAACAGAAAGTCTATAAAAAGAAAACACACATAGAAGTAGGTCTCTTGCAGAGAGGAAAGACAGCAGAAGCAGTGAAGGGTAAGGTTTTTCAGCTCTTGCTCTGACCTTGTGGCTTTTAACTCTGCAAATGGATCTGTGTTTCTTATTTAACAAGACAGTTACATCTACATTTGGCGCTCAACATGGCAAGAATTCATTAAAAACCTGCTTGGCTTGGCAGTGGGTCGGGCTTCCTGCCTGGGCAGGCCCAGCTCCCTAACTCAGGCCTAGGTAGGCTTAGGACTCAGGCCCAACCTACCTTAGCTACAAGCAGTTACCGTTACAGCTGGAGTTAGTTACTTGCTTAAAAAGCCAGTGCTATGAACAACTCAGGCCTGTGGGAGCTACCGCTAATTTCAGTAGCTACATGCAACAGCAGATAGGCCAAATAGGCTGTTTTGGCTGAAACACCAGTGCACATGGTCAGTCAGAGCTTAAGGAAGCCAGAGCCCAGGCTCAACTAGGCTCAAGTGGGAAAATATGGTCAGATTCAAGCTTTTAGCCAGAATGTGGCTATGCTTTCTCTCTCTCTCTCTCTCTCTCTCTCTCTCTCTCTCTCTCTCTCTCTCTCTGGATTCCCACCTTGGATGCTAGGTAGCTGTTTTGAAATTCTCTTTGATTTCTACTGTTCTATGTGGAATTGTTTAGTCAATTATATCAGATATTTTAGAGGAAACTATTTAAAAGAGATTTTTTCAACATTTAAAAAAATGAGTTTTAGGTGTACATTGGAAGAAAATTGGGCTTTGTTTGAAATTTTAGGCAGTCTGACAATGGAACAACTATATGAGATTAATGTTGATCAAATTATGTACATTACTATTCTTCTTATCCTTATTTTACAGTTTAAAAAGATAGTCAATTTAAGTGCCAGGATAAAAATAGAAAAACTTGTTAAACCTGTTAAAATGAATTATAGAGAAATTCAGATACAGACAGAAGAAATTAACAGTAAAGTTGTTTCAGGATTGGATTATAGGGTTACAGAAAGAAAGCCTGTTTTCACACAATCACCCTTAATTTTTCCGGTAACCATAAAACAGCTACCTGGTCAAGTGAATACACAAAATATTTGGACTCCAGTTGAAATGTCAGACCTACAAAGGTTTAAGGAGGCAATAGTATCTTATGGCATGCATTCCCCATATGTAAGGCAAATGTTAAACTCCTGGTCAACTTATAATAATATTATATCACAGTACTGGTAGGAGCTGGCACAGGCTGTTCTGGAACCCGGACAACAGCTCCAGTGCCAAATGTAGTTCAAAGAGGAAGCTAAAATCAGAGGAAAACAAAGTAATGATAAAGGTATACAAGTCTTCCAGGATCAGCTTGTTGGAGAAGGCCAATATCCTGCAGTACAAACACAATGGTTATATGATATCCAAACCACAATTCTATGTTGAATGGCAGCCTTGAATGCATGGGACAGAGTTGAGGAACCAGGAAAGAAAACTGAATCATTTACGAAGGTTATACAGGGCCCAAAAGAATCTTTCACAGATTTCTTACAAAGACTGACTTCAGCAGTAAAGAGAATGGTCCCAAATTCAGAAGCTAGACAGATAATAATTGAATCTCTGGCTTTTGAGAATGCAAATGCAGCATGCAAGAGAATAATCAGGCCATTAAAGACAAGATCTGCACCCTTGGAAGATTGGATTAGAGACACGGTTAATGTTGAGGCTCATGATCATAATATGTGGGTAGGAGAAGCAATTTCAAGAGGTTTGAGGAATGTCAGATGTTTTGGATGTGGAAAGCAAGGACATTTGAAAAGGGACTGTAAACAGGGCACTTCTAGAAACAATGTTTCTTCAAGGAATAATGACAACAGAACGCCCCTTCCTTCTGGAATATGTAGAAGGTGTGGTAAGGGAAGACACTGGACCAATGAATGTCCCAACAAGGGACAGACAAGGTAATACTTTGCCTCAGTCTTCGGGAAACTCCCAAAGGAGCCTCAGGCAGGCCCCTACAGTAAATCCAGTTTAGACCTTTCCTGCAATCATGGAGGAGACCCCTACTCAGAGCAGCTAAATAACCAAATGCCTATTGGAATAAACCAGGCTACTCAGAGTAATGGAACAACTGAGACAGAGAGAACAGAAAATTCAGGGGAAATCATAAAGAAAAATTTTTGGCAAACTTCTAAAAATGAACAAAGACCAAAATTAACAATAAAAATAAATGGTGTTTTGTTGTCTGGTCTGGTAGACACAGGTGCTGATGTTACCATAATTACACCAGAATTTTGGCATCCATCTTGGCCTCTTCAGGAGGTAATTGTTCAACTGTTAGGAATTGGAACATTATCTCAAGTGAAACAGAGTGCAAGATGGCTTGAATGTATAGGCCCAGAAGGACAGAGAGGCAGATTAAAACCATATGTGGCTAACATGGCCATGAACCTGTGGGGTCGAGACCTGTTACAACAATGGAATACTCAGATTAACATCCCTGCAACCTCAGAAATAAATCATAAACTAGCACATGTTTCTGAGAGAAATATTAGAAGGTATTATTCTAATGAGTGGTCACCAGCCATCCATATTACACAAGAACAGGGCACAAAAACTGATGATCTTCCAAAGACACCAACAGCTCTACCTTTAAAATGGTTAACAGTCAAGCCTGTATGGGTTCAGCAATGGCCTTTAACAACAGAGAAACTCCAGACTTTAGAAGAGCTGGTAGAAGAACAGTTAAATGCTCAGCAAATTGAAGAATCTACCAGCCCCTGGAATTCTCCTGTATTTGTTATTAAAAAGAAATCTGGTAAATGGAGAATGGTAACAGACCTTAGAGCAATTAACAAAGTAATTCAGCCAATGGGCTCTCTACACTCTGGAATTCCTTTGCCTACTCTGTTACCTAAAGGATGGCCTCTCATAGTTATGGATTTAAAAGACTGTTTCTTTTCAATACTCTTACAAGAAAAAGACAGAAAGATTTGCTTTCACGGTGCCTATTTACAATAATTCTCAACCGGTTAGAAAATTTCAATGGAGAGTCCTCCCACAGGGAATGTTGAATAGTCCAACCCTGTGCCAATATTTTATACAACAGCCCTTGGAAGTGATATGTAAAAAGTTTCCTAAATCTATAATTTATCATTATATGGATGATATTTTACTAGCTGACTCAAATGCAGATACTTTAGAAAGAATGTTTGAAAAAGTAAAGAAAATATTGTCATACTGGGGATTACAAATTGCTCCTGAAAAGATACAAAGAGGAGATTCTATTAATTATTTAGGATATAAAATAGAGCTACAAAAAATTAGACCTCAAAAGGTGCAAAATAGGAGAGATCGACTACAGACTCTTAATGACTTTCAAAGATTATTTGGAGACATTTCTCATCTATGAACTATTGTTGGGGTAAAAAAATGATGAACTGAATAATTTGTTCAAAACCTTAGAAGGTGACAAGGACTTAAATACTCCAAGAGAATTATCACCTGAATCTGAGAAAGAATTGGTCTTGGTAGAAAAAAAAGTACATGAAGGACATGTAGATCATATTGATCCAAAGCTGGTTTGCATTTTGGTTATTTTACCTTCTAGGCATTCTCCTACAGGAATATTAATGCAGAGCAAGATATTATATTGAAATGGATATTTTTACCAAATAAACCAAATAAAAAATTAAAAACTTATGTGGAAAAAAAATCTCTGACTTAATTTTGAAAGGAAAATTGAGACTTTGTCAATTAGCAGGAATAGACACAACAGAAATTGTTGTAACTTTAACTAAAGAGGGCATTGAAAAATTATGGACAGAAATTGAAACTTGGCAAAGAGCTTGCAGTAATTTTTTGGGAGAAATTAACAGCAAATATCCCAAAAGCAATAGAATTGATCTTATAAAGAGAGCTGATTGGATCTTGCCTCAAATTGTATGGGAGAAACCCATATCTGGAGTTTGCACATTTTATACAGATGCCAACAAACAAGGAAAGGCAGGTTACAAATCAGAAAATTTATGTAAAGTGGTTCAAAGTCCTTATAATTCAGTTCAAAAATCTGAATTGAATGCTACTCTGTTGGTATTAATGGATTTTTCAGAACCTCTCAACATAGTTACTGACTCTCAGTATGCTGAAAAAGTGGTATTACATATTGAGACTGCATAATTTATCCCTGATGCTTCAGAATTAACTTCAATATTTATTCAATTATAAGATACAATCAGGGAAAGGAGTCATCCTTTATATATAACTTACATCTGATCCCATACTGGTCTCCCAGGCCCTCTAGCACAAGGTAGTGATGAGATTGATAAATCATTGATAGGAAATGTGCTGGAGGCCTCTGAATTTCATAAAAAAACACCATGTCAATAGTAAAGGTTTAAAAAAGGATTTTTTCATAACCTGGCAACAAGCCAAGTAAATTGTAAAGAAATGTCCTATTTGTTCCTTCTACAACCAGACACCATTACCAGCAGGATATAACCCAAAGGGTACTTAGAGGAATGAAATCTGGCAAATGGACATGTTTCACTTTGTGGAATTTGGAAAACTGAAATATGTACACCATACTATTGATACTTATTCAGGATTGCAATGGATGACTGCTTTGAGTTCTGAAAAAGCTGATTCTGTAATCACTCATTTGCTAGAAGTTAGGACCATCATGGGTATACCTGCACAAATTAAAATTGGCAGTGCTCCATCATATGTCTCTATTAAAATGAAACATTTTTTGCTTATTATAATATAAAGCATATTACAGGTATACCACATAATCCTACAGGCCAAGCAGTTATAGAAAGCTCCAACAGAACTCTAAAGGACATGATAAATAAACAGAAAGGGGTAACAAAACCCCTCAGAATTAGACTTCACAATGCTCTATTAACTTTGAATTTTCTCAATGCTAATGAGAAAGGAACCACAGCTGCAGAGAGACATTGCATAATAGAAAAAAAACTACAGAATTAAATCAGCCTATATACTTCAAGGAAGTGCTGACCTCTGAATGGAAACCAGGATATGTTTTATGTTGGGGATGAGGTTTTGCTTTTGTTTCTGCAGGAGAAGATAAGCTGTGGGTACCATCAAAATTGATAAAGGTTCGATTTGAACAAGAGAGACCTCTTAATTAGAGGAGGTGATAGTTCATCAACCAACATGACCATCCAGTTTAAACTCACTTATTGCATTAATACATGCCTTTTCATATAATCAGATATAACTTGTCAAAAAGGAACCTCCCCAAAATTAGTCTTGGGGAAGGGTTTTTGTTTTTGTCTTTTAGAAGAATGAAGGCTAAGGCATCTGAAGAACACTGGACAAATGAGACAACTGAAGAAAAAGGACAAATCATCTGTCCCAGGAAAAAGAGTAAAATGGCCTATTGGTATATCATCTACACAATTTCATAAAGCTTCCTAAATGTTTGTTTCTACTCTTCTCTAAAAAAATTAACACAATTGGTTGTCTTGTAGTCCCAGTTCAATTAAAATTTAAAGCTGACTTTGGAGTTGGAGAATGGATCTCTCCTTCTTTAAACTCAAGCATGTTGTTAAAAGGAAAATGCAAACTCCCTGTATCATACCAGAAGAAAGAGCCATCTTCTGACATGGGACAGGGGAAAAACCAAATTAATTCAGGGACTATTCTATCACTAATCTCAATTCTTTGATTCTATTCTGATTTTTTAAACTTTTCTTAAAGTATGAATTTTATATCAAAATTTACAAGATATATATATATATATATATATATATATATATATATATATATATCTTATAAATTATATATATATATATATTAAACCTTGTTAAGATAATAATGGTCATATAGAGTACTAATTAATTCTAGAGAAAAGGCTTAAATTAGCTGCCTATACATGTCTTTGTGTTTGAATCTCTTATCAGTTTTCTGCAGGAAATCATGGCCAGGTCTAACATCAACTGAAATCTCCAGGAAGATGATGGGGCCCCACAATGACAATTACACATGGAAAATAATAATATCACTAAACTGACAAACATCATCTACAGATCAACTATGGACTACAAAGTGCTTAGAGCAATTCTGAGATAGCTAGCTGAGATGATTCAGTTTCAAAGACTACTTGAATAAGGACTTGAGATAAACCCTGAACTTTGAAATTATGGATAACAAAGAATATAGTTACCTTTCCTAGAATTTGACAATTAACCCAAAATTTTTCTTTTCAGAATAAAGATACCTTTGCCCATACCCAGCAGGAAGTAATTTTAAAAATACGACGCCCACATTCCCAAAGGGGTGGTGTGGGGCGGGTGGCTTCTTGGTCTTTTTATGGGTTTGGGGTCTGGGATAGTTTTCATTGTTTAGGTTGGTTGGTTACAAGTTGTTGTTAAGGGTTAGGAAAAGGGCTAAGCAAAGAAAATTAGATTTAAGTTGCTTGTTTAAGAAAAAAGAGAAAAAAGAAAAAAAGACAATTACAAGTTTTAAATACTTTGCATTGGATTGGATTGTTTTATATTGCATACAAATGTTATACATATATATTTATATTGAGATTGTTAGACTATGCCATACACATATTTCTAATCTTTCTAATCTTGCTCGAGATATTGTACTTATACCATTCATTTAACAATTAATGCAATTTGCTAATCCTTGAATGTTATTATTACCAACTATTAGGATATATAGAAATGAAAGTTAGTAGTTAGACATTACAATCAAACTTGTAGTCATATTAGGTGTGTTTTCAAGATCGAACAGATATATTTTAGATAGACAGGTCATCTTCAAACCCTTCAGAGATCTACAGAATATGGCATTTAAAATGTTTTAATAACTTAGGAATTTTACTTTTTGGCTATGACTATGAGACATCTTGGCTCCTGGCAGTACCAATCTACTTCAGAGAAAATATGGGCATTGAAGAAACTGCATATGGAGTTACATTCATTGTGGCAAAAGTTAACCACTGGACAACAAAATATCCTCGAATCAACTGCTGACAAACAGGACAAACAGGACATGAAACAAACGACTACCAATTCTTGTCAAAACAAGTGTGGTTGTGGCTTTAACAAAAGGCGTCTTCTGAAGCAAGGACAATATGGCACCATCCCTGAAGTGAGTGTGGCCTTTGCAATCTGGAAGAGGTACCATGCCCTTTTCTTTGCAGGCAGCTGAACAGGGAGTGGGCTGATGGCTTCTGATGTACAGTGGAACAGCAGATGAAACAGTTATTCTTGAAGGATAACTAAGCTCACCCCTCTCAATAGTAGACTGGCATTTAATAGAGGGATGTGGAGAAGAACAGGATGCTAAGATGAAACCACATATACACAGCCAAGAAAAATGGAGAGCTGAATAAAAAAAAAATCAACAATTTCCAGAATTTAAAATCCTGAATCATGACATGACACTAATGGAATTCAGGTGTTTCTGGTACATGGACTGCTCTCACCAAATGTGAGGTCAAACTGTTGACCTTATATACATCCTAGTTCACAAATGAGTCTGTTAGATACACTAAGCCTATAGGCTGAAGATGATGCCCCAACACTGCGGAGAAACCTCAGGTGACTGTCCAGGCAGCTGGCTGTTTCTGTCAAATCACATTTTTTTTTTGGAAGCTGCTTGCATGCACTTACTGTTTTTATTTTTTATTAGGTAGTATTATCCTTCTTGGGTTTCTAAGGGATTTGAAAATCAGTTAGTTATAGTTATAATTTACTTTGTTTAGAATTTCAGAAAAACTCACTAAGAGCTGTAAGTGTATAAATTTGAAAGATGTTATAAGACAGTTCTTTTAGTAATATACGTTAGGATAGAAAGTGAATCAGGTACATTTTGGGCTTACCAAATTGGTAGATAACAGAATTATATTCTCTGAATTTGTCAAATACAATTGGACTAGACATTTTAGTTATAACTTTTTTCCTTTTTTTCTTTTATTAAAATAAAAAAGGGGAAATGTGATGATACTATATTTGTAAAATATGATTTTATTTGTATATTATTAAAGTTGCCTTGGGGTCCGAGCAAGCCATAGCAGAAGCTGGGTGGTGGTGGAGCACGCCTTTAATTCCAGCACTTGGGAGGCAGAGCTAGGCAGGATCTCTGTGTGTTCAAGAATACAGCCAGCATGGCGACACATGCCTTTAATCTCAATACCAACCATAGAAGACCAGGAGGTCTGTATAGACAGGCAGTGATGAGAAGGTCATGTGGCTGGGTTTACAACCAATGAGAAAACAGAACAGAAAGTCTATAAAAAGATAGGACACACAGAAATAGGTCTCTTGTGGAGAGGAAAGGCAGCAGAAGCAGTGAAGGGTAAGGTTTTTCAGCTCTTGCTCTGACCTCCTGGCTTTTAACTCTGCAACTGGAACTGTGTTTCTTATTTAACAAGACAACTAGGTGTCTCTTTATCTCCACGATATCTTCCTGCATCATGGTATCTCTCTCATTGCTTTCCCAATCTATTGCTGTTCTAGATCAACCATCATGTTCTTTTATGTTCTCATCCCCTATCCCCTACCCTCCATTGCCCACTATTCACCTTCAGTTTACTCATAGAGATCTCATCTAATTCCCCTTCTCAGGGCGATCCATGCATCTTTCTTTGGATATTCCTTGTTAGCAAGCTTCTCTGGAGTTGTGGGTTGTTGACTGGTTATCCTTTGCTTTACTTCCAGTATCCACTTATGAGTGGGTACATGCCATGTTTGTCCTTCTGAATCTGGGTTATCTCACTCAGGATGATATTTTCTAGTTCTATCCATTTGCCTGCAAATTTCATGATATCATTGTTTTATAGTACTCCATTGTGTATATATACCACATTTTATTTATCCATTCTTCAGTTTAGGGGCATCTAGTTTGTTTCCATATTCTGGCTATTGCAAATAATGCTGCTATGAACATAGTTGAGCACGTGTCCCTGTGGTATGATTGAATATTCCTTGGTTATGTACCCAAGAGTGGCATGGCTGTGTCTTAAGGTAGATTGATTCCCAATTTTCTGAGAAACTGCTACAATGATTTTCAAAGTGGCTGTATAAATTTGCACTCCCACCAACAATGGAGGAGTGTTTCCTTTGCTCCATATCCTCTCCAACACAAGCTGTCATCAGTGTGTTTGATCTTAGCCATTCTGACATGTGTAAGATGCTATCTCAGAGTTATTTTGATTTGCATCTCCCTGATGACTAAGGATGCTGAGCAATTCCTTAAATGTCTTTTGACCATTTGAAATTCTTCCTTTGAGAATTCTTTGTTTAGGTCTACAGCCCATTTTTTTAATTGGGTTGTCCATTATTTTGATGTCTGGTTTCTTGAGTTCTTTATATATTTTGGAGATCAGCCCTCTGTCAGATGTGGGGTTGGTGAAGATATTTTCCCATTCTGTAGGTTGTCATTTTTTTTCTTATTTACTGTGTCCTTACCTTACAGAAGCTTCTAAGTTTCAGGATGTCCCATTTATTAATTTTTGCTCTCAGTGTCTGTGTACTGGTGTTGTAGTTAGGAAGTGGTCTCCTGTGCCAATGTGTTCAAGACTACTTCCTACTTAGTCTTCTATCAGATTTAGTGTAACTGATTTTATATTGAGGTCTTTGATACCCTTGGACTTGAGTTTTATTCATGGCAATAGATAGGGATCTATTTGTAGTCTTCTACATGATGACATCCAGTTATGCCAGCATCATTTGTCAAAGATGCTTTCTTTTTTCCATTGTACAGTTTTGTTTTCTTTGTCAAAAATCCAGTGTTCATAGGTGTGTGGGTTAATGTCAGGGTCTTAAATTTGATTTCATTGGTCCAAATGTAGGTTTTTATGCCAACACCAAGCTGTCTTTATCACTATAGCTCTACAGTAGAGCATGATGTCAGGCATTCTTTTATTTTCACTTTAAAAAAATTATTTGTTGCCTGACATTCAATCATCTATTTTAAGGACATAGCCAACTGTATCAAATTTCATGAATTCAGTTATCTTTTGCTTGATAATTCTATTGTGGTGATTTAAAAGAGCATGGCCAAGGAGCCTTATAAGAATGGTATATTGGGCTTACAATTCCAAAGGGATAAGAGTCTGTCATTGTGGGAAATTATGGCATCAAGCAACCATGATGCCTCCATCAGCAAGCTGAGAGTTTATATCTTGACCCTCAATCAGCAAGCATAAATCATGAATTAGATATTACAGAGGAGTCTTTCAACTCTGAAGTCTACTGCCAGTAACATACTTCCTCTAATAACTCCACACCTCTTAAGCATCCCAATACAGCACCAACAAATGAAGAACAAGTATTCTAAATACACTGAAAGTATAGAGGACAATTATCATACAAACTACCACACTTGGTTTGCCTGTAATTTGTAGAAGGAGAGGAGTTTAAATGGCTTATGATGCAGAGTATTCAATATATTAAATTCAAATTTATCATTTGAATTTCTATACAGCTTAATGTGTTATAAAGGAATAATTGATTATCTATTATCTATCTACCCATTTTTCCTTTATCTATAAACTCAGACTATTGAATTTAGTGAAGAACCTGTGAATATCATCATCAACTTTTATCAGTCAGCAATCTGTCTTTTATTTTATAGCTATTTCCTCATATTCAGTCTTTGAAATATCAACAACTCAAAAAAAGGAAGAATTTTCTCTATACACACACACACATATATGTATATATGTATGTATGTATGTATGTATGTATGTATGTATGTATAAATGCCTCTTGGAATAGCAATTGGTAAAACTAAAAAGAGAAAAAAAAATTAGATCACTATCCAGTGCCTGTAAGGTAAATTCAAAATCATTAGCTGGGCTTACAACTCTTCCCAAAAGAGTCTTCATTTCAGTTTTCAAAACTTAGGTGTAACAATCTATTAGAAATACTCTCTGCTGCTGAAATTAATCCTAGTTTTCAAAGCAATGATGAAATAGAAATTTATCTACAGGTTATATTATTTATCTCCAAGTCTCAGAGTTGGTAGAATATAAGAAATATTCGAAGCACATGAATTATGAATCAAGGGCTGTGGATCAGGCACTCTGGATAAGTGAGGCAATTGAATAGCTTGAACTGTTTAGGAGGTATCCAGGCTGTGGGACCGGGACCTGTCCTTAGTGTATGAGCTGGCTGTTTGGAACCTTGGGCTTACACAGGGACACTTTGCTCAGCCTGGAAAGAGAGAACTGGACCTGCCTGTACTGAATCCATCATGTTTAAATGAATCCCCAGGGGAGTCTTGGCCCTGGAGGAGATGGGAATGGAGGGGAGGGGCTGGGGGGAAGGTGGGGGCGTGGGAGAGGTGGGGGAGGACAGAGGAACCCATGGCTGATATGTAAAATTAAAACACAAATATAATAAAAAAATAAAAATAAAAAAATTGAAAAAAGAAATATTCAAATCTCAGCAAGAACTTCAGAATTCTAATTGATAACTGCAATAGTTTCCTTATGTATAAAATAAACATATTTATTACTACTTACTTCTTAAATTTTGGGGAATTATGTGATTCATTTATATAAATATGTTGGTTTTTACCTAGTACTGAACTAAACTTGGTAAATCAGTAAATAAAAGCTAAGCATTTTGTTGATGCACTTTGGCTTGTTGGCTTATAATACTTACAAATTTCAGTACAAGGGCTCTGAAAGAAGCATAAAGGCTTTTTGTTTTGAAGTTTTTGAAGGCCAATATACTATATTTTTGTTCCTGACATATACTGTATTGACCTAGTATTATGACATTTTACAGGGGTCTTAAATAAAAATGAGTTCATGGATTAACTTTAAAATACTCTGGAAAAGTTCCATTATTGTAAAGCTAAGAGAATTTAGAACAAGAATGGTTTACACAGGGCTGTTTCACAAAAATCATGCTTTTTCTTGGAGTATGCTTGTAAATTAAACCAACCAAACAAACAACTTTAGTGAGAAAAACAAAACAGAATAAAGAAAAAACAGTTACTGAGAGACATAGTGGACTGTAAACACGAATGATGATCAAACAGAGTAATTCCTCACACCATTTTATCGTAGAAAAGACAAAATGTGGCAAGCAGAAATGAAATGCATTTGCAACCAACCAGACAGGCAAGGCTATCTAGCTTATGGTTCTTCAGTATGCATCATAAGAGTGGAATTTACTTTTCAAAATAAGTAACATTCAGCATCTGAAACCACAAAATAAATGTAGAATTTCTTATGAAATGCATTTTTGGCATGTTTTCACCATTTTGTACATACAATGGTAAATACTTTTTTTCTAGAAAGGCATTTTAAAAAAATTATAGATTCCATTGCAAGATTTGAGAGTTTCCCATAAAAGTTAAGAAAGGAAGTTCTTTTATAATGCAGGAAAGGATGCAGAAGCCCTTGCACACCACTAGATTCAAATACCAAATATTTTGAGTATTTAAACATCATAGCAAATTCAGGTAATGCTAATAAGATTTTGTTATATGTATATTGATTGTTTCAGTAGTCTGCACACACACACACACACACACACACACACACACGCACACACAATCTCTATAAATAAGGTACCAATAAATAAGATCTTTAAAGTCAGCAAATATGATTTTAAAACAGCATGCCTTATATGCATATCATCATGGCTTCACAGAGATTTTCTAATTATTTTTTTGAGATTTTGTTCAAGGAATTGTGTTTCTCTGAGAATGCAAGCAAAAATAAACCTAAGGATTTTAGAGATACAAACAAATTTCAATTAAGTAATTGAATGTAGCCAAGGTTTAATAGTTGAATGAAATTCATTATTCAAATATGTAAATAGACTTCTAGATCACAAAATGTCATTGTACTTTGTGGTTTGGAATGAAATAGATTTTGAGAAGATAATATCTGAGGAATTTTTTGATTCACATTTTATTTTACAACACTTTATTATATAAAGAGTTGGGTTAAATCAAGACTATACTTCATGAAATGTGAATTAACTGTCTTATTTTTTTAATTTTAAGAACAAGAGCAGTAAAGTTTGTTTAACAGTCTAGAATTGTAAAGCAAATGGAATAAAAAGAATCTGTCTTGGGGAATATTTCAATTCCTATATATTATTTAAAAGCCTGAAGCTATCTGACTTTCCCTTTGTGACCTTATTTCCATTTTGCAAAGTCTTCCATAAGGTCTCTTAAGATAAATCAAAGGATAACCTAAAGACAGCCAGTTGGGGCTTTTGACCTTTGGACTACCATAACTGCAAGTATAAGAAATTTGTTACAATGATGTTTTAGATTAGGTCAAAAAGGTAATGAAGTTGAATGTGTTTATTTCTCTTTGCCATTGTGATGTTGTTGTTTTTCTTCAAGTTCTCTGTCATGTCCTGTCAGTGGAGAGAATTCAAGATCTTCAGTACTGAAGGTCAAACCTTATTAAATACTAGAAGCCCTTATTTCATGGAATGAGGAAAGGGGAAACTATCTTAGTTTAGTTTTTTGTGACCTCAATGTAGATTCTTATTATGTTAAAAGCAGATATTGTGAATGTAAAATCCAGCAATATATTTTATTTTTCTGTGTATTATAGTAAGTTTGCTGGACTTGACTTGAAATAAGAGTTCAGTGTGTCTGGTATCACCTTATTTTCTGCTAATAGGTTAGTAAGTGTGTGTTTTTCTTAAATGCTACAAACTATAAACAGCTCTATTATCAGAAACATCGTCCTAATACAAGGCAAAACTATCTTTCGTGCTCATCATAAAAAAGAGGTAATATGATCATGCTGTGTACACAATCATCCCTTCCATTCCAGGGAGAATAAATGAAAGGAAAGATAATAAATTGCCACATGGAAGTCTTTGTGGCACTAAATGATTCGAAGTAATGAGATATTATAATTCAGTACACAGTAGCAGCCCAACTGTTTGAAATTTTGTATTATAGTATATTAAACTTTTAGTTATCTGCTGTTGGTTTAGATATTATCTAAGATTCAGAGTTAGCATTCATGAAGATGCACCCAAGCATACAAATCTGAAAAAAAAAGAACTGCAATAGTACAAGTTGATTTCCCAAGGATGCAAAGAGAATAATTTTCTACTGAAGAAGCATACCTTTTTGCACTCTTTTGAAAATTAGGCACAGTTTTATACATTTACAATACATCTTGTAGCTCTTCAAGTGCAAAGAGTAGGTTAGAACTAAAGTGTAAATCATATGCTTGTTTTTGGATTGCTTTATCTAATCATATATATATATGTATATATATATACATATATATATATATATATCCCATTGTAAAATAGAGATGTGATTTTCCTTTCTCAAGTCTAACTAAATCTTACCATTATGCAAATACACATCTGTTCAAAAAACAAAGCAAAAACAACAGTGTACATTTACTATAGAAAAACAAAGGTTTCAAAGGTATGGGGGATGCATTTATGTAATTTTGTTTGTGCCTTATTTAGTTAATCTACATCAAGGTCTAATTGTAATAAAATTTCCAAACAATATTTTTTTCCTTTTCAGGGTATTGACCATAATATAAGCAGCACACTTAAAAGTAGTTACTTTAGGGAAAGAACCATTCAAGGCATACTAATGAAGTTTATTTCACATACTGGTAACCTACAAAACAGAAACAGGAAAAATCAGAGATTGAAGATGCATACCTAAGACAACAAATGGTTTGGTATTCTGTACTCTCATTAATGACAATGTCAAATATAAATGATGCTTATCAGAAGGAATACTTTTACTTAGAATATTGAACTTATTTTGCTTTGGTTGGTGTTTGAATCCCTATTTCCATCCTACTTCCCATAAAATTGGATATGCTGATTTTTTTGAAAAGGATTCTTTATTTTTGTCTTAACTTGAGTAATGTAGACTAGTGTCAAATACCCTAATAAATCAATTAAGGAATATTCTAGTTAATATATAATTAATATAAAGCATTATCTACAAAAAATGTAAAGAAGTTGTTTTGTGCCCAAATGACATGAAGAAGGAAGGTGCATGCTGTTTCTGTCTGAAATCTGTGTGAAAAATAAGTAAGACATTTATTTTTGGTAAATGATCATATTCCCTTAAGGAATACGTTTGTAATGAGGAAAAACTATATATTGTCAAAACATTACTTCTTAATTAAAAGAATTAATTTGCTTCTGAAATAATTGAGATGGGATGAATATGGATATGATCACTTGTCTTCAACATTTATTTAACTAATATTTATAAAGTACAAATTTAAACTAGTACCTAATTTTATCAGTAATATTTAGTCACACTAATTCTGTTTCAAGATTCTACCAATTAAAAATTGAAAACAATATTAGTCTAAAACCTAAATTCCTTGAAGATATGGGAACAATTTTTTTTATCTGTGTAGTTTTGGAGTCTGCCCTGGAACTCTCTCTGTAGGCCAGGCTGCCCTCAAACTCATAGAGATCCACTTGCCTCTGCCTCCTGAGTGCTGGGATTAAGGCTTGTGCCACCACTGCCTGGCTGAACAGATAGATCTTAAGTAACTCATAAATTTCAATGACTTAAACACATGTCCAAGAAGAGGTTTAAATTTCCAAAAAAATTTAATCATTCAAGATCCAGCTTCAAGAAATAATGAGTACCACAAGGTGAAATCTAGATCTATAAAATATTAGTGCTTATTCCTATAGCTTTCCTTTCTAAATACATGTTTGTGTAGGATTTGCAAAGACTACTCTTATATTTGGAGTTCACACAGAGCACATATTGAATATAATTTATTTTTATTCTCCTTTTTAGTAGTGAATCTTCTGTTATGTAAGCCACACCAGTGTCTAACCTCTGAATCACGTGAGAACAACTACTTACATTGCAGAAAATATATTTAAATATTTCTAACCATTTTAATACAACTTTAACATGTTTAGTGCAGGAAAATCTGTTCTACTTAATTTGTTTTTTATTTTGTTTTCGAGTCTTCATTCTGTTGATCATCTCATTTTATGTGTTACATAATTTGGAAATTTTTTTGTTTGTGTGTGTATTTGTATACTCCTGTGCATGTGTGTGTGCGTGCGTGAATACGTGTGTGTGTGTGTGTGTGTGTGTGTGTGTGTGTAGGCCTAAAGTCAATGCCAAGTGTCTTTTTGAGGCAGGGTATTTTACTTAACCTGAAGTCACTGATTAAGCTAGCATAGTTATCCAGAAAATTCCATGGATCCTACTCTCTCTGCATCCCTAGTACTTCATGCCAAATCCTCTACATGGGTTTCGAGAATTAAAATTGTGTCTTTATAGTTTAGGGGGGAGCGCATTCCATATGGATGGAGCCATTTTCCAAACACTGATGGGCAGTTTTAAAGATAAAAAGATTAGGTCCTTTGAGGAACAGCACCCAAACATTTTTTGCAATGTATTTTTTTCTTTTTTCTAATTTTTTTTTTTTCTGAGACAGGGTTTCTCTGTGTAGTTTTGTGCCTTTCCTGGAACTCACTCAGTAGCCCAAGCTGGCCTTGAACTCACAGAGATCCACCTGCCTCTGCCTCCGGAGTGCTGGGATTAAAGGTGTGTGCCACCACCACCCTGCCAATGGTATTTTTTTTATTTTTAAACATCAATACCCTCCTCATTTGCAAAGGCAACATTCCTAACATTCATTCATACAGACTTTCTTTCTCCTCCTTTCTGTCTGTCTGTCTGTCTCTGTGTCCCTGTCTGTCTGTCTGTCTCTCTCTCTCTCTCTCCCTCTCCCTCTTCCCTCTCCATGTCTGTCTCTCATAAAAGTGTCTAACTAGAAACATAGAAACAAAGGAGTTCCATGAGAATGTTAATTTTCATGTGCATAGGTTAATGCTTATCATAACTAATGCTCAGACACATGTGCATCTGTGGGACTAAATTTATCATGTATTAAGATTAGCATACTTGGCCGTAGTTATCCAATTATATTATCTCCTATTTCAACCACTAGGGGGCATATCTGTCCATAAGTAAGATCAACAATTGACCTTGAAAGCCAAGCAAATAAATATTTAATTTCAAATAAACAGAATTTCTATTCTGATATTGATTTAGGATTTTCTGGAGTTTATTCCAGATGCTTCCTCACCAAATATTAGATCAGGCAGATTTTTATGTTCAGAAAATAGTTGAAAAATAATTTTCATTTAAATGTTTCCCAGTAATAACTGCTCAGAAAAGAAACAAATTTATATTCCACTTTCTTTATTATGCCACCACAAAGTAAGTTTATATTGTATAATTGTAAAATAACTACATTTCATATTTTATGCTGATTTGGGATAAAACATGATAAGTATAATTCAATTAAAATAATTTTGAGTTTTTATTTTAGAGATAAAATTATCCAGGTCATGATTGGGGCATCTTCAAATTACAGAAATAAATATCAAATTAAAAAAACCAATAAGCAAGACAGTTGTGTAGCTTGATCTGCTTAAGGTCCCCTCTGACAGTAGGATCAAAATACATCCCTGGTGCTCCTTTTTGGAGCCTACCGCCCTGAAGCAGGGGAAGGTGCTTGGACCTGCCTCTATTGAATGTTCCAGGCTTTGCTGACTCCCCCTGGGAGGCCTTACCTTCTTATAGGAAGGAATGGGGGGTGGGTTGTGGGGAATGCTGGAGGGGTGGGAGGAGAAAAGAGGGGGATCTGTAATTGGTATGTAAAATGAATAAAAAATTTAATAAAAGTAAATAAATAAAATAACAAATGTGAAAAAATAAAAATCAAATTTTGATTGCTCAAAGAACAAATACACCTCAATTGTACTGTTAGTTTATTTATATACGCTACCCAATAAAAACATCTAAAAATAAGGCTTTGCTTATTAAATAATACCAGTAATTATTTTTTTAATGTAACAAAAATAATTACTTTTACCAGGCACTGGTTTGATTGTTTCATTATTGCTTCCTAATAATTTTTGAGCACATTTTATCCTGATGATTTCTTTAGCTAAATAATTTTAATCTTACTTTATCTTCCTCTTTCAATAGTTATGGATATTTTAAAACAGTGAATGCCATTCTTTACACTCTAGATACATACATGACTGTGAATGAAGGAGGGCTAATGAAAAGGAACAGATATTTGAAAATTATAAAGATTTTGGAGAGTAAGTATGAGCAATGGTAATATGTTGGGGCATGTCAACAATTCCAATTGAAATAAACCCTTCCAAATAAGGAACATTTTGGTTGGTAGTTTATAGGTCATTGTTGACCTGTTACAGGGTAAGTGCAACAGTGGAAGATATAAACAAACATATAAATATGTAAAAGGAGTTTAAATGAGATGCAAATTGTTGACGGTTTTGGTTGTGAGCCTAGCTTTTAACAGCTGAACCATCTCTCCAGCCCTATGTGCAAATTCTTAAGACCTGCTGAGTGGGAAACATTATTGTAACAAGTTTGTGAGGCTATTTGTAAGCCCATCAGTGTTTGAGAAGTCCTATTATAAATGACATTATTAGAAAAGTCAGTGCTCTCTTTTGGAAAATTTTTAGACTTTTCTCAAGAATGTTTAAATGTCAAATTTTTGTTTTTACAATAGATTGATAGTGATAATTGAAATTGCAATATGGTATTTCCATTTATGCCATTTGTGTAATCACAGGCTGCCAAGGTGGCTCAGTGGGTAAAGCATTTGCTCCACTATCATGAAGAAAAGACTTAAAATCCACTGGACCCAAGAAAATACCTGGCATGACTAAAGGCAAGATGAGAGACAGAGTAAGGAGAATACTCTGAAGCTTAAAAGTAAGCAAACCTAACCTACATGACTACAAACCACGAAGAGATACTCTCTTAATCAGGACTGAAGGTGATGATTGACATCTGGGTCTGACTGAGGTGAGGAATGACCTACACACACACACACACACACACACACACACACACACACACACACACACACACACACACCTGTTTGAGCAGGTCTCCATCATTTCAATCTCTATTATGTTTTTCAAAGCTATAAAGTAGATGGATTATGTAAAAACTCCATAGGTTAATGGAATTTATTTCATTTTGATTTTCTTTTTCTGTTTGATGTTATTTCACTGAAAATAACAAATATGGAATAAGTAGTAAATACCCTTCACTAGTCTTAAGCTATATTTTCATCTGTACAATTAACATAATTTTAGTGAGAAGAGATTTAGTTGTCATATCTTAAGATATGAAAGCCCAGAAAGTTATTCATTAATACTCAGAATCTATTTGCTTCTGTCCAAAAATTATATGTGGGAAATCTAGGTTCAAGCCTTATTACATTTTTCTTTATTATCATTTAAAAATTTTTATATTGAAATATAAATGTTTATATTTTTTTCAGGGACTTCACTTTTATTTTATTTTACTTTTACTTTTATTTATTTTTTTGGTTGTTTGAGACAGGGTTTCTCTGTGTAGCTTTGCGCCTGTCCTGGATCTTGCTCTGTAGACCAGGCAGGCCTCAAACTCACATATTCTTTTTAAGAAATACTTTATTAATTCTTTGAGGATTTTATACAATGTCTTTTGAATATATGTCCCTTTCCCCAAACTTCTCCCATAACCATCGTTTCCACCTTCCCATTTAACTTTGAGATTTCTTCTTTCCTTTTTCTCCATTGAGTCCAGTTTATGCTGCCAGCTAGTCTTGTGCTGCACTGCAATATGACTAACCTAAAAGGGGTCATATCATCCAAGAAAACTGACTCTGCCTCTTACAGCAGTCATCAAAGCTGTTCCAGTAGCTCCTTTGCTGGTGGTGGGCTTTTGTGCCCACCTTCCCTCCACTTTATACTATGGGTTTTTTTTGTCTGATTGTTGTTTGCTCAGGTTTTGTGTATGCCCATTACAATTTTTTAATGATTGTTGTGCTATTCTTTGTCAAAATGTGACCTATGTATTTGACAATTACCTGCTGCTTGTGTTTGTTATTTCTTCAGTTTATTGTATTTCTCAACATAAAATACAATTTGTGTACCTCTAGATGGCTTTGAATATATTTGCTCACATAAATGTCTTAGTTATTGTATTTATTACTTTATGTATATATTCAACCACAATGTACTGGATTCCCTATCCTAATATTTCAAGTGAAGTATAGAAGCCTTACTTCCATTTAAAACCCTATAACTTTATAAATTTAAAGTATGATGGTCTGAAGTCTTTCTTCTGCCTACATTGAATAACACATGAAATGGTATCATAATATTTTCTTCAAATATAAAGAGTTACAGAAATAGTAAGGTGAAGCCAAGCACATATTTATCTCTATATTCACGTGTTTAGCTATAGCTAGCATTTGGAATACTCCCAAAATCCCAGGTGTTAGAGGCTTGGCAGCCAGCCTGTAGAAATATTAGAAGGTTTTAGAATCTTTTAACTGTAGCACTTAGTGAGAGTTAGGTCATTGAAAGAATGACCTTGAAGGAAATTTTGAGACTCTGGCCTCATGTCTCTTTCTCCATGCTTCTTGGCCTCCATTAAGTAGACATTTTTAACAACACAAACTTCTGATATGATTAACTGTCTTGTAAAGAAATGGGAAATTAACTATAGACTAAAACCATGGAAAATGTGAGCCAAAGTAAACCATTCCTTCATTTAACCTTATATCTTAGGCATTTTATTACAGTGACAGAAAGCTGTCCAGTACATAGTCCATTATTATTTTTTTCTGTTCTGAAGTATCCATTTTCTGTCTGTTATTCTTCTCTTTAAAGAGGTTCCCTTCATAATTTTTGAAGTTCTTTCATTAGTCTTCAGTTGAGAGTTTCTTTAATTTATCAGTACTCTTTGAAGATACATTCATGACTTGAAAAGTACCATTCCTTGTTCATTATCCTACTATAGTTTCAGATTTTAAAAATCTGTCATTCACATCACTTTTGCACTCAAGGTAATATATTCTCTTTCTGGAACCTTTCTTTTTTAAGTTATCTTATTCTTTATACTAAATGAAATTAATCCATTATAAAAATAAGTGGTTAAAGAAAATGGTTCCATTCAAATTACTGTATTAATAATGCTGTGAAGCCACCACCTGTGTGTGTGTGTGTGTCCAGACCATGTCCAGTGTCTTAGAAGGAACGTGCATGCCCATAAGGAGCTGAATACAATTTCCCCTTTGTTACAGTTCTTATAAAATATTAATGTGTCTTCTAGTTACATAAACTTACAGTTTTTCTATTTCAGTATACATAGAAAGATATTTTTCAGGTTTTGTGTTCTCTTTTATTTTCTACAGTTTAGGAGAGAGCTGTGTTGGCAGGATTGTTATTTCCCCAATCCCATAAACCCATGACCTGGCTATGATTCTATGATTATTGAAATAAGATAAGCTTGCCAGAATTCAGTCAGGGACAGTGCCCTTCATCTCCAGGTGTTTAATTAGTTGGCGTTTCAAACTCATTGAATCTGCCTGCATGATCTCCTCCTAAACTAAAACATTGCATTCTGCATGTCATCTACTGTATCATCCTGGCATTTGACCAATATGAAGTGGAAACACTCTGTTAGAGCAAAAATTAAAAACTAATAAGTAAATGCACATACAATGAGAAAATGTGAAACAAAAATCTGATTATAAGAAAAACATTTTGCACTGTCAAAGTGACAAAGTTTTTCCTTTCATTTTATTTACTATAAATTAAAATTTAATATATTTCTAGTAATAATTTGCACTTTTGACTATTCATTGATAATTATAAACAAGTTAAACTTGGGCATATGAGCCTCTTATAAACATCATAGTTCATGTACAATTCAGCATAGTTGTTGTTTTATGCAAGTATATGCTTGACCTATGGCTTTGTACCACATTTCTCAAAAAAACTGAATTCTTTGATATGGCAATTACTTGCATGGTAAATGTATGCAAAATTTAGACTTTGAATTAAAGTCTATTAGTCCATTTTATGATGCTGTACAAAATGTTTGAATATGAATACCTTACAAATGAAAGAAATTTATTCAGGTTACAGTTTTGTAGGACGAACATCCATATAGCATGCCACAAGTTCCAGGGTGAGACTTTCTCTTTGTATGTACCATAACATAGAATTATGCTAGGAATAGATACAAAATTGAGGAATCACATGATGAAACTTGTGATCAGAGATGACTGAAGGGCCAATATTCTCTTTTATAACAAATATCTAAATAAGGAAGTCTAACCAGGGCCTTGGCAGAACTACTTTAGTACTTTCTGTGTCGAACATTCTCAATCAGTTAATTTAGTTGTTTCAAGCACCATTTCTGGAATCACCAACAGGGTATTCTGGGTTCTTGTCAAAAAGTCTAACACTGAATTATATCCTCTACCTCATGCCCGATCTCTTAAAGGTTCTACATCATGATTTCTAAAAGGTTCTATGCCATGTCCAAATACTGCATTCTGATATATTCTTAACCATCAAGGTTTACGTCTATTTAACAATGCAAACTGAATTTACTCCACCTAATGTTCTCAATATGTTAACTCAGCATCATTTAAAAGTATGAGTCCAAAGTATTATCTTAGACTCAATAAAAAAATTCTTCAGCACATTTCTAAGACACAAAAAACACTTGATTCCAAGATATAATGACATAATATCAGTATGATAAATATTCACATTCAAAATAAAAATAAATAGAGAAGTAAAAAAAGATAACCAACCTATACAAGTCTCAAACCCAGAAGGACAAATATTAAATCTTAGATATTCAAATCTGTCATCCTATACACAGAGGAGAGGTTTTCCAAGGTCATACTTCAAGTATCTTCAGTTCTTATACATTGCTGGTTGCAAATGATTGTTCTCTTAAGTTTAATGCCAATATATGTGGCTTTCCCACTTGAGCAGGACACGCTGCTGCTTATTTTTCTCATATAATACCTCTTCTGGAATTGTACTCACATTGCTCCACTAGTTAATGCCCTAAGTAAAGGAAGGCAGCTCCTCCACCAGAAAATAACACATAATTGATTCATGAGGAAATAAGAGTAACTGTCTCCTTGGAAGACAGATTCAATTTATTCCTAACACCATGTTTTAAGATGGAAACAGTTTCATGGAACTTTCATAATATCAGAACAATAGGAACTCATAAATCAAGACACTTTTCAAACATATTGGTGGAGATATCAGGAAGGTGAGTTTCAGCAAAGTAGGAAATTTTGCTATGGGCCTTGGACAGTATATCTGATGATATTCATACCCTTTGAGTTGGGGGAATGTGGTAGTTTGTTTGTACATTCCAAAATGTACTTATCTGATAGTCACAAAGATGTTAGGTCAAACAGAACTAAAAAGAGCTGGAGGTTTGTGTCTAGACCTACATCAGATTTTAAGTCTTACAAATTCTACTTAGCCAATCAGCTTTGTAGAACTGTAGCAGGCTTTCTTTTGGGCCACCAATCACTTCCCAAATAGACATAGAGACTCAATATTAGTTATGAATTCTTAGCCTTAGCTTATACTTGTACCACTAGTACTTATAACTTAATCTAACCTGTTTCTCTTCATCTATGTTTTGATTCAAGGCTTTTTACCTTTCTTTCATTCAGTATGACCTACTCCATAACTGTCTGGTTTGCTGGTGGCTTCCTTGGCTGGCCCACAGTGTGTCTCTCTCTCTTTTTCCTTAGTTCTCTCCTACTACTTATTCTTCCTGCCAGCCAGCTCTGTCCAACTACATCACTTCCTGTCTGTCTGTACAGACATCCATGGTTAGTGCTGGGATTAAAGGTGTGTGGCACCATGCCTGGCTCTGTTCTTTAGTGTGGTCTTGAATTTGCAGAGATCTGGAATCCTCCCGAATGCTAGAATTAAAGACCTGTGCTACCATTGCTTGACTTCTATGTTTAATAAAGTGTCTGGCTTTTTCCTCTGATCCTCAGATAAGCTTTATTCGGGTGCAAAAAGAAAATATCACCATAATTCAGTGGGGCTTTCAGTGATAAAGCTGCATTGGAGAAACCCATGCCCCTATAGGTAAACTCAATTGAGTCATTGATTCACTTGGCTTGACTTGAGTAGAATTAGTTCTTTGTGCTGTCTGTGCCTAATCCAAGTAAATAGACATTACCATATGTTTCTTTAGGGAAAACAAAACAAAACCCAACACAATATATGAATTTTTCGAATCCTTCTATCTCCTTTTCTTTTGTCTTTATATGGATATTAGCACAGACTAACCACCTCTCCCTTTCACTTAATTGATACATTTTTAGTAATATTTTCCAATGGCATTTCTGTTGCTGTGAGAAAAACACACTGACAAATTTAAATTTAGAGGTTGCCCTGGCTAAGTTTTATGTCAGCTTAAAACATGTAAGAAGAACCTCAACTGAGAAAACTCCCTCACCAGATTGACCTGTGGGCCACTTTCTTGATGAAGGATTGATATAGGTGGGACCATCGCAAAGGGTAGTGCCAACTCTAGGTGGGTAGGTGGTCCTTGGTATAAAAAAGCAGGCTGAGCAATAAATGAGGAGCAAGCCAGTAAGCAGCACTCCTCCAAGGTCTCTGCTGTTTATTCCCTTGAATTCTTACTCTGGCTTCCCTGGATGTTGTGCTGCAAGCTCTGAGATTAAATAAATCCCTTCTCCCCGTGTTGATTTTTTTAAGCAGGCTTTCTCAGAACTCCAGCCCCCAAATCATGACACCGAGTATTAAATGCTCAGCCTTAGCTTGTGCTTATCCCGCTAGCTCTTATAACTTAATTTAACCTGTTTCTCTTCATCTACATTTTGCTTTGGGGCTTTTTACCTTTCATTCTGTATGTCTTACTTTTCCTTCTTCTTCTGTGTCTGGCTGGTTGGTGCCTGCCTGTTTGGCTGGACCCAGGCATCTCCCTTTCTTTATCCCTTGTTCTCTTCATTCTCTCTCTTTTCTAGAGTCTAGATTCCTCCTTCTACTTATTATTTCTGCCTGCCAGCCCAGCCTACTACTCCTTTGCCTACCCATTGACAGTTCAGCTTTTTATTAGACCAATCAGGTCCCTCAGGCAGGCAAAGCAACACATCTTTAGATTGTTAAACAATCACAGCAAAAACAAATATAACATATCTTTACATAGTTAAAGTAACATTTCACAACAGATTTTTTTTTTCATGGTGTTTTATCATAGCCGTAAAACCTTAACAAAAAGACAAGAAATGGTTTATTTTGTTTACATTTCCAGGAAACAGTCCATCCTTATTGGGAATTTAAGGGAGAAACTAGGAGCAGCTAGTCATAACCAACTCAAGGGCAGAGAGGGAATGAAAGTAAGGATACCTACTGCTCAGCCTGATTTTATACTCATTTATTCAGGTTCCACGCAATGAAATTATGCTGCCCAAATGAAGACGTGTCTTCCCATCTCAATTAACCCAATTAAGAAAATTCATCACAGGTATGCTCACAGACTAACCAAATTTAGGTAGATGCATTGCATCACTTTCCCAGGTGATTCTAGATTATGTCCATTTGACAACTAAGGCTAACTATCCCACCATATATTCTTGATCATCACTTCAAATTTAGCTTTTTATAACACTATAGGGCATGTGGACAGTGCAGTGAGTTCTTAGCAACAGGGCACACTCTGAAGCGGTTAGCCCAATTTCCAACTGTTTCCACATTTTCATTTTTGACTAGTTTTATAATATCATTATATATCATCTTTCACCCTTCATTAAAATCTCTTGTAACACTATATTTACAGTATTCTATCTCCCAGTTATTTCTGATAGCAGCACTAGTTTATACTTTATATATATAATAAGTGCTTCAATTTGTCAGCAATGTTAATGATTTGCTTGCTCTGAATTAACCTCCAGTCTAGATGTCATACAAAAGATTGACCAGGAAGAACACAGGAGCCAGTAGCCTTGATGTTCTCAAACCTTTGTCCTCCACAGATAAAGTTAAATAAGGACAAAGGCATCAACACCATAAATCTCAGTAGCAGACCTGATCATGAGGACCAGAGGAGCAAGACTAAAATTTAGAATGATTGGTTTCATTCTTTTCTCGGTCTTATGTAATCTGATTGTTAAAGAGGAGATGGAAGACAGATCCTTGGGATGCTAATTTCTTATCATCTCATATTTCTGTCTCCAAATAAATCATAATTTAAAATTCTACTCCTGGGTTTTTCCTATGTGACATGTATCTTAGGCCCATGTACATGTCTAACTTTTGTCCATATTCAATTCCTAAACCACATCTATATTTTCAGGTATAATAATTTCAACATCTCCTATCCTTGGGAAACAATTTTATGTATTAGTATATTTCTTACTACCATTACAAAAAAGTCAAAGGCTAAGAAATTTAGATACAAGACTGTTTTATTTAATTCTCACTTTTGGAAGCTGAAAGGCCCAAAAGTATGGTCCCAGCTCTCTAGTGACCTCTTTGGGGACTTTATCACATTTATGGCAGATGTCACCAAAGTGAATGCACACCCAAGAAGATGATATTAATAGGATACGAGAGCAGGACAAACCAGTCTTTAAGAGCAACCTTCTTGATCTCCTCCCCTGGGCTCCATATTCCATATACCTATGAGCTGTTTTACTGGAGGCCAACCCAAAACTGCTCACTGCCAGCTAATACTCCTTAAAGACCCCCCACCCCCACCCCAACATACACAGACCATACACCATACCATGGGCTCCATATTCTGGTCCACAGTATCAGCAGAAGAATTCTGCTTTACCTGATGTTAGGCCATTTCCAGCAACCCAAGGTAAAACAGAGACCACAGCCAACTAACACTCAGTTAAGCTTTCACAAGGGCCCAAACATCACCCCTCCCTCCAGCTCCACATCTAAGCCCACAACCTCAGAAGAAAACTTCTGCTCTTCTGGATGCCATGCTCTCCTAGGAATCTCAGAGACCAGCAGATATCAAAAAAACTCAGAGGCCACACAGGTACTTGGAACCACAGAGGCAGCATTGGCCTCCAATTACACTTGACCTCAGTGGAGACTGCAAAAGCCAGAAGTCCCTGGACTGTTGTCTTGCAAACTCTAAAAGACCATAGATACCAACACAGACTACCATACCCAGCAAAATTTTAAATCAGCATAAATGGAGAAAACAAGATATTTCATGACAATGCCAAATTTAAACAATATCTATCCACAAATCCAGGCCTACTGAAGGTACTAGAAGAAAACCTCCAACCCAAGGAGGTTAAATACATCAATGAAAACAGAGTCAATAAAAAAAAAATTTACAGCAACAAAACCCAAAGAAGAGAAACACACACACCACATACACACTCACATACACACACACATCACCTCCACCACCACCACCACCAACAACAAAATAACAGAAACTAACAATCATTGTTCATTAAATATCTCTCAATATCAAAGGACTCAATTACACAATAATAATAAACAGGCTATCAGAATGGACATGAAATTGTGATCCATCCTTCTGCTGCATACAAGAAACACACATCAAATCAGATAGACAGTACTTCAGAGTAAAAGGGTTAGAAAAAGATTTTCCAAGCAAATGGACCTATGAAGCAAGCTGATGTAGTCATTCTAATATCTAATAAAATAGACTTCAAACCAAATTAATCAAAAGAGATGGATAAGTACATTTCTTATTCATAAAAAAAATTCACCAAGAGGGCATTGAAATTCTTAACATCTAAGCTGCAAATGCAAGGGTGCCCACATTCATAAAAGCAACATTACTAAAGCTTAGTCACACATTGAACCTCACACATTAATTGTGGAAGACTTCAATACCCCACTCTCACCAATGCATGGGTCATCCAGACAAAAAATACACAGAAAATAATGGATCTAGCAGATGTTCTATATCAAATGGATCTAACAGATATCCACAGAATATTTCATCCAAATACAAAAGAATATGCCTTCTTCTCAGAAACTCATGGAACTTTCTCCAAAATTGACCACATACTCACTCACAAAGCAAGTATCAACAGACACAAGAAAATTTAAATGACCCCTTTTACCTTATCAGACCACTATGGCTTAAAGCTGTATTCAAATAAGCAGAAAAAGAAAAAACAACAACAACAGAAAGCCTACAACTCATGAAAACTGAACAGCTCTGCACTGAGTAAAAACTGGATCAAGACAGAAATTAAGAAAGAAATTAAAGACTTCCTAGAATTCAATGAAAGTGAATGCACAACATACCTACTTCTGAGACACAATGAAAGGGGCACTAAGAGGAAAGTTCATAACACTAAGTGCATACATAAAGAAACTAGAGAGATCTCATACTAGAGACCTAAAAGCACACTTGAACGCTCTACAACAAAATAAACAAACACATCCAAGAGAAGTAGAAGCAGGAAATAATTAAACTGAGGGCTGTAAACAATAAAATAGAAACAAAGAGAAAAATACAAAGAATCAATGAAACAAAGAGAAAATCAACAAAATAGACAAACCCTTATCCAAACTAACTAAAAGGCAGAGAGAGAACATTCAAATTAACAAAATCAGAAACAAAAAAGGGGCTATAACAAAAGACACAAAGAAAATTCAAAGAATCATTAGGGCTTACTTCAAAAATCTGTATTGTGCAAAACTGGAGAATCTAAATTTTTTCTTGATAGAGACAACATACCAAAGTTAAATCAAAATAAGATAAAAAACATAAATAGACCTATAACCACTAAGGAAACTGAAGTAGTCATTAAAAAAAGTCCCAAGCAAGATGGTTTTAGAGAGGTATTATACCAGACCTTCAAAGAGCTAATATCAATATTCCTCAAATTACCCTACAACATAGAAACAGAAGGAACATTGACAATTCATTTTATGAGGACTCAGTTGCCCCAATACCCAATCCACACAAAGACTTAACAAAGAATGAAAATTACAGACAAATATCCCTCATGAACAATGATGCAAAAATTTTCAACAAGATATTTGCAAACAGAATCCAAGAACACATTAAGAAGATTATCTTTCATGATCCAGTAGACCTCATTCCAAAGATTCAGGGATGGTTTCAACAATGAAATCCACCTATAAATAAACTGAAAAAAAGAAAACGCACATGATCATCTCATTAGATGCTGAAAAAGCCTTTGACAAAATTCTAATACCCCTTCTTGATAAAAGTCTTGGCAAGATCAAGGATACATGGAACAGACCTAAACATAATAAAGGCAATATAAAGCAAGCCAAAAGCCTACACAAATTTAAATGAACAGAAACACAAAGCAATTCCACTAAAATCAGAAACAAGACAAGGCTGTTAATTCTCTCCATATCTGTTCAATATAGTACTTGACATTCTTGCTAGAGCAATAAGACAGATGAAAGAGGTGAAGAGGATACAAATTGGAAAGGAAGAAGTCAATGGATCACTATTTGCAAATGATATGCTAGTATATAAATGATCCCCACAATCCTACAGGGAGCTCCTCCAGCTAAAAACACCTTCAGTTGAGGTGGCTGGATATAAAATTAACTTCAAGAAATCAGTAATCCTCCTATACTCAAATAATAAATGGGCTGAGAAAAAATTAGGGAAAAAACACCCTTCATAATGGCCATACATAATACAATGTATCTTGGTGTAACTCCAACCAAGCAAGTGAAAGGCCTGTATGACAAGAACTTCAAGTCTTTGAAGAATGAATTTGAAGAAGATATCAGAAGATGGAAAGATCTCTCATGTTCATGGATTGGTAGGATTAACATAGTAGAAATGGGCATCTTGGCCAGGTGGTGGTGGCACACACCTTTAATCCCAGCTCTAGGGAGGCAGAGGCAGGCAGATCTCTGAGTTTAAGGCTAGCCTGGTCTCCAAAGCAAGTTCCAGGAAAGGCGCAAAGCTACACAGAGAAATCCTGTCTCAAAAAAAAAAAATGGTCATCTTAACAAAAGCAATCTACAGATGCAATTCCAACTCAGTTCTTTACAGAACTTAAAAGCACAATACTCAACTTCATGTGGAAAAAAACACATGATAGCTAAAATAATTCTGCATAATAAAAGAACTTCTGGAGCTATCACCATGCCAGATTTCAAGCTGTACTATAGTGTTGCAGTAATGAAAACCACATGGTTTTGACACAAAAATAGACAGGTTGATCAATGGAACCAAATTGAAGACCCAGAAGTAAATCCACATACCTACGGACACCTGATTTTTTGGAGAGATTTGGACACCAACCCACATTTTGCCCTGCGTACAAAATATGCTTGGACAAACATTTTGCAGAAACTATGGAAGTGGCCAACCAATGACTGGTCCAGCTTGAGACCTATACTTTGAGAGGGAGTCTACCCCTGAAGGGCCAGGAGACAGAGGCTGAACAGAAAAGAGACATGGAATAGAACCAAACATGACTGACAAATAAAGAAAAAAAAGTCAATGACATGATTCCTAATAATATTCTGCTATAATCATAAATAGTTCCCTAGCCCAATTGTCATCAGAGAAAACCTACAGGCAAACATTGGGCAGACTTCAGGGAAGATGGGAGGAAGGTTTATGGGAACCAGAGGGGCCAAGGACATAAGAAAACTCTCAGAATCAGCTAGCTTGGGGTCATAGGGGCTCACAGAGACTGAATCAACAACTAGAGAATGTGCATAGGACTGACATATATGTTTCATTTGTGTAGCTTAGTCTTCTTGTGGGACTCCTAACCGAGAAGCAGAGGCCGTCTCTAACTCTGTTACCTGCTTTTGGACCCTTTCCTCCTACTGGGTTGCCTCATCCAGCCTCAATAGGAGAAGAGGTGCCTAATTTTACTGCAACTTGATATACTGATGCATTATGGGAGTTCTGCACTTTTCTGAAGAGAAAGGAGAAGGAGTGGATAATGGGGGAAAGAGGGAGGGTTGGGGGAAGGACTAGGATGAGAGGAGGGAGGGAGGGGAAACTGTGATTACGCTGGGAAAATCATTTATTTATTTAAAAAAGAGCTATCCTCTCATGTTCACTAACCATAGTTTGCCTTAAATACTCCTAAAGACTATAACACCCATGACATATACATGCTTCACTAAATAGCACTCAAATCTTTTAAACCATTTCATGAAATTGCCGAGGAATATAATAAACACAAATCCAAAACATAGCAAAAGAAATATCCTTTCTTATACTAATGATTTATAGATACAATATTCTTTTATTCCATTGTTCTTAATAAAATAGAATGTAAAGGAACAAACTTTAATTTAAAAATGCATTTTGCATTATTACATTTTTGCTGGTTATTTTCACATCATTGAATCTGAATTTTAATTACAATGGCATTAAAGTTTCAGCTTATAAAAACTGAATTAGTGCTTTTTACAAGAATGTAACAAATGTCTAATAGAAGAATTGTAGTGCATTCTATGTACAAATGCCAATTTTCAGATTCTCGTAGATGACAAACATCAGTACTCAATAAAAATTGAGTTACATTATAAGTTACATTGCAAAGTTTAGTAAGAACTTGCTATTATAGTGAGTATTGTATAACTCATAAGAGACTTTCTAGTTGTAGGGTTAAATGAATGACTTAGATGAATACTTTCTAATCTTATAAATTGGATAATTTCAAAGAAATTGTGTAATTGCAATGAACGCCTTATAAAATTGTTTGAAAAATATTTCTTCATATTCTTACTAGATGGAAAAAATAGAATATGATTTGTGATTTTCACAGTTCAAATTCTCCATTGTTCTGATAGCTTGAGTTTATTTTTGAGAGGATATTTATTTGTTATATTTCTCAACTCCTAAAATAATTCATTTGCTTAGGATTATAATACATGAGTATCCAATAAGTGCTGTGGATATCACTCTGTATACAGTGAATGTGTTGCTCTGATTTGCTTAGTAGCCAGGCAGGAAGTATAGTACAGGCGGGACAAAGAGAGAAAAGAATGCTGGGAACAGGAAGGCTGAGTCAGGAGTTACCAACCAGACACAGAGGAAGCAAGATTTAAAAGTACTAGTAAGCCACAAGCCACATGGCAACATAGATTAATAGAAACGGGTTAATTTAAGATATAAGAACTAAATAGCAAGAAGCCTGCCATGGCCATGCAGTTTATAAGTAATATAACATGTTTATTTGGGACTGAGCAGCTGTAGGCCAGGGCAGGACTGGAGAAAACTGCAGCTACAAATAAAAGGGTAGGTCCAAAAACATGCTCAGGATCAGCTGTTTGTTTTTGTTTGTTTGTTTGTTTCTTTCTTTCTTTGTTGTTGTTGTTATTTTTTTTTTATTTTATTATTATTTTTTCTTTTTTTTTTTTTTTTTTTTTTCGAGACAGGGTTTCTCTGTGTAGTTTTGCGCCTTTTTCCTAGAACTCACTTGGTGGCCCAGGCTGGCCTCGAACTTACAAAGATCCACCTAGCAGTGTCTCCCAAGTGCTGTTGTTGTTGTTTTAAGTCCCTAACTGCAGCTCTAACTTCTAATTTTCTATAAAATGATTTTAAAGAAAAGTCAGCCGGGCAGTGGTGGCACACGCCTTTAATCCCAGCACTTGGGAGGCAGGGGCAGGCGGATCTCTGTGAGTTCAAGGCCAGCCTGGTCTACCAATCAAGTTCTAGGAAAGGCACAAAGCTACACAGAGAAACCCTGTCTCAAAAACAAAACAAAACAAAACAAAACAAAAACAAAAACAAAAAAACAAAAACAAAAACAAAAAAAGAAAAGAAAAAAAAGTTGATAAAGTATCTAATGGACCACATTAACAAGATCCCTTGGGTTTCTTGGAGAATTGAACTGTAGGCTCACGTCTTTGATAACTGAATTTCAGTTATACGCCAATGTAACAATAGTCAATATTTGGTATGAGAATCCTGCTTTTAAAAAAAAGAATAAATAAGATAACTGATATTAGACAAAATTGAATCCAAGAGAACAAATTGTAATATAAGTAATTGAATTAAATGAAAGTAAGTAAGAGGAGGTAAGGAACAGCTAATAAAGGATAAGACAACCTGTTGATGTTTAATTGGCAATAATAGTTATTGTCACTTATAGAGAAATAAAGAAGAGAATTTTATTCTGTAATAAATATAACATAATCAAGCAAAATTAATGAATATGTATCTATACTACTATGCTGAATTTGCAGTATAGTTTGACATATAAAGTAGAATACTAGGAACAAAAACTATTGGACATAGTACTCACGAGATCGTAGGAGGATAAGTTTAAATGAAGATCTTTAACCAGAGAACAAATATGGACATGCAGACAACTGAATAATTTTATACTGAATTTGTCAATAAATTTTTCCTGGAATCAGTGAACACTTAAACGTTTACTCTTGTAGAAGGTAGCCTAGACTTTTGTTTATTTATATTATGGAAATATTATTGGTAAAGCAGCAATTTTGAAGATGTGGATCAGTACTTCAGATATGGAAATATGGTTGTGAAGACATCATAATGAACTGTTTTTGACATTCTCTGGAGCTTTCATGCAAGACATTTGTGTTTGTTTCACCTAACTGGAAGAAATGTGGTTAAAATGAGAAAAGAACTTTAATGCATTTAAAAACAAATGAACAATCTGCTGTCATATGGAGAAAAAGATTATAATAAAGACAAAAATAAAGATGATGTGTGGAGGTATTGTGTTCCCCAAAATATTGTGCATGATAATAAACTTATCTGGGGTCCGAGAAGAGAACAGCTACAATATTAAACATGAGGATAGGCAGTGGGAGTACATGCATTTAATCCTAGCATTCCAGAGGCAGAGATCCATCCATTCAAGGATACAGCCAAGCATGGTGACTCACGCCTTTAATCCCAGGGAGTGATGTCAGAAAGCAGAAAGGTATATAAGTTGTGAAGAACAGAAACAAGAAGCTTTTGGCTTGGTTAAGCTTTTAGGCTTTGAGCAGCACAGTTCAGCTGAGATTCATTCTGGATAAGAACTCAGAGGCTTCCAATATGAGGAAACAGGATCAGCTGAGGAAATGGTGAGGTGAGGTAGCTGTGGCTTGTTCTGATTCTCTGGTCTTCCAGCATTCACCCCAATACCTGGCTCAGGTTTGATTTTATTAATAAGACCATTTAAGATTCCTGCTACATCAATGAAATCATATAGTAAATTCTGTATGTAATCATAACTTTGCAGCCTAAAGACTTTGAAAGAATTTATGTGTGAATGGAAACTTAGAAATCCAAACCAAATCAAGAACAGTCAAAAATGATGCCAAATTACCATCAGCTTTATTCAGCACATTTTGGTTCATTACTATGAAGGAGTATAAGAGTTGTAACCAACTAATATTTGAAGGAGTGCTCTATAACAGTTATTTTTGAAAGAATACGTTATTTATTGCCTTTCATCCTTTCTCTAAAGAAAACTTTTTCCTCTATTTTCTCCTCTTCTTCCTGTCCCTCCATTCTTCTTCTTTTATTGTTTACTCCATTTATGTAAATATACTTCAAACCACTGGGAAACCATAGACATCACAGAAAATATTCCAAGAACAGAGTTACCTAAAGTTACTTTCCAATATCATTTTAAAAAGCAAAATTAAAACCTAGAGGAAATAAAAGCAAACTATGAAGCAAAGGGGAATTTTAGTTCCTAGAAATGCCAAACTATTGTATTCATATCGACAATTGCCAACAAAATGTGTAAAGCACTCAAACAGTAAATTTTGTATATAAAAATATTCATTTCCTTAGGAAATGAGAACACTGACTATTTAGCAAAGACTTCAAATCAAGGATCTTAAATATTCTCAAATTGTTAATTAAATTGTGAGAAAAGTAACAAAGAAAAATATTGTTTGTCTAGTAGTCCATGTCAATAAAAGATAAATCAAAAATCATAAAATAGAAATATTAGAGATGAAATAAGTTAATTAAAATTATAAATTCTTTAAAGAATTTTATATTAAGAATTATTTAAGGAACAGAACTCATAGAATGAATACACATAATAAAAGTGGTTTTACTAAATTGACTTACAAGATACATAGTGGGTAGCACAAAATGGATGTCTTCACAATGGACGTACTGAAAAATCATTTACTATTCAGTTCATAAGTGTTCATGTCTCAGAAATCCTAATTTTGTCTGAAAGCTTGAATGATTGCTGGAAAACTGCTTGTCTTTATTCCACGCTGGAAATCTGAAGAAGCAGGATTGTGATACTAGGAAAGGATGGAGGTAGCAGTAGTATCAACAACATGATAGGTACACTCACTGTCAAAAGGCTCCGGCAGGCAGAAATACTATGTATTTTTCTTGAAATATCTTTACAGCATTGAAAAAGTGATACACTATCTGGGGAAATAGTCTTTTCCCTTCCATCAATCCTATCTTGCAATGTGCTAACAGATTCCTTTGTAGAAATGGTTCTTGTTTAATTCTAGATCCAACAGCCTGATAATCAAAATAAACTATCACATGTTTGAAGAATAATTTTGATCAGAGAGGAAGAGATTTCAAATTTTGGAAAAATCAATTGAAATCATGGTGTTTGATAAACAGTGGGGAAAACAAGAAAAAAACACTTAGAAATAAGTGAGACAGCATCAAGCATATAACATGCATGTTATGAGCAACTTTTAAGAAGCAGTGAAAATGGCACAGAGAGCATGTGCAAACTTGCCAACCACTTCTCAAATCTGACAAAAGACTGTGTTTTACACATCTAAAACTCAAATGAATTTCCAAACAGGATAATTGTAAAGTATGCTCACAAAGACTCATTATAATAAAACATTCAAAACCCAAGGAAAAGAGAGGATCTTGAAAGGAATACTAGAACAGCTATTTTTCAGATGCATGGTACTGTTAATAAGATTGACAGCTGATTTCTTATCAAAAATCATGAAGTATATAAGGTGACAAGAAGAAAAATATATTGTGCCAGGAGAAAATAAAAGCAACATTATTGTACTGAGTGAAACTATCCTTCAAAAATGAATGACAAATGAGGACATAATAGAAATGAAAAAGTTTGTCACTGTGGATTTTCTGTACACAAATATTGAAGACTGAAATATGATGACACCAAACAGTAGTTTAGTATGTAGAAATGAAGAAAACTGGCAAACATGATGCCAATAGTACTATATATCAGGTTTTAAGTTATTAATGTTTTCCTCATGTAATTTTAAAGATAAATCAACTCATAAAAAACATAAATATAAGTCTATACTTCTTGGAAAACAATGTGAAAACATGAAATACTTATTTTGACCATATGCATGTAAAGTATAAATATGGATAAAATTTGTTACTAATATTATTAGTATCAAGTCAATATAGGACATTTAAGATACATATAATTCTAACATTTTTAGTTTGACCTCTGTTCCTGTGATAAACATCATGAACAAAAGCAGCTTGGAGGAGGAAAGAATATATTTTGTGTTGTATTTTCAAGTAACAGCCCATCATTGAAAGAAGTCAGGACAGGAACTCAAGGCAGGAAACCTGGAGTCAGAAACCATGGGAGAAGGATATTTGCTATCTTGTTCAATTGCCCATGCCTAGCTAAGTATTTTTTAAGAAAAATTTTTTCATTCATTTTACACACCAAAGATCCCTATCTTCCCTCCTCTCACTCCCTCAGACTCCCACTCTCAACCCACCAACCACTCCCCCCAACAAGAAGACAAGGCTGTGCAAAATGTCCCATCATAGGTTGTAGGCTCCAAAAAGGCCCCTCATGCACCAGGGATGGATTCTTATCCTACCACCAGAAGGCCCACCAAGCATATCAACCACAATTGTCTCACCATGCAGAGGGCCTAGTCCAGTCCTGTGCAGGCTCCATAGCCCTTGATCCACCTTTCATGAGTTCTCACTAATTTGGTTTGGTCATCTCTGCAGGTTTCCCCATCATGATCTTAGTGCACTTACTCATAGAATCCCTCTTCTCTCTCTTTGACTGGACTCTTGAAGCTCTGTCTTGTGTTTGGCTGTAGATCTCTGCATCTGCTTCCATCAATCACTGGAGAAAAGCTCTGCGATTACAGTTAGCGTATTCACTGGGGTAAGCCAGTTCAGTTCAGACACCCTCTCCACTATGTCTAGAAGTCCAAGGTGGGGTCCTCCTTGGGGATTCCTGGCAACTTCCCTAGCACCAGGTTTCACTCTATCCCCATGATATCTCCCTCTATCATGGTATCTCTTTCAATGCTTTCCCACTCCATCCCTGTTCCAGCTCAATCACCCCATTCCCATATATTTTCATCCCCTATCCCCTGCCCTCCATTGCCCACTCCTCACTCCAAGTCTACTCATGAAAATTAATCTATTTCCCCTTCCCTGGGCAATCCATATGTCCCTCTTTGAGTCTTCCTTGTTAGCTAGCTTCTCTTGAGTTGTGGGGTTGTTGTCTGGTTATCCTTTGCTTTACCTCTACTATCCACTTATGAATAAGAACACACCATGTTTGTCCTTCTGAGTCTGGGTTACCTCACTCAGGATGATATTTTTTACTTCCATCATTTACCTGCAAGTTTCATGATCTCATTGTTTTTCTCTGCTGAGTAGTACTCCATTGTGTATAGTACCACATTTTCTTAACCCATTCTTCAGTTGAGGGTCATCTAGGTTGCTTCCAGGTTCTGGTACAATGGAAAAAAGAAAACATCTTCAACAAATGGTGCTGGCATAACTGGACATCAACATGTAGAAGATTGCCAATAGACCCATATCTAATGCAATGCACAAAACTCAAGTCCAAGTGGATCAAAAACCTCAATACAAAACCAGTTACACTGAACCTGGTAGGAGAGAAAGTAGGATGTAGCTTTGAATGCATTGGCACAGGAGACTACTTCCTAAATATAACACCAGTAGAACAGACACTGAGAGCAAAAATTAATAAATGGGACATCATCCTGAAACTGAGAAACTTCTGTAAGGTAAGGACACAGTAAATAAGACAAAATGACACCCTACAGAATGGGAAAATATCTTCACCAACGCCACATCTGACAGAGGGCTGATGTCCAAAATATATAAAGAACTCAAGAAATTAGACATCAAAATAATGAACAACTCAGTTAAAAAATGGGCTGTAGACCTAAACAGAGAATTCTCAAAGGAAGAATTTCAAATAGCCAAAAGACATTTAAGAGATTGCTCAGCATCCTTAATCATCAGGGAGATGCAAATCAAAATGACTCTGAGATACCATCGTATACCTGTCAGAACAACTAATATCAAAAGCACTGATGACAGCTTATGTTGCAGGGGATTTGGAGCAAGGGGAACACTTTTCCACTGTTGGTGGGAGCATGAACTTGAATAGCCACTTTGGAAATCAGTGTGATGGTTTCTCAGAAAAGTGCGAATCAATCTTCCTCAAGACCCAGCATACCACTCTTGGGTATACACCCAAGGAATGCTCAAGCAAACCACAGAGACACATGCTCAACTATATTCATAACAGTGTAGCTAAGTTTTATATATAAAGCATTGAACCATCTGCAATTTAAGATTCTTTACCAATAACAAGTAAGTTTTACAAGAATTCAAATATATTTTGAAGTTAAAAAGGTAAATAATATAATCTACTACTTGCCCAAACTGAAGAAATTGTTCATCATTTACTCATCAGAGTCAAAATATTCAGCCAAGAGAAAAATACATTGAAATTTGAAGAGCTACTGTAATCCTACCTCTTTTCATGAATTACATGATAATTCACAAAAGAATTATAAAACTATACAAATATACATAGAAAACTTTAAGGAGAATAATCAGACTCAGAATGTCTCAAAGTACAAAATAAACGAGAGAGAGAGAGAGAGAGAGAGAGAGAGAGAGAGAGAGAGAGAAAGAGAGAGAGAGAGAGAGATTCTATTACACCAGTAATGAAGAACCAAATGTTTATTTGACAAAACAATTTTAATCAGTGTAGTATCTGAAAACAAAGTATTTTAGGAGTTCTGTGGTTAAGAGTAGGTATTCCTGCAGAAGACCCAGATTCCATTCCAATCACCCATGTGGTGACTCACCACCATTTGCAACTGCAGTTCCAGAAGACCCTTTTCTAGCCTCTGCAGGTACCAGGGACACATATGGAGACTAGACAGACACACATGTGGGCAAAATGTTCATTGACACAAACTTTTTTTAAAAACTTAACATAGTGCAAGAAATTGTAAGGCTTTCATTCTGAAAATGAGAAATGTTATAAAACAATAATAATTAAAGAAAAAGCAGCCATCATTTTGAGAGGGGGCATAAGCGAGATTGGAAGTAGAAGAAATGAGGGTGTTTGGAGGTAGGGAGGGAAAAATGGGGAAATGATGTAATTTTATTTTAATTAACATATACTAAAAGAACAAACAAAATTAAAGAATACTTAAATAAAAATCATCTTAGTGGATTGATAGATAATAATGAAGGGATATACTTCTTGAATATTTCTACAAAATAATTTTATCCTCTTCAAAGTCCTAAATAAATACATGATTTCATATGTAGAACTGTGCATGTGATTTTTCTATTTAATGAACTATTTTTTATATTTACTAAGGCATTTATAGAAATATGTTAAAAACAAATATATGTTTTTAAAATGGAATATTTTAAAATTTCTTCCTTGAGAATTTTATTGATGTATAAAATAAAATATGATATTTACTCCTCTCACTCATCTACTAAATACAACTCAATCTCAATCTTATGTCATATTTTGAAAACTCACTAATTCTTAAAAATTTTTCCAATATAAGCATAGCTGTGGGACCATTTACCAGAGCATGAGAAACCTAAAGTTTTTCACATCCTCAAGAAAACTGGTATACCACTCTAATTCTTAAGTAATCCTTTCTACTTTTTATTGTGGGGTAAAGATTTCCACTTATAATCACTGCATTTTTCCTTTATTTCTTAAATATTCCTCAAATATACATATCCCCACATGTGTGTGCACATTCTTCACTTATATCATACCATTTTTAGATGACTTATATGTCCTAAGTTCTTTCACTCTAGGTTTCTTAGCATTTTTCACAGATTCTCTCAATACATCAACATATTTTGTTAAGGAGACATTCACTGCTTGTTTCTTGTGTCTATTCAGGTAGGATTCACTACTAAGACAATTAGTATACTATACTTTTTTCCTTGCCTAACTTTTTGGTAATCCTTGTAGTTAAATATTGTCTCATTTCTCCATTTGTGACATTTTCTGCATGCTTTTATTTCCATTACATTTATTTAACAGGAATTTAAAGTACCCACCATCCCTAAATTGATGAATGTTAGTATTCATTTATTAATCCAGTTTTTCCTGAATATCTTCTGTTCTAATATGAACAATTACATTTATGTTTCCTGCATAAATTTCTTTCAAGGCACTTCCATTAATGATTAATCTGCAAATCATCTTAACTACACTAAAGTAGCTGTATAATATTTGATCATCTGGTATCTTATTGAAATCCCTCAGGAAGAATGTGTGCTTGCCTCCCTTTGGTTATCAGGGCACCCTGTGGAAGAGAGGAAGGAAAAACTGTAGGTGTTAGAGGGGACACCAGGAGAACATTGTCCAGTGAATCAACTAAGCAGGGCTCAGGTGAGCTCACAGAGACTGAAGCAGCAAAAGACCTGCATGGGTGTACACCAAATCATTTGCACATGTGTTGTGGCTGTTAGCTTGGTGTTTTTGTGGGACTCCTAATAGTGGATGGATGTGTGTCACCAACCCTTTTACCTGCTGAGACTCTCTTCCTCCTGCTGGGTTGCCTTGTTCATCCTCAATAGGAGGACTTTCACCTTGTCTTCTTGCATCCTGGTTTGTCCTGTCTGGCTGTTGTCTCTTGGAGGCCCACTCTTTTCTGAAGAGTAAATTGAGGAGGAGTGGATCTAGGGGAGAAAGGAGGAGGGAGTATCTAGGAGGAGTGGAGAGAGAGGAAACTTTGGGATGACTGTATAATAGAAGAATCTTTTTTTAATGAAAATAAAAATATAAGATATATGCTTGCTTATTTTTGCAACAAGTAAGGGCATTGTGGATAATACTATATTGCTTAGGTTTGGCATCATTCTAATGGAACTACATTTGGGGAAAATGTGTATTCTAACCTTTAATTATAATTATTATCATACCTCAGTATTTCATTCATTCAGTATTTCTTTATTTCTATAAATGACGCTCCTTCTGTTCATCGTCACTCTCATATTTATGTATTTGTTGCCACTCAAGCTTTTCAGACCATTATGGCTCTGTTTGCTCTGTTTTGAATATATGCTATTTTGTAAAAGCAGTTCTGAGTGACTCAAAGGACAAACAGTTACAAGGGTTATTTTTTGTTGACTACAAGTGCAGAGATTCTTCAACCTTGATATGTTCTTTGTTTGTTTCATGTCATATTCATTACAATCAGTGTATAACTCTGCTTCAGAAATGTCTTTTCAGGAAAGTTACTATCTTGTACTGCTTGTTTCAACTTTGCATTGCTTTTATCACAAAATACACAATTTCCTCATGTCAGTTATGCCTGATGAATTTTTGTTCAAGTCCATTATTTTAAAATGCTTCTTATAAATGAATTTGGACTTTATAGTTATCGATTATTGATGGTGACAGCCATTCAAGGCATAGGATAGAAAAGAAAAATTGGTCTGTAACAAGCTATCCTGAAAATAATTCATATTGAAGTGGGTCAACGATAGTGTGCTTCCAAATGAGGTTTATTCTGTCTATCCTACTTCTCAACCTTATCTCTGGGTTTGCTAGTTCTTGGTTAAAAGTAAAACTCAACTCCATTAAATACAAGGGTATTATTATCATTAGAGAAATTTTCTGCAGTTATAATTATGAGGGTCTCTGACCCTGCACACAAGAATATACTTTGTATATAAAGTGACAGCCTAATTTGGCTGGAGCAAGTCTCTGTGTAAGCTAATTACATGTGGTAATTTTGCCTGAATGGAGATTGACTTGAAAGTGAATCCAATTTAACAGTGAGAAGATTGTTAGAAGAAACATTTCACTGTGGGCTTAGAAGTCCCTTAAAGTGCTAATTTTTCACTTGAATAACGATATTGATATAGCAAGGATTTTTCAAATTATTTTATATTTGAGAGTGATCATTTAAACAGAGAAAAATAAAGACAGTTTCCCTTTTTTCTGGGAACAATTTATAATTCTATTATTTTTCACACATTAACATTAGCTCCTATTTTCCTATTCCCTCTTGTTCTTAAGTTATTATAGGCCATCTTGCTCCATTAAATAACAAATATATTTCCTTAATTATATATCCAGCTGAAAACTTGTGTTTATTCAGTATATCAACCTGAGTTTTTACTTTTACAAATATAATCTCTTTGACATTTCAATAATTATTTATCTGAAAATCCTTATATACTACTACCAGCTATTGTATGCAAAGTTGAAGTAGGAAACTGCAAGACAAAATGGCAGAAGACGTGCCTTAAGGAGTAACTGAAACAGTTCTTTGGGTAATGATAATTGCAGTTAGGGCTGTAATTTGTCTATTATACCAAAAATGCTTATACTGATACCAATCAAATGCAACATAAAACGTGAAATTGCAACCATGGATTCATAGTATATATAGTATATTGTGCTTTGTACAATATACCAAGCTCATAAACACACTGACCAGCTTCAAACCCAAGCAGGAAAAGGCATTCCATTGTGTGGAGAAGCCACTGAGTCTGAGTATACCACCAAACTGAAATTCTCTTTCCTTTCAGGTTATCAGGTTTTTTTTTAGAATCCCCTATTACATTTTGTTCTTAAACCAAAAATTGCCTTCTCACTGAAGTCCTGTCTCTTTCATGGGTTTTATTCACATCCAATGACAAGTCAATTCTGTTCACTATTATTTCTACCAAATTTATTTAACTACTAGATTCACTGATAGATGCATCTAGTAGATGTAAACAGCTCCTGGCTTGGGGTTGGTACTCAAACTTTTCATTGATCATGAGCATCAGTGAAATATTGAAGAAAGGGGACAGTCAAAAGTGTATGGTATCTCATGGGAATGAAAAGTTAGGTGGGAGTGTTTAGAGAGATTAATTGTAAAATCTTATGAACCAAACAGCTTGATTTGGGGTAATATAAGCATCTGAGAAAGACGGTGAAAGACTGAATGTGATAAAGCTGGGTATTCACTTTGGCAGCATAAAAAGACAACCATAGTCCAAGGCTAGAAAATTAAGAATGGATTATTATATCCATTTCTATTTATTATTTTCATTAAATTACTTTATTTTTTTCTAGTCCAATAACACTTTCCTCACCCTCCCTTCTCTCCTTCCAGTCCCTTACCCCCAAACTTTGCTATGTATTAACAATCCACTATGCAGAAGGTTGAATTCTCATCCAAGGTGCATTTCAAATGTCATAGTGAGGTCCCAGCTTGGAAAAAAGATTGTGATTGTTTTGGAGGACATAGCATCAACTCATTTAAAGATAATATAGAGGGTTTCTATCAATGACTATGTCTGCCTACTCAGGATCTATCTATAAGCACCCTGGATAACATACCATTAATTATGTGCAATTTGCAATAACAACATCACCTTGCACAGCCTCGTGCAGGAGGAAGGGCTTGGACCTGCCTCAACTGATTGTGCAGGGCTCTGCTGATTACTCATGGGAGGCCTTACCTTGTCAGAGGAGGGGATGGGGGAAGCCTGGGGGCATCAGGAGGAGGGAGGGGTGAGGGACCTGTGGTTGGTGTGTGGAATGATTAAAATCTCTTAATAAAAAAATACAAAATAACAATAACACCAGAACTTCGAAAGAAACATTGCATCTTCTGAAAGTGCAAAGATATAGCTAATATTTATTAATATGAGCTGATTCATATTAGACACAGTTTGCACATTTATAAGACAGAGTAATCACTTATATAGACACACTTCTTCAATATAGGAATTAATGGATTTGTAAACATTATGTAAGATGAGGCTATATATAGCTAGTTTGCCTCTATTAGGCATAGGACACCTTATAACTTTCACAAGACGAAGTAGATCCTGGCTAAAAAAAAAAAAATCAAAATTCTCGAAAACACATGGGCTTGTGGGAGCAAACTAAATCAGTTCATTAAACCCTCTAATTGTATATTTTAAATGGAGTGTCCAAAGAGATATTCAATTCAACAAAAAGTGAAGGAACAAATTGGTGTTTATACATGTAAAAAACCCTCAAACATGAATTTCTTCCGATAATCCAAGATGAATTAGTAGGTATTGTTATTGAACTGATCTTGATATCAATGGATAATATGTAATTTCAAGAAAAAATAAAAGTAGTGGTATTTTTATCAAATGTAAAGGTGAGCACAATTACAGGAATAAGAAGAAAGGTAGAAATATTAAATTGAATAATCTAAATTTCCCTGAGCTATATAGAAGGTTAATAGTATTCTAGAGACAATACACACATTTTCAGTCTGGGGAAATAACTCACTTGGTAAAATGCTTACCTTTTATGCATCACAGAATTTCACAATGAAAAGTAGGGTGTCTTGATACACAAATGTAATCCCATTACTCTGGATTCCTGGGTCTCATTGGTCAGGCAAGGTAGTATACTGAATGAATTCCAAATTAGTGACCCTAACTCATAAAGCAAGATGGCCGACTGCTGAATGAATATGCCTGATATTGATCTGTGATCCCCACATGCAGTCACCCACATTTCAACACACACACACACACACACACACACACCATTAAATTTTTTTCCAAGAACTGCTGCCCAAAGAACCAAATACTATTGTAGGCCATCAGTTAGAATAAGAAATTCATAAAGGAAAATTAGAAGATAAATTTCTCCTCTGTATCTTAGTCATGTTTATTAATTTATAATTATAATAGATAAACTTTGAAGTTGACAGAATATTTGTGTTGATTCCCTGGTCTGTGACATGTGGGCTGCAAAGAATATGATGCAACACACTTTTACTTATCTTATGTTTCCCAAGTATTTTGAGAAGTTAAGAACGTAAATATACTATGAAAATGAAATGTGTCTATGTATGGTCTAGTAACCTGTTACAACAAGAAATTATCTCCCATATTCTTAAGCATACATGAAGAAATAGGTCTAAAAAGTTGCTGACTTTTTAAACAGATCTATAACCCACTACTGGGTAGTCACATGGAAATATTTTCTCCCTCACTAGAGAAAACATTATTTGTATCAGGTAGTTTACTATGTTTTGGATAAATATGGACTAAAAACATACTTAATCTCATCTTGAGCTTGACTCTAATTCAACTAATGTTAGTTTTCTTGGATAGGGACTATATTTCTGAGTATAATTCATTCAAACTTTACTGAAGAATTTGTATATTTAATAATGATTTTTAACAAAACTAACTTTATTATGTCCAACAAAATTAAAAAGAGAGCTCTAGCAATAATTGATAGTGAAAGCACTGTTATTTTTACATTGCTTTATTTTACGTAAGTGTGTTGCTTTGTCTTGGACTCTTCTAGAAATATTGATCTGCTAAGATGATAAGGATGAATAGTCAGAAAAGCGGAAAGAAATATCTACTTTTGGCTTTAGGAGGAAAATCATTTCACAAAATGATTAATTACAAACTAAAATCATTTGCAGAATAAAAATAGAGATGCCTCATAAAGACCAGCAACAATGTGTGAATTAGTTTCCATGCAATCCCCCATTTGTTATATTCACACTTAACTGGCTGTGTGATTCGACTTTTATCACACAATTTATGTGACCTTTTTAAAATAAAGACCTTTCTATATGGCAGATTTTAGAAGAACTGCAGTTAGTTAAGATTAAAAATTTACAATGTGATAATTTAACATGAAAATATTTAAGTAGTCAATATTTATATTATAAAATCTTTAATATCACTCAGTCTGCAGAATGATTAATTTATATTTAATATTTCTAGTTACACATTGGTATATAAATTCTTCACTGTTCTTTGATGGTTTTTCTCCTGCCATTATAAAACAGAGTAATTTCAAATAATTTTCATCTAATTGTTTCCATATGTATGTATTTCACATTTAATTTGTAGTTGTAGTTCCCTTCTCCCAGACTCTAAAACATAAAGGGATATATTTTTTATTGTTCACAAATGAAAGCTAACCCAAAGTAACTTAATTAAGGTAGCAATGTATTTTCTATTAAATACTTACATATAACTAGGAAAGCCAATCAGGGCTTGCCACTTCAAAGCCACGTAACAGAACCAGGATTGACATACTCTCTGTGTACTTTAAAAACTTCTATTTATAGCTTGATCTTGCATAGTATGTTAAACTTTTCAAGGATTTAGATCTCAAATTACTCATCTTTGGCTCATTTGCATCTAGATTAAGATTTTTCAGATTTTGTTTTGTGTGACCATAACAGGATATTTAATAGTTATCTTCATTGTTAAATATCCTTTCTATATGTCACATGGTAATTATTTTCTGCTGCAAAAGAGCATTTGTAGCAAACATAAGTGCAATTATTAACAGATGTAAGTTATGTGTAGGATAAATACATTTCAATAAACATCAATTAATACTCTATTGTTATTGTGTACCAGGTTCTGTTCTAGCATTTATGAATACAGAATGGGATTTGATTCTTTCTTTACCTTCAAGCAGTTCACATTCCAGTGTTAAAAGAAAGAATGAATAAATATGTTATAGTTCAGGTATGCTTTATATTCCATAGTTCTATGAATATATCTATGCATTTACAATTAATTTCATGCTTAGTCTTAAATTGCTTGAGTTATTTTATGTTCTATGAGATGACCCTTTATCAAAATTCATTTTATGTTCTATAAGTACATGTAATGATAATATAAATGTACCATTGAAAAAATTGTACAGAAAAAATAGATTAAAGGCCCTTGGTTTTAAGAGAAATTCAGCAGACTAAGAATATCTGATTTAAAGTACAGCCTTGTAATACAAATCTTAAAAGTCTTATTAAATAAAAACCATAGAGCCAGATATTGAGGTGAACTCTGAAAGATCAGAGAGATAGAACCTGCCACAGCAAACTTTACATCACCAAATTCTCAGCCGATCCTGTTTCCTCAAACTGGAATCCTCTGAGTCCTCATCCAAATGGATCTCAGCTGAAATGCTACTAAAAGCCTAAAGGCTTAAAAAGATTCTAGTTCCTGGTCCTCACACCTTATATGCTTTTCTGCTTTTTGCCATCACTTGCATGGATTAAAGCCATGTGTCTTTCCCAAGCAAGACATGAGATCTCAAGTCCTGGGATTAAAGGTGTGTCACTATGCCTAGATCTGTTTCCAGTGTGGCCTTAAACTCACAGAGATTGAGATGGATCTGTGCCTTTGGAATGCTAGGATTAAAGGCATGTGTTACCACTGCCTAACTTCTATGTTTAATATAGTGGCTATTCTGTTCTCTGACCCCCAGATAAGTTTCTTGGGGTGTACTATATATCAACCACATTTCAACTTTTTTGTTTAAAATAAAAAAGTTATAACTTATAAAACAAAAAGTCAAGAATTTCATTAAAAATGTATAGTTCATTAACATTTGACAAATTCAGATGAAAAAATTCATTACAGTATGTCAACCACACATCCTTATGCTGGTTTGATTAGGTATGGCTAGACTCATGTGTTTGAATGCTTGTCCTATAGGGAGTGGTACTACTGTTAGAGGTATGGCCTAGTTAGATGAAGTGTGTCACTGTGGAGGTGGGCTTTAAAATCTTATATATGTTCATGTGACTGTGGAGGTGGGCTTTAAAGTCTCATATATTTTCAAGCCCCGCCCAGTGTGACAGTCTCTTTCTGCTTTCTGTGGTTCCAGATGTAAAACTCTCAGCTCCTTTTCCAGCATCATATCTGCTTGCATGCTGCCATGGCCTACCATGATGATAATGGACTAGATTTCTGGAACTGTAATAGAACCCCAATTAAATGTTTTCCTTTATATGAGTTGCAGTGGTCATGGTTATCTCTTCCCAGCAATAAAACCCTAAATAAGACAGTCCTATTCTTATTACCAAAAATTTCTATATATCTATATCTATATATCTATATCTATATATCACCTTATATATAAAACCATATATAGATCTATGTATATATAATTTTAGACATATCATCACATAAATTCCTATAATATTTAAGAATCATCTTCCTTGTCATATCTTTGTGGGAGTTAAACAATTTGGGGAAGTATATAATGAGCAATGATTTTATAAATACTGTTCTTAAAAAGTATTGATTAAGTGACATTATTTTAAGATCTTAGAAAATATGCATGAAAATCTGAAAATATTCACTTCAATCTTTGTTTTCAATTTAAGTATTACCAATAAGTTTTAACCTTAAGAACACTTCCTTTGTCTCTTTTGATCACCCAGTATTATGTTTGGGGTTAGTAAATTTAAGAGACGACTTGATCCCTGTGTCTTTCTTAGGTTCCTCTTTTCTAGGTAGCCTCCCTGGAGTTGTGAGTAGCAGTCTAGTCATCCTTTGTTTTACATCTACTATCCTACTATGAGTGAGTACATACCATGTTTGTCTTTCTGAGTCTGGGTTACCTCACTCAGGATGATTATTTCTAGATCCATCCATTTGCTTGCAAACCTCATGATGTCATTGTTTTTCTCTGCTGAGTAGTACTCCATTATGTATAAGTACCACATTTTATTTATCCATTCTTCAGTTGCATTTCCACCAATAGTGGAGGAGAGTTCCTCTTGCTTCTCTCCAGCATAAGCTGTTTTCAGTGTTTTTTAACTTAGCCATTCTGACAGGTGTAAGGTGGTATCTTAGAGTTGTTTTGATTTGCATTTCCCTAATGATTAGGGATGTTGAGCAATTCCTTAAATGTCTTTCAGCCATTTGAGCTTCCTCTGTTGAGAATTCTCTGTTTAGCTCTATATCCCATTTCCTAATTGGACTGTTGGACACTTTGATGTCTAATTTCTTGAGTTCTTTATATATTTTGTAGGGTGATATTTTATTTGTACTGAAATGTGATTTTATTTGTATGTTAATAAAATTGCCTTGGGGTCAGAGAAGCTGGACAGTGGTGGTTTCACGCCTTTAATCCCAGCAATTGGGAGGCAGAGCTAGGTGGATCTCTGTGTGTTCAAGGACACACACCTTTGATCTCAATGCCAACCATAGAAGACCTGAAGGTCTGTACAGACAGGCAGTGACGAGGAGGTCATGTGCCTGGGTTTACAACCAATGAGAAGGCCGAACAGAAAGTATATAAAAAAGACAGGACACAGGAAGTAGGCCTCTTGCAGAGAGAAAACACAGCAGCAGCAGTGAAGGGTAAGGTTTTCAGCTCTCAGCTATTGCTCTGACCTCTTGGCTATTAACTCTGTATTTGGCTCTGTGTTTCTTATTTAACTAGACGGTTACATCTACAGATTTGGAGATCATCCCTCTGTTAGGTGTGAGGTTGGTGAAGATCTTTTCCCATTCTGTAGGCTGATTGCTCAATGACAGAGAAATGGATGAAATCTACATGAGCAAACTGGACATGTGTGGGGGTAATGAAAGGCAAGTGTCAATGGAAAGAGAGCTTAGGGGAGCGGGAGATCTCAGCTGGATCAAGAACAGAGAGGGAGAACAAGGAAAAAGAGACCATGATAAATGAAGACCCCATGGGAATAGGAAGAAGCAAAGTGCTAGAGAGGTGCCCAGAAATCCACAAAGATACCTCCACAATAGACTATTGGCAATGGTCTAGAGAAGGCCTGACCTGACCTAGTCTGGTGATCAGATGGCCAAACACCCTAACTGTTGTGCTAGAAATCTCACCCAGTGACTGATGGAAGTGGATGCAAAGATCCATGGCCAGGCCCCAGGTGGAGCTCCAGGAGTCCAGATGGCGAGAAAGAGGAGGGATTATATGAGCAAGGATTGTTGAGATCATGATTGGTAAAAGCATGGGTACAAATAGACAAACTAGTGGAAACACATGAACTATGAACTAATCGCTGAGGAGCCCCCAACTGGATCAGGCCCTCTGGATAAGTGAGAGAGTTGAATAGCTTGAACTGTTTGGGAGGCCCCCAGGCAGTGGTACTTGGACCTGTCCTTAGTGCATGATATGGCTGTTTGGAACCTGGGGCCTATGCAGGGACATTTTGCTCAGCCTGAGTGAAGGGAGGAGGGGACTGGACCTGCCTGGACTGAATCTACCAGGCTGAGCTGAATCCCCAAGGGAATCCTTGCCCTGAAAGAAGATGGGAAGGGGAGGGGGGCGGAGAGAAGTGTGGGAGGGACCGGGAGGAGGGAGGACAGGGGAATCTGTGGCTGATATGCAAAATTAAATTAAATTATAAAATAAAAGAAGAGACTATTTGAGATTCTTGCCCCTGGTATACATTTTATATATTATCCTCTCCTGTTAAGTTAGAAAATGTCAAATAAGTGATATGTTTTATCTTATTACATCATACTCATACTAATTGATAGAGGGAATTTGTTTTTTTTTGTTTTGTTTTTGTTTTTGTTTTTGGATTTTTTATTTTTAAGACAGGGTTTCTCTATGTAGCTTTGCCACCTTTCCTGGAACTCAATGTGTAGCCCAGGCTGGCCTTGAACTCACAGAGATCCGCCTGCCTCTGCCTCCCAAGTGCTGGGATTAAAGGTGTGCCCTATCACTGCCAGGCTTAGAGGGATGTGCTTATGTTCACATAATTAGAAATTTGAGATATATTAAGAAGATTATTTTTAATAAATAGTTCTGGCTCAATGAAATGACCATTCAAAAGTTTTATAGTTTCTGAAAATAATTTAATCACATGACAAAAACCTAGTCTGATTTCTAAAAACATGTCTATCAGGCTATAAAGAGGTCCATGTGGTGAATAATGATTAAAATGAGCTCTTGTGGGGAAGGAGGACACCAGGAGATCATTGCTCACCAAATCAACAAAGCAGGGCTCACATGAGCTCACAGAGGATGAAAGAGCATGCATGGGGCCTGCATGTGTCTGCATCAAGGCTCTTTGTATATGTTATGGCTGTTAACTTGGTGTTTTTGTGAGACTCTTAGCAGTGGGAGTGGGTGTTTCTTTGACTCTTTCGCCTGCTCTTTGGACTCTTTTCCTCCTATTGAGTTGCTTGTCCAGCCTCTATAGGAAGGAAGGCTTTCACCTTGTCTTTTTATATCTTGTTTTTTTCCTGATTGGCTGTTGTCTCTGGGAGGCCTGCTTTTTTTCAGAAGAGAAAATGGAGGAGGAGTGGATCTAGAGGACAGGGGAGGTGGGGAGGGGGAACTTGGAGGAGTAGAGGGAAATGAAACTGTAATTGGAATATATTATAAGAGAGAAGTGACTATTTTCAATAAAAAACAAAACAAAACAAAACAAAAACCCAACCAACAAAACATACAGACATGCAAACAAACAAACAAAAAACAGGCTGAGCAAGCCAGGCAGAGCAATTTAGTAAGCAGCACCCCTCCATGCCCTCTGCATCAGCTCCTGCCTCCAGTTTTCTGTCCTATTTGAGTTCCTGTCCTGACATTCTTTGATGATGAACAGTGATGCGGAAGTACCACTTGGCTTTGTTATGTGCTCAGTTTAATCTCCTTTCCACCAGTTGTGTTCTTTGCAAAGTCAGGCATCATGGTGGGATTTAGACTCTTCCCTTTCATTGCTATAGTGTTTCCTTTGTGAAGCATCAAGAACAAAGAGAACAAGAACTGCAGCTCACAAGCTTTGAGAAAACAAAGTCCATGGGATCAAATCACCAATAAATTATTGGCAGAACCAAACTGAATTTCAGGCCAAGACAAACCCAGAGCCCATTTGCTGTTAGAACTCACCCCTTGAGAGGACAGTTTATTGCAAATTAAGGTATAGATCTACCATATTTTCTCAGCAGAAGTTGAAAGGATCTTTTGTTCAATGGGGGAGTGTGAATGTTATCTGCTCATGTTTACTCATTTTCTGGACCAGAGTGTCACATATGAAACAGTCAGCACTGCTGTTTCATCACAAGGATGTTACTCTTTATCTATGGTTCTCAACCTATGGGTCATAACCTTTTTGGGGGGTCTAAAGACCCTTTCATAGGGGTGCATATAAGATATCCTCTATATCAGATATATATATTATGATTTACATCAGTGGCAAAATTACAGTTATGAAGTAGCAATGAAAGTAATTTTTTAGTTGGAGGTCACCACAACATGAAGAACTATATTAAAGGGTCACAGCATTAAGGAGGTTGAGAATTATTGCTCTATATAAATGTCTAGTTTAACAACAACAACAAAATGACCTCTTGCTAGCATCCAACAAGTGAAAACTTTAGCGCTGTGATTCCAACAAAGTACAATCTGCCAAAAGGATTTGTGAGCTTAGAAATGCACCTCATGCTTCAGACAGCATTGTAACCTATTTATACCTTAATATCAGCCTTTTGACACAACAAGAAGAGCAAAGCAAGTTAATGTGCTACCCTAACTTTTAGAAAATCTTCAATAATAAATTTGTGTTCCTCTAACACAAAAAGTTTGTCATATCTAACAGAGTATTTAAAAGTGAAGACTGTATTCTGATGAGATTATTTGATTTAGGATGTTCATTGATGATATTATTTTTGGGTAATTTCTAAGTAGTGTATCTTAAGCAAAGAAAAGTTGAAAATAGCCGTGGCAATTGGTAGAATGAGGCACGTTTTGGTGGGAAGAGAAAACCTCTCAGTGCTTCTCATTATTTAGAAATTAATGCCCAGGGTAGAGTGCCAACTTTTAAGGCTAAATTAGTTTTTGATTATTTTTGTCTGTTTTGTTTATTAAGTACAAGCATAGAGGTTGTAAAATCCGAACTAACCACTTGGAAAGATTACAAAAAAAATGGTAAGGGCTATAATTATAGTGTATGACAGAAAAGCAGAAGACTCAGATTTGAACCTTGGTACTAAATTAAGGTAACTATTACCCTTAAAAAGCTATGTAGCATGCCTAGCAATGGTAGCGCATGCATTTAATCCCAGCACTCGGGAGGCAGAGGCTGGCAGATCTTTGTGAGTTTGAGGCCAGCATGGGCTGCAGAGTGAGTTCCACGAAAGACTCCAAAGCTACACAGAGAAACCCTGTCTCAAAAAAAAAAATCAATCAATCAATATAAATAAATAAAAAGCTATGCTGCAAAGATCTATAGGCAACCAAGTAAAGCTGGGAGCAGAAGAGGTGCTCTTCCCTGGGGAAGAGCAAACCAATTGATTGTTCAGTGCTATGTCCAATGCGTTCGCTTTCATTTTGGTCCACCCCCTTCTTCCTCTAATATCCTGTCCAAAATCCCCAAATTGCCTCAAGTTTGTTTCATTTCTAGTTTGTTTATAATTTTTTTCTTTAAAACCACTTACTTATTATTTTATTTCAATATATGTGTATATTTCTGCAAGGGGGCAAGTGCCCATGTCTACAGATGATCATATGGGGCCAGAAGAGGGCAAAGGACTCCCTGGAGCTGAAATTACATGTCATAATGTGCAGCCCAATTGAGTGCTGGGAATTAAATTCATGTGGTTCTCCAGAAGAGCAGTAAGCAGTCTGCATCAATCTAAATTTTAGAAACTGCACAGTTTATAATTTCTTTTCCTTTGATCATCATCAAGGACAAGAAGGGGAATATGCAAACAATACATTTTTGGCTAATCAAAGGTGGCAATAGTTATTTCTGTTCTCAATTTAGAAACATTGTAATGATCACTTATCTGAGCAGTATGAGTGAAAAGTTTTTATATATTCAAGTTCAGAATGAAGCCTGCAGAATATTTTAATTCAAAACATAGAAACATAAAATAATACATTAATATTAATATAAACATTTCAAATATTTCTTTTTTAATTTCCCAATTCTTATAACTTTAAATACACTTGGGTCTGAAAGAAACATTACACAATGGGGGAAATATTCGTTTATAGTAGAAGGAAAATTGTGTAAAATATACACTGTATCAAACATTGTTTTAGATATTAAAAAATTCCATTGAATGGAATTTTATAAAAAATATATTAGAAATGTAACATGGTATAATATCAGCGAAATCAAATCACTATATTAGTTATTATTAAAATTTCAAAGTGTTTTCATTTTTAAATGGAACTACTAATGCAATGTCATTATAAATAGACAGTCACTGGAAAATGGAAAAGAAACGATTCATTGAATAATGCACCAGTTATAGATCTTTCAATGGACTGTTCACTATGCATAAACAGAACTGACTGACTATAAATAAATAAACTCCTTGGTGGAATTGTTCCCTTTACTTGGGGGCACAAATCATGAATTACTCTGTTTCACTGAGTGATGAAGACTGATAGCAGTGGTATAGCACGTCATACAGCACCAGAAAGAAATTGAAATGGGGAATGCAAGCACCAATCTTAGAGGAGGAGGAGGAGGAGGAGGAGGAGGAGGAGGAGGAGGAGGAGGAGAGTATTTTGAGATTGTCAAGGGATCCTCTTTGAAGAAAATGTATTTTATGGCAGAAATATTATTAGAATAGAAATGAACACATAATCTGTTTCAAGTTTCATTTGTGGTTTGGGTAATTTAGCTTAATAATCTCAATTATATAACCATGTTTTCAAATGTCTCTTAGAAAGTGTTCTTAACCCACTAAGATTTTCTTATATTTATAGTTTCACATTATCTGAGATGTGATCAGTCACCACCATTCTGAACTTCAAAGAAAGTATTCCTTTTGAAATCCCTAAGTTATAAAACTGTGAAGATAGCTGATGACAGCTAAACAGATTTTTTTCATAGTTTTCTATTTTAATTCTTCCGGAACAACATGTCTCTATTGGAATATCATGTGACATTTTAATCAAATGTGAGTACCTAAAAAGCAAGAAAAAATAGTGACTGGGTCACAGAAGACTCTGTTATTTTTGTCTGTAAGTATTCATTTATGAAGTGAAAAAAATCATATTTGGAAGTTCAATTATCTTATTAGAAGAAAGTTTCACAAAGAACATTAAAAAATTAACAGCAAAATATTTTTGCTGATTAGTCTTCTGATAAAGAAATTATAAAATAAATTGAAATGTTTTAAGAAGTGACAATAGAGAGTGTGTGTGGATATAATCATTATACACTATGAAATTGAATTGAAAATTGAATAAATAAATATGTTTCCAGAAGACAATATATTGAATCCATTAGAGAAGAAACTGTTCATTAGTCACTTATTTCAGGTATTTCATCAGTTTTAAGATTTTTTATTAAACCTAATCCATGCCAAAAAGAAAAAAAAAGTTATTCCAATTTTCCCAAATTAATTTATACTTGCTTTGTGTCCTAATATCTGATCTATTCCAGAATAAATCTCATGTACTGCTGAGAAGAAAATTTATTTGTAGTATTTTGATGGAATACTCTATAACTGTTGAGTCTATTTGATCTGTGGTGTAATTTGATTCCAACGTTTCTTTATACTTCATTTGGATAATATGTCTCTTGGTGAGAGTGGGTTCTGGAAGTAATCTTCTACTAATGAGTTGGAGTTAACTAGTGATTTATATCTAGTAGTTTTTGTATTATGAAATTGGAAGCAATGTTCTCTTCAGTATTAGTCCCCTAATGAGTATTATTGGCCCTTCTTTATCTCTCTGGTTTATTTTAACTTGAAATATACTGTGTTTCCAATATTAAACTAGTGACAAGTGCTTGTTTCTTAGTTCTATTGGTTTTTCCTATCTATTCACCATAGAATAGCCTTTATAAATGATAGCATTGTGTATTTCTTAGCAATAGCAAAATTCAAAAAGAAAATATTCTATTTGAACATCCAATCTGCTACTTTGTGTATTCTGATTGGGAAACTGAGACCATTAACAGGCACAGTATAATAAAAATATGTGTTTAATTCCTGTCATTTTGTTTATTTTACTATATTTGGTGTTTTAGTACTCCTTTGTTTATCAAATTTTTATTATTTACTATTCACAGCATTTATCTTTCTTTTCAGGCAACAATGTTATTTCCAGTATCCTCTTTGTTGGGTTACTGGTCATAAATTCCTTTTGGCTGTTTGGATCATGGGAGAGATTTTATGTTTCCTTCAATTTTAAAAGATAATTTTGTTGAATAAAATAGTCTTGGTAGGCAACTATAGAATTTCAGTACTTGGAACACTTGGTTCCCAGCTCTTCTGGCTTTTTCCAGCAATGTGATAGGCCAGTCTTTGTATGTGACTTACCCCTTTTCTCTTGTAGCTTCCAGTACCATTTTCTTGTCTGATCCGGTATATTTTGTATTACGTGCCTCTCATCTTTTGATTAGCATCTCTATCCTTATTAGTTGGGAAACTTTCTTTTTTGATTCTACTAAATATATTGTCACTTACATTTTTGATGAGTTTATACTTCTTTCTAAACATAATTCATACATTTTATCTTTTTCTTGGTGTCCAAATTATCTCAGTATTATGTTCATGAATGTATTTCAATTTATTTTCTTTGATGGAATGATTCATTTCCTACATGTCAAATGACTGCTTAATTAAAAAAAACTCATTTGTATGTGAAAATGTTATATTTCTTGTATTTTAAAAAGGAAGAGCATTTAATTTTTACTGACATTATTTTTGTGACCTATGGTAAATAATTTAACTTCACTAGTACCTTGTTGGGGATTTCTAGTGCAATCTTTTTCTAGAATTCCCAAATCACAGATAGAGCTATTTATTTAACATGGATTTCTCTTCATTACTATATTTGCTATCTCAACTATAACATTTAAAGGATTCACAATTCAGAACTGCTACCCTGCCAGTCATTTAAGTCAATAGACTTGCATGCTTGCAATCTGAAGGCTTTATACAATTCTCTCAAAATGCCAGTACAGTGCTAAATTACATTCTTACTCTAAAATTTTAAGGGATTGTTGTTTTAAATTTACTCTATTTGTACATTGAATTGCATTTTTCACCTAATTGAATGCATGTCTTTGATTTTTAATTAAACAATGATTATACTAGAAATTTGCAAACAAACTCAATTTACCTTCATTTCCATAAACTCTATTCTCATCTTTCAAACTGAGTTAAGATTATCAAATTACATAAATTAAATTTTAATAAGAATTATATTGGGGCTGTAAAGATGGCTCAACCATTAAGAGAGCATACTGCTTTTAAGGAGGACCAGAGTTCAGTTCATAGCACCCCCATCAGGTGGCCCACATTCTCTTTTAACACCAGCTCTAGGGGACATGAAGGTATGACTTTTGTAGGCACCTGCACTCATATGTGTGTGAACATAATAAATAAATAAATAAATCTTCAAAATTCATGTTTTTGCTATTCTAAGTGTTTTACTACATCTAAGAGTTATTAATTAAAAAGTAAATATTAAAGAAATTAAAAGAACAATTTATTATTATAAATCATTATTAAGTGTCTCACAGGCTTATGTTCTTTTTTATTTCTCATATTCTACAAATATAGTACATGAATTAAAATTACTTCAGAATTTAATGTACATGAATACTATTTTCAAGTTTATGCTATACTATTACAGGGTGGCTTTGGGAATGCGTACCTTAGAAGACAGAAAATAATGATGACAATATTTAATTTAAAAACCCCTCACATTCATAGAAAAAATATTATATAGGCTGAATACATAGGATAGATTTAGGTTAGTGGTGGTTCTTCACATCATGTTAAAAGACAAGGACATTATCTAAGATATTTTCAGTAGCAAAATTATCAGTAATGGTTGCATTTATGTGATATCAATTTTTATATACACTTCCATGTCCATGTTCAGTTCAGAATATACATGCATTTTGAAGAATATACATATTTTGAAGGAAAAGCAGTGTCTTTAATCACCATCCTTGGAGTGAGAAAGATGAATGGAGAGAAACAAAACATGAAACTAGAAAATATGATGAAAAATGATGAAGGCAATTTCCACAGCGGGAAAAAGAAGCCAAAATGACTTATACAAACTGTTGGAAATTCTAAAACTTAAGTGATACCAGGTGTTAAGACTTCTACCAACATCTTCAGAGCAAAAAGAAACTCAAAGATAATTAAGAAAGCTAGAGAGGTGTTATGCAGGCTGATAATTATTAAGTAACTTCCTCTTCAATTTGGTAATATATGATTAACTTCAAAGAATTATGTCTGAAAACTGAACTAGAAACAATTTTTTCATCCTAAAAAACATAGTACACACTAGATAGACAGTGATAAGATGCATGGACTGTGTTAAACATAACTAGAGGACTAGAACATGAGAACAGAATTTTAATGAATTAAATCACACTGATTGACAGAGATGAAGAGTTTGGAAAATTCAACTTGAGAATAGAATAAACGAACACTGGAGAAGTCCAGGCCCAGACTGCTGTCTAGAGCCATGTCTGGGTCTGTTGTCCTGCAGTGGCTGGGGTCTGAGGTGATGTCCATGGCTCCTATTACCACCGAGGGCTCTGCAGATGCCCAGCGTCTGGTCAGCCACCTGATACCATGTTGGTTTCTGAGGGCCATGCTGCCACCAGGGCCATAGGGCCATGCTGCTGAGGGCCATGCTTGGATCTGTGGTGTCACTGCAGTTGGGGTCTGTGGTGATGTCCACGGCCCGTGTTAGCACAGGGGGTCATTGAAGCCATTCCATACTGAGCTAGCCCTGCCCTTCACTGGCCCTAGGATAGCTGTCCCTGTCCCTTGCAGGATACTGCAGCAGGAGAACTGGAACTGCCCTTCAGAGGAGAGCTGGCCCCCACAATTAGGAAAGATGGTCCCACTTCTCACCACAGGTATGAACCTTACCTGGGCAGCACACTAGAGCTGACCCTGTGATGGGGATGCAGGTGGTCCAACCCTGAGGGTATGAGAGCAGCAGAGCTGACTCCGATACCCTCATCTGCCATGTGGCAGCATGGGTAAAGGAAAAATGTCTTTCCAGCCCCCAACTCCTATGCCCATTGATACCTGCATCAGGTGAGAAAGTTGGTCCTGGGCTCATGAGAGTGAAATAACTATCCCTGGCCCTCACCAGCTGCAGCACACAGGAAAGTGGTCCTTGTACCCTGCCTGGACAGCACACTAGAGCTGACCCTCTTGGTTAGGGAAGCTATTCCTGAAGGTATGAGAACATGAGAGCTGACATCACCTTATCCCCTCCTATGCCCCTTACAGGAGAGAGGGCCTTGTACCTTGCCTGGGAAAACAAAACAAAACAGTAGAGCTGGCCCTGGCCATATGAGTGGGTGATTGGTCTGACGACTTGAGAACAGGAGAAATGGTCCCACTCTTTGCTGCAGGATACATTGAATGAGCTAGCCAAGGCAGTGCTGAAGATTTTGCCTGGGTAGCGATGATGATGGAAAGCTGAGGGACTAACCATTCCAATTACCACCCAGGCTGAGAACCAGGGCTATGAGTTGACCTACCCCAACATCCACCTCCTCTTATGAACTATTGGAGCATTTGAACCTACAGATCCAAAAACCAAAGGATTTCTAGGACACAAGACAACAACAGGATATCCAAGAGGTACCCCAGTGAGAGCTCAGTATCATTGATGCCACAGAAACCAGAGGCCTTGAGCCAGAACGATGACTCCAATGACTCATGGCAATGAACACTTAACCAAGTAAAGATAAATGGACCACAGAGTAAAGTGTGACTCAACGAGCAACACTACATATTCCATGATGAGCTCTTTTCTTTCTTTTTATTTTTTCTTTGTTATATTTGATGTTTGGTTTTACTTTGAAATTTTGTTTTGTTTTTGGTGGATTGCAAGGGCAGAGGAATGATACAATGGGATGGGGATATAAGTGGGATCAGAATGGATGAGGTGAAATCCAAAAAAAATAAATAAAATAAAATCAATAAAAGCTAAAAAATTAAAGAAGTTTTACTAGAGGTATTTTGCAAACATATGAAACAGAAAAGAGATACTACATCTATATCACATATTTGAATTTACTTTGAGTACTAATGACAAAATAAGATATGCCCTATGATATGAATAATAATTTTATGTGATGATATTTGTATTTATTCATACATTAACTAGCAAATATCATATGGCAAATAATATGATAGGCACAGGTGGGTGATACAAGGTTGAAAATGATAAAAACTGAAATCCATATTCATATCTGATAAAAGAAGACAGGCAAACAAAATTTAAATATGTAGCATGCCAGAATTTTCTGCAGTATGGGAGACAGACACATAATCCATAATCCTTTCAATTAATAAAGAACCATTAATCTTCACTGCTGGATGTTATTGAAGTATAGTTTAATAAGTAATGTCACACATGGGCATTTTCCTAGAATATAATGTCTTAGTGCCTTGTGTAATGTCTAAAACAATAATCAGTCTGGTACTATAATGATGTGCTGCTAATTGGGGTAATGAGCAGTACAAATATATTTTTAATGGTCAAAACAAAGAAAACATGGTAGCACAGATTTAATAACAATCAGTTATTATATATTCTTATTTGTTTGTATCTTTATCTTATATAAATCAGAAACAAAATCAATCTGTGGATTTCTTGATTCTATGGCAGTGAATATAATTAATTCATAGCAATGTTTTTTAAGAATTTTTGGTTAAAAAAATGGAAGAGACAATGACACAAGATGTTGTTCATGAATCACCTTTGCTTTAAATGAAGCTAGTCTGCTAGCATTTTAAGCATCAGTGTACCAATTAGCATTTCCATGTAATCATATGCACATATCTTGATACAAATTGCCCTATCTAAGTTTATACTCCAGATATGATTTACTACATGTCAGGAAGTACATAACTCTCCTATGTAATATGCACAGAAATCTATTTTCATTGACAAGAGCCTTAGTGTGCAATGCAATGGGGAATACAAAGTTTCTATATGGAAAGATTTTTACAGTTATTTACTTATTTTTATTGTAGAAGAGGAAGGAACATCACTAGCATGAAGGAAAGGAGGAATACTCAGAAAAATGGCCAACACACACACACACACACACACACACACACACACACACACACACACACACTGTATATCTGTATAAATATATATAATATACATTATTTTTCAGAAACATGGATAAGAACACTGTAAGATCTTTTATACAGAATGTTCAAACAGACCTTGACAGTGGCAGCATTTAAGGGTTTATTTTAAGAAAGAATAAATTGGTTTAAAACAATTCTTGTATTCTGAATAGTGACTAAGAAGCCTTTTAATTGTCACATAGTCTTTTCTCTTGTGAAAATAGAGTGAAAACCATAGATATGAAAGGACTGATTTCTCTGTAGTTTGGAAACACTCGAAACATACTGTAGATTACTTAATGAGAAATTAATTAATGAGAAATCTCATCCATATAATTTATATATTTCACCAAGTCACCAGATAAAGGTTGTCATCTGGAAACCACCTGTGTTGATTATTTCCTCAAGATTTTGAAGTTATTTCATGTTTAAAAATCTGATTATGAACTATCACTCATAGGTCAAGTTTATATGTCTTAGGTTTCAGCTTCAGAGTGCAGTCTTTCTTTTCACTGTTAATTGTTTATATTATGACTTAATTTCAAATTAGACTCTGGTAAAATTTGCCTATTTATTTTACGGCACCTCCAAAATACCAAAGAAATACTGACTGGTATTTAGTATACATATGAATAATATATATTTAAGAAAGTTTCACATCTCCCCAAAATTTCCATTATTATTACTAAATTAAAACTATTTAAGATTACTGACTAATTATACAACAAATTTTTCATTTACTAATATTTTCTACTCATTGTACTGTTGTATTAATAATGTGGTAGAAACATTTAGAATAGATAAAATGCCACATACACTATCCTCTTTCAATGTATATATGGGCTTGTAAAAATGAATTTTCTTTCCTTAGGTATATTTGGTTGAACAGACATTAGTTTTAACCCCTAGAGGAAAATAACACTCAAATTCTTGTTTATTAATTCATTAATATTTTTAGCACATATTTCTCACCTGACAGGTACCAAGCTTATAATATAGATAAACTATATGCACTTTACATTGAAGAGAAATATACGAGTCCTTGGAAAGGGTATTTGAAGTTATAAGGGAAATTGTTTTAAGTAGAAAACAATTGAAAAGGTGGAAAATTGATAGAATATTCAAATAGTAGGGGGAAATGTCAGAAGGAAGCTAGATAGTATTGTAGTCTGATAAGGTGCAAAAAGATGTAAGCATGAAATAATTTTTAAGTGTATGAGCATATATTTGAAACTTAGTATATCTGTGCATTTATCCAAATGCATGATACCATTATGGGTCTTCATGGACAAAAGTCTGGTGATTCTTAAATCCTGTAGCCCTATTTCATATACTTTGTGTTATAAAATTATAAAAATATTCTCTCTCAAACTTAGTTGTTACTTAGATATAAGAAATTATATGACAGCATATGAAATTTGATTTTAAAATGAAGAAAATTTATTGATGAGCATATCATTGAATATGATGGCTATTTATAGACAAAATAGTTGATAAGTCACACTAGTTTTCAAAAACTGGAATACTTTATAAATTATTTTTTGAGTAAGTAAAAGTACATTCACTTACAAAAAAATCTGAAACTTGGAATATATGTTTAATATTTTAAACATTTTTCCAATGGACACAAGAAAGTGTACATGACTGATATGAAGATTTTGCTCCCTCTGATTTTATCAATGTTTTTCCTAAACTACACTTCTGCTCTGCTACTGGATTTTACACATTGTAAACTGTATCCTAAAAATTCAGGCTGTGACACTTATGTCACTAAGGTCCCAGATTGATACCTTGGGTTCTTTTCACCCATGAGTTCAACTACTTGCAAGAGCAACACGTAAATAATGCTTGCTCCTAAGTCAATTATTTGAAACTAGAACCCATAATGTGAGATTTACTATGATACATTTAACTTTGTAGTGAATTGAAGTGTTTGCAGCATCTGTAAAATTGACTGATAGTTTCTCATACTGCCAGCAGTTCTACAGAGAATAAGACTTTTATGTTCTGAAAAGCAGCAAGGTCAAATAACTACAAAAGGTGTACTGGAAATGCTACTTCCGATTTTGCAGAAATAATGAAAGCAGCTTACACAAAGATTCGCTTCAAAGAGGCAAATTTATGTGAGGGGAAAGAAAATGTTGACAGAAAGAGAGAAAGATAGAAACACACATATTCACAAGGTCCTGGTTTGAATAAATAAATATATGCAAATTAATTTGGATACTCTAGTTAATGGCTTTTAATATTTTATTTTAGGAAAAAGTACATTATATTATAAATTTCATTATGGCAGGTGCAAAAATATGTTGCCATATATAAGGAAGCAATTATACAAGATCATACTAGTCCAAAATGGTTGATTATTTAATATTCTTTGCATCTAGTTAATCTTCTTCATTTGATAGAATTGGAACTACACTGTCAAATTTGCATGAGAAAGTACTTGATGTGGAGTTTAGAATTTAAGTTCTTCCTCCTCTTAACATCATTTGTAAACAACTTGAATTTTCTCTTATACATAACTGGTAAATTACATCATTTCTTTCACTAAGAGTAAAAGAAGCCCTGTATAGGCTTCTCTGTACTACACCAAATATTCTTCTATTTGCAGTATGGCTTATTATTAGCATGCAACCCACAATTATTTCATATGGGTTTATTACTACTTTGGCAATGAATTATGGAATCTATTCCCCTAAGAGTGTAATTTAAAAAAAATCATCACCTGCTTTCTCCCTATTCTTTTCAAGAGTTCTTAGGTTAAGCGATAACTACTCTTTTGTAATATTCTTAATTTCATCAGGTAGACACATGTTATATTGTATGAGGTAATTGTTGATAGACAAATTTGTCCATTCATTTGATTCTGATTCCCATGATATTCCAATAATTGCATTGCACATTAGTAAGATTCAAGCTAGGCCTGTGGGGCTCCTCTACTGAGAGTTTTAATTAAATTTGTTCTAAATTAAAACAACCTTTGCTACAACACTTGTCAGACCAGCTTTGCCTGGAGTATGGGAAGCAATCTATGATCAGTTGAAGCACAACAGGAAACAAGAACTAAGCAGTAAACGTTATGAATCATTGGGAGGTAATTTATAACACCCATTATACCTGCAATTATATGCTTCCCCTGAAAACAAACCAACATGTACAAGGAGAAAAGATAAATACATCACGGATCTTTAAATTATACTATGCTATTGTCAGATTTTTATTCTGTTTTTAAAGTCTTCAACATATACTTCTCTATAAAATGATTATCCATGAAGTTCTCATCATATATTGACCTAGACCCATGGCACAATTCTTCCTATATTTTAATGATTTCATGTTTTCTTTTTCTGTGCTTGGCTCTGTAAAATTGTTCCCCCAAAAAGATTTATTACTCAAATTGTACTACATGAATGAATAATAAGAGTTAATTTATTATGTTTTTTCAGAAAAGTTTATGTCCAAACAGAGTGTAAAAGCCCTCTTAGCTTAATCTAAAATTGTGAATCCAAAAATTTGATGTGTTTTTCTTGACCTATATTCTGTTTGGAATATCCTGTCCTGGCTATAGATCAATCATTGTTTTACACTAGCAGCTTATGCCTCCAAATAACGTTTATTTGATTTATGTTTAATCAATATGAAAGAATACACCTTTCTGTGTAAAGTGTATGTATAGGAAAATAGAAACAACAATAATAAATTAATTTTAAGACATTGTAGGGGAATACAATAAAGAAAACTTACAGAGCTGTTAGGGACCACACACTGTGATTACAGAAGTTCCTAGGTGATATAATGATACTCTGTCTTTAAAAACAAGATGACAACAAGACAGAAATTCAGTGAACAAAGTTTCCAATGAGTTACTTGTGTTGACCAAACATTCTAAAAACACTTCCAAACTAGTTTATTTATGTGTAGGCTCTATCTTATTATTACCTCACATCTTACTTTTAAGTCTTAGTATTTCCACTGGGTTAGTATGTACAGGCATGTAATTTTATGTAGACAAAGTCATTGAAGTTGTCCCCTGTAGACAGATTAATGTTTCCTGCCCACTGGTACCAAATAACCCATCAGAGGCTTAATATTAATTACACACTGCTTGGTCTGGGGTTCAGGCTTCTTGCGAGCTAGCTCTTTGATCTTAAATTAACCCCTTTCTATTAATTTTTGCATTGCCACATGGCTGTGGCATTATTAGTCTGCTGTCATGTTGCTCCCTGACTCTGCCTTTCTTCTCCCTGTATCTTTGCTTGGATTTCCCACCTGGCTATAACCTGTCTTGCCATAGGCCAGAGCCACTTCTTTATTAACCAATGGTAGCATATTCACAGCATAGAGAAAGACTATCCCACAGCAGCCCCCTTTACCTCAGGTATACTAGAGGAAAAAAAAAAATACTAGGCAGACATAGTGTGGAAAGCCTTTTCTCCTACATAGATTCTCATGAATTCTAAATTAAATGAAAATGTGGATGAAATCAGATGTCCAAATTATTTTCACACTCTCTTCTCCCCATTGAACTTTGATTCTAAACTTTGAACAATAGATTAATGCACATTACTGTGGATACCTGTAGTGATAGCTAAATGCATATCCAGGATATGAAAGGAAGCAAGTTTAGAGTCTCATTTTGTAAAGTATAATGGTTAGTAGGAGTTGAATTACATTCTTCACAATTCCATCAGTAGAAGCTGTGCTGAAATCCTTGTGTAATTGTAGATAAAGATAGTGTCTTCAGGATGTAATTAAGGTTAACTAAAGTAACAAAGGGAAATTTAAATCCAATATAACTGATGTACTTCTAGAAAAGGGAAGAGAATGAAATCCATTTAAATGCCATGTATTCACAGTGAAAAGACTACATGGGCATATGATGAGAATCAGTCTTCTACTATCTAACAAGACGGCTCTCATTAGGACCAGAATTGTCCAAGCACTTTAAAAATAAAATGTTGTTGTATAAGCCATCCCAATCTTTAGTATTCTTTTATGGCAGTTTAGGCTACCTAAAACATCTTAGATAGTCATAACTCTGTAAAAGAACACACACACACACACACACACACACACACAGTCATTCCCAAAATGGTAAGAGATACATAGTGCGTCACCTTGGTGTGTACCGTATACATACGTGAACCTAAAATAGTGTTTCCAGTTCTATGATTAAAAATCTCAGTAATTGTTCTGTGTCCTGTTACTTGACTTAGAAGTACTGTCTATTGTTGTGGATATTTGTATACTGTATAAAAGTATATTGATGTGATTGTGCTGATAAAGAGCTGAATGGCCAATTGCTAGGCAGAAGGTATAGGTGAGACTTCTGGGCACAGACAGAGGAAATAGGAGGAGATAATCAAGGAGCAGAGAGATGCTAAAGAGACATGGAATGCATTGGACACACAGAATGGTTGGAGGTAAAAGCCAAGTGGTAGAATGTTGATATAAAAAATATGGGTTAATTTAAGTTTTAAGAGCTAGTTAGGAACAAGCCTAAACCATAGGCTGAGCTTTCATAATTAATAAAAAGTCTCCTTGTCATTATTTGGGAGATGTCTGGTGGGATAGAAAAGGACTCCTTACATTCTGTCCAATACAATAGCCAAAGCCCTGTTGTCAGAAAAAGGAGACTGTTCTAAGTGAGGACCATAAAGACCAAATGAGATTCCTCTTATGTTAGCAGCCATTAATTCTAGAACAAATCATTCCAGATTTTCTTCAGCAATGATCTATAATAATTCAGAGTCAAGTCTTTACTACAGTAAAATTCTATAAGCCTATCTTTCCATATCATAAAAGTAATGTAGATAAAATCTAAAAGTTATCCAGCTTTATCAAGCACAAAATAAACCATATAAAGAAAGTGTTTATATTACTCAGTCAATGTCAGTCTTGTTTTTTTAGTGCTAGAAATGACTAAGTCATTCTCCATTCATCATTGACTCTGCTAGCCAATGGAAGCAAGTCCATAAGAATGATCAATTTGTTGGCTTCATAATTAAGAATTTACAGAAGAATTTTCTACCCTGAAGAACTATGAATACATTTTTCAGTTATAATTCCTCTTAAGTCATAAGTCATCCTAAAGTCTAGGATGAAAAATAACTTTCTTGTCAAGAATTACCTCTCAGCAATTTGTTGTTGCTGTTTGAGGTATCAGACTGAAAGGCTTCATCTTGATTCAGAGAAAATTAATGTCATGAGTGATAATAGGTATTCACCACAAATGTGATAAAACGTCACTGTACAGGCTAAATGTTGACATTGGATTACACTATTTGATAAAGATATTCATAAAGAATCTATTATATCAAACCTGAACTTGTCATTGTTTCAATTTTTATGTTCCCAGATAGGAAGGAAACATTTTGAGCTGGCAAGTTTTATGTCAACATGAAACAAGCTAGATTCATCTGAAAGGAGAGCACCTCAATTGAGAAAATGCCTCTATATGATCAGGTTATAGTGTATTTTCTCAATTAGTAATTGATGAGGAGTGGAAAGTCCATTGTGAGTGGTTCCACCCCTCACCTAGTGGTCCTGGGTTCTGTAAGAAAGCAGGCAGAACAAGCCATGGGGAGCAAGCCATGGGGAGCAAGCCAGTAAACAGAATATCATCATGGCTTCTATATAAGCTCCTGCCTCCTGGTTCCTGTCTTGTTAGAGTTTGTGCCCTGACTTCCTTTCATGATTAACAATGATATGGAAGTGTAAGCTACATCAGCCTTTCCCTCCGAAAGTTGCTGTGATCATGCTGTTTCATCACAGAAATAATAATCCAGACCAACACCCATTGAATACATTCTCTACTCCAGTTGAATGACTTAATTTGTTTTCAGAGCTAATTGGTTTTGTTTGCTTGCTTGTTGATTTTTGTTTAGTTTTTCAAGACAGGGTTTCTCTGTGCAGTCATGAGGGTCTGTCCTGGAACTCTCTATATCAAACTGGCCTCAAACTCAGAGATCTACCTGCATCTTTCTCCCAAATATGCCATCACTGCCAGGTTTAAATTGTTTTTTCTTCAGGAAATTTCCTTGAGGAAATTTCATGGCTTCCCTACATCATTGCAGAACACTTTCCTCACACTTTTTTGTGATGATATATTGTGTGCCCTAATAAACTTATCTGGGGATCAGAGGACAGAACCAGCCACTAGAGTAGACATGGAGGCCAGATAGTGGTGGCACACACCCTTAATCGGATCACTCTGGAGGCAGAAGTCCATCTGGATCTCTGTGAGTTCAAGGCCACACTGAAAGCAGAGCCAGGCAGTGGTGGCATGTTTTTAGTATCAGTACCGGGAAGCACACATGCCCTTAATCCTAGGAAGTGATGTCAGAGCAGAAAAAGGGTATATAAGGTATAAGGAAACAGGAACTCATGCTCTTGAGGGTGAGGATTTTGCAGAGGTAAGAACCTGGCTCGCTTATTATGTTTCTCTGATATTTTAGCTTTCATCCCAATATCTAGCTCTAGGGTTTTGGTATTTTTTATTAATAAGACCTTTTAAGATTCATTTTACACTATTCTGTCTGAGGAAGTAAAGTATTTTCATTAAAAAAATAAGTGTATCTTGGTAATTGGGTTAAGGCCAAGTATAAAAGATAAATGAATTTTCCATCATAAATGTCCTGAACAGGTTGTAATTTGTATCATTTTTCTTCTTGAGTTTTTCTTACTTTCTATAAGATTTCCCTATTCTAGATATAAACTACAGATAGTGATTGATATGGGAGGGTTAAGCTCACTGTGGGCTGTGCCATCCTAGGGCTGGTGGCCCTGGCTTCTAAAAGAAAGCAGGCTGAGGAAGCCATGATGAGGAAGCCACTAAGCAGCACCCCTCCATGGCCTCTGCATCAACTCCTGCTTCCATGATCCTGCACTAAATTTCAGTCCTGATTTCTCTGGATGCTAAACTAAAATCTGTAAGATAAAACAAAACCTTACATCCCCAAGATGATTTATGACATGGTAGTTAAGATAACAATATAACAAGAGTTTAAAAAAAAACTGGAATCTTTTAATCAAAAGCCTGAAAGCATTTTCACAATTACCAAATATTTAGCTAAGGCTAAGGTCTTCTTAAAGAAGGTTAGTCTTAGTTGGAATTTTATTCAGTGCAGAATAGTGGATAATGATATATTTAGGGTAAACTTATTTTTAACTTTTATTTAAATCTCAGATAATAAAAATCATTCTACACAGAAAGATTACCCACTCATAAAAGAGAAATTTGCATTCATGTATAGGTAAAACATTAATATTATACATATTATAATAGACTATCTTATCAATCTAAATATTTTCTTTTATTGTTATAAGGTTTTTGTTTTAAAGTATCTTAATCATTTATAAATACAATTTTTATATAATAAAATTATTTTATTTAGAATCTATTTTTTCCTGGAAATGACTTAAGTGACCTGAACTTATACTATATGCAAAGAAAAAATAATATTATTAACTTTATCCAAAATACATAATAGTAGTTGAAGATACAAATAAAAACACTAGAAAGAAAGACAGATGATTAAAATATTTTCCTGTATATCCACCCCATATCATGGTACACATTTCTGGTAGTATTTTTAGGTCCTTTGCCTTCCTTGATCCTTCTATAGTTATGAGCTACTATCCTTTTGGGGAAGACATTTCTCCAAGCATATTTGATAAATACTCCCTTCATCCACTGTTCTGAATACTCTTCCTTTGTTTCATTTAATTCAAAATTATAACTACTTGGGAATTTGGAAAATTTTTAGAATTGCATATAAGAATATAGACAATTTGATCAAAAAAATCTGTCGGCATTTGAGTCTAAGTTCTATAAAGATAAGTACTATATCATCATATCTTGAAGCAGTACAAATCCTGACAAAGAGTAAGCACTTTTCTTAATTAGGGTATCTATTGCTGTGACAAAACACCATGACCAAAAAGCAAGTTGGGGAGGAAAGGGTTTATTTGGCTTACAATTCTGCATTGCTGTTCATCACTGAAGGAAGTCAGGATAGGACTCAAACAGGGAAGAAACCTGGATGCAGGAGCTGATGCAGAAGCCATAGAAAGGAGCCCCTTACTGGCTTGTTTCTCATGGCTTACGGAGCCTGCTTTCTTATAGAACCCAGGACCAGCAGCCCAGGGATGGCACCACCTACAATGCACTGAGCACTCCTCCATTGATCATTAATTGAGAAAATGCCTTACAGCTGGCTGTCAAGGAAGCATTTCCTCACCTGGAGCTCCTTTCTTTCTGATCACTCTAGCTTGTGTCAAGTTGACACACAAAACTAGATAGTACCGTACTCTATATGATTTCCAAATGAATGAATGAACTATCAATCAATAGTAATAAGTATATATAAAAGTCAGTTTAATACATACATATTGACCAGCTCCACATTAATAAACTGTCTTTCCATATAGAAAAGTACAGTTTCACAAAATTCATACATATATTCTGGTGAAGGAGAAAAATAATGCTTGAAAAAACTACAAATTTATGAATCTATAAGCTTATAAAATAGGTAAACAATAAATTTCCTTCAACATAAAAAATGGAACATGACCGTGTACTTAAATAGACAAAGTGGTGGTAATGTGATCTCCATGAGAAGAAAAAATTACACAGAAAATAATACTTCTTAAATTTGCATCCAATTTGCATGGCAATTTCTTACATACTTTATAATGTAATGAACACAATCATTTTTAAAATTGTCAGACAAAATTTAATGTTCAAATTTTATTTTGGGGACACTGAATGTCAGATACTAATTAAGACCAGTGAACAGAATTTTTTCTTTTCTAAGTTTTGAGTCAGAACCTTGTATTCAGTGCAAGAATAAATGGACTCAGCTGTTGTATAGCTGGAAAGTTGTCTCTAAACATCTCATGATTATATTTAGGAATGGTACATAATTCTACAATGTGTACAAGGCGTATAATGTGATACAATCATACACATTTACCTAATTCAAACAGATGATTGCCTTATTTCCATAGCTTATATTTATGTGTATTTGTCTAACCTTCAAGTTAGAATGAGCATCTCTGCCAGGATTGGGTTGTGAACTCTATTTCTTTTGAAATTTATATGGAACAGAATAAAATTCAGAGATGTTAATTGTAATGCCATGTTAAAAGAAAGGGAAACAAAGTTAATTCAAATAAAATAAATTATAAATAAAATTATATATAAGCTTGAGCTGTAACCTCATAAAAACACATTGCACACATAATGTCCTTAGGAAATGATTGTTAAATGTCAAGGATTTCTCCTTATCTTTAAAGAAAATGACTTATATATTAACCCAGAAAGAGAAGCTAAGACAATAATGTGTGCATGAAGAAAGTTTAAATATAATAAAGGAGGGATAACACAACACATGTGATATGAGTGAATACTGGGAGCTAAAGGTAGAAGAGGTCATGGAGGCAAAAGGGTTTGGAAAACAAGGGATACAAGGTTGCTCACCTGAAAGTAATGACGTATGAAGAAACCCTATAAAACCACAATAGTTCCTGAGCTAATTAAAGTGCTTTTTGGATAGAGGAGGAATGGTTAATTTTGCTTTTACTTGCAGGTAATAGTCCATCACTAAGGGAAGTCAGGGCAGAGACTCAAGTAAGAAACTGACACTGAAACCACACAGCATTACTGTAGTGGGTAGCTGCTCCAGCTTTGACCTGGAAGTACTTCCCCCCAGTGAGGCTTCCAGTGACTGTCATGCCTATCCATGTCCTGTCCCTGAGGCAGGGCAGAGATGGGAGCCCTTAAGACCCAATATCCAGATGTTCTGACTCCCTTGGTTCCTGATGATCCTGGATGTTGGATTGTAGACTGAGCAGAGTTCTCCAGAGGACAACACTGAACGGCACTTCACCTCTCCCAGACCCTGTAACCTTATACTTGTTGTAATCCTTTTATTTTTTGTAAGTAAAACCCCCAAGTAAACCCCCCTTTTAACTATGTGGAGTTGCCTTAATACTTCCACCAAGAGACTACTGCTTGCTGCCTAGCTTAGTGGTTCATACTTAGCAATATTATACAGCCAAAGTTGTTCATACTTAGCAAATTTTATACCTGCTGAGGCTGATCTCACTCACAGCGGACTGGGCCCCAATACATCAATCATTAAATAATCAAAACAGTCCTCTCCAGACTGCAGGGAAAAATGATCTAGGCAATTTTTCTGTTAAGGTTCTCCTGTCATATGAAGGTAGGCTGTTTCAACTTGAAAATTAAAACTAACTAGAATAGGCCATATCTTTTTTTTGTGTGTGTGAATGCCTGCATAGTTTTTTTTTATATCCATTTCCTTTCAATCAACCTGTGTTATTGAATTTGAAGTGAGTTTTTTGAAAGTAGAAGTTTTAGTCGCTGTTCAATAGATGTGAAGGAACACTAAGGAAGCTTATAAAAGAAATCACTTAATTGGGTGCTTGTTTATAATTTACAACCATCATGGAAGAATACATAGTGGCAGGCAGGCAGGCATGGTGCTAGCATAGTTGTTGAAAGCTCACATCTAATCTGAAAGTCTCAGGGTGAGAGGGAGGCTAGCTGGGCATGGTGTCTGCATCTGAAAGCTCACAATACACTTCATCCACAGGGCCACACTTCCTAATCTTTCCTGAGCATTCCACCCACCAGAAATCAAACAAAGGAGCTTATGGATAAGCCACTCTTATTCAAATCACCACAAAAGAATATAGCTGAACTGTGTTGTTTCTCTTCCTCCTCCTCCTTCTCCTTCTTTTATTCTCCCCCTCCCCCTCTTCCTCTCCTCCATTTTCTTCTTCCTGTTCCTCTTCCTCATCTTCCTCCTCTTTTTCTTCTTACTCTTCTTGCTCTTCTTCATTTTCCTTCTCCTCCTCCTTTTATTCTTCCTCTGCTGCTGTTTCTACTGCTGAAAATAAATTTTTCCTACAATTTATTCTGATGATGGTTTCTGCTCCCTGCTACTCCTTCCAGTTCCTTCCCCTTTTGCCTCCCATCCATATACTCACACTTTCAATCTCTTCTTAGAAATCAGACAGGCACATAAGGAATAATAATAAAAATTAAGGTAAAACAAAAATAAATTAGAATAGGACAGAGCAAACAAATAGAAGGAAAGGAGTCAAAGAAAAAGAACAAAAAACACATAGCTAAAGAGACGCACATGCTCACAGGAATTCCTTAAAAGCACAAAACCAGAAAGCTATATTATATGTGCAAAGGACATGTAAAGATGAAATAAAAGGGGCCCTTTCCCAACATTATGAAAGAAATAGAGCTGCCATCCGCCCTGGAACTCCCATCTGGACCAGAGGTGAGTGCCTGGGGTTATAGTCACAGAGGCAACCACCCCTGGGTCCCTCCCCTGGCCACCATACTGGGAGGACCTGCCCAACTTGGCCCCAGTTTCCGGCCAATCGGTGGGCCCTGTGGGAAGGCTCCCCTTTTCCAAGACTGTAGGCAGACCCTGCAGTCTCCACACCCTGCTCCCACACCCATTTGCCCAAGACCGCAGCCACTTCCTCAGACTTAGAGACCAGCCCCCAGCTCCCATCTGCCCCAGAACTCCCATCTGGACCAGAGGTGAGTGCCTGGGGTTATAGTCACAGAGGCAACCACCCCTGGGTCCCACCCCTGGCCACCATCCTGGGAGGACCTGCCCAACTTGGCCCCAGTTTCCGGCCAATAGGTGGGCCCTGTGGGAAGGCTCCCCTTTTCCAAGACTGTAGGCAGACCGTGCAGTCTCCACACCCTGCCCCCACACCCATTTGCCCAAGACCTCAGCCACTTCCAGAGACTCAGAGACCAGCCCCCAGCTCCCATTTGCCCCTGAAGACCAGAGAGACTGTCCAGTGGACACTACAACCTCAACAACTTGCCCCACACCCATCTGCTGGAGACCCCAGCCACGTCTGGAGACTTAAAGACCAGTGTCAAGTATTCCATCTGGTCCCAGTTCTCGAAGCTCCCAGCTCCCATCTGCCCCAGAACTCCCATCTGGACCAGAGCTTCCATCCTGTCCTGGAAATCCCATCTGGACAAGAGGAGCTCCCAACTAGACAGGATAAGGAGATCCAAGAAGCTTCCCGAGACTCAGAGTCCAGCCCCAAAGCTCCTATCCGGCCAGCACTCTCATGTGTACCAGAGCTCCCATCTGGCCCATAGCTTCCATCTGGACCAGAGAGAGTCTCTGTAAATCTGTCAGCTCTGTGTGGACCAAGTACACTGATAAGACCAAGAACGAACCCAAGAGGAGATGGGCAGATGTCAAGGCAGAAGTACATACAACAAAATAAAGAGCAATAAAGCAACACTACAACCTAGCACTTCTCCAACAGCTAGACCTGAACATCACAGAATGGAAGAAGAAGAAGAAAACAACCTTATAAGTAACATCATGAAGAGGCTAGAGCCTTATATAGAAGAAATCAAAAATAAAGTGGAGGAACAGACAAACAAGTGGGAAGAACATTATAAAAAAAACTCCAGGAAAGGACAATTAAAGCAGAAGAAAACAATAAGTCCTTGAAAGAAAATCAGGAAAAAACAAGGGAAACAGTCCAACACCTGAAGAGGGAAATAGAAAAAATGAAGAAGACACTAGCAGAAGGAATGCTGGAAACAGAAAATCTGAGTAAACAAACAGGAAATTCAGATGCAAGTATAACCAACAGAATATAAGAAATGGAAGAGAGGATCACTGGTGTTGAAGATATGGTAGAAGAAATAGATTCATCAGTCAAAGAAAACACTAAAACCAACAAAGTCATGACCCAAAATGTCAAAGAAATTTGGGACACCATGAAAAGACCAAACCTACAAATAATAGGGATAGAGGAAGGAGAAGAATACCAACTCAAAGACACAGAAAATATATTTAACAAGATCATAGAAGAAAACTTTCCCACCTTAAAGAACGAAATGCCTATGAAGATACAAGAAGCCTGTAGAACACCAAACAGAATAGACCCCCCAAAAAAGTCCCCTTGCCACATAATAATTAAACAACTAAACATACAGAATAAAGAAAGAATATTAAGGGCAGCAAAGAAAAAAGGCCAAGTGACTTATAAAGGCAAACCCATCAGAATAACACCTGATTTCTCAATGGAGACTTTGAAAGCCAGAAGGACATGGACAGATATAGTGCAGACACTAAGAGACCATGGAAGCCAGCCTAGACTAATATACCCAGCAAAACTCTCAGTCATCATAGATGGAGTGAACAAGACCTTCCAAGACAAAACCAGATTTAAACAATACTTATCCACAAACCCAGCCCTACAGAAAGCACTAGAAGGAAAATTCCAACCTAAGGAAGGCAGATATACCCATGAAAACACAGGCAATAGATAACACCACAGCAGTAAACCCCAAAGAAGAGAAGTACACACACAGTACCACCAAAAAATAAAAATAATAACAGGAAAAAACAATCACTGGTCATTAATATCCCTTAATATCAATGGACTTAATTCACCTATAAAAAGACACAGACTAACAGAATGGATACTAAACAGGACCCATCTTTCTGCTGCATACAGGAAACACACCTCAAATTCAAAGACAGACACCTCCTAAGAATAAAAGGCTGGGAAAAGGTTTTCCAATCAAATGGTCTTAAAAAACAAGCTGGTGTAGCCATCTTAATATCCAGCAAAATAGACTTCAAACTAAAATCAATCAAAAGTGATGATGAAGGACATTACATACTCATCTCAGAAAAGATCCACCAAGATGAAGTCTCAATTCTGATCATTTATGCCCCAAACACAAGGGCACCCACATATGTAAAAGAAACATTACCAAAGCTTAAATCACATATAAAACCCTACACATTAATAGTGGGAGACTTCAACACCCTACTTTCACCTCTGGACAGATCGGCCAAATTGAATCTTAACAGAGACATAATGGTCTTAACTGATGTTATGGCTCAGATGGACTTAATATCTACAGAACATTCCACCGGAACAAAAAAGAATATACCTTCTTCTCAGGACCCTATGGAACCTTCTCTAAAATAAACCACATACTTGGCCACAAAGCAAATCTCAACAGGTACAAAACAATTGGAATAACCTCCTGTATTCTGTCGGACCACCATGGTGTAAAGTTAGATTTCAACAACAGAAAAAAACTACAGAAATCCTACAATGTCGTGGAAACTGAATAATGCTCTGCTGAATCACCAATGGGTTAAGGAAGAAATAAAGAAAGAAATTAAAGACTTCCTAGAGATCAATGAAAGTGAATACACCACATACCCAAACTTATAGGACACTATGAAAGCAGTGCTAAGAGGGAAATTCATAGCACTAAATGCACACATAAAGAAGCTGGAGAAATCTCACGCTAGTGACTTTACAGCACACTTGAAAGCCCTTAAACAGGAAGAAGCAAAGTCTCCCAGGATGAACAGACGCCAGGAAATTATCAAATTGAGAGCTGAAATCACTACAATAGAAATAAAGAGAACAATACAAAGGATTAATGAAACAAAGAGTTTGTTCTTTGTGAAGATCAACAAGATAGACAAGCCCTTATCCAAACTAGCCAAAAGACAGAGAGAGAGCATCCAAATTAACAAAATCAGAAATGAAAAGGGGACATAATGACAGATAATGAGGAAATGCAGAGAATCATCGGGTCATACTTCAAAAACCTCTAGTCCACAAAAATGGATAATTTTCTGGATAGGTACCACATACCTTAGTTAAATCAAGACCAGATAAACCATTTAAATAGTCCAAGAACCCCTAAGGAAATAGAATCAGTCATTAAAATCTCCCAACCAAAAAAAGCCCAGGACCAGATGGTTTCACTTCAGAATTCTACCAGATCTTCAAAGAAGACTTAATACCAATACTCTTTAAATTGTTACACACAATAGAAGCAGAAGGTATATTAACAAACTCCTTCTATGAAGCTACAATTACCCTTATTCCTAAACCAAACAAAGATGCAACAAAGAAAGAGATCTACAGACCGATCTCCCTCATAAACATTGATGCAAAAATACTCAATAAAATTCTGGCAAGCAGACTCCAAGAACACATCAAAACAATTATCCACCATGATCAAGTAGGCTTCATCCCAGGGATGCAAGGGTGGATCAACATACGAAAGTCCATCAATGTAATACACCATATAAACAAATTCAAAAGAAAAAAACCACATGATCATCTCACTAGATGCAGAAAACGAATTTGACAAAATCCAACACCCCTTCATGATAAAGGTCTTGGAGTGATCAGGAATACAGGGAACATACCTAAACATAATAAAGGCAATCTACATCAAGCCAACAGCCAACATCAAATTAAATGGAGAGAAACTCAAAGCAATACCACTAAAATCAGGAACAAGGCAAGGCTGTCCCCTCTCCCCATACTTATTCAATATAGTACTTGAAGTTCTAGCCACAGCTATAAGACAACATAAGTAGATTAAGGGGATACAAATTGGAAAGGAAGAAGTTAAGCATTCCCTATTTGCAGATGAAATGATAGTATATCTGAGTGACCCCAAAAATTCAACCAAGGAACTGATACAGCTAATAAAAACCTTAAGCAGCATAGCAGGATACAAGATCAACTAAAAAAAAAAAATCAGTAGCCCTCCTATATACAATAGACAAACAGGCTGAGAAGGAAATCAGAGATACATCACCCTTTATAATAACCACAAATGATAGAAAATAACTTGTGGTTACTCTAACTAAGCATGTGAAGGACCTATATGACAAGAACTTTAAGTCCCTAAAAAAGAAATTGAAGAAGATGTCAGAAAATGGAAAGACCTCCCATGCTCATGGATATGCAGGATTAAAAAATGGCGATTTACCAAAAGCAATCTACAGACTGAACACAATCCCCATCAAATTACCAACACAATTCTTCACAGATCTGGAAAGAATAATAACAACTTCATATGGAAAAACAAAAAACCCAGGATAGCAAAAAGAATCCTGTACAATAAAACAACCTCTGGAGGCATCACGATCCCTGACCTCAAGCTCTATTATAGAGCTACCCTAATAAAAACTGCTTGGTACTGGCATAAAAACCGACTTGTGGACCAATGGAATCAAATTGAAGACTCTGACATTAACCTACACATATGAACATATAATTTTTGACAAAGAAGCCAAAAATGTACAATGGAAAAAAGAAAGCATCTTCAACAAATGGTGCTGGCATAACTGGATGTCAGTGTGTAGAAGGCTGCAAATAGATCCACATGTGTCACCATGCACAAAACTTAAGTCCAAGTGGATCAAAGACCTCAACATAAATCCAGTTACTCTGACCCTGACAGAAGAGAAAGTAGGAAGTGCTCTTGAACGCACTGGCACCAGAGATCACTTTCTAAATATAACACCAGTAGCACAGACACTGAGAGAAACAATCAATCAATGGGATCTGTTGAAACTGAGAAGCTTTTGTAGCGCAAAAGTCATGGTCAACAAAACAAAGCGACAGCCTACAGAATGGGAAAAGGTCTTCACCAACCCCACATCTGACAGAGGGCTGATATCCAGAATATATAAAGGACTCAAGAAATTAGACATCAAAATACCCAACATTCTAATTAAGAAATGGGCTATAGAACTAAACAGAGAATTCTCCACAGAGGAAGCTCAAATGGCTGAAAGACATTTAAGGAATTGCTCAACATCCCTAAATATCTGGGAAATGCAAATCAAAACGACTCTCAGATACCACCTTACACCTGTCAGAATGGCTAAGATCAAAAACACAGAAGACAACTTATGCTGGAGAGGAGGTGGAACAAGGGGAACTCTCCTCCACTGCTGGTGGGAATGCAAACTTGTACAGCCACTTTGGAAATCAATATGGTGCTTCCTTAGAATATTGGGAATCCATCTCCCCTAAGACCCAGCTATAGCACTCTTGGGCATATACCCAAGGAATGCTCAATCATACCACAAGGGCATTTGCTCAGCTGTGTTCATATCAACATTTTTTGTAATAGCCAGAACCTGGAAACAACCTAGATGCCCTTCAACTGAAGAATGTATAAAGAAAATATGGTACATATACACAATGGAGTACTACTCAGCAGAGAAAAACAATGGCATCATGAGGTTTGCAGGCAAATGGATGGATCTAGAAAAAAATCTTCCTGAGTGAGGTAACCCAGACTCAGAAGGACCAACATGGTATGTACTCACTCATAGGAGGATACTAGATGTAAAACCAAAATGACTAGACTGCTACACAACTCGGGACCCTAGGAAAGACACAGGGATCACCCAATGACAGAAATGGATGAGATCTACATGAACAACGTGGACGAGAGTGAGAGAAATGAAGGGCAAGGTTTGAGGGAAGGGAGGCTTGGGGGAACAGGAGATCCCAGCTGGATCAGGAACAGAAAGGGAGAACGAGGAATGGTAGTCCATGATAGATGAGGACCACATGAGAACAGGAATAGGCAGAGTGCTAGAGAGGTCCCCTGAGGTCCACAGTGATGCATCTTCTGTATACTGCTGGCAGTGTTTGAGAGAAAGCCTGATCTGACCTAGTCTGGTGATCAGATGGTCAAACACCCTGATGGTCGTGCTGGAACTCTCATCCTGATGGAAGTGGATGCAGAGAGCCTCAGGCAGGCCCCAGGTGGAGCTCCATGTGTCCAGTTGTCAAGAAGGAGGAGGGACTGTGGGAGCGTGAATTGTTGAGCCCAGGATTGGAAAAAGCACAGGGACAAATAGCCAAACGAATGGAAGCACATGAATTATGAACCAAAGGCTGTGGAGCCCCCAGCTGGATCAGGTCCTCTGGATAAGTGAGACAATTGAATAGCTTGAACTGTTTGGGAGGCATCCAGGCTGTGGGACCTTGACCTGTCCTTAGTGCATAAGCTTGCTCTTTGGAACCTGGGGCTTACACAGGGACACATTGCTCAGCCTGGAAGGAGGGGCCTGGACCTGCCTGTACTGAATCTGCCAAGTTTAAATGAATCCCCAGGGTATTCTTGGCCCTGGAGGAGATGAGAATGGTGGGAAGGGGATGGCTGGAAGGTGGGATTGGGGGCAGGCAGGGGGAGTGCAGGGAAACCCATGGTTGATGTGTAAAATTAAAACACAAATATAATAAAAAGGGGGGGGATAACCTCCAAAGATGCCACTGAGTTCTTTTTGAGTTGGTCATCTACTTCTGAGAATCGACCTTGCCATGGTTTCTTTACCCAGTGAGACTGACTCCCTTAAAGAAAATTAATTTCTCATTTATTATTGGTTATCACATAGAGATTGCTTTTGAGTTAGGGATGAGGTTTGTGCCAAATTCTCCTCTGAATGAGTGCTGGGATCCCATCTGCTGCAGACATGTGCAGGCTCTGTGTATGCTGCCACACTCTATGTAAGTTCCTTGTTTATTAGTCATATTGTGTTTAGAAGGCCTGTTTCTTTGGTATCCCCAATATCCTCTGGCTTTTAAACTCCTTCTGCCTTCTCTTCTGCAGAATTCCCTGAGCCCAGAGGGGAGGAATTTCAAAGAGACTATTTTAGGGTTGAGTGTTCTTAGATCCCTCACTTTTTACACATTGTTTGTGTATCTATGTATGTATTTCTATGTGCTACTGGAGGAAGCTTCTCTGATGATGGCTGAGCAAGGTAATGGTATATGAGTTTAGCAGAATGTTAGGAGTCAAAAGTCATTTTATTTCTATATTTCTTTAGCAGAAGGAATATTATTTGGTTTTTCCTTAGGTTCCTATATGGCCTCAAGTTCTTTGCCACATGTGGAGGGCCAGGCATAGGTTTTATGTCATGAATTAGGCCTTAAACACAATAATATATTGATTGATTAGTTACTTCCATAAACTTTGAGTCACCATTGCACCAGCACAACTTGCAGGCAGATCACTATGCCGGAGTGAAGGTTTTGTATCTGCATTGTTGTTTACCTTTCTCTGGTAGCATACAGACTACTTTCAATGAGTTTTGCTGGTATAGTTTTCAGCAAAAATGCCAGACTGTAAATTTGTGGAGAGCAACCATTATTGTTGGTAATAGCCTGGGATATTTTGAGGATTCCCATGGATTCCCTTTGGCCATGAACTCAATTAGGTGCAACAAATTTCCAGTATGGGAAGTTTCATTTGGTGACTAGGGATGTCCCGTTAGGGCTGTTTTTCCTGTTATTTGGTGATTTTATTTAGATTGCATTCATCTTTCTATATTTTAGGAAGCTTCTATTTTTACATAAGTCAGCCAAACTCAATAAAACAAATGACAGTTTTATTTTGTGGAATATTAAAGATATGTTACATTCACTTGCTATATAATATTTGTTTAATTATTCAAAGATTTGTTGTATTTTTTCATGTTTCATTTGTTTAACTCTGTAAAGCTGTGTTACTCTGCCTGCCTAAAACACCTGATTGGTCTAATAAGGAGCTAAATGGACAATAGCTAGACAGGGGAGACATAGGTGGAGCTGGCAGGCAGAGAGAATAAACAGGAGAAATCTAGTCTCAAGAATGAGGAGCAAGAAAAGGAAAAGAAGAGGAGGGCACCAGGGGCCAACCACCTAGCCACACAGCCAGCCATGGAGTAGAAGCAAAGCAGGATATATAGAATAAAGAGAGATAAAACCCCCAGAGACAAAAGGTAGTTAAAGGGAAACAGTAATTTAAGTTAGAAAAGGTGGCTAGAAACAAGCCAAGCTAAGGCTGGGCATTAATAAGTAAGAATAAGAAGTCTCCATGTGTTTGTTTTGGAGCTGTGTAGTGGGCCCCCAAAGTTGGGAGGAAACAACTACAGCTTTATACCAGATTCGCCAAATTAAAAAGACAAAAAAAAAAAAAAAAAAAAAAAAGAACCCTGACAGCTCATGCTATCAAGGATGTGGAGTAAGGGGAATATTGATGCAATGCTGGTAAATGTGAAAACTTGTATAACCACTATGGAAATAAGCATGACATTTCTTTAGGATGCTAGGAAGTGATCTACCTCAAGACCCAGCTATACTACTCTTGACCATACACCCAAAGGATGGTTCATCCTGCTACAGAGACATTTCCTCAACCATATTCAGTATAGCCAGAAATTGAAAACAAGCTAGTTGTTCATTAAAGGGTGAATGGTTAGACAAAATATGATACAATTACACATATATGTCAAAAGAAAATGAAATTCTCAGGTAAAAGGATGGAACTAGAAAGAAATCATCTCAAATGAGGTTACCCAAACCCAGAAAGTCAAGTATGATATGTATTTTGTTATATGTGGATGTTAGCTGTTAATTCATTGGCTACAATCTACATCCACAGAAGTTAGGTAAAGTGTAGGGGTCTAGGGGAGAAGGATGGCTCTTCCTATGAAAGGAAAATAGAATAATTATGAATGGACAATGTAGTAGGGTGGCTGGAGTGAGAAGATCAAGATGAGGAAGAAAAGAGGGGGACAAGGGAGAGAATATGGGGCAGAACAGCTAAAACTAAGAGTCATGTGAGGGGTCATTTGTACTTCTATTTAATCCCGCCTAGCTTTATTATATTTTTTATCTTTAATGTATTTCCACAATCTATATGTAAGGTGACTATGCATTGATGCTTAACTATGTTTGTCTATTTATAATTTGTTTTATTTTTGCACTGGGTCTCATTCCTTTTTTGTATGTTTCTAGTTTTAGAACAATGTTTAGAATTCCATCTTAATTTATTTATGGTATATTTAAGTGTAAGTTTCTGTAATTTTGCAGTGATTTCTCTGAGTACTAATACATTAAAACAGGATTTGTGGCTGTCCACTTGTATCAATATTATATCACTTTCAGTAAAATATAGAAACTTGCTTGAGGTCCTTTGTACCTTTATGAATTTTTAAATATCATCATCACCTTAAGCCTCATATTATGCTGTACTAATTTTTATTCAGTGATCAAATTTATTCATACAACTATGAGGAAATTATGCCTTTTATATTTTTCTCATTCTTTAGGGACCATTTTGTTGTATGCTAAATTGACAACTGACATTTATTTTCTAAATTTATACATTTTTAATTAAACGTGTTGCATCACTTTCTTCATTCTCTTTCCTCCCTCGAACTTTACCTCCATTTGGTACATATATATATATATATATATATATATATATATATATATATATATTCATATGTATGTACAAACACATAAATTCATCCTTTTCAGTCCATTTCTGTTATTTGCATGTTTATGGTTTATGGTCTCAGGGCCTACCATTTTGTATTGGATAACCAATAAGTGGGCTCCTTCTATGGAGATGCTAATTATCCCTCTCCAGCAGTCAGTAGTTTCCTGTAGTTCTTCATCTAGTGGTGGAACTCCATGAAGAATTCCTCCCTCCATGTTAGTGCATCCATTCATATTGCCATGGTCTAATTCATATTAATACAGTCATTCCTAGGAAATGCTATTTCACAGCAGACTTGCTGGTGTTGGGCCATATTTGATTGCATTGTGAACCCCAAGTTAGCATTTGTGTCAATTAAATAAAATAAACCTAGGGTCATGAGGCTGAGTTAGCAACTAGTTGACAGAAAGTAATCATAGAGCATCAGAGGGCATCTGGAAGAGTTAGAGAGATGCTCAGGTAGTAGTCTGGAGGAATTTGGAGTGGTTGGCATTTTATGATTTGGCAGAGCTGAAGGACACCCTCTGTTGCAGATGCTAGCAGGGAAAGAGTGTTAGCTAGTTGCTCCTTTGCCTCTCTGAGCTCACAGGTTTTTACTCCAGCCTTAAACTCTCAATTCTTATCTATAAATAGAAAAATAGAGATTTAGTTAAAGCTACATAGAGCAACAGTGACAGGTCCAGTGCCTTCGGGAACAGAATTCCAGCCAGGCTGTGGCCTGAGTGTCCAGGCCCCTGTCAGAGAAGCAGGCTGGAAACTGCAGAGACATAATTGATGGCTGAAATAGCTGTAGATTAAGGCAAAGACACTGTGCCAACGTTAAAACAACATGCTGGTATTCTGGATCTAACAATCTTTCTATCCACCTTTCAGCAACATACCCTGAGTAATAGATGCAGGATTTGGGATGTGAATGTATCCATTGTGACTATATTCTCCATGATCTGTTGATTTCTTCATTGTGTCCAATTGTAATTTTCTGGTGTGGTCTCCATTTGCTGTAAATACAGACTTCTTTGATGAAGGATGATAGCTACATATATCTGTGGGTATAAGGGGAAGATTTAGAACATAGGACCAGGCAGTGGTGGATCTACAGAGTGAGATCCATGACAGGCACCAAAACAACATAGAGAAACCCTGTCTCAAAAAAAAAAAGATTTAGAACATAATAATGTATGATGTTGTTCTAGCAAAATGTCCATCCACAATAAATTCTTATATAAGATCCATGACCTCACTAGCCCTAGGAAGTTTTTTAAGGTTGTAGTACCAATTGTTATTTAATGGACCTTAAGTTCAATTAGACAGCTGTTGCTTACCATTACATGTGATGTCAATTGATTCCTTTGTCTTAATTCCTGGGTAAATGGAGACCAATTTAGAAAGCCTTTTCTTGTATTTATATAATATTATAGGGTACTGCTTTTACTTTTTTTTTTAACTAGTAGTTTTAGTGTTTCAGGTTTCAAAATGAGATCTTTCATCCACTTGGATCTAACTGTTGTGTAGGGTGATATATACTGGCCTAAGTATATATTTCATCTTTCTGCATGTGGACATCCTATTTTCCCAGCATCAGTTGTGTGTGTGTGTGTGTGTGTGTGTGTGTGTGTGAGAGAGAGAGAGTGTGTATGAATAAGCTCTTTATCAAATATAAGATGACAGTAGTTATGAGTACTTATGTTTATATCTTTCATTTTGTACATTGTTCTATGTGTCTGTTTTTATGTCACTACCATATTATTTTTATTACTATAGATCTAGAAAAGATCTTGAAGGCATAAATAGCAATCCCTCCAGTATTCTGTTACTTTCTATAGGTGTACTAGTTTATTTTAATACAAGTTCCACTTATTCTAAAATAAATACACTTTAAAATGCCATATCTATATTCAAGGCATTTTGTCTCAAAAACAAAATAAGACAAAATATGAAAAAACATTAGAACAGCAAAATTATAACATATCAAGATATGTACATATTGATATAAAATTAATTTTACAAGATGCCAGTAATGTTTATGATTCTAATAGAATTCAGTAGATAATACATTCATGTAAGTTGATTTTATAAATTAAAATTTGAATAATACAAACCAAGAATCTCTGAAAATTTAGTATATATGTTTGTATGTTAACCACATATGTTTTAGTATGTTGAGGAAATTTAATGTAACATTCAGTTGCTTTCCTTTGAACAATATTCATCCAGTATTCTAGATTGTTCCTCATTTTTGCTTTATAAATATATTACTAGAAATACAAACAAAATATCTTAAATTTGTCATGATAAGTTTTTAGAGGTATAGCTTATAGGAAAACAACACTGATGCACAAGGTATGGAATTATTAAATAAAAGTCTTAGTGATAGATATAGGTAAACTGAGTATGAGTTATTGGCCAAGGGGGTCCCTGTGGCATCCAAATCAAGATAGGATATTGCCATTGTTCTTGATTACCCATCAGAACTCAATAGTAAAACCATATTACAGAAGAGATGATACATTTTGACAACATAATAGAAATCAATATTTATACTACTATAATTTCTTCCATAGCACTAGAGTATAGTATGAAGCCTGCTAGGGGAAGAAAGGCATCAATGGTTTTTTTCAGCACAGGACTTTGAATGGTAAAATACCAATATGCCACGCAAGATGAGTCCACTGGTGCAATAGTGGCATAATAATTTATGGAGACAACCAATTGCTCTCTTAGTTTGATTTGAGGCCTGAGCCACAGAAGGTAATTTGTGCTTGATATATGGACAAAAAACATTGCTAGGGAAGCCAAAGGCACTAAAGAATAATTGTTTGATATTGTTTTGATAAGTGATCATGTTGTCAAGTGGCCTTCAAAATCTTTATACCTATATCCATAGATGTGTGCTGTTCTTAGCCTTGGTCAGAGAAGCTTCTTACTACCGTGGGTAGTGATTGATGTGGAATCTCATAACTGTTCTACTGCCCAGAAAAAAAAATTGTGAGTGCTCAGCCATATAAGGACAATTACCATCCAAGGCTCAGAATGTATTGCAAAAAATGCATGGAAAGAATATAAGAATTGGAGGCTGTGAGAGTATTTGTACTGTGAAAGGCTCACCTCCAAAAATAGCATGGCTCTTAAACACATGAATTCATTGCAACAGTGGTTAGCTGCCAGAGAATTACACAAGGCCAAGAGAGTTAAAAACACCAATATGAATGGGGGAGGGGCTCCTGATACCCCACCCTTAGCTGAGGATCTGCCACTGAAGGAGGAAAATCACTTTTCTTTGAAGGAGACACCCATTGCCGGATTGCCTTAACCATAGTGAATGACCTAATGCACATATGTGCATGGACAGCAATAAGTGGACTTAGTAGATTTTAAAAACTGAAACAAATTAGTAGAAAAGAAAGAAGATGTGTTGAGGAACCTGAAGTGAAGGTATGGAAGATGAAAACTAACAAAATGAATTTTTAAATGTACAGAAATAAAGTCTTCATGTGTCTATATTTGTAGTAGAATATCTGTTTATACTGTGTGGAGATGTGTCACTGTGATTGGCTTAATAAAGAGCTAAATGGCCAATAGCTAGTCATGAGAGAATAGATGGGACTTCTGGAAAAAGGGAAGAAGTCAGGATGAATCTAGATCCATGAGAGATGCCAGAGATACAACAAAGTTGGACATATGGTACAGAAGAGAAGTAACTGAGCCATATGGCAAAAGATAGCTTAATTGAGAAAGGTTAATTTAAGTTATAAGAGCTGCTTGGGAAATGGCTTAAGCTAAGGTCAAGCTTCCATAATTAATAATAATTCTCCATATCATTATTTGTGTGCTGGTGGCCCAAAGGAAAGTCCAAGTACATATAGCTCCTGTTGAATAACAGGAAATCATTACTACTACAGAGTTTTGTTGATTTGATTCTCCTGGGATATAACACAAAAATTGTTGCTGTACTCACAACACATTGTCATCAGCAATTTTGCTTAGGCCATGTCAATGAATTTATCATATAATGTTGAATGTTAATACTATTAAATTTTTGCCTTATTTTTGTATGTACATTTTAATGTATTTAAAGGCAATTCAATAACACATATATCTGCCATATTCAATGATATTAAATCCTGCCTGATGATACTAAATTCTCTGTGTTGTGGAATAGAATAATTGTTTAACTATGTAAAGATGTTTTACATTTGTTTGTGTTGCAGAATATTTGTTTAGCTATATCAAGATGTGTTATATTTATTTATGCTGTGTAGCATAAATTCTAATTGATCTTAAAATAAAAACCTGAAGTCATATATTGGGGTAAAGGCTGAAAGATTAGAAAAGTAAAGGAATTTTTCATTTCCTCTTTAAAGGCCTCTTCTTCATAAAGTGATTTTTAAGGTCGCTTTCTTCTGCTTCTTCTACATTGTGATGTTCAGGTCTTGCCATTGTAGAACGCTAGAACGTTCCAGTGATGCCACATTGCTCTTTATGTTGTTGTATGTATTTTTGCACTGGCATCTACACATCTCTTCCTCCAGTAGGTACAAGAAGTGTCTGTGTCTGAGCAAGCTATTCTTGGTCCAATCTGTGTTTGTTGTGCCTGTGTCTCAGGGGGACACACTGGGTCTAATCTTATGTCCAATCAAAGCTAGTGAATTCTCTGTCTCAGAAAGCCTCTCTTGGTCCAATGAGAGCTCTTGGTCCAATGAGAGCTGGAGGATTCTGTGTCTTCAGAAACCACTCTTTTTCTAATGGGAGCTGGCAGATTCTGTATCTCAGGAAGCCACTCTTGGTCCAATGAGAGCTGGCAGATTCTGTGTGTCAGGAAGTCACTCTTGGTGCAATGAGAGCTGACAGATTCTTTGTCTCAGGAAACCACTGGGGTAGCAGAGGTTGGGTAGGTTTGAAGTACATTATGAGTCTTGTAGATTGCAGGGTACAATGTAGTTTTTGATGGGGGAATTGCCTGCAGGAGTCTTCCCTGCTGGCTGGCAACTAATTGCCTGCAGGAGTCTTCCCTGCTGGCTGGCAACTGTGGCAGTGATGGGTACGGATTCTCAGGCACTGGTTGTATCCCAGGGCCTAGGTCCTAGAGGTGGGACTCTCTTTGTCTAATGAAAGCTGGCAGATTCTGTGTCTCAGGAAGCCACTGGGGTCACAGAGCAGTGGGTAGGTTTGGAGTAGGGTTGGGTTTTGTAGATTGCAGAGTCCAGTGAGGGTGTTGGTGGGGTAGCTTGCCTGCAGGAGTCTTTCCTGCTGGCAACTGTGGCAGTAATGGGCAGGGTTCCTAGGGACTGATTGTGTCATATTTACACTTTTTACATTAAATATTTACACCGTTTTTGTTTTTATTTTTTATTTTTTTATTTTATTTTTTTAATTTCTTTTGGGGGGGTTGGTTTTTGGTTTTTCAAGACAGGGTTTCTCTGTGTAGTTTTGGTGCCTTTCCTGGATCTTGCTCTGTAGACTAGGCTGGACTGAAACTCACAGAGATCTGCCTGGCTGTGCCTCCTGGGTGATGGAATTAAAGGTGTACAGCACCACCACTTGGCTATATTTATGCTTCTTACATTCAATATCTATACATTTACATTCAATATTTACACTTTTTACATGCTTAATTCAAAAGAAAACTCTATAGAGCTATTTTACAAACTTTACACACATCTGTAACAGATCTCTTAACATCACTGTACATATTTATAATTAACATAAATATCACTATACTTATTTATAATTTTTACACACTTATATTCAAAAGGAAACTCTATAGGACTATTTTACAAACTTTGGCAAACATTTAGAAGAGATTACTAAGAACTATTATATTTTCTTTCAACAAGATAGAGAATATGAAAATCAGCTACCATAGTAAAAATTATATGTGAATTTAACACTGCTTTATTTCTGAAAGTTCAGAGTTCATGGTCATCTTTGATATCATTCTGAAAGTTTTCCTGACAGCTTGAAGTCAGAGCCTCTGTGTTCCTCACATTGTACCAAATGCTAAGAAAGAAATCAAGTTTCTGAGGGTGCAATTACCCCCTTTTAAAATTTTTGAAGCTGCATTTTAAGATTTCCATGGGCTCTTTCCACTATGCCTTGTCCTTAAAAATTGTAAGGAATACCTTTTTTATGCTCAATTTGCCATCTTGCTTTTCCATAGCAAATAATCTCCACCTGACAGGCAGGCTGTTCACCTATTTCCCATTACTGTAAGGCAAGATAACAAAGCTTGTTGAAAAATGGCATTTTGGGGAGGGGTTTGAGCTACACTGGCAGTATTTCTCTTGGGCATTTTGCTTCTAAGTTACAAGGAATATTTGAAAGCCTTTTTCCAGTTTATCTGCCTTTTCTCCAGGCCTGCTTGACTGTGCTGCCTTGCTTTTACAAACTACATTCCCCAACCTGCCTTTCTCTGTAGTGTCACACTACTACAAACTACACTTCCCAAGCTACCTTTCAGGTCCAGCTGTGGCCAATAGTGACCACAACACTCCTGGTTCCTGTTTATACAACCTGTGTTCATACTGAAATGAAGATTTTGCTTTTTTACCTTTTTAGAGAGATTTCTTCCCAGATAGATCTTTGTCTTGTCCTGGATTGTCTCCTCCCCTAGATACAGAGTCCCTACCACCATCATGCTGCTCAGGTTCTGCTAACTTCTTTTTCATCATATAGAGATTGCCTTTGTACATTAGCATTATCTTCCTCTCCAAGAAGTTGGTCTTGGGAGATTTCCATACATCTAGCCTACTTCACTGTTCAATGGTCTTAGCCTCATCTTTCTACCAGGTCCTCCATTGCAATTGATTCTCTACAGTCTTGAGGGATAATTCTATTACAAGTTTACCACAAGTTTAACATCTGCTTTACAAAAGATGAATGCATGCCATATGAAACTATTGCCTCCATGAATCTCCTTAAATCTAACATTTCCACAGGAGTCTGTTAATCTCTTACACAGCCTTGAGGATATCTACCATTTTGAAATTACTGCAAGATTACTGGATAAATTAAAGTTCAGTGTTTGAAAACTTTGGGCTCTTCCTCTCTAACATTATAATGCAATGCTATCATTGGTTCTCCTTTAAATTCCTCTATATGGGTCTGAATATCTTTATAATTTGTTTTAATAATTTTTTCTAAAACTTTTGCATTAGCACTCATATTAATCAACTTTTTAGTGATAAAACAAAAATGACAAAACCAATAATGTTTATAATTGAAATTACATAAATCCCATCTAAATTATCCTCTCATTTAATTGTTCCATTTTTAAACTATGAAGTCTATTATCATACAGAGACTTAAGTCCCTCCATTGTAATAGTGTTTCCCATTTTTTAATGTGGAAAAAACTCTCTTTTAACTATTTCTTCCCTTTAATAATTTCCAATTGTCTCACCAAATCTGCCTATGATGGACAATTCAGATGATGGTGAAGGTATGAGGCTGACAGCTGCTCCATAAAAGAGTAGAAGCCCAAGTGGGTGTCAAGGCAGCTACTTGGTGTGGCAGCAGTCTGTGGAGAGGGTCTAAGGAATGCTCACAACCCACCTGGAGATGGAACCTGCTGTCTGAAAAACACACACAGGAAATTGTAGGGGAAAAATCACGTGCAACTGGAGCTGCCTAAAAGGCAGTGCTGGCCAGTGCTGAGGGGCTAACTCTGACAGCAGCATTTGGAGCCCAAATGCTTGTGAAGTTTGGTGTCGAGAATCTGCAACAGAAAAATCCCAAACTTTCTCAGAGGACTTAGGGAAAAGAAAGGAAAATATAGCCTGCATGGTAGTGAGTCTGGCCATATGCTGCTTTGGCCTGTGCTGTTGGCTGCAAAACCACAGGCAAGTGGCTTTTTTTTAAGTTTGTGCCCCAAAGTTGGACACCAGATGTAGTGTAAATTTGAATTGGCCTTAATAAGAAGAACTCAGAGTCTGGTATAGAGGTAAATGCTGAAATACCAGAGAAGTAAAGGATCTAGCCAAAGTCACCTATTTATTAACTCTGTGACTTCTCAAACAAAAACTAAGCTCCATTTTATCACTTCCTCTCTCCACGCAGGCATATCACATCCTGTCTGTTGTTTATACAGACCTCCAGACCTTTATGGTTAGCTAATGTTTAGTTCTACCACAGATCTTCAGTCAAGCTTTATTTGTTAGAGCACAAACAAAATATTACCACAATGATGCATTTGTTTAACTATGTAAAGGCATATTATATTTGTTTATGCTGCATTGGTTTAAATATGTAAAGATGTTTCATTTGTTTCATCATGCCTGCCTAAGGCATCTGATTGGTCTAATAAAAAGCTGAACAGTCAACAGTTAGGCAGTAGAGGAGAAGGAGGGATTGGCAGGCAAAGAAAATAAATAGGAGGAGGAATTTAGGCTCAAGAGAGAGAATGGTGGAGAAAGAGAGATAGATACCAGGAGCCAGCCAGCCAGGTAGCTTCTAGCCAGACAGACATGGAGGAATCAGAAAAGTAGGACATATCCAATGAAAGAAAGGTAAAAAGCCCAGAGACAAAATGCAGATGAAGAAGAACAGAATAATTTAAGTTAAAAAAACTAGTCAGAAACAAGCAAAATATAAGGCCAAGCATTACTAACTATTGTTATGTCTCTGTCATGATTTGGGGGCTGGCTACATTTCTGGTATTACCTTCATTACCAAGAAATTAATTTGTAAATTTGTATTGTAGGTCAAAGTCTGATGATGTTTCTTGTTTGCGTTTTTTATCAAAATTAATGCTACTTAGTTTTTAATCTCCAAGGAAACATTTTCTCAACTTAGAATTTTGATTTGGTAGTATTCAATTTCTTCTTTCCTTTTTCATTTTTTGCAGTACCTCTTTCTCTGTCTCTCTCCCTTCCTCCCCCCTCTCTCATTGAAGTTGCCTGCCCTCCAAGACTTCTGTGAAGTTAGTATACATTCACATTGAAGCTTATAGAATTTTTGTATATATTTTCATGTAATTTGGAGTCATTTGGCCTTCCAAATTCTGTTTCATTACATAATTCCTTAGAGATAATTCTGTTTGGGTTTATATAGATTCTTGACTTGATAAAGGTATACAAATATAAAACTTTAACCCTTTATATCTCTGTAAATTTTTCCTCAATTTGTCTTTCATTTTCTTCTAGGGATTTAGTTAGTGTCTTAGGGTTTCTATTGCTGTCAAGAGACACCATGACTGTAGCAACTCTGCTAAAGGACAAATATTTTATTGGTGTGGCTTATTTTTTCAGAGCTTTAGTTCATTATCATCATGTTACTATAATGTGGCATACAGATAGATATGGTGCTGAAGAAGTAGCCAAATCTTGTACATCTTGACCTGGAGGCAAAAGAAAGTGAACTGAGACACTGAGTTTGGCTTAGCATATCTGAAACCACAAAGGCTACCTCCACAGTAATACACTTCCTACAGTAAGAACACACCCACTCTTACAAATCACACTTCCTAATACTGCCACTCCCATTTGGGTCATTTTCTTTCAAACCACAACATTCCACTCCTTATTCCACAAAGGCTTGTGGCCATATCATAGTGCAAAAATTTATTGATCCCAACTTCAAATGTCCCTATAGGCTATAAGAGTCTCAAACTTATTTAAAAGTCTAAAATTCAAAGCTTCTTCTGAGATCCCTGTACTTCCTTCACTGTAATTCCCTGTAAAATTAAAATAAAGAAGCAGATTATATATGTCCAACATATACTGGCACATAATATACATTATCATTCCAAGATGTAGAGAAGGAGAATAGTGAGGTACTACAGGACAAAAGCAAGACCAAAAACCAGCTGAGCATGCTTCAATCTGCATCTCCATGTCAGATGTCAAAAGACTCCTTAGATCTCCAACTCCATTCAGCTTTGTGGACAACACACTTCTTTCTCTTGGACTGGTTCTACTCTCTGCTGGCAGCTCTCTTTGGCAGTTATCTCATGACTCTGACATCTCCAACATCTTGGGGTCTCCAAGGAAATCCAGTCTTCACCTTCACAGATTCATGAAATAACCCATCTAGGCCTCCATTCAGGAACACATCTGAAACATGCCTGACTTCAGAACCTTTCCTTATTCACAGAAGGAGATTCCATAACTCCTTTCTTCCATCCTTGTCTCTAAAGCCAGAACTACATGGCTGAAGGTGACATGTTCTGCTGGTTGCTGGGGCTGGAACATGGCCCTTCATTCAGTTACATCTTCAAAAGCTTTCTGTTTTTGATAATTTCATTCACTACCTCAGATTTTCTCCTTCTGGAATTTGCTCTGTGGATGAGGCTGTCCTTAAAATCAGAGATTCAACAGCTTCTGGCCGCTTGCCTCTGTCTTCTGAGTGCTGGGATTAAAGATATGCCCTACCACTCCCAGCTCTAAGCTTTTGTTTAATTCCATTTCACAACTTGGAAACTTAACTGGGTGGTATCTTGCCCTGAGGTTACCACCTCCTTTATTCCATTTTTTAATCTGTTTATCTCCTTGAACACAGGACATAGCCCCATTCCATTCCTGGTGCTCATTTTATGTTCAAATTGTACATTTTATATTTTTACTTGCTCCTTTTCTTTCTAAATCTTCATTAGAGTTACCACTATTAACCACATGACAGTCCATACTAGGCTCTTATGAGATTTTCTGTGCCAACAGAATTAGTCCAAATCTCTTCAAATTACCCTCAGGGAGACTTTTTGGACAGGGGCAAAAAGCAGTCACATTCTTACGGAAAAATCTCAAGAACAATATCTAGGCCACATATTATATTCTTCCCCTCTAAATCTAGGCATTGACATGTCAAATCATACTCAGAACCCTTGTCTTCCATCTTCCTACTATGATGATCCATTAAGCAGCACTTAAAGCATTCAACTGCTTTTCTACTCCACAATCCCAAGGCCCATATTCCCTCAAACATAAGCATGGTCAGGCCAATGGCAGCAATACCTCACTCCTCATACCAATTTCTGGCTTAGGGACTGTACTGCAGTGAAGAGACACCATGACCACAACAACACTGATAAAAGAAGAAACAATTAGGGTTGCTTACATTTTAAGAGGTTTAGTCTTTTATCATCATGGTTTGACATGGTAGCATGCAGGCAGATATGGTGTTAGAGAAGTAGCTAAGTGTCCTAGATCTTGACTTTCCAGAAACAGGAAGTAAAATAAGAGACGGAGTGTAGCTTGAACATATATGAGACCTCAAAAGCCACCTCCACAGTGACACATTTCCTTCAACACTACAACAAAGCCACACCTCCTAATAATGCCATTCAATTTGGGGACTTCTTTTTCAAACCACCACAGTTAAATATATATTAGACTTTTGTTTGTGCTTCTAAAGGGATATTTAATTGTAATTTCTCATTTTTAATTTCTTAATATATAATTTACATTGTTATATCTTCAAATCATATCACAAATTTTAAGCCACACAAATTATTTTATTTTTTTATTTACCAAAAGTGTTTTCTGATATCATGTTTTGAATTTGATAGTTCTATTTCCTCTTAGATTCTCAGATTCATTATCTTTTAATTCAGAGTGAACAAAAAATTCTGATATTTAGTCAGCATATTTCTAAATTCTTGCATGCTAATTCCAATGCCCAGGTCATTCTCCAGTCAATTTTTAATGAATTTCATTTCTCTTGAGATGTGATTAAGTTGGCTTGTGTTTTAAACATTGTAAATGCTTATATAGGAAGACCTAGACTTTGTGTTACACAACTGAGATAATATTTTTTCTTTAGTTAATGAACTTCATTGAATATATATAACTTATTCTGTCTTGAGATGAAACTCAAATATAACATAATGATGTTATCTCAGTTATTTGAAATGTGTAATACAAATGTAATATTAAGACAATAATTTGGGCAGAATTGTAAATAGAATGTTCTACTCCTGTTTTCTGTTTTTCTTTTCTATGACTTTCTTTGGAATGCTGAGTTTAATTCTTTTGAGTCCATATCCAGAATTTTGCTTTCTAGATCATCTTAATTATATTTTTAACTTATATGTTGGCCACTTGTAGGCTTTCTCTGTAGAAATATCTATGAATGTACCTTGTCTATTAAAGTTCTTTGCATGTTTTTATATTAGAGCTCTAGAAATTATAAAAGTTGAAAACGTTTTCTCTCATTCTGTATGCTTCATCTTTGCTGGTCATTTCCTTGATTAGGTGGAAGATGTGATTTTTTAAGTATGATCTCACCCTGTTGTCTATTTTTGCTTTTGTTTTCTGAGCTTTTTATGTCACATTTAGGAAATCACTACTCAGACCAATGTCCTGGCATATTTCTCTGTTTCTTTAAATGTTTTACAGTTTCATATGTCATATTTAAGCCTCTATCACTATAAGTTTATTTTTAAATGAGGGTGAAATAGACATAAAATCTCATTCTGTTTGTAGAAACATAGTTTATCAAATATCATTTAGTGATACCAACAATTTGCCTAGTATTTTTATTGGCATCTTTGTCATATAATAGTTTATCATAGAAATGATTAATTCCAGTGGATTATGTATATTTTAAAGATTGTCCTATGATGTTTTGATTGTTATACTTTGTGGTATATTTGTAAATCTGATAGTGTGATATTTTTGGGGTTGTTCTTTTTAGTCAATATTAGCATTATTTGTCTACTTTGAATAAAATATTTAATTTATTTATTTGTGATACATTTATGCTTGCTTTTTGCATACTGATGAATAAGTGTGCAGCTTAGGGAACAAAGTCTTTTCTATTTCTGGACCTTGCAGGTATTGGTGATCAAAGTCATCACACTTGGGAGCAAGTATCTTAACTCACTGAGTAATCCCACATGAGATCAGCATGGGAGGCTAAAACTGAGGAAGGGTTGGAGTTGCTATACATAACAATAAGGATGCTTGAAAATATGAAAATTATATATCTATATACATATGTGTATATGTATATATATATATATATATATATATATATATATATATATATGACTTTATCATGCATTGTGGAAATAAAGCTCATTCTAAATGACAAACTTTTTAAATTTTTTTCTCTATTCTATTTATAAAAAATAGATTCTTCTCTTATACAATATATCCTGACCATAGTTTTCTTTCTCTCCACTTCTCCAGTTCTCACTGGATCCACACCACATCCTTTTCCCTTCAGAAAAGAGCACACCTCCATGAAACACCAAAAGACATGACAAAAGAAAATACAATAACATAAGGCAAAAGCCCTACACCAAGGCTGGACAAGGCAACCCAACAGGATGAAGAGTCCCAAGAGCAGGCAATGAATCAAAGACATACTCACTCCCCCACTTATAAGTCCTACAAATATACCAAGCTAAAAGCCACAACATATACTCAGATGACCTGGTACAGACCCTTGTAGGCCCTGTGCTTGTCCTTTCCATCTCTGTGAGCCTATAGGTGTCTTGCTTTGTTGATTCAGTGGGCCATGGACTCTGGTGTCCTCCACCCACTCTGACTCCTACAACCTTTCCTCCCCCTCTTCCACAGGGTTCTCTAATCTCCAAGGGGAGGGACTGAATGGAAACCTTCTATTTAGACTCCTTCTCTGCATAATGTCTGTCTGTGGGTGCCTGCACTTGCTCTCATCTACTGCCAGAGAAAGCCTCTCTGATATTGACTGACTTAGAAATGACAGCTATTTATTTTCTGAATTGTTATTCATGGAGATCACAGAGATTCAAAACACAATGCAAACTACTGCCACTGTTCTTGGCTGCCAATGAAAACTCAATAGTAAGACATTTTACTGATAAAATCAGACATTGTAATGAAAATTGTAGGAATCAAGTTGATACTGATCTGGAAGATTTCCTCTCCTAGTGTTGGAGAGTGATACATAGCTGTCTGAGCAGAGAAGAAATAAAAAAAATCTTACCCATGTATGAACACTGCGTTCTAGAATAATAACAACCCAGGTAAGATATAACCATTGGTACAATAGTAAAACAGTTGTTATTTAATATTCATAAGAGGGAACTTATGCCCAGTATTGTAACAATGGCTGTGCCTTGGTATGTCATATGCAAAAGGAGAGTACCTACTACTATTATTTTGCTAAATTGATATAGTATCTATCACACTGTCATCTAAAAAGTTATCCTTATATGCATAGATTGGTACAGCTCTCAGGTATCCTAGATAATTTTTTTTCTTGCAGTGGATATTAGTTAATTCAGTGACTCATAACTGGTCAAAATGAAAAGAATAAGGTGCTATGAAGTATTCAGCCTGGAATTGAATATCTGTATAATAGCTCCATTGCCAAGGCTTAGGGAACATTGCTTAAAATGTGGAAGGAAAGATAGTGAGAGCCAGAGATGCGGTAGAATGCTAAGAAACAAGGCCTTATTGAACATCAAGGCCAGTGTTCTCATCCACTCACAGCATCTGTGATCATGTGTACATCTACACAAAATCAAGTCAATCAGTGTTCCTGCATGGATGGGATATGTACACAATTAGCTGGATAAAAATTTGGAGTTTATTACTTCTGGAGAATGGAGAATCATTTTTCTTCAATATTGTGATCCCTAATATGTAGTTCATGTCCTAGTGGATAGCTAGTCACATTACATACACGCAATAAGAAATGGATAATTAAAAGAAAAGAAGGTAGGAAGATGTTATGGGGATATCTGAGGAGGTCCAGGAGGAACTGAAGGAAGATTGAGTGGTGACTATCATCCAAATCATTCTATCCATATACGGGATCCTCAAAAATAAGGAAAAACTATTAGCAAAATATCATATAAAATAAAAATTTAGTCTTATCTAAAATATCTTAGGAAATAAACTAGGATGCAAGGTTATCCCAGGGAAATTGGGTCAAATGACATGGTGAAACATCTCTGAAGTAAATAATGTGAATTATTCTTTTTTAATTTTTCTTCTTTGAGCTCATAACTATAGCTTGTGAATAATTTCTCCAGCGGAACAGAGAGCTGTCTGATTTTTCTGATGCAGATGAAGCCATAACAAACCATTAAGGATTTCTTGTCATAAAATTTCACTTGAATATTTCCTCCTTCAACTGTTATTTATTTGCTTATTTCAAAGTATCATTTCTTGTCCAATCCTCCTGGTGAACATATAATAGATAGTACATACTCAGATGCTGCCAAAGGCACTACATTTCATAAAAGCTCCTTAGATTTCAACTGCAAATGTCCCTTGTAGCAAATTTGTCATGGAAATTTGTTGTATTTAGAGAATGAATATTGAGTAAAGTTTTTCTAAATATTTGATTCTTCTGTCTTCATTTCTTTCTTTGTACTTTAAAATTTACTTAAAGTTCTGTTAAGTCTTTGATAACTTTTAAACAAGTAATCATCTATTATACAAATTTCTTGAAGCACAATGTTATTATTTTTCCAGTCCCATAACAATTCTTTTCTTTATCATGTTTTTACAAGAAGATACAATCTGGATATAACATAGGGATGCATATTATATATGCTAAATATTTTTCTGTTATAAATTCAATCTTAATTTAATTTAAATAAAAGTTAGTTAAAATCTTTCATTATGCTTACATTTATACTTAGCATCAAACACATTGCCAATTTAAACCACATCATGGGTAAATGCATTTTCTCCTTTCTTTGGCATGATTTGAATACATCCCACATCCTTAATGTTGATTGAAACCCTTTTCTTACAATGATAGTCATAATAAACAGCTAAAAGTTGCTGTATAGAGAAGGTGGTATTTTGTTAATGAGTATGTTCCTTAGTTTATATACCAGTTGACACATTCACTGTCTTGGACTTACCCCACTATTTAAAATATCAGAGATGAGTATCAAATTCTTAACTTCTTGTTTAGATGTTACACATTATTCAGTTGTAAGGACAAACCTTGGATCTTCAAAAATTCTGGGAACAGGAATAAGAAAATATCTTGAAGCTGTATATTGGAATAAGACTAACACATTAGATAGAAATTTTATGGAAGTCATATAATGTGTTGTAGCCTGAGACTGTTACTTAGGCATTGATTGTGAGAAAATCATTTTTAACCTCTTTGGCTCTTTGTTTTTTTATGATTAAAATGATAATAGTATTGTTTCATGAATTATTAGAAAAGTGTAATGGAATAATATGCTTAGAAAATGCACAGTTTTTCACTTCAAATTAATATAGCATTGTTTTACATATATAGTATAAGGTACGTATAGCTCCTTTACCATAAAGTACCCATAGAGCATCAAACCTTAAACTAAATGAACTCTTCTGATATAGATAAAAGGAACAGTATGGTTTCTTTCCTGCAATAAAAGCCCACAAATATGCAGGCATTTTTAAATTTTAAACTTCATTTATTTATTGGAGGAGTTGCACACAGGCATGCCATGGCACTCACTGTAGGTGAGGAGACAGTTTATAGGAGTTGATTTTTTTCTCTTATACCATGTAAGTCCTTCAGATACAACTAAGAATACCAGACTTAATGGTATAGCATTTACAGACTGAGTCAACTCTCTATCCTTAAGCAGAGGATTCTATTATAGATTAATGCTTAAAATAACAGAGATACAAATGTTTTGTGAGTTCAGAGCAAACATGTTGGTTTGAAGGAAGAGAAAGATTGAGGAAAAACACCTGTGCTAAATCTTCAAAAAAGACCTGAAGTAGGCTGAGACTAAGGTGTACCAGTGAGCTAATCCTTCTTGAGAGAATGAAACCTAGAAAATAAGCAATTGTCTCTAAATTTATGATATCTAGAAAAATATATGTGAAAATAGATGCAAATAAGCAAAGAGAATACATCACTTAGATTTAAAAATGTATAAGAGGTTATTTTTGTTGAATATAGATTTTTCCATTTAGTGTATTCAGGTTACGATTTCCTTCCCCCTACTCCTCTTTAAAGACTAGAAGGCTATATTAACATCAAATATTATAAAAAAAATTAAAAATGGAGACTTAGGATAAAAATCAAAGCATGCATAAGGAGTTGATATAAATCCTGTAAGTGATGGGAACGCTGAAGTTTTCTTCTTTCTGTAAGTGAAAATTAGAATATGCTTAATGTTCACTCATGGAAGAAGAAAATGATTGTGTTCCTTAGGCTTTTAAATTATGGAGGACATGAAATATTTACCAAAAGCAAACACATTCCAAGTGCTCAATAACCAAAACTTAATTAAAAACAAAAATAAGTAACTTGATGTGTTTGTGTCAGTATTTACCTATGTTGTGCCAGCACCTTGCATCTTGACTGCATATTTGGGTCTATATGGATAACATGTGTATTTTGTTTTTTGAATGTTTTCATGCAATTATGACATCATGCAAAAACAAACTGAAATAACTTTTCTCATATTTGAGACTATTACATGTAATGAACTACAGATTTGCAGGGTTTTTTCCTCCTGTGCATATAATGGTTTAAGTACCCAAAGTAAAGACTTTTAATAACAAATTCTTACAGTCATTCTTTGACATTTTTAGGTGATAGTATTAATGTGTTTGATTTAAAAATTTTGCTGTTTGAGTCATTCAACCTAGTTTCCTAAAGAAAACAATCAATAAGGGGGATTAAGACAGAATTCCCAGCAGCATCTGAAATGACCTGTGACACACTTCTGCCATTTTTAGAACAAGATTATAGGATGCACCATTCTCAGCACTGATGAAAAAATCAAAATATCAATCAACTATGAAAAATGTTGAAAAATACCATTCCTTGAGGTTGACTGTAAAGACTAAGAACTTTGAACCCATGCTCACCAGAATGCCAGACCTCCGAAACTGACTCTAAGCTATGGAGGATTTGCTGTCAGATGGGAATAAGAGCTCAAATCAGTATCTAGCTAGTCCCAGGTTTTCTGGAACCCCATCCCTGCAAGAAAGTGGTTTCTTCTGTGGTGGGTGGACTCTACAAGTATTGAGAGCAAATTCCATTATTTCTACCAGTCCAGGGCATATTCCAGTATCTGGTTTGCTACCCACACTACTCTCTGACACCTTCAGAGGACAACTCCTCACCTTGGCTTGGACATTTATAGCACCTGGAGTACACACACACACATACACACAACAAAAGGATGAAGGAGAGGGTATTGAATGAAGCATGTCATACCACCTGAGCCATTGGAGTCTGTAGCTACAGTTTTCCTGCCTGGCCCAGTCAGGACAAATCTCTCTTACCTGCCAGTCCCACAGTCGCTCAGACCCAACCAAGAAAGCACACAGAGACTTACATTGTTTAGAAACTGTATGGCCGTGGCAGGCTGCTTGTTATCTACTTCTTCTCTCTTAAATTAACTCATTTCTGTTAGTCTATACTTTGTCACATGGCTTGTGGCTTACCAGTGTCTTTACATGTTGCTTTTCATGGCGGCGGCTGGCCATGTCTCTCTCCAGTCTTCTACTTCCCAGAATTCTCTTCTCTCTTGTCCCGCCTATACTTCCTGCCTGGCCACTGGCCAATCAGAACTTTATTTACACAGAGCAATATCCACAGCAGGAGTCAGCATTTGCTCCTAATTTTTAAAGTAGAGAAGCTTCTCAATCAATGCAGTACTTCATCTTACAAGTGATCCTTGATAGGCAAAGCACTAAGAAACAGACAGTGCCTGAAGGCTTGTTTGCATACTGTGGTTATAATGTGTTTTGTTTTTCTCTAGTGGAATGAAGATTGAACACTTTTTAAAAGTCACTAAAATTTACACAAATGCAGAGAGGTATCAAACAGTCAAGGCTATCCTGAGCAAAATGGCCATGCAAACAAATATAATGGTAACAGATTTTACGTTATTGTACATAACAATACTAGCAAAAACAGAATGATACAGGCAAAAAATAGGTATACAGATACACAGGACATAAGAGGTGACCTGAAAGCAAATCTACACACCTAAGGGAATGTGATTCCCAACAATGCTGCCAAAAACAAGTGTTGAAAAATACAGCCTTTTCAATAATTCATGCTGGGTTCAGGACAGAAGTTTGGAAGTGGATTGCTATCCCTTATCTTGTATACGAATAAATTCAAACTGGATCAACGACTTTAATTTTAGATCTAAAACTTTGAAACTGCTATAGGAATACTTAAGGAAAACACTTGAAGGTATAAACATGGGTAAAAAATGCCTATATAGCATGTTTAGAAACTAATATCTCAATTGGACAAAGACTTGTATATCAAATCAAAAGTATTTTAATAGTATAGTAATCAGTTATCAGAATGAGCATACAACATATGTATTGGTGAAATATGAAAGTTTTGCAACTATTTATTTTACTGGAAAATGATATTTAAAATGAAAAGTAAAAATCCATCACACTCCAAAAATGCAATATATATATATATATATATATATATATATATATATATATATATATATGTGTGTGTGTGTGTGTGTGTGTGTGTGTGTGTGTGTGTGTATGTTCATGTATATATATTCATCTATATATACATATATAATACTATATATATATATACATGTGTGTGTGTGTGTGTGTGTGTGTGTGTGTGTGTGTGAACAAATGACATAAAACTAAAAGAACATTTATTAGGACCAATAAGAATAAGAGGGGAGGAAAAGAAAGGGTAATTAGAGGCTTACTATGAGCAAAGAAAATTTTGTGTGTTAGTGAAGATGCCTTAATGAACTCCATTATGGTCTATATTAATTTTTAAAACTTAAGAACCAGATGAATAATTATGAGGAATATGCATATATGTATAATTATTAGTCATCTGTAAAGTCTGAAATTACGCTGTTTACAAGATGAATGAAAGTACAGATCCTATTTTAAATAAAATAAGCCAAATTCAGAAAGTCAAACATCACATGATTTTTCTAATATAACATATGTAGATTTACAATCCTGAAGTTCCTTCTAGGATTCAATTGTAAGCACTAATTTAACTATTACTATTTTGCGTTGAAATTCCATTTCCAGTATAGCTTCAACAAGTACTCTTTCATGGCCTTCGCTATAATATGAGGAAACTGTTTTAAATTAGTTGGTGATCATAAATGTAAAGATAAGCTGAGTTAGGAAATTTTGCAAACCAAAAGTAAAAAAGACATGTCTGTTTCAGAAGCATGAAAATTTGGTATACATTCTATTGCAGTTTTAAATAAGCAAGTAGAGTTGACACCAAGCCTTTTCAATATTATGGATCCAGAATGAAGAATACAATGCAATTCTAGAAAATCTGGAGTCTATAAAAAATAATAATGGCATGTAGAAATGTATTTAATTCACTTTAACTCTGAAGTTTAATCATATTAATCATACTAAAATTACATTTCCTATCAAGTTTCACAAAATACCATCTTTCACAGACTTTTTTGTGAAATGTCCATGACAGTAACTATCTTCATAAGTTATTAGACTCATTTTATCAGAGTATAGTTTATGTACACTCCTTTCTTCAAAATCCTAAGCCATTTTCCCCCTTTATGTTGTTGGAGGTATAAAGTCAGAGAAGCCACAGCACACAAATTAAAATCTGGTGGCTGTTGTAACTGTTTTTAAGACTGGTTTGGTTACATGGTATTCTATTTGTTAAATATTTTGACTATTTTTTCATACTAAAAGCAGACCATTGTTAGGTAGGCATCCTTAGGTGCCACTGATGTCTTTACATTTAACATACTGTTACTGCTCCCCTTTAACAAATTAAGCTTGTACTCTCATGTGCTCAGAGAATACATCACAAGCTATGAGTCTTGTAGAAACATATTTCTCACAAAAAAAAGCCCCAATGGCTTGTGATTTTAAGAAGTACAACATTTGCTTGGTAAATTAGAGAAATGAAAGTTATTGTCTTTGGCTGGGTTAGCTTTTTGTTCTTTTTATCTATTCCTGTCTTATACAACATATCGTGACAACAGCCTCTCCCCTCCCTTCCCTTCTCCCAGTCACTACCACCAACAACCTCCCTCTCCCCAGATCTGCTGCTCCTCAGTTTCCCTTCAGAAAAGAGCAGGGATCCTAGGGATATCAACCAAACACAGCATAATAAGGTACAATAAGACTAGGCACAATATGAGGAAAAGTGTCCTAAGAGCAGGTAAGTGAATTTGTTATAGTCACTGTGGATACAATTTTTAAAAAATGGACACATTTTGAGAGCTAAAGAAATGTTCATTGAGGCATTTGGAGAGGAAAAGGTCTTTTTTCTTTATGATATAGCTTGATATTTCATTTTTGTGCTGAAGTAAATTATAAGAATAATAGAGCATAATTATTACAATAAGTTAAAGCTAGGCTATTTTAAAACAAAATTTAACATCAAGATTAAAATGAACAATATATTATTTCCAAAACATTAAAGTTTGGGACCTAATAAGTGTAAAATTTAAATTTATCTCTTCCTTTCACATGGAACACCTATATACCCTAAATTTGAGCTGAATTTATGATTTTTGTCATTTAAGATTTGATTAATTATGTTATTTATGCAGATTTTGAGAACAAAATTGTTCTTTACTTCTTAATATCAAATATAAAAGTTGTATTTTTTGTATGTTAGAATGTTTCAAATATAAAAAGTACATATCATAAAAAGTCCTTTTGTTAGCAGTATGACAGTTTGAAGCACCTGATAGCAACTTGGCATCTAACTGCGTTTTTAATTCTGGCAAATTTAAGATAATTAATACCTTTGTGGTACTGACTGTCCCTTGTGAAAAGAATAGTTTTTATTATCAAATTAGGAATTCTAGAAAATAATTGCAACATATTCAAAACTTAGGATTTTATCTTCTAACCATTCAAAGATGTATTTTAGATAATTGAACATTCTTTTTATCAAAAAACTTCATACAATATATTCTGATCACAATTTCTGCTTCCCCAAATCTATCCAGACCCCGGTCCTGATAACCACCCACCAGCAAATTCTATACCTTTTATCTCTTTATCTTTAGAAAGCAAATGGACAAAAAAAAAAAAACAACTACGCAAAACAGAATTTAAAAGGAGAAAAAAGGAGGAAACATACATAGAAACACACAATAACATACACCCACACAACCCATAGAAACATTGTTTTTTGGTAGTAGAGTTATAAATGTTTTAAATATCTTGTTTTGTACCTGTATTATGAACACATGGAAGATTCTAATTTTTTTCAGGTTAAGTGATAAACAATAGATTACCATACATATTGATACATGAAAGATATATTCTTATTTATTTCCAGAAGGCAACCTGTGTCCTTATTTAACTGTCACTCCAGAGTTCATTTTTCTCCATAGTAATATGTGTTCATGCCAACACAACTTACATAAGTCACGTGGACCTAAGCAGAGACATTCAATTATTCAAAGTCAAAATTAAATATTCCTATTGTGTTGGGAGCAAGTACTAGAAAATTTATAAATGACTTGTGATGATATTTCAGTATTTGAGAACTGGAGAGGAATGTAGACTTTTGGTAGCAGGAAGGAAATAAATTTTAGAGTTAAATGGAGAAGGGGCAAAAATAACAATAAAAGGAATAATATACTATTTACCTATAATATTCTCCCAATTTCACAATATTTTTGCATCATGTTTTTGTTTGTGAAAAATATAGTTGTGTGTTATTTTAGTGATTGAAGAAAAAGAGATGATGCAATTTGAGAAGAAATTACCATTTGCTCAAGTGATTTAGAAGCTGTAACTATTTAAGACACATTCTTTTCTTTAACATCTAGCAGAGTACACAAATGAAGATAATAATAATTCTAAGTTATTGAGAACCTATTATGCCTGCTACTCTGATACCTATTGTCCATACAATAAATGTGCAATACATTCATTACATTTGACAACAAAGAAACTGATGAAATGAGCTAAGTAGACTAGACAAGGCACACAGGAGACAACATTTAGTTTAGTCCAGCTTGAATTAACACTCCTTTTGTTCTTCCTGTTGCATGCCACATCATTAAAAAAAACTTATCTTAAGCTGTTTAGTTTACTGTAGCCTGATGAATAATCAAGAAAGTGTGCCTAACAAACAGGCTTTTGTTTTGAAGAGACATTTAAAAAGTAATAGTATATGATAATGATAATCAAATATGACTACTCATCATTTTTTTCTTTCTTAGCATAAAAGGAAACTTTCAACAGTGTTATTCAAATTCACATTCAAAGGAAAGTATAAGTGGACAGTCCTCCCTTTGTTATTCAAATTTAAAGGATGGCTGGAGACAATGGTGCTATTACCTTTCTTGTACCAGGGAATGAGTTTACTTTAAGTTGTTTCCACCCAAGAATATACCATAAAATTGCCTATCATAAAAGTATATCTACAAATTTTCCTATTTTCAATGATCACTGAAAGTAAAATACAATAATACAATAGTGTGATAAAGAAATGAAGGAGAAATTAGGACAGGGTAGAGGATGCCCTATAGGAAGGGATTACTATCACTAAAGGACATTTGAAAAACATATGGAAACTTACTACTGTCAAAGAGTCCTAAAAAATATAGACACATAAAAAGGAATTACCATAAAATAGAGTCAAAAATACCTCAAATAGATATCATATTCTACCAAATAAAACTCTACGTACCAGAAATGTGTTATATTTTTTGCATTGTTAGCCAAGGAGTTTCAATAGACAACCTTTCCCCCTCTATTGCAACTCCTGCCAATACTATTGGTTACCTTCCACAATTTGATAGTAAAACCATATTGTTGAAGATACCACATACTTATGTCATAGAACATGAAGAAATTGAGTTGGTGTTCAACAGGAAACACTACGTTTAGTGGCTAGTGTTCATAATGTTGGAAGTATTACACATGATACCAAAGGAGAAATGTGTCTATCAATCCCATCAAGCTATGAATCATGTTGTCATGATATATTATGGTAAAAAATACATTACATCTTAATAGTCTGGAAATTTTCCTAAACTTCACATCCAGAGTTAATTCATAATACACCCTAAGGTCACTTATGAATTAAGATTGCTATCCTACTGTATTCTCAGCCTGTTTGTTTAATCTGCCTTTAAGGATACAATGTAACAATCAAAATTGTCTTCAAGTTTACATGTAATCAACATTTAGAACCTAAAGGAATACACATCCATAATCTTAAATTCTCTTTCATGTCCGTGACCCTGAGTAATGCATTTGTGTTATTTGCTGAAACAGCAAATATAAAAGTTGAAAGCATCTGATAAAATAAATATCCACCCAAAACATTGAACCCAACATTCGGATATTTCTTGATAAGCAATGCTGTTTGTAATACTGTTTGTTATCTCTGTCAGTTGAAGTCAGTTGGAGTCAGTGACTTAACCTCTTGTAAAACTGTTAAAAATTTCTATAACTATCCCTCATTCCTTAGCTCTGCGCAATGATGTCTGTGCTGTTCAATAGAAACAGAATATATGGGTACACATTAGCACACAATCAACAGACACACACAAAAAAAGATATATACATAGTAAAAAACAGGTACAGACAGGGATTCACAAGAAAACTGTCAAGCAGGCACAAATCACATACACAATAGACTGACAGAAGGAAGGAAGACACAAGGAGCATGAATTTGAGAATTCAGATCTAGACTCACACTTGGTTAAATGACAACAAGCAGAAGTACTTTGGATTTTTTTCATTAATGTGACAATGACACATTATTAGAGGCTCAAAATTTATTATTAATGCATTTAACTGAGTGTACTCTGTGAGCTATAATAATGACCTCTCTGTATGGCATTCCCACTGGTGGGACAGTGATATGAATGTCATAGACAAAGTTAATCAATTTTGGATAGTATATAAGGTCTGTTCCATGAGATGAAATGCATACCTAACATTGCTAAAATAACTGTGAACCTGAGACTAAATATTCCATGTGCCCTAGGAGAAAATCTACTATTATTCTGTTAAATGAACAATTCCTAATGATATGCTTTTATACACATGTATCAATATATCATTCACCCCTCATCAGAGAAGTTTTATTTCAGTAGACAGTAATTAACAAAGAGACCTAAAAGTGGACAATGAGAGACCTTGGAACATTAAGCCTTATAGGATGTCTATATTATATCTCTTCCCTTAAAGCTCAGTGATCTTTGAGGATAAGAAGGTAGAAAGACTGTAAGAGCCAGAAGTAGATGGTATCAAGAAAATAGCATTTTTTTCAGTCACAACAGCGTAGATACACATATGAACTCACAGAGACTATGAGAGCATGCAAAATAATTTGCCCAAGTTCAAGCCAGACACAATGCCACAATTGAAGAGCAATAGGAACAAAATCTCATCACTAAGGACAAGTAACTTTGAAAGTGATAGTTGCTGAGAGAGGAAAAAAAAAACTTTCAATGAAGTGACACTGGGTATATGCACCACATCCCAGGGATGGTTTCATGCTCATAAGTAGACTGTGAACATAAACTGTCTACTTGTTTTTCTGTATGTTGTATACATTTATTTGGATGACAAATACACATGCCCTGAAGTATGTGTCTGGAAATCAGAGGATAACTTGCAGGAATTGATTCTCACATCCTACCATGGGGATTCAGGGATTAAACTAAGGTCATCTGGTTGCAATGAAGTACCATTACACATGGAGGCATCTTGTTGGTGCAGTTTGATACATTTTGTAAGCAATGTATTCTCTTTGAAATTTCATATTATGATTTATTAATTATGATTGATTTTTATATTCTTTGCTAAATCTTTATTCACACAATAAAGGTTGGTAGGCTGCAGTTTGAATATTAAAGCATATTTATAAAATGACAGTGTTGCTGTGGGAATGATATATTTTTTAATTATATAGGTTTTGGTATAATTTTATTTGCTCACTTTTAAGTTAATTTCCATAATAACTGAAAGGAAGCAGGGTTTAGTAAAATTATTAAACTTTTAAAATTCTCCCATTTACTGGGCTATAACATGTTAAAAATATGACTCATGTCTACAATTTGTTTCTCAGGTCATGGCATTCCTTGTAATATAATGTCTCTTTTCTATACTATCCTTTCCTCACTCAATTTTGATCCTTTTCCTATTAAGTTTCTTAACATAGCAACTGTTCTATCATATGAATTGCATGACTTTAAATGACTAGCTCTGTTTAATTCTTGAATTATTATTTTGGGCTCTTCATTTTCAACTAAATAATAGGTGGGGAAATTTTCCATTCCATTGTTCTTCTTAAGTTAGTATCTTTCTAATGAGTGCCCAAAGGCTATTTTAGAGTTCTTCCCACCAAAGCTCATTTTAAATCACTAGATGCCACAGAATTTTGATATAACCTATTTCAGAGCACTACTTAGTATTCTGTTTAAATAGTGTTGATAGATACATAGTTTTCTTAACTTAGTTTCTTCATTTTTATGTGTGAATTAAAAAGATCAAGATATTACATTTTTGTTTTTATTTTGTCTCCCTATTGTATTATATGAAATATATTCATTTTAATCTTACTTTAAATTAAAACAAAGGTTTAACAAATTCTTAGCAGTGGGAGTTGTTTTATAACCCCAATAGTGTATTCATACTTGACACTCATAAAAATATCCATTGACTTATATAAATATAAATTTCTAAATGGTATAAATATGTAATTACAAAGTTATCACTATGTATTTATTGTAAGGAAAACTAAACCCTTCGTGCAACTTTAGCTCATATTAAAGATTAAGAATTATTTGCGTATGTTACAATTGGAATAAATATTTGTTTGGTCATAAGAAACATTGCAAAGGCTATCCCCTCTCCCCATACTTATTCAATATAGTACTTGAAGTTCAAGCCAGAGCAATAAGACAACAAAAGGAGATTAAGGGGATACAAATTGGAAAGGAAGAAGTCAAGCTTTCCCTATTTGCATGTACATGATAGTGTACATGAATGACCCCAAAAATTCAACCAAGGAACTGATAGAGCTCATAAACACCTTCAGCAACATTGCAGGATACAAGATCAACCAAAAAAAAAAATCAGTAGCCCTTCTATGTACAATAGACAATGGGCTGAGAAGGAAATCACAGAGACACATCACCATTTACAATAGCCACAAATGATATAAAATACCTTGGGGTTACTCTAAATAAGCATGTGATGGACCTATATAACAAGAACTTTAAGTCCCTGAAAAAAGAAATTGAAGAAGATGTCAGAAAATGGAAAGATCTCCCAAGCTCATGGATAGGCAGGATTAACATAGTAAAAGTAACAATCTTACTAAAACAAATTACAGATTCAATGCAATACCCATCAAAATACCAACATAATTCTTCACAGACCTAGAAAGAATAATACTCAACTTCATATGGAAAAAAAAAACCCCAGGATAGCCAAAAGAATCCTGTACAATAAAACAACCTCTGGAGGCATCATGATCCCAGACCTCAAACTCTACTATAGAGCTACCATGATAAAACAGCTTGGTACTGGCATTAAAAACCAACATGTGCACCAATGGAATCTAATTGAAGACCCTGACATTAACCTACACACCTATGAACATATAATTTTGACAAAGAAGCCAAAATTGTACAATGGAAAAAAGAAAGCATCTTCAACAAATGGTGCTGGTATAACTGGATGTCAATGTGTACAAGGCTGCAAATAGATCCATATCTGTCACTGTGAACAAAACTTAAGTCCAAGTGGATCAAAGACTTCTACTTAAATCCAGCTACTCTGAACATGATAGAAGAGAAAGTAGGAAGTACTGTTGAACTCATTGGCATCAGAGATCACTTTCTAAATATAACACCAGTAGCACAGACACTGAGAGGAACAATCAATCAATGGGACCTGTTGAAACTGAGAAGCTTTTGTAGAGCAAAGGACATTTTTCAACAAGACAAAGTGACAACCTACAGAATAGGAAAAGGCCTTCACCAACCCCACATCTGACAGAGGGCTGATATCCAGAATATACAAAGAACTCAAGAAATTAGACATCAAAATACCCAACAGTCCAATTAAGAAATGGGCTATAGAACTAAACAGAGAATTCTCCACAGAGGAAGCTCAAATGGCTGAAAGACATTTAAGAAATTGCTCAAAAATCCCTAATTATCCAGGAAACGCAAATCAAAATGACTCTGAGATACCACCTTACTTACACCTGACAGAATGGCTAAGATCAAAAGCACAGAAGACAGCTTATGCTGGAGAGTATGTGGAGCAAGGGGAACTCTCCTCCACTGCTGGTGGGAATGCAAGCTTGTACAGCCACTTTGGAAATCAATATGGTACTTCCTTAGAAAATTGGGAATCATCTCCCCCAAGACCCAGCTACACCACTCTTGGGCATATACCCAAGGAATGCTCAATCATACCACAAGGGCATTTGCTCAGCTATGTTCATATCAGCAATTTTTGTAATAACCAGAACCTGGAAACAACCAAGATACCCTTCAACTGAAGAATGGATAAAGAAAATATGGTACATATACACAATGGAGTATTACTCAGCAGAGGAAAACAATGACATCATGAGGTTTGCAGGCAAATGGATGGATTTTAGAAAAAATCATCCTGAGTGTGGTAACCCAGATTCAAAAAAAAAAAAAAAAACAAACATGGTATGTACTCACTCATAGTTGGATACTAGATGTAAAACAAATATGACTAGATTGCTACTCACAACTCCAAGAAGGCTACCTTGAAAACAAGACTCTAAGAAAGACACAAAGCAGCTCCCATCAACCCCGGAACTCCCATCTGGACCAGAGGTGAGTGTCTGGGGTTATAGCCAGAGAGGCAACCACCCCTGGGTCCCCTTACTGGACAGAGGCCACCCTGGGAGGACCTGACTAACTTGGACCCAGTTTCCAGCCAATCGGCAGGCCCTGAGGGAAAGCTTCCCTTTTCCAAGACTGCAGGCAGACACTGCAGTCTCCACACCCTGCCCCACATCCATCTGCCAGAGACCCTAGCCACTTCCTGAGAATCAGACACCAGCCCCCAGATTCCATGCTGCCCTGGAACTCCCATCTGGACCAGAGACCAGAGGAACTCTCATCTGGAAAAGAGGAGCTCCCATCTGGACAAAATAAGGATACCCCACGGACTTACCGAGACTCAGAGTCCAGCCACCTAGCTCCTATCTGGCCAGCACTCTCATCTGGACCAGTGCTCCCATCTGGCCCAGAGATTCCATCTGGACAGAGAGAAGCTCCTTAAATCTGTCAGCTCTCTCTGGACCAAGTACACTGATAAGGCCAAGAATGAACCCAAGAGGAGATAGGCAGACACCAAGGCAGAAGTACATACAACAAAATAAAGAGCAATACAGTATCACCAGAGCCTAGCTCTTCTCTAACAGCTAGACCTGAACATCACAGAATGGAAGAAGAAGAAGAAAACAACCTTATAAGAAACATCATGAAGAGGCTGGAGACTTATATAGAAGAAATCAAAAATAAAATAGAGGAACAGACAAACAAAAAATGTGAAGAACACTATAAAAAACTAGAGGAAAGGACAATTAAAGGAGAAGAAAACAGTAAGTCCTTGAAAGAAAATCATGAAAATGCAAGGGAAACAGTCCAAGACCCAAAGAGGGAAATAGAAAAAATGAAGAAGACACTAGCAGAAGGAATACTGGAAATAGAAAATCTGAGTAAACAAACAGGAAATTCAGATACAAGTATAACCAACAGAATACAAGAGATGGAAGAGAGGATCTCTGGTGTTGAAGATACGGTAGAAGAAATAGATTCATCAGTCAAAGAAAACACTAAAACCAACAAAGTCATGACCCAAAATGTCCAAGAAATTTGGGACACCATGAAAAGACCAAACCTACAAATAATAAGGATAGAGGAAGGAGAAGAATAACAACTCAAAGGCAAAGAAAATATGTTTAACAAGATCATAGAAGAAAACTTTCCCAACTTAAAAAAGGAAATGCCTACGAAAATACAAGAAGCCTATAGAACACCAAACAGAATAGACCCCCAAAAAAGTCCCCTCGCCACATAATTATTAAACAACTAAACATACAGAATAAAGAAAGAATATTAAGGGCAGCAAAGGAAAAAGGCCAAGTGACTTATAAAGGCAAACCCATCAGAATAATACCCAATTTCTCAATGGAGACTTTGAAAGCCAGAAGGACCTGGACAGATATAGTGCAGACACTAAGAGACCATGGATGCCAGCCTAGACTAATATACCCAGCAAAACTCTCAGTCATCATAGATGGAGTGAACAAGACCTTCCAAGTCAAAACCAGATTTAAACAATACTTATCCACAAACCCAGCCCTACAGAAAGCACTAGAAGGAAAATTCCAACCTAAGGAATGCAGATACACCCATGAAAACACAGGCAATAGAAAACACCACAGCAGTAAACCCCAAAGAAGAGAAGTTCACAAACATTACCACCCAAAAATAAAAATAACAACAGGAATGAACAATCACTGGTCATTAATATCCCTTAATATCAATGGACTTAATACACCTATAAAAGACACAGACTAACAGAATGGACACAAAAACAGGACCCATCTTTCTGCTGCATACAAGAAACACACCTCAAATTCAAAGACAGACACCTCCTAAGAATAAAAGGCTGGGAAAAGACTTTCCAATCAAATGGTCTTAAGAAGCAAGCTGGTGTGGCCATCCTAATATCCAGCAAAATAGACTTCAAACTAAAATCAATCAAAAGAGATGATGAAGGACATTGCATACTCATCTCAGAAAAGATCCACCAAGATGAAGTCTCAATTCTGAACATTTATGCCCCAAACACAAGGGCACCCACACAAGTAAAAGAAGATTACTGAAGCTTAAATCACATATAAAACCCCACACATTAAGAGTGGGAGACTTCAACACCACACTTTCACCTCTGGACAGATTGGCCAAATTGAAACTTAACAGAGACATAATGGACTTAACTGATGTTATGGCTCAAATGGACTTAATCGATATCTACAGAACATTCCACATGAACATAAAAGAATATAACTTCTTCTCAGCACCCCATGGAACCTTCTCTAAAATTGACCACATACTTGGCCACAAAACAAATCTCAACAGATACAAAACAATTGGAAAAACCTCCTGTGTTCTATCAGACCACCATGGTTTAAAGTTAGGTTTCAACAACAAAAAATAAAAATAAAAAAACTACAGAAAACATTCATTCTCATTGAAACTGAATAATGCTCAACTGAATCACCAATGGGTTAAAGAAGAAATAAAGAAAGAAATTAAAGACTTCCTAGAGATCAATGAAAATGAATACACCACATACCCAAACTTATGGGATACTATGAAAGCAGCGCTAAGAGGGAAATTCATAGCACTGAATGCACACATAAAGAAGCTGGAGAAATCTCACGCTAGTGACTTACAGCACACCTGAAAGCCCTTAAACAGGAAGAAGCAAAGTCTCCCAGGAGGAACAGACATGAGGAAATTATCAAATTGAGAGCTGAAATCAATACAATAGAAATAAAAAGAACAATACAAAGGATTAATGAAACAAAGAGTTGGTTCTTTGAGAAGATCAACAAGATAGACAAGCCCTTATCCAAACTAACCAAAAGACAGAGAGAGAGCATCCAAATTAACAAAATCAGAAATGAAAACGGGACATAACGACAGACAATGAGGAAATGCAGAGAATCATCGGGTCATACTTCAAAAACCTCTACTCCACAAAACTGGAAAATCTAAAAGAAATGGATAATTTTCTGGATAGGTACCACATACCTTAGTTAAATCAAGACCAGATAAACCATTTAAATAGTCCAATAACCCCTAAGGTGTAGTAGGAATTTTAAAAGTTCTTATTAATGAAATCAAACCTGAGGCCAGTTATTGGGGTGATTGCTAGAAGATCAGAGAAGCAGAATAAGCCACAGTTTTCTCACCTCACTAGTTCCTCAGCTGGTCTTGTTTACTCAGACTGCAAGCTTCTGTGTCCTCATCCCAAAGGCTCTCAGCTGAACTGTGTTGCTCCAAAGCCTGAACACTTAACCAACCAAATGCTTAACTAACGGCATGCTTTTTTCTTCCCTAATTCCTGGTCCTCAGGCCTTATATACTTTTCTCTTTCTGCACCCACTCCCTGGGATTAATGGTTGGGTTTCTGGGATTAAAGGTGTGGGTCACCATGCTTAGCTGTTTCTAAAGTGGCCTTGAACTCAGAGATCCAGCTAGCTCTGCCTCCCAAGTGCTGGGATTAAAGGTGTGTACCACCACCGCCCAACTTCTGCTATAGCTTACTCTTCCCATTTTCTAGCCACCATTTCTGGCTCTGTTCTAGTGGCTGACTGTTCTCTGACCCCAGATATGTTTATTTCGGGGAACACACAATATTTCAGGGAACTCAATACCCACCACACTAAGGAAATAGAATAAGTCATTAAAAGTCTCCCAACCAAAAAAAGCCCTGGACCAGATGGTTTCACTGCAGAATTCTACCATATCTTCAAAGAAGACTTAATACCAATACTCTTTAAATTGTTCCACACAATAGAAGCAGAAGGCATATTAACAAACTCCTTCTATGAGGCTACAATTACCCTGATTCCTAAACCAAACAAAGATGCAACAAAGAAAGAGAACTACAGACCGATCTCCCTCATAAACATTGATGCAAAAATACTCAATAAAATTCTGGTGAGCAGACTCCAAGAACACATCAAAACAATTATCCACCATGATCTAGTAGGCTTCATCCCAGGGATGCAAGGGTGGTTCAACATACGAAAATTCCATCAACATAATACACCATATAAAAAAAAAACTCAAAGAAAAAAAACACATGATAATCTCACTAGATGCAGAAAAGGCATTTGACAACATCCAACACCTATTCATGATAAAGGTCTTGGAGTGATCAGGAATACAGGGTACATACCTAAACATAGTAAAGACAATCTACAGCAAGCCAACAGCCAACATCAAATTAAATGGAGAGAAACTCAAAGCAATACCACTAAAACCAGGAACAAGGCAAGGCTGTCCCCTCTCCCCATACTTATTCAATATAGTACTTGAAGTTCTAGCCAGAGCTATAAGATAACATAAAGAGATTAAGGGCATACAAATTGGAAAAGAAGAAGTCAAGCTCTCCATTTTGCAGATGACATGGTAGTATACATGAGTGACCCCAAAAATTCAACCCAGGAAGTGATACAGCTAATAAAAACCTTCAGCAACATAAAGGATACAAGACCAACTCAAAAAAATCAGTAGTACTCCTATATACAATAGAAAAACAGTCTGAGAAGGAAATCAGAGATATATCACCCTTTACAATAGCCACAACTGATATAAAATACCTTGAGGTTACTCTAAGCATGTGAAGGACCTATATGACACGAACTTTAAGTCCCTGAAAAAAGAAATTGAAGAAGATGTCAGAAAATGGAAAGATCTCCCAAGCTCATGGATAGGCAGGATTAACATAGTAAAAGTAGCAATCTTACTAAAACAAATGTACAGATTCAATGCAATACCCATCAAAATACCAACATAATTCTTCACAGACGTAGAAAGAATAATACTCAACTTCATATGGAAAAACAAAAAACCCAGGATAGCCAAAAGAATTCTGTACAATAAAACAACCTCTGGAAGCATCATGATCCCCGACCTCAAGCTCTACTATAGAGCTACCATAATAAAAAAACAGCTTGGTACTGGCATAAAAACTGACATGTGGACCAATGGAATCGAATGGAAGACCATGACATTAACCCGCACACCTATGAACATAGAATTTTTGACAAAGAAGCCAAAAGGTACAATGGAAAAGAGAAAGCATCTTCAACAAATGGTGCTGGCATAACTGGATGTCAATGTGTAGAAGGCTGCAAATAGATCCATATCTGTCACCATGCACAAAACTTAAGTCCAAGTGGATCAAAGACCTTAACATAAATCCAGTTACTCTGAACCTGATAGAAGAGAAAGTAGGAAGTACTCTTGAACATATTGGCATCAGAGATCACTTTCTAACTATAACACCAGTAGCACAGACGCTGAGAGGAACAATCAATCAATGGGACCTGTTGAAACTGAGAAGCTTTTGTAGAGCAAAGGACATGGTCAACAAGACAAAGTGACAGCCTACAGAATGGGAAAAGGTCTTCACCAACCCCACATCTGACAGAGGGGTGATATCCAGAATATATAAAGGACTCAAGAAATTAGACATCAAAATGCCCAACAGTCCAATTAAGAAACGGGCTATAGAACTAAACAGAGAATTCTCCACAGAGGAAGCTCAAATGGCTGAAAGACATTTAAGGAATTGCTCAACATCCCTAATTATCCGGGAAATGCAAATCAAAACGACTCTGATATACCACTTTACTTACACCTGACAGAATGGCTAAGATCAAAAGCACAGAAGACAGCTTATGCTGGAGAGTATGTGGAGCAAGGGGAACTCTCCTCCACTGCTGGTGGGAATGCAAGCTTGTACAGCCACTTTGGAAATCAATATGGTACTTCCTTAGAAAATTGGGAATCCATTTCCCCCAAGACCCAGCTATACCACTCTTGGGCATATACCCAAGGAATGTTCAATTATACCACAAGGGCATTTGCTCAGCTATGTTCATATCAGCAATTTTTGTAATAACCAGAACCTGGAAACAACCTAGATGCCCTTAAACTGAAGAATGGATAAATAAGATGTGGTACATATGCACAATGAAGTACTACTCAGCAGAGAAAAACAATGTCATCATGAGGTTTGCAGGCAAATGGATGGATCTAGAAAAAAATCATCCTGAGTGAGGTAACCCAGATTCAGAAGGACAAACATGGTATGTACTCACTCATAGGAGGATATTAGATGTAAAACAAAGATCAGTAGCCTGCTACACAACTCCAGGGAGGCTAACTAGAAAACGGGACCCTAGGAAAGACCCAAGGATCACCCAATGGCAGAGAAATAGATGAGATCTACATGAACAACCTGGATGACAGTGGGAGTAATAAAGGGCAAGATTTGAGGGAAAGAAAGCTTAGGGGAGCAGGAGATCCCAGCTGGATCAAGAACATAATGGGAAAAAGAGGAATAACAGACCATGATAAATGAAGTAAATAGTATTGATTCTTGCATGACCTTTTAGAAGGCTCTTATGACTTTATTTTTATGTTAAAACAAAATAAAGTCCTTAATGAAGGATGTATACATAGGTTAAAGGACAAAATGTAATTTTGTAATAAAAACTATTTTATCCTCCCCCCCAAAAAAAGACACAGAGATCGCCCAATGACAGAGAAATGGATGAGATCTACATGAACAACCTGGACGTGAGTGGGGGTAATGAAGGGCAATGTTGGAAGGAAAGAGAGCTTAGGGGAGTAGGAGATCCCAGCTGGATCAAGAACAGAAAGGGAGAACAAGGAATAACAGACCATGATAACGAAGACCACATGAGAACAGGAAGAAGCAAAATGCTAGAGAGGCCCCCAGAAATCCACAATGATACCTCCACTGTAGACTACTGGTAATGGTTGAGAGAAAGCATGATCTGAACCAGTCTGGTGATCAAATGGCCAAACACACTAACTGTTGTGCTAGAACTCTCATCCAGTAACTGATGGAAGTGGATACAGAGAGCCTCGGCCAGGACCCAGGTGGAGCTCCAGGAGTCTAATTGGCAAGAAAGAGAAGGGATTGTATGAGTGAGAATTGTTGAGACCAAGATTGGAAAAAGCACAGGGGCAAATAACCAAACTAATGGAAACACATGAATTATGAAGCAAAAGCTGTGGAGCCCCCAAGTGGGTCAGGCCTTCTGGATAAGTGAGACCATTGAATAATTTGAACTGTTTGGGAGATACCCAGGCAGTGGGACCTGGACTTGTCTTTAGTGCATGAGCTGGCTGTTTGGAACCTGGGGCTTATGTGGGGACACTTTGCTCAGCCTGGAAGGAGAGGACTGGACCTGCCTGTACTGAATCCACCAGGTTGAGCTGAATCCCCAGGGTATTCTTTGCCCTGGAGTAGATGGGAATGGGCAGGAGGGGCGGGAGGCGGGGTGGTAGGGGCAGGGGCGGGAGAGGAGAGGACAGGGGAAGCCGTGGCTGTTATGTAAAATCAAAACACAAATATCTGTATAAAAATAAAATTCAAATAAAAAAGTATATACCCATCATTATTGAGAAAAATATAACAAGATGTTTTTATATTTTGTTGCATTTCTAGAGTAATAAATTGACTTAAAGAATTTTGTGTAGATCATTGAACCAAATATTGTGTTATGTTCATAAACTTCATGATAAACTGAGAAAATTTTCAACATATTATAGAAATGTCATGAATTATTCAACTCTAAGGTCTTCAGAAAAACATGATAAATTAACAACCAAATATACAACTTTGATGTCTGAACAAGAAGTTATTATTTGATGTGCAATCTATTTTATTTTTTATAATTAATTTGAAAATTCATTAAGAAAGTATTTTAAAAGATGGGTCCAACATTTCAGCAAACCCTAGATACTGCCAATGATAGATATAAAATCGATGAATTAGGATATGATGCTACAAAACCCACCTTATTTTAGGCTTCTGATTTGAAATATTGAAATAAATCTTTGCTTTTAACTTGAATACTAACTTTCATCTGCATATAGTGCACATGGCGAATAGAAAGAGCTTTAAATTCAACTGAAATTTAGAGGCAACTTTTATCTAAAGCATATCTAATAGAATAACATAGGATAAAATGATTCTCCATATTAGGCCTCCACTTCATTCCAAAAGAAACTCAAAACAACAGAAGTTATCAACCGCAGATTGTAACACAGCCATTTTTGGTTGTTTTTCCTACATTACAGTAATTTTATCTGCCTTTGTAGAGTTCCCTTAAAATGTGTTGGAAGCATTACTTTGCAACAGGACCTAATTTAGATAATTGGTAGTAAATTATTATAGCCTTTCCTCCAATCATTTTCCTGAATTGTCTTTGGATAAGTGTGTTTCTGCATATACACATGTAAGGCAGTCACCTGGCTTTTTTTTATAGATGCAGAATGCACCCTAGATGATCATGACCAAATTCAGTTTCTATTGCCCATTTACTTCCCTTTTCATTTATAAGATAGTACAAGAAGAACAATGGTTAAATGAGTAATTTTATTAGCATTAGCATTTCATTTTCAGTGGAGATACTAAATTTCTTTCAATATAGTTTTGAAACAGAAATTCAATGAGGCCTGTTATATAACTATCATTGAACGAAGATGAGCACTAATTGCTTCAATATCACTAGAAAGAAAGTGTTTCAGAACAATAGCATAGAAAAATAATATTTTCAGTGTTCTTAACCATAAACTAAAAAGAAAAGATTAGGAGTCCATTTAGAACTGCTCATGTTTCAAATGCTTTGGAACTTCGGAAAATCTTCCATAATCTAAAATAAGAGTTTGATTCAGCATTGGAGACACTGGATTAAAGGGAATTTCTGTAGCAATAAAGTTGAGACAATAGTGTGTTATTTTTTGTCATTGAAAGTGTTTAATGTTGTACTCTAGATTCCCTAAAATTGAAATTTAGTTCCTGTGTTGTTGAATAGTCTGTTTAAAAGGGCTTAGAATTTTAACCCATTATATTTTCTAGCAGTTAACACTTCTAGTGATAGCAATTGTTGAACTAGTTATTCATGATAATACAAATGCATTATCAACTGGACTTTTTTTCTTACATGAAATGTATATATATACATATATGAATATATGAATATAATGTGTTTTGAAAACTCCATTTCTTATTACCTTTAATTTTTACCCAATCCATTCAACATCTTTTCCTCTAAATTTCATGCATTCTTTTATTTTTAAACACACCAAATGCATTGGTTGTTGCCTGTATGTGCATGAATGTAGGGCCATCTACAGAAGCATGGGTAACTTCTCAGGGGCATTAATCTCTCAGGGAGAGTATTACTGAAGAAAATGGACTATCATTTTCTTAGGAGTCATAAATGGCCACTAGCTCATCTATTAGTGGTGATAATTCATAATTCCCCTAACTCATGCATGTTGTGATTTTCTCTAGCTTTACATTGTGCTGGTGTGTGTCTATAGACATAGCTAATGGCCCTATAATTTATTTGTGCTGAAATGTGGTATTTTATTTGTATGCTAATATTATAAAGTTTGTCTGGAGATCAGAGGTCACATAGCAAGCCATAAACAGAAGTCAGGTGGTGGTAGCACACACCCGTAATCTGATCACATGGCAGGCAGAGTCTCTGTGTGGTCAATGACACAGCTAAGCATGGTGACACACACTTTTAATCCCATTACCAACCACAGAGACATAGAGGTCTATACAGACAGGCAGTGATGAGGAAGTGATGAGGCTGGGCTTAGAGCCAATAAGAAGGCAGAACAGGAAGACATTAAATGCACAGGTTAGACAGGAAGAAGCTCTCTCTTGGGAAGCAACAGCGTGGTGGTAAGTTAAATCTAGTCAGTGGCTCTTTGCTATTTCTCTGTACCTTTGTGTTTCTTATTTAATAAGACTTTATAAATTTGGCTACAAACATTAGATCTTAGAATATTTTCACCTCCTCATTCATGATTATCCATGATTTGTGGTAAGAGTAGGTATTATATAGCTGTCCCATTTAGAATTGAGCAGTACAGAGTCTTTTATTCTCTGCATGTTGACCACCTGTAGGTCTCTGTATATTAATCATCATCTCCTGCAAAAGAAACTTCTCTGATGAGAACTGTGAGAAGCCCTGTCTATTGGTACAAAGATTAGTGCTTATGCAAGAGTTTAATGATGCATACATTTAAGAGAATAATAGTGGTATGCTCCATTCTATGTCCACATAAATAAAAGCAACAAAAATTAAGATATAATTGAGGGTACAGATATAAGCTTATAATTCTACAGTTACCTGCTTTTCGACAAAGAGTTAAAAATTGATATTAAAGAGAAGATAACATCTTTAACTGATGGTGCTAGACAACTGGATGGCTATGTGTAGAAAAAATGAAATTTGAAAATTACCTCTCACTCTATAGGAAATTCAACTCCAAATGGATCCAGGACTTCAACGTGAGACCTGATACCAAGAATCAATTATAAGAAAAAGTAAGGAATATCATTCAAATTATGGGTACAGTAAATAACTTTCTGACTAGGAGTCTGGTAGTTAATAAAATAAGAGCAATAATTGACCATGGGAACCCCATGAAATTGAAAACTTCTGAACAGAAAAGTTTATTTTCACTTGAATGAAAAGGAAGCCTACATAATGGGAAAATATTTACATTACATATATAATAGAGGGTTCATGCTTAAAGTACATAAAATATTAAAAAAAAAAACCCTGAACACTAAGTAAGCAAACACACAACTCAACAAATGGGGCATGAAGTTAAATAGAGAGCTTTCAAAAGAAATCATACAAATGCCTGTAAAATATTTTTACATGTTCAGTATTCTTACCCATCAAGGAAGTGCAGACTAAAGCCACATTGTTTTTTTGTTTGTTTGTTTTGAGACAGGGTTTCTCTGTGTAGCTTTGCACCTTTCCTGGATCTCACTCTGTAGACCAAGCTGGCCTTGAACTCACAGAGATCTACCTGGCTCTGTCTCCTGAGTGCTGGGATTAAAGGCATGTGCTACCACCACCCAGCACCACATTGATATTTTATCTTACACTGTTCAGCATGTGTGAGGGCAAAACAGAAGAAATAAAAACACTGGCATGGCTGTAAAGAAAAAAAACACTCAATCACAGTTGATGTAGATGCAAGCTGGTGTAGTTACTGCAGAAATTAGTACAGAGGTTCTTCAAAACACTGTAAGTACCATACGCCTATCTATATTACTCTTCGGAGCATATACAAACAACTATTCTACTATAGAGATACTTGCTTTTCTGTGTTTATTGCTGCTCTGTATTTTTAAAATATATGTATGCACAAAATTCAAGTCCAAGTGGATCAAAGACCTCAACATAAACCCAGTTACACTGAACTTGATAGAAGAGAAAGTAGGGAGTAGTCTGGAACAAATTGGCACAGGAGATCACTTCCTAAATATAACACCAGTAGCACAGACACTGAGAGCAACAATTAATAAATGGTACCTATTGAAACTGAGAAGCTTTTGTAGAGCAAAGGACATAGTCAATAAGACCAAATGACAGCCTACAGAATGGGAAAAGATCTTCACCAACCCCACATCTGACAAAGGGCTGATCTCCAAAATATATAAAGAACTCAAAAAGCTAGACATCAAAATACAGGACAATCCAATTTAAAAAATGTGCTACAGAGTTTAACAGAGAATTCTCAACAGAAGAATCTCAAATGACTAAAAGGCATTTAAGGAATTGCTCAGTATCCTTAGTCATCAAGGAAATGCAAATCAAAACAACTCTGAGATACCATCTTACACCTGTCAGAATGGCTAAGATCAAAAACACTGAAGACAGCTTATGTTGGAGAGGATGTGGAGCAAGGGGAACACTCTTCCACTGTTGGTTGAAATGAAAATTTGTACACCCACTCTGGAAATCTGTAAGGCGATTTCTCAGAAAATTGGGAATAAGTCTTCCTCAAGGCCCAGTTATACCACTCTTGGGCATATACCCAAGGAATGCTCAATTTTACCACAAGGACACATGCTCAACTATGTTCATATCAGCATCATTTGTAATAGCAAGAACCTGGAAACAACCTAGATGCCCCTCAACTGAAGAATGGATAAAGAAAATATGGCACATATACACAATAGAGTATTACTCAGCAGTAAAAAAAATGATAACATGAAATTTGCAGGCAAATGGATGGAACTAGAAAATATCATCTTGAGTGAGGTAGCCCAAACCCAGAAGAACAAACATGGTATGTACTCACTCATAAGTGGATACTAGATGGGAGGGAAGGAATGGCCAGATTGCAACCCACAACTCTAGAGAGGCTAGCTAACAGGTAAAGACCCTAGGAGGGACACATGAATGACCCTGTGAATGAAGTGGATGAGATCTACATGAGTAGACTGGGCGTGGGGGGCATGGCAGAGGGTGAGGAGTGGGGGATGAGAATATAGGGAAATGGGAGGGTCAAGCTGGAACAGGGACAGAGTGGTAGGGCAAGGAGGAAGATACCATGATAGATGAGGACATCATGGAAACAGGAAGAGGCAAGGTACTGGGGAGGCTCTAAGGAATCCACAAGGTTGACCCCACCTTGGACTGCTGGCAGTTGTCCAGAGGGTGCCTAGACCAGTCTATTCTGATGATAAGTCTAGCAAATAACCTAGCTGTCATCATAGAGCCTTTGTCCAGTGACTGATTGAGGCAGATACAGAGATTCATGGCCAGGCACCAGGCTGAGCTCTGGGAATCCAATTGATGAGAAAGAGGAGAGTTACTGCAGGTGAGGGACATTGATATCATGATGGAAGGATGTGCAGAGATGACCGGCCACACTAGTGGAAGCCCATGAACTGTGGACTGGTGGCTGTGGAGCCCCCATGGAACTGGATGAGGCCCTCTGGATAAAGAAGATGGTTGTTTGGCTCAAACAACTTGGAGGTCACCCAGGCAGGGGAATTAGGATCTGTCCCTGATCTATGGGCAGGATTCTAGAATCCAGTGCCTGTGGTGTGACACATTGTACAACCTTGGTGCAGTGGGAAGGGGCTTGGGCCTGCCTAGGCTCAGTGTGCTGGGCTCTGCTGACTCCCCATGGGAGACCTCACTTTGGGGCATGTGGGGATGCAGGGTGGCTTGGGAAAGAGGGCTGGGGTGGGATGAGGGAAGAGGGGGGACTCTGTGGATAGTTTGTGGAGTTAGTAGAAAATTTCTTAATAAAAAAGAACTATTTGTAATAAAAAAATTATATATATATATATATATATATATATATATATATATATATATATATATATATATTGCACCACAAATACTATAATGCCTATGCACAGATACTACATACAACTGAAAACAGATAATCTAGAAAAACACTGTAAGTTTGAATTTTTTTTCTTATACTAACATATGTGCATTAACTATTGGTCTTAACATTTATTTTTAGTTTTAAGAATGGGGTGGCTACATTTTATAAAAATGACTAGAATCTTATTCAGCTTAATCTGACATTTTTGCTATCAAATTTTACAATTTCTCACACAGGGAAAGAGATGTTTAACTTTTGCAGACCCAAGGCTTTTCTCAGGCTATAGATTTGGGGAAAATATAATTTAGATTTGACCATTAAACTACTTCAAATTAAGTTTTCTTGAATTTTCAGGAGGGTTATCATTCATAGACAAAATTATGCTCTCATACGATTCATCAGTAATCGGGGGCAGCTTTAGCACCCTTGTGAGAACTAAAAACATTAATATATGTACAGCATTTTCTACATAGTTTTACATATTAAGTACTCATTTTATGAGTATAGAATTTTAAGCATTTAGTTTCAAATAATCTAAAAGGGCACTTCATATTTCTCTAATTTTAAAAAAGTAAATATATATCTAAATTATTTTCACTATAAATTTTCAATATATTTCAATATGTGAAGTCAGTTTCTTGGCTTCAGCTACATCATCAGTAACCTTTATTAAGGTGCTTATTCAAACATCAACACATTCATGTCTGTTGTATTATTATTCACAATAGACAGATTGTGGTATATATGTTTAATGAGTTTTAGTCAATCATAAAATAGAAAAAATTATTCTATTGAGGATCATATCAGGAAAATTCAGTTTTCTCTTATTTATGGCTTATAAATTTTATAAAGAGGCCTGATTTCATTTATATGTATATGTAACGTGAAAATAGAAGCACAATTTAAGTAAGGAAAAGTTCAATAGGATGAGGTCAAAATAGGACACATTAGGGGTGAATATGGCTAATGCACATGATGTACTGGAATGAAAATATCTTTATGACAGTCATCTGTAGTTGATTGCTTTTTAGTCTTTACTCTTTGGGGGCCTGTCACTCAGTTCCCAAATAAATACATGGAGAATTATTATTACTTAAAAATATCCAGTCTTAGCTTGACTTGTTTCTACCCATCTTTTCTTCATTTAAATTATCCTATCTATCTTCTGTTTCTGAACCTTCACCTTTCTATATACTTTCTTTACTTCTTACCCCAAGGCTTGCTGTATAGCTAGGTGCCTGGCCCCTGGAGTCCTCTCTTCCCTTTTTCACTCCTCAATCTCTCTTCCCATATTTCTTCTCCTTTTTATTTTCTCTGCCTGCCAGCACCACCTATACTTTCTCATGCCTAGCTATTGGCTGTTCAGCTCTTTATTAGACCAAAAGGTATTTTAGACAGGCAATGTAACACAGCTGCACAGAATTAAACAAGTGCAACATAAAAGAATGCAACACATCTTTGTACCATTAAACAAATGTTCCACAGCATAAACAAATGTAATATATCTTAAAATAATATTCTACAACAAAACTGCTTGGAGTTCATGGTTGCAATGACTATGGCTTAAAGAAAAGATGATATTTCAGAACCCTTATCTATATCTTCTGATTCTTACTTTAATTATATCTACTCTTCCACAATATTTCCTGAGCTGTTAAGAGGAACATAAAAGTGTCTTCTTTATAGCTGAACAATTATTTGTCTCTTCTCATAACATTTTGCAGCCTAGCCCTCATGCATTTTCCACCACTGATTGGAAAGAAAGGTTTCTCTATTTAAGGCTGGTATTAATGCTTATTTATGGTTATGAAAATAAGTAGTTAGATATCAACTTGACATTATGCTAATTTCAGTTTTCTGCTAGAGCCAATGATATCCTGTATTATGGATGTTTTACTAAATTTGTAGTATCAGGCATCAACTCACTCCCAGGACCTGGTCTAAAATTGAATCAGAAAACAGTAGAGCCACTGTTGCACAGAGTTGGAAATTTTTCCTGGCAGATTTGTCTTTTGGATCATAAGTTTCACATTTTGGCAAGACCATTGGTGTCTTTTCTACCCCGATGATCTCTGTACTGGCTGGTTTTATGTGTCAACTTGACACAAGCAAGAGTCATCAGAGGATGGAGCCTCAGTTGAGGAAATGCTTCAATGAGAACCAGCTGTAAAGCATTTTCAGTGATCAATGGGGGATGGCCCAGTCCATGGTGGGTACTGCCATTCCTGGTCTGCTGGTCCTGGATTCAATAAGAAGATGGCCTGAGAAAGCCATAGGAAGCAAGCCACTAAGTAGCTCCCCTCCATGACCTCTGCATCAGCTGCAGTTTCTGGGATCCTGCCCCGCTTTGAGTTACTGTCCTGATTTCCTTCACTGAAGAACAGCAATGCTGAAAGTGCAGGTCTAATAAACCCTTTTCTCCCCAACTTGCTCTTTGGTCATGAGGCTTCATTGCAGCAATAGAAACCCTAACTAAGACAAATTGGTATCAGGAGCAGAGTATTGGTATGAGAGACAGGACTATGTTTTGGGGAAGATTTTGGAAGGATTTTGGAATTTTGGGATAGCAGAACAATTGAGTGTTAAGAGTTAAGTGAGATTTTTTTAGGAGATTGGAAGATAAGAATGTTAAGAACAATGCAGAAGATGAAGGCCTGGCTTTTGAAATTTCAGAGGAAAATTTATAGACTCCATCAGGGCCATTTGAAATTTTTAATTAAGGTCCTGTGGTTCACCAGGCAGTGGTGACAAATGCCATTAATCCCAGCACTTGGAGGCAGAGCCAGGAGGATCTCTGCTAGTTCAAGGTCAGCCTGGTCTACAGAGTGAGATCCGGGACAGACACCAAAACAACACAGAGAAACCCTGTCTCAAAAAAAATCCTGTGGTTCTGGTTAGCTAGGGCTGAAGAATCAGCTGTGATTAACTAGATACCAGAACTACTAAAGCAAAATTTTGCTTTGCTTGGATATTTGATGCTGGTCTGCTGGAGCTAAGAAATTAGCAGTAATTAAGAAGAGACCAGCATCACTGAGATAAAGTCTCAGAAGTGTTTCCTGAGAGCAAAGAGCAGCTGTGTTCCAGAGGCAGCCAATGTTGTCCTTCATGCTGGCAGCTGGAGTTGATAATGTGTAAGTATTACCCAGATGGTACCAGTTTTGAAGGCCTGAAAGGACATGCAGAGCAGCTGAGGATTGACACTATAAGATGCCAGGAAAGAACATTGTTGAGGGTGCAGCCTCAGTGGCAGTTGAAGGCCTAGGACTGAAGTGGTCATACAAAGAAGTTGAGGCTTGGCACCATGAGGAGAGTCTATAAAAGGCTATTGGTGAAAGAGCAGCATAGTTGAAAAAAGGGACTCCAGCATATTGGAGATAAAAGTATCATGGGAAGACCACCAAGAATAGCAGCAGCAGTGGAGTGGAGCCAGCTGGTGTGTAGAAGACAAGCTGTGTGTGCTTCAGATGGCAGAGGCAGAGAAGTGACCCAAGCCCTTTGTAAGATTATAGATCATGAGTAGATTCCAGATATTGGATGTTTGCAGTTTTGTTTTGCCTTGCTTTGATTGTGAAGTAAGAAAGTATTTTACTGGAGTTCACAGTTGAGAGACTTGAATTTTTAAAGACTTTGTATTTTTAAAGAGTGCTATGATATAATCCTTCTGTACAATGTGTGAATATATGTCACTATGATTGGTTTAATATAAACTGACTGGCCAATAACTAAACAGGATAAATTTAGGTGGTAAATCCAAACTGAGAATGATGGAAAGAGGAAGGGTTGAGTCAGGAAGGATGCCAGCTAGCCATCAAGGAAGCAGGAATGTAGAAAATTGCATAGCACACCACAAGTCACGTGGCAAAGCATAAATAAGAAATGTGGGTTCATTTAAATGTAAGAGTTAAGTAGTAACAAGCCTGAGATATTGACCAAGCATTTATAATTTATAGTAAGTCTCTGAGTCAGTGATTTGGGAATTAGCTGCTGGTTATTTGGTAGCAGGTGGCCTAGACAGAAAAACTCCTCCACCTATAAATGGTGGCCACCATCTAATATAGATCCACATAAGACCTAAGAAATCTCTTATAAAGGTTCTAACCATACAAAAACAACCAGATGCAGCTTCCTGGCTTCACAGTCTCACAACAGCCACAATGCAGAGACATGTCTCTGTATAGCTGCCTACAACATGGAGCCAGACATCAATAACCATGACCTAAGTGGCATGGTGGAACTCTGTAGTCTCTCACATGGGCTAAAGTACAGAGAGGCTTCTCTCAGCTTCTGCCAGTGTGCTTGAGAGCTTCGCCAACATGCAACATGGTGGGTTTTTGATCATGCAGACAGAAAATGTGACAAATCCACAGTGAAGACAGATTCAAACTGAAAAAAAAACTATAATTGGGTTACAGTGTGTTTTAAACTATACATAGACTTGAGAGAGATAAGAAAAGGGGTATAAAAAGGCCTTAAAAAGAATAGGATAATAAAAAAATATAATAAGTCGTGTAAAGATGGGAAATATACAGAGAGTCTGGATCTTGTATGTTATTGGGATGTCTTTGAATTTTTTGGCTGCTAAAGAGACACTGGACTACAAAAAAAGTGCCAGATTGAAACAATCTATATGTTTTAAAATATCTTGACTTCAAAATTTAAGTTGAAAGATACGTTACTTTAGGGGAGAGGCTATGCTTTTATTTCCACAGGAAATTAGAGGCTAGGGATAGGATAAAAGTGTAGATTATTGCATCTACTTTTAAAGCAAAAAAGCAACTACTAGTATTAAATATTTTACATTGGTGTGGATTTTTGTATATTGATACAAATTTAAATTTAATTTTGTTATATTATATGTATGGTTCTATTCTTTTTTGGGGTATTATGTCTATGCAGCACATTTTAAAATATAATATATAATTAAGAAATACAGATTAATATTTATCTATAATAGTCAAATGTATAGTCATGTTAGGTATATTTTCAAAGTTATACATAGATATATTTAGATAGATAGATGGCCTTCGAACACTTCAAAGACCTAAATGGTATTTAATATGTTTAGTAACCTAAGGCTTTTCATAACAGTGAGAAACATCTGCCCGTGGCAGCACCATTCTTATCTACTTCAGAACAGATGATGGGCATTGTAGAAACTCTGTGTGGAGTTTGTTTTCTTCATGGCAAAAGCTCACCAGTTTGGCAAAGAAACTGTCCTTGCTTCACTTGCTGACAAATATGATGTCCAAATTGGACCAGCTGGATGCAAGAAAGGCAACTGCCAAACTTTGCCAAAACAAGGTAAGACAGCCCTTCAAAATACCCTGCTTTTCAAAAAAGTCTGTCAGATATACTAGGCCATGGGCCAAAGTTGGATGTCCCAATATTACAGAGGAACTCTAGGTGACTGTCCAGGCAGCCTGATGTCCCTGTCATTAGGTAACATTTAATCCTTCTCAGGTCTTTGATGGAGTTAAAGACTAAATAGTTAAAATTACAGTTTTCTTACTAATGATACAAAGCAAATTAGCTATAAAAATTGAGACTCACCAAGATAACATAAATTAGAGTATTTTCTCTAATTTTGCCAAATACAAATAGACTGGATATTGTAACTGTAATTCTTACTTGACAACTGTTTTTATTGTATATAATTTTACTATCTTAAAGTTAAAACCTTCCTTTTTAATTAGACAAAAGGGAATAAATGCTGTGGAATAATCCTTCTGTACACTGTGTGAATATGTGTCACTATCATTGGTTTAATAAACAAGGTGACAGGCCGATAGCTCAGCCAGATAAAGTTAGGCAGGAATGCCAAATTGAGAATGATGGGGTGTCAGGGCAGAGTCAGATGAGATGCTAGCCAGCCACTGAGGAAGCAGGATGTATACAAAATGAAGTAACAAGTCATAAGCCACATGGCAAAGCATAGATAAGAAATATGGGTTAATTTAAATGTAAGAGTTAGGCAGTAACAAGTTTGAGCTATAGCCAAGTATTTATAATTCATATTAAGTATCCAAGTCAGTTACTTGGGAAGTGGCTGCCAGTTATTTGCAAGTACGCAGTCAGGACAGGAAATCTCTGCCTACAAGAGATTAGCTATTTTAAAGAAACTGAAATTTTAATGTAGTTGAATTTGTACAGACTGTGTGAATTATAAAGTTATTTAATAACTTAGGAATGAATAATAAAGGAAGGGTTGCATGTTTGTGTGATATGTTTTTTGTGTCAAGTTGACAAGGGGTCAGTTGTACTGGCTAGTTTTGTGCATCAGTTTGTAATAAGATAGAGTCATCACATGAAGGAGACTCAGTTGAAATGCTACAATGAGATCCAGATATAATGCATTTTCTCATTTAGTGATCAATTGGGGAGGGGAGTTGCCCAGACCATGATGGTCCTGGATTCTGTACAAAGATGGCCTGAGCAAGTCATGGGAAGCAAGCAAGTAAGCAACTCCCCTTCACAGCTTCTGCATCAGCTTCTGCTTCTGGGATCCTGCCCTGTTTCAAATTCCTGTCCTGACTTCCTTCAGTGATAAGCAACAATGCTTAAGTGGTTAGCCTAATAAACCCTTTCCTGCCCAACTTGCTCTTTGGTCATGGTATTTCATCACAGCAATAGAAACCCTAACTAAGACAATCTGGAAAGCATTATCTAGGACTTTTAAAGCTACCTGGTAGGGAGAAGGTTTCTAGTTCTTTTCTCATTCAATTTCCTTCAATCTCTCTTGTTTATATAACTATTTTTGAACTTGATTACAACATAGTGGGTTGCTATAAAGTTTTTTCATATGCCTTCATTTTGGTTTACTCTATTTTTCATTACCCTTTTCTCTCTCTTGCCTCCCCAAATCAGCCCTGATTAAAACTTCACACCTCCAGTATTCTCCCTGCCTATTTTTATATTCCATATGTTATACTCCTCCATGTCCTTTATTTTATCCCCTTTCTAGTTTTTTGGCTTCTCCAAACACAAGTTGAACAAAAAAAATGAGATTTGGTGTTTGAATTCACATAGTGGGTCATTATATATATATATATATATATATATATATATATATATATATATATATACACACACATATACATTTATCAAAATGTTCATGATTTCATTTTTCTTTATATCTCAATAAAATGAATGATGTTTCTATTATCTGTCTGTCATTCAATGGAGATCTATGCCAATTCTATGTACTACCTATAGTAAATAGTGGTGATAAACATGACATGCATTGCTAGTATTTTTTAAAAATGAACTCTAGGAAAGAAGAGGCCCCTGTCTGAGACTCAAGAAAGCATTTTAAAATGTTCTCCAAATCTCTCTGACCCGCTGCTTTTTCATTTAAATTTGTCTCTGCCTTTTGCCTCTATCTTAGCTCCTACTTCTACCACATAGACTCTTAGGTTTAGTATTTTGAATATATCACATTGTTCTTGAATATTTTGGTCATATTAATCATACTTTCTTTATACATATCTGAATGTGTTGTCTTGATGTTGTCCTCCATCCCTGAAAAGTGTTCTTCCACTTGGTCTTGTCTATTCTTGCTGCTTTCAGTTTTATTTTAATGTTACTGATTTTTTCATTTCTAGAACTTCTGATTGGTTGTAAGCTACTACCCCATTTTCTTTTCTTAAATTTTCATCCTTATTTTTAAATCTCTTTGCCAAGTTACTGATTATTGCTTTTAGATTTATAAATTTATTGTTGAAGTCCTAGACTTTCTGCATTTATATACTTATTTGACTGTTCTATATTGTCATTGATTCTTTTGAAGATGATAATTCAGAATTCTTCCACATTACAGTGTTTTTCATTTCTGCTGTTGATGAGTTGTGATATTGTGAAAATGTTTTAGTGTGTTGTTATCTCATATTTTTTTATTTCTATGCTTCATTTGGCACATATGCTGGGATGGTTTATTTTCCAATGTTAATTTTTACATTTTTTTCAGTCATGTTTATTTTGTTTATGTAAGTCCTCATGGTGAGCTTTCTTCATTTGGAATTATGTTTCCTTCTGTTATTTTCATAGAATATTTGGCTACAGTTCCAGCAATGATTTTTTTTGTAGTAGATTTCACGTGTAACATGTTAAGTTTGAGATATAAATGCTTGAGTACTGGTTAGGAAAAATGTAATTTATTAATCTTTTCAAGTTAAGAGTGTCAAGACATAAGTGACATGGAGAAAGAGGAAAAGAGAGAAAAGTTATGAGAAGGAAAGTATATTGGTAAGAAATTGGAGAGAGAGAGTAAAAGATGCCATAGAGGCAGTTCTGTAGAAAAGAAGGAAATTTTTATCATTGTAAAAAAAGAAACTCAGGACCTCAGCACTCCAAATTCAGTTAGCTTTCCATGTTTGTTTTCAAAATCATGAACCGAAGCCAGGTGGTGGTGGCACATGCCTTTAATCCCAGCACTTGGGAGGCAGAGCTAGGCAGATCTCTGAGTTCGAGGCCAGCCTGGACTACTGAGTGAGTTCCAGGAAAAGGCACAAAGCTACACAGAGAAACCCTGTCTCAAAAAAACAAACAAGAAAAAACAACAAAAAAGCATGAACGAAATATTCCAATTGTCTCTTTTAAGAAGAGCTCTGGTAAGCATAGTTAATAATGAATGGTACAGTGGTAGCAGTGTCAGCAGCTGCAGAACCCTAGCAATATCCATTCTCCTCAACAGAATCTCCTGAATTTGATCATGGAAATTCAGTGGTATATGCATATGACACTAGTAGGGATTTGGAGAACGCAACAGGAGTAGCAAGGCAGTGTAGCACATCAATTCAAGTACTTACAGTTTCTTAACTATATTGATCCTTTTTCTCAGATACTAAAAACAAACAAGGAAACTTCTAATCTACAATATTATCTAGAAGTTCAAAATATCAGTTTAATAGTGGAAGGCAAACATAACTAAAAGAAAGAAAACCATGAAATTAAGGTGTTATGTATCTATATGTGTCTCTGTGTGTGTGAAGAAAACAACACAACCACAAATAATCAGTAATAAAATACTTTGGGAAAGATGAAAGTGAGTTTATAGCATTGAATCACATGGGATAGAGCATGGAAGTAGAAGATAAACACTAAAGCCCACACATAGCTAATGCAGTACTGGAAACTGGTAGATGCAGGGAGAAGGAGGATCAGTTTTCTTTAATGGTGTGACACTTGTTGTAGAATATTACTTTATGAAAAGGTGTGTTACATTTGTCTGTGGTGCTTTTGTTTCATTATGTAAAGTGTGTTGCTGTTTTACCTTGCCTATCTTAGGCACCTGATTGGTCTAATAAAAAGCTGAGGGGTCAATAGCTAGGCAGTAGAGAGATAGGCTGGGCTGGCAAGCAGTGAGAATAAGTTTCAGGATGAATCTAGACTTAAGAAGAGAATTTGGGAAAAAATGATGCAGACTCAAGTAGCCAGCCAGCCAGACATGGAGAAATCAGGGAAGTAGGACATACTGAATGAAAGGTAAAAAGTCCTAAGGCAAAATGTAGATGAAGATAAAGAGGTTAATTTTAATTTTAAAAGCTAGCCAGAAATAAGCCTAAGCTAAAGCCAAGCATCCATAACTAATAATAGTCTCCATGTCATGATTTGGATGCTCACTCTCAGAGAAATTCTGCTATAGACCCTTGGCTGGTTGACAACAATCCAGTGAAAGGCAACACATATAAGAGTATATGGTGATTACAAATTTGTACCTGATGGGTTTTAAGAAGGAGGGGGCACATAAAGTTGGGTAGATAGGGATGTGGGTTATCTGGGAGGAGATAGGGGAGTGGTAAATGTGATAAAAATAAATTGTATAAAATTCCCAAAGATTAATAAAATATTATATTAAGAACACATAAATCATGACAAAACAAATGACAAAAGAGAAATGAGTACATGTAAGCTCAATAGAAACAAAAGATGACTTGAAATCAGAAATCTCACACTCTGGGAACTCTAAGGAGCTAGAAAAAGAAGAATCAAAAGATAACAAAACAAAAGTATTAAGGTCAAACTGGACATGAATAAAACTTAAAAAATAGGAAATGAATATAAAAATAAATGAAAACAAATACCACCTTTGAGACAAAATCAACAAAACTCGAAAACCTTATTTAAATCAACAAAGAAAAAATATTCAAATTTTAAAAATCAGAATTGAAAATAACATCATAATCAGTATTAACTAAATTAAAATAAAATATTATAACAGACTGTGTAGCTGGAATTTTCCTGGTGCTGCCTCGCCCCCAGTGAGGACAAATCCCTCTCACCCACCAGTCCCACAGCTGCTCAGACCTAACCAAGTAAACACACAGAGACTTATATTACTTATAAACTGTATGTTCATGGCAGGCTTCTTGTTATCTAGTTCTTATATGTTAAATTAACCCATTTCTATTAATCTATAAGTTACCATATGGCTCGTGGCTTACCGGTATGTTAACATCTCCTCATGGCAGCAACTGGCAGTGTCACTCTGCCTCAGCCTTCCACTTCCCAGAATTCTCTTCTCTCTTTGTCCCACATATATTTCCTGCCTGGCTACTGGTCAATCAGTGTTTATTTATTTATTTGTTAATCAATCAGAGCAACACATTTGACATACAGAACATCCCACAGCATTTACCCTTTTCTTTTTTTTTCAAAAAGGAAGGTTTGTACTTTCACATAGTAAAATTATAGATAACAAAACAATTATCAAGCAAGAATTATAGTTACATTGTTTATTCTATTTATAATATCTATTCTATTTGTATTTGGCAAAATTAAAGAAGATACCCTATCTATCCTATATTTGTGAGTCCAAGCTTTCATATCTAACTTATCTTTTATCATAACTAAGGAAAATTGTAACTATCTCTAGTCTTCAACTACATCAAAGACCTCAGAAGGATATAATACTACCTGAGAACCAGGAGAAGGATGCAAGCAACTTTCAGGAGTCTTACATGAGTAGATAGAGACAGCTGGCATTCTGGACAGTCATCTAAAGTTCTTCTGTAAAGTTGGGGCATCTGTCTACAGTCCACAGGTCTAGAATCTCTCAGTCACTTCTCTCTGTGTCCTGTAGAATATCTGGCAGTTTCCTCTGCAAAGCAGGAACCTGAAAAACCATTTTACCAAGCAAAGTTCAATGGTCACTTTTCTATGGGTCCTGCATGTCCAGTCGATCAAGCAGTCCAGGCAAGAACAGTTTCTTGCCCAAATGGCTATTTTTGCCAAGAAGATAAACTCCATATAGAATCTCTTTTATGCCCATCCTCCTCTCTGAAGTAAATTGGTGCTGCCAGGATAAGACATGTCTCATTGTGCAGAAAGTCTAAATTTTTTAAAAAATATTTTAAATGCCATATTCTGGAGGTCTTTGAAGTGTTTGAAGATTACATGCCTATCTGAAATATGTCTATGTTTATCTAGAAAACTTAACTAACATGCTATAAGTTTGACTATCATAGAAAACTAATTATTAATCTGTATTTCTTTATTATCCATTACAACTAAATAAGTTACATAAACCTCAAACAAGAATAGAAATATATATACAGTATTACAAAATTAAGTTTAAACTTAAACTAAAATCCATAGCAATGTAAAACATTGTAAATAAGTTCTTGCTCTTTAAAAGTAGATTCAACAATCTACCCTTTTATCCTAGCATATCTATACTATCCTCTTTTCTTCTTTAGAAAGGTATTACATTTATAATCAACCTGATTTAAATAAAAATATTGTTTTTTCTCTGTCCCACACCAGAGGGCTCTTCTGATTTTGGACACAAGAATCTCTTAACCTTTTCTTTTATCAATATGTCCAGGTTTAGAGAAGGAATGAGGCAATTCCATCTCCAAAGCTAGCTTGGTATATTTGGGAGTTTGGGCGTAGCTTCTCTTATTACTTCCTGCTGGAGGGGGGCACTGTGTCTTATGGGGACATAAAGAAAATTTTAGAATTATAGAGTGATCTGTGAGGGTGTATTGTCTGAGCCAGTTGTCTTGAAACTGTTCTAGATGTTTGATCATCTGGGACAATGTGTCATTGGAGGCCTTTCAGGGGGTCTTGGATGGTCAAAACTGATGTATCTTAATCTGGAACAAATCCAAAAGCAGAGCCTTCTTTCCAAAGTAACAAATCCTTACATCCAGATTTTGAAGTCAAGGTACCTTTAAAATATACATATTGGTTTAACTCTGCTGCTTTTACAATCAAATATCTCTCTTCAAAGACAACACAATCCAGATTCTCTATGTAATATCCATCTTTACGTGGCTTATTTTTATACTACCTTTACTGTCTCTTTAAAGACTTTATTTTTAAAAACTATGTATTTCTTTATATAACTGTATATATTCCTCTTTCTCTTCCAAGCCTACGTATATTTTTCACACATTGTAAAGTGTTTAAAGTCTTGTTTCATCTGAATCTGCCTTATTGTGTAACTATTGCTTTAAACTGCAGCATTTGTAAGACTAAAATAGCTGCTGTGGCTGGTGGCTCCACTCACCTCAGCTTCCCAACATGGCAGTGGTACGTTTATCACCAGCTCTGGGAGCCATCAACTCTTAGAAACAGTGGGTCTATGCTTTTATCAAAGCAGTGTGTTAGCCCAGAAACCATTTTTTCTTGTACTAGCAAAGGCTAAATCTACTACATAGCAGCATAATGTGCTGCTTGTAGACACCTCACTCCTGCCATACTGCAGGTCAAGCTTACAGGCCAGGAACCTGCCCTATAGTAGCTCAAATCAGCAGGCTGCTGATAACTTGAGAGAGACAACTAGGAAGCTTTTTTTTAGCTCCATTTTGGAATATTTTTTTTCCAGCTTTTAGGTGGTAACTCTTGCCAACCTGTTGGGCACCATTTTTAGCTGGAATTTTCATGGTCCTGTCTAGCCTACAGTGAGGACAAATCTCTCTCACCCACCAGTCCCACTGCTGTTCAGACCCAACCAAGTAAACACACAGACTTATATTACTTATAAACTGCATGGCAGTGGTAGGCTTCTTGTTATCTAATTTGTATATCTTAAATTAACCCACATCTATTAATCTATAAGTTGTCATGTGGCTGATGGCTTACCGGTATGTTAACATCTTCTCATGGCAGCAACTGGCAGTGTGTCTCTGCCTCAGCCTTCCACTTCCCAGAATTCTCTTCTCTCTTTGTCCCACCTATACTTCCTGCCTGGCTACTGGCCAATCAGTGTTTTATTTATTAACCAATCAGAGCAACACATTGGACATACAGAACATCCCACAGCAAGACTGTCTATAAACAATTCTATTTCAACAAACTTGATTACCTATATTAAATGAAAAATTTGTTTTGAAAATAAAAGTAAACATTGCTACATTTTAAATAGAAAGTTTTGACATATCAATAACTAATAGAGAGATTGAACTCATCATTAAAAATATACCACTGTCTCGCCAAATGCTAGGAAAATATAGTTTTTCAATCAATTCATTTTCTTAATTGGCACTAATGCCATTTAAATTCTTGCCAGATTTTTGCAGAGTAACTTGTTAATTTATACTGTGAATAAAGTATCATTCTTTTATCAAAGATGCACAAATATATTGGTTTTCAGCAAGATATAAAATAGATATCATTAAAGATTTTACAAAAAATACTATAAATAAAAAATAACAACATTGTGAAGCAATTACATACTGCATCATGGTATGGAACACAGAGATAATTAAATTCATAAAATAAATCATCCTGTTAAAAGAATCAAAGAAGAGAAACATAAAAACGGCCACTACGTAAAATAAAAAACATCTGACATTGCAGATCTCGTTACTTTTTAATAAAATATTTTCATGCTTTTCTCATGAAAATTGAGATCTGCAAAGAGAAGGAGAAAGGACTGTAGAAACTGGAGGGGTTTAGGATATCAGGAGAACATGGCCTACACCATCAATTAAGCAGGGATCATGGGCTCACAGAGACAAAAGGGGCAATCATTGAGTCTGCATAGGTGTATACTAGGTCTTCTGAATGAATGTTGTGATAGTTAGCTTTGTGTTTTTGTGGACTTCTAACTTTGGAGTGTAGGTATCTGTGCCTCTGTTGTCTGGTCTTAGGACTCTCTTCCACCTACTGGGTTGCTTCATCCAGACTTGATATAAGGGTTTGTGCCTAGTCTAATTTTAACTTGTTATACAGAGTTTTGTTGATATTCCTGGGAGGCCTGCTCCTTTCTGAAGGGAAATGAAGGATCATTGGATCTGGAGAAGGGAGGTAGGAGGTTAGGAGGAGTTGATGGAAGAAAGGCCCTGGTATGGGTGTCTTATATAAGAGAATAAATAAAAAGAAAATAATAAATATTTTTATCTGGCTTTTTTTTTTTTGTGGAGCTGAGGATCAAACCCAGGGCCTTGCGCTTGCTAGGCAAGCACTCTACCACTGAGCTAAATCCCCAACCCAAATAAATATTTTTAAAGCTAATTCTTCAACATAACAAATGCCATTTCATCTTTTATAAATATTTATGACCAAAGTGGGAAGTAAAGCTATAAGAAAGCAAATATGTCTTGAAGGATATATTTATATACTGCCACCCTCCTTTTAAAAGGAGACTAGAAAGTTACTTTTTATCTATACCTATTTGAAAACACAAGAAACCGAATTTTAAAAAATGCAATCCTTTATCAGACACTGAATCTGTCAATGGTTTGATTATGATCCTCCATGGCTTTAGATTGGAATACATATCCATTGTTTATGATTTATCCAATTAATGGCCTTTTGTTTTGGTTGCAGGACCAAACTCTGAATTGAGAGCTAAGTCATATACCGATGATTTCTAACATCATCATTAGGCTTAATACTTTTAGCTTTTGGTAGAAAATATAGACATAATTTTGAGTTTTAGTTTGGGGCAGGCTAGTGTCATGATGCTGGGCACTATCAATGATGACCAACTCAAGTAATTATGTGTTAGTGTAGTGCTTCAAGAAGTCAGTCTTGAGCTGTGAACTTTCCTAGTAAGTACATAAGCATCCATTCTTGATGTAAAATAAAAATAACTATATTGAACATTCATTGTATTACTTTTCCATTAACCATGTGTTAAGATTTTTTTATTGAACAATAAACTAGTATAAGTTTCAGAATATCCTCAAGATTGACCAGACTGAGAATAAGATGGTAAAAAGAAAATGGGAAAACAACTTATTATTTGAAATCCATCATTCTTACACAGAAAATATTAGCACAAGATGACACTGTTCAATTCAGTAACATTATTATTCTTTTAAAATATTTTAATATTTTCTATTCATAGTCATCATGTAGTAATACTAAAACCATATTATGTTACTTTGGACAATTCCCTTACCCTTATTGTGCTTTGGTTAATTTATGAGACTAATGACAGTACCTTATTTCTGAAATTCTACAAATTGTGTGACTTCTATTATTTTCATTAAAGTCTCGTGTTAAGAGCCATGTAAGCATTTCTGTTAAAGTCTGAATATCATGAAGGAAGTGGGATTTTCCCCTTTGGTATCTAAAGCTATAATAAGTATCTTTATCAAACTAATTATCAAATAAGCTTTTGAGTAGTGATTTACTTTTAATGAAGTAAGTGTTCTAAAGAAAACTAATCAAGATGTTTTTATTCTCAATGGTGCTATATAAACTTTAATGTTGATAAATATCTATCCTTGAACACCCAGTGAAATACCCTCATCTTTTTTGTTTACTCACATAACAATGAATGTTTTATATAGACATATTTCAGCGGTATAAATGAAGATTACTGACATATAATTATAAATTTCACAGTTGTCATTGTGGTGGTGCATGTTGGTAGGATATGCTGAAGACACAATGGGAGAAGGCTCAGGATTTGGGAGCCAGCCTGGGTTACATATTCCTAAGGTCTTTACAGCTGACACTTTCAACTCTCTTTTTAGCATATCTCCATTCTTTGTGTCATACATTGACCAGCAAAAACACTTTCTACAATGACCCCCCAATGAACACACTGGGGAAGCAGTTAGTAGATTTTTATTGTCCTGTTTGTCCTTCATTCCATTCTTTCAAGAATTACTCTTAGTCTTGTAGCACCCTGCCTACAATAAACCTTGCTTCTACCCTATACCTATCATTGGGGCTTCTGAATTTGGTACAGACTCACGTTTTCCTAGCTCTTTCTTGGGGCTCCTTTCAACATTCCTCCTATCCCATTTTCATTCCTTTGGGGCACCTACCACTCATAGAAGCACTCTCTGGCCATCAGACATGTCTGGGGTGCAGAATGGGCAACAGCAACCAAAGAATGGAAACCAAAAAAGACAAGGCCAGGCATCAACACCAAAGAACATCCAAAACACCACAACTTCAAATGCAGAGATCTCAGAGCAAAACACAACCATGAACAGCCAAGACAATATGCCCCATCCAGAAGCCAGTAACCATACTGCAGTAGGTCCTGAAAAATGCAATATAGCTGAAGCACAATATAAGGACTTTAAAGTAGCAATTATGAATGTGTTCAATGTCCTTAAAAGATGATATGAATAAAGGCCTTAATGAAGACCATGAAAATCTGAACCAAGAGTAGAATGAAATAAATAAAGCATATTAAAATACAAAAATATAAAGTATAAATATAATCACAAAAGAAAACTAAAACTGAAACAAAAACTTAGAAGGTTAAGCAAATCCTCAGAGGTAAGCTTCTCAAACAGATTAAAAAATATTGAAGAGAGAATTTCAGGTCTTGAAGACAAGGTGAAAGAAACACATAGCCTAGTCAAACAAAGTGTGAAATCTAAAAACGATCAAGGTACAAAACATCAAGGTACTAAACATCCAGGAATCCTGAGGAACTAGGAAAAGACCAAATCATTAAATTATTGGAATAGAGAATGGGGAAGAAGCGCAGCTCCAAGTCATATAAGTGATTGTAACAAAATCATAGAAGAAAATCTCACTAATCTACAGGAGGGGATACTTGTCAAGTTATAGGAAGCATACACAGAACACAAAACAGACAGGACAAGAAAACAAAACCTCCCAATACATAAGAATTCAAACACTAAATATAGGAGACTAAAACCTGGGAGGGAAAACACCAAATCATATATTAAGGTAGGGCCATTTGAATAACACTTGACATTTCAGTGGAGATTCTGAAATCCAGAAGGGCAAGGATGGATGTTCTGTAAACTCTGAGAGACCACAGATGCCAGGCCATACAGCTATAACCACCCAAACTATTGATCACAATACAGAAAGTGAACCATTCAAAGATAAAACCAAACTTAAGCAGTTTCTGTTTATTAATCAGCTCCTCAGAAGGCACCAGAAGGAAAATTTCCCTCAGAAGAAATTAACTACAGCCAAGAAGAAACAAGGAATAAATAATCCCAGAACATTTAATCAAAATAGTGGAAAACCCACATGCCAACAAGATAGCAGCAATCAACACTACTTATTGATAGCTGTCGATATTAATGGTCTTAATTCCACAATAAAATTACATAGATAGATGGAATAGAAATCAGAGCTCATCCTTCTGCTGTATCAGAGAAACTCACTTCATCATCAAGTATAGACATCACCTCAGGGTAAAAGCATGAAAATATTCTTCCAAGAAAATGAATCCAAGAAGCAAGCAGGTCTAGCTATTTCAATATCAGAAAAAAATAGACTTCAAACCAAAATTAATCAGAAGAGATAAGGAAGAACATTACATAATAATAAAAGTAAAAGTCCACCAACAGGTTATGACAATTCTAAACACGTATGCACCAAACACAAGAACATCTAAGTACATAAAGAAACATTAGCACAGCTAAAATCCCATATTAACTGTCATGTAGTGATAGTGGGCAACATCAATACTACATTCACCAAACAATACTTCACTCATCCAGGCAAAAATCAAACAGAGTGGTACTGGAGTCAATATTATAAATAAAATGGAACTAACAGACATCTAATTTTACTCAAACACTGACCAGCTAATGGAACCGACAACAAAATTGACAATGTACTAGTACACAAAGCAAGTCTCAACATATACATATATATATATATATATATATATATATGTGTGTGTGTGTGTGTGTGTGTGTGTGTGTGTGTTTTAGAGTCTGAATATCATCCTGACACTCAACAAACTTTGTACTTACAAAATATAAGAATTTGCATGGTCTTTGAACAATTGTTGATTTGAGGATACCAGAGATATGTTGACTAAAAGTAGTATACCTCATATGACTGGTTTAGATCAAACTGCTCTCTAAATTTGAACTCTACACAAAATGAATCTTTCAGATGCCATCATTGAAGCATTTTCTGTGCAGTGGAGGGTAGTAAATGCAGACACCCCAAACTGCTCAAAGTGCAATAAAATAAGTGTAATTGGAGAATTGGAGTGCCATGACACAAAAGGTAATCATCACCTGCCTCCTAACTTCCAATGCTCAGAGACCATTGTGGAAGGAAGGAATGGAATCACTGTAAGAGCCAGAGGTCAGGAAGCACCAGACTTAAACACTATCTTCTGGAGATGGCAGGACCACTGCACTGATAAACTGGTGGAAGAGCAGACTAAGGATATAATCAGTTATAAAGACTGATAGGGTAGGGTGATTTTATTTTACATAATCTGAAACTGGGAGCTATTGATTTTTGGTTTATTTTTATGATTTAATTGAAATGTAATTATATTACTTTTCCTCCTTAATTTCTGTCTTAATAATTTTTCATTCCAGAGTGAGTTATTAAGTTTCTATGATTTTATATACTTTATGTTGCTGTTAATATCCAACATTGATCTGTAGCAGTCAGATAGTATACAAGTTGCTATTTCAGTTTTTTCTGGGAGTTTTGATATAGGAAGTTATGGGTAAACAAATTCTGTTATTTCTCATTTGGCTCATCTCCATTTATTTTCACAGGTGTGTAATACTGTGGACACTCCATCATAGAAAAGAAACTTTTATCCCTATTTCCAGTATATACTGAACTTGTTCTAAACATGAAAATTTAATAAAGACTAAAGAACAGTTGTCTGATCAGAATATAAAAGTGGGCTAAGTACCTTCCAAACAAGGAAACTCAGGGTCAAGTGCATAGTCTAGAAAGGCAAAGTGTTTCACAAACCCTAAATGGTCTTATAATAAAAACTTGGAGCCAGACATCACATGAAAGTTAAAAGATCAGTGAAAAAGAGCAAGCCAACTCTTAACTCACCAACTGGGATGAAAGGTGTGTGATTCCCAGTTCTGGAGTTAAAGGTGAGCCATCACTGCCTGTCTGTTTCACTTTTAGACTGGATTAATCTCATGTCGCCCAGTGTGGTCTTAAACTTATAGAGATCCAGACAGATCTCTCCTCTGCCTCCCAAGTGCTAGGATTAAAGGCATGTGCCACCACTTACTGACCTCTGTGGCTAACTGTGGCTAGCTCTATGCTCTGATATTCAGGCTAGCCTTTATTTCTTAGATTACAAGCAATATATCACCACAATAGAGAACAGGTTTCAGGTGATAGAACTGCATAGTCTTCACTTACTCCTGGGAAAAGAGATATAGTTATAAAAGCAGTAATGAAAGGCCTTTTGGGGGTCTCAGTGAAACAATGAGAATAGTATTATCTCTAAACATTTTTATTTATGAGTATCTCTTTTTCAAATCTACACTATTGTTTTTGTTTTGAAGGATGATCTTGTTAAGTCACCTGGGTTGACTTTGAACTCATGATTATATTATTTCAGCATACTGACTGCTAAAATTACAGTAAGCACTGCTTTGATAAACTGAAACATATAAAACCAAAGATAGGAATAAAAACATCCTGATTGCCTATATCATACCCTGTGATATATTTTAGAGTTTAGGTTATAAAATATACTCACATGCAAATGTGTTTGCTCATCTTAAGTGGCATTAAGACAACTATCTTATTGACTTTTTTTACCTTGATAGGTATGGATATGAAATCAAAATTCAGCAAATTTTTACTTCTTCTAGGAAAGAAAATATTGTGTATAAAACATCAATGAGTTTTTCCTGTAATTCAATGAAAAGACTTAATTAAACTTCAACTTGTCTTTACTCACTAGTCTTGAAGTTTAGTTGTCCACATTGGAGTAAAAAGACTACAATTTTAAATGCATCGTTTATTATCATAAACTTCAATACTTAGTGCTTTTTCAAAAATGTAAGTTTTGTTGACAAAAGTATTTTCCACTGATTTTGGCTATCTGAAAGATTTTAAAAAAAGGAAAATTCTGAGAGAGCACTTAAAACAATGTCTTTTTATTTGAAATGTTTTCATGCAGAAGGCAGCTAATGAGGCATATAAAATATTCTTTTTTATACCCACTGTTGCTGAGATTGTTCAGCTGGAGATGGTTCTTTCTTTCTAGTTACATGAACTGAGTTCCATAACCCTTAAGGATGACACAGAATTGATTCCTGCAAGTTGTTCACTGACCTCTCATACATGCCATGACACATGTGAGCCCATGCACAAATATACACACAAATTTATGGCAATATTATTATTAATTATTATTATTAAATTTTAAAAGTATGTAGCATGATAAAAAAGACTTTGACCACTATGTTGTTGTTCTTGTTTGCTGTTTATTACCAGAGATTATCTTCAGGACAGTTTAATTATACTTTTTCTTTGGGGTTTCAATTTCAAATTTTAAAAAGAAATATATATATATTTGTTTGGTTTGCTTTGTCGAGACTGGATTTCTCTGTGTAGCTTTGCACATTTCCTGGAACTTGCTTGGCATCCCAGGTTGGCCTTGAACTCACAGAGATCCACCTGCCTCTGCCTCCCAAGTGCTGGGATTAAAGGTGTGCACCGCCGCCCCCCGCCGCCGCCGCCCTCGCCGCCGCCGCTGCTGCCACCACCACCACCGGTTTAGATATTTTTATAGTGGTATTTCCATAGAAAAAGATATGTAAAGTGAATAGAAAATTTCTTAATAAAAAATGCAAGAAAAATAAAATAAATAAATATGTAAACAAAAAAATCAAGGAAAAAAAAGAAAAAGAAAAAGCTGGATCCACTTTTGTCAGGTTGGTGTCTTGCTCAAACTAAAATTGTTATTTCTTATGCAGTGCAATGTTATTCACCAAGCAGAACTGTTTTCTGTGTGCAAAAAGCCAGGTGGTACAACAAAACACACTGTGAGAGTTTATTAAAGGAAGGGAATAGGAAAGATGTGCATAGGCCTATAGAGTGACTATGTAGGAAGAGGGGGAAGGAATAAGTGGGACCCACTTTTATAGATTTCCCCGGCATATGCACATATGGCCTTATGTAACAGCACCACACATGCACATAGATTACCTGATCATGCTGTGTGCAAATTACATAATCATGCAGCTCATGGATTACATAGGATGTAAGGCCCTGGGATGACTAAGCACCTTGGCAGCATACTTGCAGTCATATAGCAGGGGGAGTAGCTATGATTTCAAACACTTCAGACTCTTTGTTTTTTTATTTATATATAAAAAAATGGTAGATGGCTGAGCGGTGGTGGTACACACATTTAATCCCAGCACTCGGGAGGCAGAGTTAGGTGGATCTCTGTGAGTTTGAGGTCAGACTGGTCTGCAGAGCGAGATCCAGGACAGGTACCAAAACTACACAGAGAAATCCTGTCTCAAAAAAACAAACAAACAAACAAAAAAACACCCCCCCAAAAAAATGGCAGATGAATGGGAATGGAGGCACTTGGTCTCCCAAAACTGCTTCTTGCTGTCTTAGTGGGCTTTGGTTAACTTTTGGGGGTAGGAAAGGGGGCTTTTGCAGTAGGCAAATGTCCTGAGGTAGTGGATTGTCCTCTGTTGCTTTGGGAATTGTCCATCACCTTTTGCTGCTTTGGGCTCTTCGACTGTTAGGTCTGAAAAAATTTTACCTTGTGGGAGGTCCCTGAGGGGTCCCAGGGTGAGACATGGACATCCTAGGACTGGAATCTTTAAATTATACTTATCTGAAGTGGATATGACATGTCCAGGTGGATTCAAGCTAGCTCTAGAGCTCAGAAGAATTTTTAAACACATTAAGAAGCAGCTATATGCTGGGCGGTGGTGGTGCATGCCTTTAATCCCAGCACTCAGGAGGCAGAGCCAGGTGGATCTCTGTGAGTTCAAGGCCAGCCTGGTCTACCAAGTGAGTTCCAGGAAAGGCACAAAGCTACACAGAGAAACCCCGTCTCAAAAAACCAAAACTAAACTAAACTAAAATAAAATAAAATAGCCTACAGGGGATTTAAAATCTTGAACTGGTAGCTGTGGTATTATAATTTTTAGTACTCTGTTTTCAGAATTTTATTTTTTAATGAGAGAGAGAGAGAGAGAGAGAGAGAGAGAGAGAGACCTGGAACATGCTTTTAATTTTCACCTGAGATAAGTCTTATCATCTGAGACAAACCTTAAGGCACCTGTTTTCTTTATTAGCTTAGCATTCAGGAGACACAGATGATCAATTGCTGAGGGCATTTAAACAGTAATAGTTTGTTATGTTAAACTCTGTTTTTTGTACTGTCCAGACCCTTTTGAGTCTGGGGGTATAAATACTTCTGGACTGTTACTGTTCCCTACTACCTAGGTAAACTTGATGGTCCTTGGCCTCTGGTTCTATGGTGATCCTGTAACAATTAGCTGAGTAGTTAATGAGAAGTTTGAATATGTTATTAGAGACACAGAGGAAAATAATGAAGCAGAATATGATCCGTAAAGACAGGATAGGGAACCAGGAAGGAATAACCTGTGGGGTGATGTGGTGATGTATTGTGTCCCCCAATATGCTATATAACCCAGTAAAATTTATCTGAGTATCAGAGGAAAAATCCAGCCACTGTATTAAACATAGAAGTTGGGCAATGGTAGCACACACCTTTAATCCTATCTTATAGGAGGCAGGGATCTGTCTGGATCTCTGTGTGTTCAAGCCACACTGAGAACAGAGCCAAGTGTGGTGACACACACCTTACAGCAGTAACCATAGAGGTCTGGAGGGACAGACAGGAAGGGACAGAGCTGGGCAGGAAGAGGAAGTGATGTAGTTGGGTCGATAGTGGAAAAGAAAAAGCAGAATAGAAAGGCATCTAGGTGTGGGTATACAGGAAATAGCCCTCTTTAGAAGCTGCAGAGTTGGTGAAATGAGGTTACCTGTGGCTTTTTCTATTCCTCTGATCTTTCAGACTTTAACCCCAATTTCTGACTCCATGGTGTTTTTTTATTCAGTAGTGTACAAACATATATTTTTTTTAAAGTATAGATTGTGTGTTATTGGGAAAGAGACATGCATACACCATACCACGTGTTTGGAGGTCAAGGACCACTTGCTTCTGGAAGTTGGTTCTCTCCTTATACCACATGATCCCAGGGATTGAGTTCAGATCACAGAGCATTGACCATCTTGCTGGTCCTGTTATTTAGATTTATTTCCTTGTGTGTATGATATGTGTGCATGTATTTATGTTCACATGGATGATGGTGCTCACATGTGTGGGAAACTGTAACACAAATTGCTAAATGGTCTTATTAATTGAAAAAAACAGATATTAGGGTGAAAGCTGAAAGATCAGAGAAGCAGAACAAGCCTCAGCCAACCTCACCTTGCCAACTGATCCTGTTTTCACGAATCCTCAGATTGAAGGTCTCAGTTGAACTGCTGGCATGTTGTTTTTTATTAATAAGATCATTTAGCAATTTGTATACAGGGTGAAACCTCATTCTTGTGGATTGGTGACAAGGCAGTGGATCCTTATGTCCTCTGGAACTTGAGAAAGCAGAGCCCTGTCTATGTCACTGTGTTTAAGGAGGAATTCTCCAGGTGAATCCATAGGAGAAAGCCCTCGAGCTTAGCGGTTGTGGACGTTACAAGATTTTACCTTGTTGGGTACCTGCCATTTGCAGGAAAGCAATTTGGGGGCACTGCCCTGGAGGGAAAGAAGGACCTGATCCCCAATGTAGATTGCATTACCACATAGCTAAGGTAAGGAATGGTCAGCGAAATTTCACATGAGAGGACAAAGATAACAGAGTAAGGGGGTTAAGAGGTGATCATGGAGGCGTAAAGGTTTGGATAGGAGGCCCAGTGTTAGAGCCAGTCTCCTATACATTAGTTCAAATGGGGAGATTGAAAGGGACAACTTAGGAAGAACCTGGAGCTTAAAAAGAATTAGAAGCCATAATGTTACCCAGTCTAGGTGAAGTTCCTATACATCTTAGTAAGAATGTATTTTAAAGACTGGTTAGTGCGATCCACCTTCTCTGAGGACTGAGGAAAGTGCAGGATATGAAAATGGCAAGGGATATTAAGAGCCTTAGCGAGTGTCTAGGAAATCTGGGGGGGGGGTGAATTCTGGACAATTATCAGACTGGAGAGATGCAGGAATCCCAAACTGGGGAATAATTTCCTGGAGAAGGAGATCTGCAACTGCCAGAGCCCACTTACTGGAAACCAGATATGCCTCCATCAAATTTGAAAATGAATCCACCATCACTAGGAGATATTTAATTCACCTGACAGTGGGCATATGGGTAAAATAGAGTTGACAGTCAGTCCCTGGAAGGGAACTCTAGCCTAGTTGGTGGGAAAAGGTTTGCTCTGATATTTGGATTTGATATCTGACTTTTGGCATATTTCACAAGGGACAGGAATAGTTCTTAAGAACTGTAAGTCCTGATAGGTGAGCTGCAAGTGGACTTTTACAAATTGATACAGAGTGAGACTATTAGGGTAAAAGAGCTGATTAAAATAGGACAGAATTTGCCTAGTTTCAGGAGTTGCCTGTGAGGGTGTGGGCTGCACTGTATGGATTCCCTACAGTGGGTGGGATGAGACTTGGCTCTGGAGGGCCACTGTCCTGGCTACCTGGTCATCCTGGTTGTTTCCCTTAGAGATGATGGAGCTATTGGTCTGATGAGACTGGCAGTGGACAATTCCCATAGCCTTGGGGAGATGGGAAGCTTTTAGCATGGCCATTATTTGGCCTGAGTTAGATATGGATTCTCCCTTTGACGTAGCATGGGACAGGAGGATATGGAAAGCATATTTGGAATCTGTATAAACATTTAGGCAGTGCCTCTGTGCCAATTGGAAGGCATGGGTGAGAGCTATCAGCTCAGCCTGTTGGTTAGTGGTGTGTGCGGGTAATGCCTGTGCTTCTACCACCCCAGTATCTGACACTATGGCATAGCCCCCTTTATGAATCCCCTCATGTAAAAAGGAGCTGCCTTCTGTATACCAGGTATAAGTGGCCTGAGGCAACATGCCCTCCTGTGTGTGTAAAGGATGGGGTCATAGTTTCTCTAACGTTTCAGTGCAGAAATGAGATGGAGAATAGTCAGTGTTAGGTCAAGGAAGGAGGCTCAAAAAATTAAGGGGTTGGAAAGTAAATGTGGCATCTTCCAATAATGCCACTTGGAAAGAAAGAACTTGGGAAGGAGGTAAAGTTTGTAAGCCTTTATAAATTAGGAGATGGGATGGATTATGGTGAGAGAAGACAGTGGTGGATTACCCATAGGTTAGTTTCTTTTATTCCCAAATAATGAGCTCAACAGATGTTAAAGCATGAATGCAAGGTGCCCACCCCTGAGTGGTAAGGTCTAATTTCTTTGACACCTATGCTACAAGTACAAAAGAGGGTCTCAGCTGGTGCCCTAGGGTTCCAAGGGCATATCCCTTTCTTTCTGTTACATAGAGAGAGAAGGGATGAGTTAGGTGTGGGAGGTGAAGTGCTGGAGCCTGGAGGAGAGTCTGTTGGAGCATCTGGAAGGGTTTAGTAATGAGGTGAAGGAGGGGTTCATGTGAGGATCCCAGAGCTACCTCACATAAGGGACACGCAAGGAGAGAAAAAGATGGAACACGAGACTGTAAGAAGCCAGCTCTTCCTATAAAGGACAGAATCTCCTATTTAGTAGAGGATACTGCAAGAGACTGGATTAGATGCTTTCTATCTACAGTTATCCTGCCTTGTGGGTTGGAATAATAGTTAGACCCAAAACAATAGGTAGATGAAAAGGAGAGCTGGGACCCCAAAACTACCCCAGGATTGAGTAAGTGGCTCCGGTGTCCAAAAGGAAGGAAATGAATCACCCAGATACTGTAATGGCTACTTAGGATCCCTGTGAGAGATGGCTGTGGTCAGGCTGGGAACAGGGTACCTTCAATCCTTGCCCATGGCCAAGCCTAGGAGATTGGCTGGAGGATGGTCTTTGTCTGATGTCCTCATGACACGAGGTGCATGGGGGCAGTCAGCTGACCAATGTTCTTCTTGGTGGCACTTTCGACAAGGCCCAGATGGTGGCTGGCACAGGGCAGGGCAGGGCAGGCATGAACACAGTGGCCTTCTCTACCACACTTAAAACAGGGAACTGGAGGCCAGTCACATAGCATGTGCCAGCATTTGGCTCTTCTGTTTGCAGGCTTTCTCATCTCTCCAATGGTACACCACTAAGACTTCTGCCTGTGGAGTGAATAGGCCCTGTCTCCAGATGCTTTTTAGCCCTGATGTTGGGGAAGTTCTGTGAGACAAAGTGGGTCATAAAGAGCTGTCTGCCCTCTAGGCTCTCAGGATCTAGGCTAGTATATTATAAGAGAGCCTCTGTATAGTAATGTATTGTGTCCCCAATATACTATGTCTCCCAATAAAATTTGCCTGGATATTAGAGGAAAAAGACAGTCACTATAGAAGTCAGGCAATGGTAGCTCCTGCCTTTAATCCTATCACTTGGCAGGCAGGGATCTGTCTGGATCTCTGTGAGTTCAAGGCCACACTGGGGAACAGGGCCAGACATGATGACACATGCCTTTAATCCCAGCACTAACAATAGAAGTCTGGAGGTCTGTACATACAGACAGGAAGTGACAGAGCTGGGAAGGAAGAGGAAATGATATAGCTAGGCTGAGAGAGCAAATGAGAGAACAGAACAGAAAGGCATACAGGTGTGGGTAGACAGGAAGTAGCTCAATTTGGAAGCTGTGGAGTTGGTGAGGTAAGGTTAGCTGTGGCTTTTCCTATTTCTCTGATCTCTCTCAGGCTTTAACCCCAATTTCTGGCTCTGAGTTGTTTTTTCTTTTTTAATTTTTTTATTAATAAGACTGTTTAGAAATTTGTCTATACCTCTGTAAGCCATTATAAAAATCGAGATGGATTTTCTTCCTTATCATGAATAAAATTTTTTAGTTTTTCATAGATTACTGATTTGAGGGTAGCCTTACAAAGACCTGCTAGGAGGCAGGTTATAAACCAATCCTAGCTAGAGAGCCAACTCGGGTATTGTAATCACAATGTGGGTCCTGATCAGGAACCATCTTGGCTCCAGGTGGATGAGCAGCATTAGTTTGATGAATTTTGTCTGCATGTATCCTAGCCTGCTCCCAAACTTCTCCGTACTCCTCAGGTAGTAGGTTACTAAAAAGTATATATAAAATGAAAAGTGAGGCTATAAGACTGGGTAATATATTGGAATTATTAATAAAGGAAGCAGCATTAGAGGTATAGAAAGACAGTTTTTTCTCTATGTGAGAAAGTTCCATAAAGGAGAATGAGATGTGAACCTTAACCAGTCCACCTATCCTAGAAATCCCTCACAAAGAGAGAATGGTTGCAGGGTCAGCATAGCTAGAGTCAGATCCCTTAGCAGCCTGAGAATGAGTGATAGGAAGGGTAAAGGTTGGAGCCAGAGTCAGGCAGTTGGAGAGGAGGAGCAGACTAGAGGAGAAGCTGAGGAGCAGGAGTGGGAGGTCAGAGAGGTGAAAGTTTATTGGCAAGGTCCAGAGCAGTGCTCAGAGATTCCTCAGGTCCAGGTGGCATCGCTAGGAGCATGTGGGTAGGAGAGAAGGAATCAAGAAGGGAGGGTTTGGAGCTGAGGTTTGTAGCAGGTATCTTAAAAGTTCTTATTAATAAAATCAAACCTGGAGCCAGGTATTGGGGTAACTGATGGAAGATTAGAGAGACAGAACAGGCCACAGCTTCCTCACCTCACCAGTTTGTCAGCTGATTCTGTTTCTTCAGACTGGAAGCCTCTGAGTCCTCATGTAGAATGGCTCTCAGCTGAACTGCTGCTAGAAGCCTAAAAGCTTAACCAGCCAAATGCTTCTAGTTTCTGGCCTTCATGCCTTATATATCTTTCTGTTTTTGCCATCACTCCCTGGGATTAAAGGCTCACCTCTTGGGATTAAAGGCATGTGTCACCACACCTGGCTGTTTCCAATATGGCCTTAAACTCACAGAGATCCAGAGGGATTTCTGGTTCTGGAATGCTAAGATTAAAGGTCTGAGTGTCACCATTTTCTAACCTCTGTATCTAGTGGCTGGCTGTTCTCTGACCCCAGATAAATTTATTAGGGTGCACAATATTTTGGGGAACACAATACCACCACAGAGGTTAAAAACTTGGAAATAAAGCACTTGTTTCCATTTGATCATTTGCTGGCAGAAGTTAGATAATTCCTGTAAAATATTGGGGTGCAATGAGTCATTAGACTATTCTTATTGTTATCTAAGGGATATTTAGGCCATTTCTTAGTGCAAAAGAGGGCAAGCTTAGAAGTCTTTCAGTAAGACATTAAACTGAGAGGCTTAAGAGTTTCCAGAAGACATCCCAGGGTAGAGGTAGGAGTAATAGAATTGGAAGTTTTATTTCCCATGACCGCAACAGAGGAAAAAAACAACAACAAAAAACGTGATCCAAGACTACAGTCTCAGGCATCCCTTGCTGAGGTCAAGTGAGGATTGGCAATTGGCTCAAATCATTCAATGCTTCGTTAAGCTGTAGAATGAGGGCCAGGATATACGGATATACATAGCTCAAGGATGGAGGTCCAACAGCAGCAGTCACAAGTCATTCACTGCTTGGTCAAGTGAGAGAATGAGGTATATGCAGCCCAAGGATGGGGGTCTGACAGTGAGAAGGATATCTCAGACCACAGTTGTGGGAAATGGTTAGGGACTAAAGCCAGTGATGGAGGCCATGGACAGGGGTTCCCGCAATCCCAGGAACACCAGAAGGACACTGGACAGTCTAGAGTCATTCCCATGCTTTCAGTGGACTGTTCACACTAGCTGGAAAGGGAAAACTTACCAACTAAAGCAGCTGGTGTTGTGTGAAGCAGTCTGGCAGCTGGGCAAATGGAAAATTAGGCAGTCATAGATAGAGTAAACCTTGGTACAGGGTCCTGGGTGCAGAGTGCTGGGAGAGCCTTCTTTGTCTCAGCGCCAATGTTATTTACTATGTGGCACAGTGTTATTCATAAGTGGCACTGTTTACCATGTGAGAAAAGCCAGGAGGTACAACAAAACCACTATAAGAGTTTATTAAGGGAAGAGAATAGGAAAGATGTGCATAGGCCTATGGGATGACAGTGCAGGAAGAGGGGGAGGAATAACTGGAATCCACTTTTATGGATTCCTCCCATGTATGTACATATGGGCTACGCCACACCTGTGCATAGATTATATGAACATGCTGCATGCAAATTACGTGATCACGAAGCACACAGATTATGTAGGATGTAAGGCCCTTAGGATGACTAAGCAGCTTGCCAGTGCATGTGCAATCATGTATCTGGGGTCGTGGCTAGGAATTCTAACAAAAAAAACATTTTTTTTTTAAATCAATGCCATTATAATGAGAAAATAAAGATAATTTTTATATACATCTTAAAAATGTACCTGGACTTTGCTGATTGGGAAAGATGCCTCGGAAAAGAAAAAAAAAATGCATTCTATTTCCCCAAGCATCCATTTATTTTTCAGAAAAAAAATGTTTAATTTTAAATAACATTGATTCCTGCTTGCTATGAACTTTGTGGTGGTTTGTATAAAATGAAGCCTACAGGCCCTTATGGAGTGTCATTACTAGGAGGTGTGGCCTTGTTGGAAAATATGTGATCTTGTTGGAGGATGTATAGAACTCTCTGCTGCATCTCTAGAACAGTGTGTGCCTGCCTGCCACCATACTTTCTGCCGTGATGATGATGGACTAAATTTCTAAACTGTAAGCCAGCCCCAGTCAAATATTTTCCTTTATAAAGTTGCCCTTATTATGATGTATCTTCACAGCATTAAAACCGTAAGAACTTGGTAGCAGGGACTGGGGTGTTGCTGTGATATGTAGGCCTGACCATGCTTTTTTGGTGGAATATGGACTTCACATTAGAAAAGCAATTGAACACTTTAAGTGGGGCATAATAGGCCATACTAGTAGGAGCCTGGAAAACAGTGATCTGAGGTGATTTGAACTGTAGGGTTCTGACTCAAGAGGTTTCAAGGGAGAGCAATATTGCATGTAGTCTAGAGACCATTCTTGTGATATTTTGGCTAATAACTTGGCTGCTTTTTTCCCTTGTCCAAAAAGTCTCCCTAAGGCTAAATTGAAGAGTTTTAGATTACCATTGGCATAGGAAATTTCAAAACAGCCTAGTATTGGCTTTGTCATGTGGTTATTAGTGTTCACTCTCATGAAGATTTATAATGAAAAAGAGCAAACTGATCAAGGAAAAATACATATTGTATAGATTGAGGAGAAAAGGGATACCAGGAAGTAGATAGGAGCTAAATCCGGTGTTCAAATTGATAAACAGAGAAAGAAAAGTCTGATTTTAATGGAAGTGGTGACCTCAGGGAAAGACCACACCCAGGTAAGCTTCCAACTTGTGAAAAAGAATTAAAGAACAATTTAGGATTTGGTGTGGTGGTACAAACCTTTAATCCTAGGACTCTGGAGGCAGAGGCAGGCAGGTCTCTGAGATTGAGGCCAACCTGGTCTATAGATCAAGTGTCAGGACAGCCACTTTTAGGCAGTTAAGGAAACCATTGAAAACAGAAATCTGGTGAAGATGTAAGTGAATTAAGGAGCCATGTCCCAGCCCAAACAAGCAGCAGAATTCGGCAGCTTTGGCCATGTAGTTCTGGCTTTGAGTCAAGGATAGAAGAAAGGGGTTATAGACTCTCCCTCCATGACTACGGAAAGCTGCTGAGAACAGTTTTGTGTCAGGGGTGTCCCTGAATGGAGGTCCAGAGAGGCCATTGTGTGAAGCTGTGAAGTAGAAAACTGAATTGCCTTGGATACTCCAGGACATTGGAGATGGCAGAGCCGTGGGGTTTCTTGCCAAGTAGAGATGCTAACAGGGAGTAGAACCTGCCCAAGATAAACAAAAAACAAAACAAAACTGTGTTGCACTCAATAAAGCTTAAAGGAGTTGGAGATCTGAAGAGGGTTTTGACTTCAGACATGGGGATGCAGACATTGGAGTTTGCCCAGCTGGTTTTGGTCTTGCTCAGTATTTCCTCACCAGGCCGCCTTTCCTCCCTTTTGAAACAGTAATACATACCCTTAGCCATTGTATGTTGTAAGTATGTGACCTGTTGTTTATTTATTTATTTTATTTTATAGGGAATTACAGTTAAGAGATTGCATGAATATCTGAAGAGACTTTGAACTTTGGACTTTTAAACATTGTTGAGACTGTGATAGACTGTGGGGACTTTTGATGTTGGACTAAATGTCTTTTGCTTTATGCTATTGCTACAATTCTATGAGGGCCAACAAGTGGAATGTGGTGTTTTAAATAGGGATGTGCCCCATAGATTCATGTGTTTGAATGTTTGGTGCATAGGGAGTGACACTATTGGGAGGTATGGCCTTATTAGAATAGCTGTGGCTTTATCAGAGGAAATGTGCAACTGTGGGAGCCGACTTTGAGGTCTCATATGCTCAAGCTACATCTAGTGTGGTACACTGTTCACTTCCTGTTGCCTGTGGATTAAGATGTAGAACTCTCAACAACTTCCCCAAAACCATGTCTGCTAGTACACCACCATGTCCCACCATGATGATAATGGGCCAAACCTCTGAAACTACAAGCCATTCCCAATTAATTGTTTTTCTTTGAGAGTTTTCATGGTCATGGGTTTCTCTTCATAGCAATAGAAACTCTTACTAAGACAGGATCCTGGCACTGAGAGAAGTGGACACAAGCCCACATTAACATTGCACATGCTTTCTCTAACTTGCAAATGAATAGTATTTTTTTTCCAAGAGAGTTCAATGGTGATACAAACCACTTTTAAGGACATATCCCTTGACCAACAGTACATAGCCAACACAAAATGAGCTCAATGGCAAATGTGGAATTTCTTTATTTCATAAGGCTTTTTCAGAAATTTTGTCTTTTTTATTTAAAGCTTATAGGTCCTTTGTGTATATATTATGGTTTCTGATTTTCTGTTTTTATGGGATTTCTCTGTATGCAGATGTGTGTGTCTCTATGTTTCTTGAACTTTTCCTTTAGCTATTTTTCTTTTGTTTTGTCTTATATAATTAAATTAAAATTATCATTATTTGGGGGTACCTATTTATATGTTAATGACAGAGTGAAAGAAAGGGTATGGATTTAAATGGGTGGAGAAGTGAGGAGGATCTAGTAGGAGTTGGGGGATAGGAAATCATAATCAAAATATATTGTATCAAAATATATTGTATCAAAATATATTTTAACTAATAAGCAAATTATATCCTTATGTACTATATGCTCATTAAAATAATTATACACTACTTTATGCAACTATGTTTTAATTCTTGTAGAAATAAAACTTGATATTACAGAAAAATATTCACAAGAACATCTTTGTACATTTTGGAGTGAATGTTTATCATCTTTTATTTTCATTTCAATCACTTAGTACTTTTTTATATAGAAGATTAAATTATATAAGAAGATTATATAACATTCTTTCTTTAAATCCACAACATCTAAATGTTTCCATCATATATAAAGGATAACTAACTGAGTACTTGGTTGAAAATTATTTTTCTTTTTCTCTGTCAGCATTTCCAATACACCAATGCTTTCTGAATACCAAGGTATCTACTGAGAAATTTGCTGAGAACTTTTTAAAAATTCCTTTGTAAATGAAGAATTCCTTTTCACACTGCTCTTTAGATTTCGTCCTTTGTGTTTGTCTTTTGACAGACTGATTACCATATGTGTGTATGTACATCTCTTTGAATTTTTCCTAAGTGAATTGAGGAAAGTTTTGTTATGTATATTAATGATTCTATACAAATGTCGGTATTTTGCTGTCATTATTTGTTCAAATATTTCTTCTAGCACTTCCAGTCCTCTTACCTTTAGTGACCTCTATTGTGTGCAGTTTCTCTGCTTGATGGCTCTTTTCTGATATCTCAGTTCTGTTCATTTTCCTCATTTAACTTTTATTCTGTTGCTTGATTAGATAATCTCCATTCTTTTGTTGAGCTTGCCTAATTTTATAATTTCAATTTCTTGTCTTTTTAAAAACCAGAATTTCATTTAAAGTATTTTGTCACCATATGAGTATTCATATGATAATATATCACATTCATTCTTTCCCTAACTGCTTCAGACATGGCTAGAATCCTTGAGGGCAGCTATATAAAATATTACTCATAAAATATTTGCTTAGTAATTCCAGGGTCTATTCTTCTCTGTTGCTTTAGCGTATATTCCTCTCAGTTTTCATCCTTCATGCCCTTGAATGAAACAAAGAGCTACACCATCAGTAACTTGATGCTGTAGATCAAACTTATACTTTATGCAGTAATTCTACCAATATAGTACAAATGTAAATATGAATGTATGAGTTATAAAAATCAGTGAATTTGAAAGCATATTCTCATGGCAATCGAAACTGCCTTTAAGGATATAGAACAATTTTTTTAAAGTTTTTTCTCAGCCATTTGTGTTTCATCTGTTGAGAATTCTCTGTTCAGTTCTGTATCCCATTTTGATGGAATAAATTGTTTTTTGATTAACAGATTTTTGAGTTTTTGAATATTCTAGATACTAACCTGTCAGATATATTTCACCCATTCTATAAGCTGCCTCTTTGAATCATATTGTGCTTTACTATACAGAAGCTTTGTGGCTTCATGGGTTCTTGTTTATTAATTTTTGGTCTTAATGTCTATGCTATCAAAGTCCTGTACCAAAAGATTTTCCTGTGACAATGAGTCCAAATCTATTCCTTTATTTCTCTTCTATAATGTGTGTATGTGTGTATGTATGTGTGTGTGTGTTTCATATGAAGTTTAATTAATTTGTCAATATTGGTGAATAATTGTTTTAGAATTTTAGTGGGGATTGCAATGAATATGTATATTGCTTTTAGGTGAATGGTCATTGTCAAACATTAACTCTATGATCCCTGAGCATGGGAGACTTTTCCATTGTCTGATGTCTTTTTCAATTTCTTTCTCTAGCATCTTAAAGATTTTTATTATACAAGTCATTCACTTGCATGGTTAGAATTATTCCAAGATATTTTTGAGGCAAATTCAAGAGGTACTACAACTTTGAGTTTTTCCTCAACATACTTGTAATTTGTGTATAGGAAGACTACTGATTTTTGTATGTTCATTTTATATCCTGATTCTTTACTGAAAGTATCAGCTAGTCTCTTGTTGAATTACTAAAATCTTTTATATATAAATCTATATCTTCTGCAAATGACAATAGTGCTCAATGTCCTTAGCATCCAAGGAAATGAAAATTTAAACTACTTTGAGATGTTACTTTACCCAAGTCTTAATGGCCAAGATTAATAAAAGAAATTACAAAAGATCCTAGTGAGATATGAAAAAAAGGAAAAACTTATTCATTGCTGGTGTGGGTGCAAACTTTTACAGCTATTATGGAAATCAGTATAGTAGTCATTTAAAGCACTGAAAATAAGTCTACTACAAGATACAGTTTACCATTCTTGGGTATATACCCAAAAGACATTAATAATACTACTACAGAGGTATGAATTCATCAAGTGAATAATTGCTCTATTATTTAGTTTGCTTTTTGAGACAGGGTTCTCTGTGTAGTCTGGCAGTCCTGGAACTCCCTTTGTAGACCATGCTGGCCTCAAACTCAGAGATCTACCTGCCTGTGAATCCTGAGTGCTGGAAATAAAGGTATGTGTCACCATGTCTGTCTTGTTGCTCTATTCATAATAGTCAGAAACTGAAAATAACATAGATGTCAGTCATGGGATAAATGAATAATGAAAATGCCATACATTTACACAATGGAATATTACTCAGCTGTTAAGAAAATAAATAATGTAAGTTGAAGGCAAATAAATGGAGCAAGAAACATTCATCATAAATGAGCTAACTCAGGCATAGAAAGGCATTCAAATACAAATTGAATATTTTCTTTTTTGTGCCGATGTTAGCTTTTGTTTTAGATATATGTGTTATATTCAAAATACCCACAGAGACTAAATTTCTCTGTGGGAGCAGGGAGGAGGAAGGGATCTTTAAGGAAGGGCAAATAGAATACAGTGTTATAAATGGATAAGGAGGAAATAGAATACCATAAATGAGGTGGGAGATGAGAGGTAGAAGAAGGGTAATGAGGGAGGTATAACTAATACTAAAAGCCATTTGAAAATGCTACATTGAAACATATTTACAGTGATATTTTATTTGCACTGAAATGTGATTTTATTTGTATATTAATAAAATTGCCTTGGGGTCAGAGCAAGCCATAGCAGAAGCTGGGTGGTGGTGGTGGTGCACACCTTTAGTTCCAGCACTTGGGAGGCAGAGCTAGGCAGGATCTCTATGTGTTCAAGGATACAGCCAGCATGGCAACACATGCCTTTAATCTCAATACCAACCATAGAAGACCGGGAGGTCTGTATAGACAGGCAGTGATGGGGAGGTCTTGTGACTGGGTTTACAACCAATGAGAAGACAGAAAAGAAAGTCTATATCAAAGACAGGACACAGGAAGTAGGCCTCTTGCAGAGAGGAAAGACAGCAGAAGCAGTGAAGGATAAGGTTTTCAGCTCTCAGCTATTGCTCTGACCTCTTGTCTTTTAACTCTGCAATTGGCTCTGTGTTTCTTATTTAAAAAGATGGTTACATCTATACATATTATTTTAGAATCTTCCTAAAATAGATACATCATATATCATTGAAATTTAAATAGAGTTACCACATAGTTGGGAAGACAATATCCCAACTAATCATCATATGATACCAAATAAAACCAGGATATACCAAAATTAGATTTTAATTTTTGAGTCATTGGCCAAAGGGGCTTCATAAAGGCCACCCAAACATGTAGGCTTGTGACAATGCTATTGGTTACCCTTCACACCACAGTGGTTAGATGCTATTGCTCAAGTCACTACATGCTTGGGTCATTGAAGACAGAGAAATCAAGCTGGATCTTCACAAGAAGATTCACCCTAACTAACTTGTGTTGATTCTACTAAAAGGCACCATATATGCTACCAGATTAGAAAAGTAATCATCAGTCTTACCCGGATATGAACCCTGCTAGCTACAATAGCCATCTGCCAAGAAGATATACCTACTGGTCCAATAGTGCCACAGGTGTTTTGGGAGTAACCAGAGTAACCAGCATCCTTTGATTGGACTTCTGGCCATTCCATAAGGTGTAACTCATACCTGACACTGGTAATGAGGTCACAAAACCATGCCAATATAGGTCATGACAGAGGTTCTCAACCCTCTTCATGCTGTAACTCTTTAAATATACTTCCTCATGTTTTGGTGTCCACCAACCATAAAATTATTTCATTGTTACTCCATAACTGTAATTTTGCTACTGTTGTGAATTGTAATACAAATATCCAATATTCAAAATATCTGATATGTGAAACCTGTGGGGGTCAGACACACAGGTTGAGAACGACAGGGTTATGGGATCTAATGGAAAACCTACTACTACAATTCTGTTCAATGAACATAGTAACAAAATGACTCCTAAGACACATTACCATAGTCTTAGATCATTACATCACTGAACTTTCATCACAGAATCTTCTTGCCATAGATTATAAGTAACAAAGAGATCCATAGCTAGAAAATGAGCACAGAATCAGAGACCATGGAGTACTCAGACATAAATGAGACATCTGTATTACAGACTTCTCCCAATAAAGGTTCAGGAATAAATATGGAAGTATAAGCTGAAAGATTCTAGGAGACAGATATGGTAGATTTCTCCAAGGAAATGGCATTTTCCAAATACAACAGGTCTGCCGCCCATACAAACTCATCTCTTGTGCCAGTATGCATATGCTCCATGCAAGATCAAACCAGATCTAATCCCATAGCTGATTGGAGACAGTCAATTTTCTTTCCAAGGGTTTCTACTGATTAGTGACCATGATCTAGTGGAAGGCCACATATCCTCCAGTACATGGAAAGCATCAACTGGGCATGATTGGTTAAAAAAAATAGGGCACAAAGTTAGGTGAGTAAATAAGTGGAGATGAATCTGGGACAGATGGGGAGGGAACAAAAATGACTAGAACACGCTGTAAAAAAATTCTGGAAGAACATACATATCTGTAAGACTAATGGTTTCCCTTATAATTTTGATTTTTATAATCATTATTAGAATCACAATTACAACTGTTAAACTTATATAAGCAAAAGTATTTTTAATAAATATTTAATATTTAACCCTTGAAAAATCCCATATTTGTCTTTTCCCTGTGATCACACAGTTTTCTTCCATTGGCCCCATGATTAATCCAGATATCTTTATTCAAATATAAGTTCCAATCAGATATGTTTTATAAAATATTTTTACAGCTTATAGATTGTCTTTTCACACTATACCAGCATAGAGCAAAAGCTTGTCATTTTCTCCAGGAGTTTTTAGCTCCCTGTAGTTCCTCAGTAAAGGATGTCACCTTATAATTCTACTTCAGGTATGACAAAATGGTGGCAGACTCTACTTTGTGAGTGTTTTGTGCAGATAACTATGACATAGAATGGGTTCAGTGCATGCTGTGGGCCACAAAAATATAACATAAGAACTCAGTTGGTTATGGCAAAGTCACTACCCTGAGGGATTAGGGAATTCCTCCAGAGGAAGCCAAATTCCAAGGAGTTTTTGGTGTTATTTGGCTTATTATATATCAGCTGTATTCTGTTATGAAAATCATGTGTGCCTTCATAGTTTTCCCAGTTGACTTTTCCCTAAGAAGAGCTAACAGTGTGGACTGATCACTCTCTGGACATACACATTCCAGGTATTTGGAGAACAACCTCAGGAAAGGCTTTCTCTGGAATCAGATATCTCCCTTAGCCACTTTCAAGGACTAACAGTGATAACAGCCCACATGCAAGTCTCCTGACTTAAGGTAAATTCCACAAGGAGACACTGTCTAGGTCAGGTGGACATTAAGTAATAGCTTTACACAGTTTATCTAGGACCCTCCCTTCTTAACTACCTCCTTTTGCAAACCTTACCTCTAGTTCCAGATCTCCCTTTAACTATTACCAGAGGCTTCTAGCTGTACACTAGGGACTGAACACAACTTCCCCCACCCTGCAGATAAATGGCAGATAGCTTGGACAGATAGGAGCCACAGGAAAAAAAGAAGGCAGTTTTATTTTCTTCCATTGACCTAGAAACTTATAGATACTTAACATTTTCTACTAATCACATTTAAGACTATAGTTGAGCACAAAAGATCCCTCTTCTTAGATATTACCCAAACTTAGCATTTAGTTAATTCATTTCCCAACTGGTCACTTCCATTTGAAGTTGCAAATGATAATTAATGGTTATTGCCTCTCTGTGTGATTCTTATTACCCCTCCGTTTGTCCCTGGAAGCCTGGCTTTATACTGCCAAGGGATTACTGCTTGTAAGTGTATATATACCAGGACTTCTAGGGCACAAGAGATGGAGAAGAGAATGGAAGAACTAGATGGGTAAGTACTTGAGAGGAACAAACTGAGATGGGAAAGTATTGGTGAAATTATTAAGGCCACTCCACATAGTTAAAAGGAAGGTTTATTTTGTGGGGTAACTTACAAATGAAGGGATAGGTTGCAGGGTCTGGGAAAGGTATGGTGCAGTCCGGTGGTGTTCTCTGGAGAACTTTGCTTGGTCTACCTCCAGCATCCAGGGTCCTGGAACCAAAAGAAGCCTCTTCTCTGGATCCTGGGTCTTCAGCATCGTCCCCCAGCCTTGCCTTGTAGGCGTAACCATTACCAAAGCCTCAATAGGGTTTGGAACTTCCAGGCCAAGGCTGGAATGGCTACCCACTACATCTCCCCCTTTTGTCTAAATAAGAAGGTTCTAACCTAATACAAGACTATATACAAAGAAATGGTCATCAAATATTATCCAGGAGTAATGAGGGATAATGACCTAGATAAGTTGGAATTACAATCAATGCAAACAATATCAAGCAAAAAACTCATACTAAAATCCAGGGAAGTCTAGATCATGGGTAGGTGGCACGTTACAAAGATCATTCTAAAAGGTGTCCTATCACGTATATATATATGTTATACAACATTATATATATATGTGTGTGTGTGTATATATATATTATGTTGTAACTATAACTGCTAGTCTTCAACCTCATCAAAGACCTGAAAAGGAATATAATACCTGAGAAATGGGAGGACACAAGCAATTTTTGGGAGTCTTGCAAGAGTACACAGAGACAGCTGGCAGCCTGGACAGTCACCTAATGTTTCTCAGTGTCATTGGTGCATTCAAATTGGCTACAGGCCTAGAGTTTCTGACAGACCATTTTCAGAAGCAGGAATTCTGCAAGACCATCTTACCCTGTCTTGACAAAGTACGGTGGTCGCTTTCCTTGTGTTCCGCTTGTCCACAAAGGACAGCATTTATACTGTCAGCAGTTGAGACAAGGGCAGTTCTTTGCCCAGTAGGCCATTTTGTGCCAAGAAGACAAACTTCCAAATAGAAATGTTGTAGAAGCCCAACATTCTCTTGGGATCAAATTGGTGCTTCCAGGAGCAATTGTCTCTCACATCAACAGAATTCTAAGTTATTTAAATGCCATATTCTCTAGGTCCATGAAGTGTTTGAAGATTACCTGTCCATCTGACATATGTATTTATAAATCTGGATAACCTAACTAGCATAATTATAGAGATGACAAGCATAGGTGACAATAAATCTATAAGTCTTATCTACCTAAACAACCTTAGGACTAAGGCTTCATATAAACAAAGCAAACAGTCTGTAAGCAAATGTACAGTAAAAGGACAATGACTTTAAAATTGTGACAATACACAAAGTATCTTTAACAGAGTTATGAATGTATAGTGCAATATGCAATATGATAATAATCCTAAATATATATCAGTATACAGAATATCTTAAACAGAAGTAGAACATACATACAGTATGACAGATATAAATTTACATTTGTATCAATATACAAATATTTCAAATAAGAGTAAAAATATGTGTACATTATAACAAACATAGTTCTGTATTTGTATCAATATACAAATTATCTTAAATAGGAATATAAAAAGTTTATATTTGTATCAACATATAAGAATTCATAACAGTGCAAATTATCTAAGGCAGCTATTTTACTAAATTTGTTTACTAATGTATACGATAGTCTATCATAATATCTTATACCTATCAATTCCATTTATTCTTTTCCCTTTTTTTTGAGACATATTTTCTTTCCTTAAGGAGAGGACTGAGTTTAACAGTTTTTTTCACCCCCAACCCTAGAACCATCATCCATAACCCTGAGAAATATGAAACCTTAGGGAGAAGTGGTGTTGTTTTCTTAGAACTGCTTCCAGCTGTTTAGGGGGCGATGGTATCTCTGTTGGGTATTGTGAGAAAGTTCAGATAGTTAAATCTCAGTTAGACTAACTGTAGATTCTGCAGCAACTCTCAGAGTAATTGGTAAGATTGTCTGAAATTCTGGCAAGAAGTGTAGTATGATGATTATAATTACCATGGCATCATTCTGGATTGGGTAGAGTTGTTGTTGTTGGGGTCCCATCTTCCTTCTGGAGACTTCAGAGATTGCTATTGAAAAAACTTATTTTTTTATCAGAATGGAAGGTTTGGATTTAAAGATGACATAATATGTAAGAAAGGATTCTGAGAAATCAAGAGTAAGCATGGAGAGAATTAGAATCTTGAAGACAATGGTCCCTTATAATTGGTTTCCTTCTGTCTCACATCAGAGGGCTCTTCTGACATGGGACTGAAGAATCTCTCAACCTATTCTTTTATCAATATGCTTGGGTTTAGAGAAGGAGTGAGCCAATTTCATCTCCAAAGCCAGCTTGGTTTATAATTAAATTAGAACCACAACTATTCTAGATTGATAGAGATATAGATGTTAGACAGTGATATTGTATCCTGTGTAGATTGGTACCAATAGATTCATTCTTTCTCCTGTAAACATCCGGATATTCAAGGCCTTATGATTTCTGGAAGATGGGTATTTCCATTATCCTGGAAAGACAAAAACAGAACCCTACCACAACCTTTGATTGTTAAATTTTTCTTACAACTTGAAGAGATGTCACATTGGTGGATGATCTTTTACTTCTCCTCAAGGGGTTTCTCTTGTTCGAATCGAACTTTTATTAATTTTGTTGGTATCCATAGCTTTTCTTCTCCTGCAGAAACAAAAGCAAAACCCCTTCCCCAATGTAGGACATATCCAGGTTTCCATTCTGAGTTCAACACATCTTTGAAACAAATCGGTTGGTTTAGCTCAGGAGTTTTGTCTGTCGTCCAAGGTCTCTCCGCAGCTGTTGTTCCTTTCTCATCAGCATTGAGAAAATTCAAGGTTAATAAAGCACTATGCAATCTATCTCTAGGAGTCATTGTTGCCTGTTGCTGTTTATTTAGCATATCCTTTAAAGTTAGATTGGATCTTTCTATGACTGCTTGGCCTGTGGGATTGTGTGGTATACCTGATTGAAGGGCTAGAAGAGAATACTAGAGGAACAAAATGGAAGATGAAGAAGAGTCAGATGGGGAAGTCCTAGCTGGGCAAGAACAAGGTGGAAAGGATCTAGATGAGGCAGAATTAATATGAGAGAATTAAAATAGAACTTTAGAGGGAGCAGTAGATAAACATAGAGATAAATCAGGCCAGAAAGGAGCTAGGCATGAGAACAGAACTGAATCTGTGTATATAGGATGTTATGCCAGAGGAATTAAAGCAAGTGGACTATAGAGGTTGGTGTGTTGAGATTCTATTTCCCAAAAATAGTCCTTGCCATTAGCAGTTCTGTCTCCTGAGCCCCTGGGATGTATAATATTAAGAATGGTCCCTCTAATATTATACAAGAAGTGCAATGACTTTATCTTGTTTGGAAGACACTTTCACAACAATCCTCTCCAACCTATGTTTTTTGTTTCCTTTCTATTCCATTTTCCATGTTGTTCTCTGAGCACAGTGGAGGAAGTTATGTTAAAGAAATGTGCTGTCTAGGTCTGATTACTCCTTGATCACACATCTTTTGGACTTGGATCAGTTGTGAGTCTATATTAACCACTGCCTACTGGTTGAGGGGGCTTTTCTGATGTAGCTGATCAAAAATTATTCATGTTCCACTCATTCTCACGCAATACATCTTAATTAAACTCAGTGGGGGATTAATAAGACATCAAAATAGGAGATTTGTTGGGAAGAAGGATTTCCTTAGAAAAGGACTGGAGATGAGACTGTAGTGGACATGAAAATGCTTCAAACTCACTACATACATGTATGACACTGTCAAATAGGAAATACACAAATAAATAAATATTCCAAAAATGCTTATTATTTTCATGAAATCCAATTCAGCATGTGCTCCTTTTTTCAGATGAGGATTTGTTTCAATGTTCTCTTCCAATAAATATTTGCTTAAAAACTATACATTTTCTTAAATTTGCTTCTAGAATATTGATAACCTATTTTTATTATTTCGATCAAATTTTGAACAATGGAATTAATTCTTTTCTGGGAGTTCTTGACAGCATTACTGTATCTTTCTCAGAAGATGGCATTTCACAACCTTTTCTTCTTCCCATGTCATATGCTATGTTGCCAAAGTCTTAAAAAGGATTGTCTTAGGTAGGGGTTCTATTGCTATGAAGAGATACTTGATCGCAGCAACTCTGACAAAAGAGAAACATTTAATTTGGGTGGCTTACAGTTTCAAAGGTTTAGTTCATTATCATCATGGTGAGACATGAGGGCATGCAGGCAGACATGGTGGTGGAAAATGAGCTGAGAGTTCTACATCTTGATCCATAGGCAATAGGAAGGAGTCTGTCTGTTATACTGAGTGTGACTTGACCATAGGAGACTCAAAGCTTGCCACCACATTGCTATACTTCCTTCAAAAAGTACATACCTACTCCAAAAAGGTCACCTCCTAATAGTGCTACTTCCTATGAGCTTATAGGAGCCAATTACATTACAAACTACTATGTTGCACTCCTTGGCCCCCATAAGCTTGTAACAACATCGAAATGCAAAAGGTATTGACTTCTACTTCAGAAGTCCCTGTAGTTTATCACAGTCTCAACAGTGTTTTAAAATGCAAAATTCAAAGTCTCTTTTGAGATTCATGTAATCTTTTATCTGTAATCCACTTTAAAATCAAAATCACAAAGCAGATCACATACTTTCAACATATAATGGCACATGATATACATTACTGTTCTAAACCATGAAGGCAGCACAGTGAGTAAAGACTGGACCAAAACAAGACCAAAAACCAGCTGGGCAAACTCCAAACTCTGCATCTCCATGTCTGATGGCAAAACCCTCTTAAGATCTCCAACACCATTCAGCTTTGTTGAATGCCACACACACTTTTATTTCTTGGGCTGTTTCTACTCCCTGTTAGTAGCTTTCATTGGCAATTAACCCACAGCTCTGGCACCTAAACATCCTGCATTCTCCAACACAATCCAGGCAATGATCTCTCTAGGCTTCCATTCAAGGACATCCCTGACACATGCCTGGCCTTAGCAACTTTCCTTAGTTGCAGAGGAAGATTCCATAATCCCTTTCTCTGTGCATAACTCTTAAAGCCAGAGCCAGGTAGCTAAAACTGCCAAGTTCTGCTGCTTGCTAGGGTTGGAATATGCCTCCCTTTGTTCAATTATACCTTCACCAGCTTTCTATTTTTGATAGTTTACTTCACTGCCTAAGCTTGGCTCTCCTGGAACTTGCTCTGTAGACTAGGCTGGCCTTGATCTCAGAGATCTTGCAATTACATTTTTCACAACATTTCTATTTTCCATGGCTTCCTTCACTGCCTAAGTTTGGCTGTTCTAGAACTTCCTCTATAGACAAGGTTAGCCATAAACACAGAGATCTACCAGCCTCTACCTTCCAAATGCTGGGACTAAAGGTGTGCACCATCACACTGGCTCTAAGCTATTTTATTCTTTTCTCAAGTTAGAAACTTAGCTGGGTCATATCTTGCCCTGAGGTCAACACTTCCTTTAGTCAATCTCTTAATCTGTTTATCTCATTGAATAAAGAATTTAGCTCCATTCTATTTTCTAGTGATTTTTTTTCTAAAATTGTGCATTTTGTATTTATTTCTACACTTTTCACCTTTTCATTATAAATCTTCATTAGAGTTCACACTAATAACTGCACAATAGAGTCTATACTGGGCTATTTTGAGATTTGAGATTATTGTGCCAACAGAAGTAAGTCAAATCTCTTCACTTTAGCCTCAAGAAGACTCTGAACAAGGGCAAAAAGCAGTCACATTTTTCTTCTAAATATCATAAGAAAGATCTCTAAGCAACATTCTAAAATTCTTCTCCTCTGAAACCTCTTGAGCCAGCCCTCTACAGTTCCAATCATTCTCAACACCATTGTCTTCCATGATCCTACTAGGATGGTCCATTAAGCAGTGCTTAAAGCATCCTACTACTTTCCTGACCCAAAGTACAAAAGTCCAAATTTCTTCAAGCAAAAATATGGTCTGACCTATCACAGCAATACCACAGTCCCTGGTACCAACATCTGTCTTAGTGTTTCTATTGCTGTGAAGAGACAAAATGATCATGGCAACTCTTATAAAGAAAAACATTTAAGTGGGTGGCTTACAATTTCAGAGATCTAGTCCATTATCATCATGGTGAGAAATGGCAGCATACAAGCAGACATGGTGCTAGAGCTGATAATTCTCCATCTTGATTTTTCAGGCAACAGGAAGTGAACTGTTTGTCACACTGAGTATAACTTGAACAAAAGAGATCTCAAAGCAAGTCCATACCTACTCCAACAAGGCTCCTAATTGTGCCACTCCCGATGAGCTTAAGGGGACCAATTGCTTTCAAACTACCACAGAGATGGTAAAATATTTTATTTAGGAACAATATAGATAATTTTAAGGTAGAACTCCATTTTTAATATTTACCTATATAGGTTAATATTTATTTTAAAAGTTAACCAGATTTTGTATCACTTAATGGAATTATCAATCATATTCTATAATTTCCCCTATATTATTTATTGCTGTCCCATTGTGATTATCATTGGTTACTTAATGGTCTCTCCTTTTCAATAAAAATTCTGAACCTAGGTTGTTAGGTTAATGATGAATTATATTAGTTTATAGTCAATAATGAACTATATTTTAAGTAAAGAAAAAAACTAGGAATTCTAGACTATTTATAACTTGAAAAAAATCCATTAGAAAATACAAAATAGAATCAAAATAAATATTTGATAATTACAGTAACATCAACTCCCACCTGTCATAGTTAGGGTGACAATAAGTAGTTTATAATACAATTTATGAAACTGACATATCAAAAAGTAGATCAATGATTAATTCTATTGCAAAAGTTATTTGGAATACTATTTTTGAATGAGACACTATAAAGTCACATTTTAAAATTGTTTGATCATTTTTAAGTAAAAGATGTAAATAAATAATCAAACATTTCATTGTTGCCTGGCATTAGAGAATTCATGAGCTTTTTAATTTTAAAATGTTTTGCTTGGCAATTATTTACTTTGAGTAAGTCAAAATAGTTTCTGTAAATGTCCTCTTTTATGAATGCTAAGTTGACATTTGAAAGTATATTTGAGGATCTTTACATTATTCTTTGGTTTGTAATATTTAGGTAAACATTTTGAGAACAACACTGGAGAAGAGTAAATCTAAATTCATGTTCTTGTAGTCTGATGATTTTTACAGAGTTATTTCAAGAGATGCTCTATTCCACCTCTAATGAAACTATTCTATCATGTAGCAATCCAAAAGAACATACCAATATTTTTCTATGATAAAACAATTTGACAGGATGACATGTACAAATTTTCTTGTTAAATTTTCTTCCTAAGGACATATTGAATTTAAAAGTATCTGATATTTGCAGTTACTAAGACTTAAATTTATCATCACTACTAATTACATTGCTTGAAAATGTGGAGGAGAATCTTAGAGATGTGAGGGAGGAGACAAATATGACCAAAATACATTGTGTGAAATTTTCAAAGAAAAAGTAAAAACGTTTTTTCATTTTCAATATGTGAGGGGTAATAATTTTACCTATTCTTCTCCATTAAAATAGCTCACCTATTGAACCTTTAACTCTTCACACATTTTCATATTTTGTTTCAATTTCTTGTTCTATATTTTTCTTTCTGAAAGCTTATGTTATTTTATTCAAGATCTATAAGTAAAACTACTAACATTTTCTTGGTAAATGTTATTTATGTTTTGATGTTCCCTTAGGACATCACATACTTATGGGTCAAAGTGTCATACACTGATTTTTATTTTACTCTCACAGTCTAATCTAATATGTCAGAAATGCAACTTAAATAACAGTATGCAGGGTTTCTTATTTATAACTGTACCTTAGTTTACATTGCGCAACCTCTCTCCATGCCTCTTCCAACCATATTCTACACATGTACAAGTAAATATCATTATATGCTAATATTTAGCAACACATATATTACTGTTGATAACTCATATTCTGCTACATGTAGTTATCTTAATTTCATAGTATGGCATTCCTGCTCCATAGTTACATTTACTTCCAAATCCTCTATAATCCATCTCAAATCTGCTACAAAAGTATAAATGGACTGTATGATCAGACTGGTGACACACATATAGTTGTAAAGGGAAAATCTAACAAAGCTCTCAAGGCTAAATTATCTCCTGGTGTAGCCACAGCTCTACTTTTTGTTCAGAAACTAAAATTTACGTTTCGTTTCTTTTATGATTAATAGATATCAAAATAGAATGTATGATATGCAATCATGTATGTTACAAAGTGTTCACCCCTTGGGATTTATAAGTTAGTGAGATTCACAGGTATTTTGGAAAATTAAGACAATAACAATTTTTTGTAAATATTGTTATATTGATAGTATCAACTGACTTATCATTCTTTTTTACTTTTTATTTTTTTATTTTTATTTTTTTCTTTATTATTATTATGTGTTTTAAATTTTATGCATCAGCCATGGATTCCCCTGTCCTCTTCACTCCCGCCCCCACCACCACATTCTCCCTAGCCCCTCCCCTCCATTCCCATGTCCTCCAGGATCAAGGCACCCCTGGGGATTCATTTAAACCTGGTGGATTCAGTACAGGCAGGTCCTGTCACCTCCTTCCAGACTGAGCAAAGTGTCCCTGTGTAAGCCCAAGGTTTGAAACAGCCAGCTCATGCACTAAGGACAGACACTGGTCCCACAGACTGGGTGCCTCCCAAACAGATCAAGCTATTCAATTGTCTCACTTATCCAGAGGGCCTGATCCAGCTGGGGGCTCCACAGCCTTTGGTTCATAATTCATGTGCTTCCATTCGTTTGGCTATTTGTCCCTGTGCTTTTTGCAATCTTGGATTCAACAATTCATGCTCCTACAGACCCTCCTCTTTCTCGACAGTTGGACACCTGGAGTTCCACCTGGGTCCTGGCTGAGGATCTCTGCATCCTCTTCCATCAGTTATTGGATGAGAGTTCCAAGATGACTGTTAGGGTCTTTAGTCATCTGATCACCAGACTAGGTCAGATCAGGCTTTCTCTCGACCATTGCCAGCAGACTATAGAGGATGTATCATTGTGGATTTCTGGGGACCTCTCGAGCACTCTGCCTATCAAAAAGACAAAGCGACAGCCTACAGAATGGGAAAAGGTCTTCACCAACCCCACATCTGACAGAGGGCTGATATCCAGAATATATAAAGAACTCAAGAAATTAGACATCAAAATGCCCAACAGTCCAATTAAGAAATGGGCTATGGAACTAAACAGAGAATTCTCCACAGAGGAAGTTCAAATGGCTGAAAGACATTTAAGGAATTGCTCAACATCCCTAATTATCCGGGAAATGCAAATCAAAACGACTCTGAGATACCACCTTACACCTGTCAGAGTGGCTAAGATCAAAAGCACAGAAGACAGCTTATGATGGAGAGGATGTGGAGCAAGGGGAACTCTCCTCCACTGCTGTTGGGAATGCAAGCTTGTACAGCCACTTTGGAAATCAATATGGCACTTCCTTAGAAAATTGGGAATCCCTCTCCCCCGAGACCCAGCTATAGCACTCTTGGGCATATACCCAAGGAATGTTCAATCATACCACAAGGGCATTTGCTCAGCTATGTTCATATCAGCTTTGTTTGTAATAGCCAGAACCTGGAAACAACCTAGATGCCCTTAAACTGAAGAATAGATAAATAAGATGTGGTACATATACACAATGGAGTACTACTCAGCAGAGAAAAACAATGGCATCATGAGGTTTGCAGGCAAATGGATGGATCTAGAAAAAATCATCCTGAGTGAGGTAACCCAGACTCAGAAGGACAAACATGGTATGTACTCACTCATAGGAGGATGCTAGATGTAAAACAAAAATGACTAGACTGCTACACAACTCCAGGGAGGCTACCTAGAAAACGGGACCCTAGGAAAGACCCAAGGATCACCCAATGACAGAGAAATGGATGAGTTCTACATGAACAACCTGGACGACAGTGGGAGTAATGAAGGGCAAGTTTTGCGGGAAAGAAAGCTTAGGGAAGCAGGAGATCCCAGCTGAATCAAGAACAGAAAGGGAGAATGAGGAACAACAGACCATAATAAATGAAGACCACATGAGAACAGGAATAGACTTATCATTCTTAAGAGAAGAATTAAGTGATCCAGCCTGAGACCCATGCTCCAAGAGTGAGTCCACCCCAACACTGTCTGGAGCACAAGGACACAGAGGCTAGATAGCCCAGAGAGAGACTTAGCACAGAACTGTACATGACTGGATGAAAAAATGTCAATATTATAATGATTGCTAATGATTTTCTGCTATACTTATAGATTGGTGCCTAGCCCAATATTCATTATAAAGGCTTCATTCGGCAACTGGTGGAAGCTGATGCAGAGACCCACAGTCAAATATTAGGCTGAACTTAGGCAATCCTGCTGTAGAAAAGGAAGAAGGGTTATAGGAGACAGAGGGGTCCAGGGCATCACAAGAGAACCCACCTGGCCTTACAGAGTCTAAACTGACAACCAGGTAGGCTGCGTGGGACTGACTAGGCCCTCTGAATATATGTGACAGTTATCTAGCTTGGTCTTCTTGTGGGACTTCTAACAGTGGGAGAAGGGAATGTCTCTGACTCTTTTGTTGGCTTTTGGGACCCTATATTTCAAATTGGGTTGCCTTGCCCAATGGTTCTACAACTTGATATGCCATGTTTTATCAATATCCATGTGAGACTTGCCCTTTTCTAAAAAGAAACAGAGGAGTGGATGGGGGAAGCCAAGAGGAGGTTGGGAGCAGGATTGGGAGGAGAAGAGAGAGGGGAAACTGTGGTTGGGATGTAAAATAGATAAGTAAATAATAATAAAAATAATATAAGACAATCATCATTAAGTTATTAAGCTTTTGATACTATCTGTATTTAAACATGAAACTCGAAATTTTAAAATTGTTATTAGAGCAAGATAATTGAATAGTTTGAGTGACTGAAGAAGTCAGGAGGCAAAAAAAGGTTCATGATACATGAGAGGAGAATGCTTTTAGGTAAGGAGGAACAAATTCAAAACAAATATGATGGATAAGAAGAGGAAAGAAACCTGGGGGATAAAAAGTTTAAATAGGAATATGGTTCAAAGTTAGGAGAAAGGTGGAACTTGAGAAAAAGGTAAGCCTAAACTGAAGTTGTGTGGAAAAAACATGTTGAATCCTTCTACTATATAAACTAAAACATATAATAAAATGAGTTTGAATGGAGGTTTCCATACATAGGTTTGTAACATTGCTAGAATATATAATTTTAAAAAGAAAACCCCAGGGCAAGGTAGAGAATATGTGCTTATGATTATTATCTAAGGAGTTACGAGAGGCTCCTTACAAAATATAGGCTATTGTCATAGCTCTTGGTTGCCCACCAGAGTGAACTAGTAGCAATATACTGCTGAAAACACTTAATACTTTGAATATATGACCCAGAAATTTAAACCTGGAGCTAACTTGGAAGATGCTTACCTATCAACTAGCTTTCATGTCAGAAGATCTTGAGTCAATTCCTAGAATAGGACAACATCAATTGTATTAAAGGGTTTCTGCACCTGGAATGCTACATTCAACCCTTCTAGGGAATATGTGTACAATAGTGGCAGCACAACATTGCAGTGGGATTTAAGGATGATTCCATAAATGAGAATTCCTAGTAATGCAATTTTTTTCAAAACTCCACATGTAGGGACATACCTTAGAAGAGAATACACGACTGATATTTTGCTAAATAGAAAATGCAACTAAACCACTCCCTGGATATTTTTGCAGCTGGTAACTTTTTAATTCAGAGACTTATAACTGGTCAAAATTCTGAGAATTAATCACTGCTAAGTGCTCAGTCTTAATAGGATATCTGTATCAACCTGTCCAATACTTACAGAATATTACAGAAGGGAGGATAGAATGACTAGACAATTCAGAGGATAGAGAAGTGCACTACAACAAACATACTGTCTTCTGGATGTGGTATGGCACTCAGGTTCTAACAAGACTTGCATCGAAACTTAAAAAATTAAGGGTCTGAGTTAACTAGTTAGAAATAAGTGAGTAAAAATGAGTGTGAGAATGATAAGAGAGAGTAACAGCGTAGTGAATAGGATTACAACAGATTCTATCCATGCACAAAATTTTAAAAATAATCATAAATTTTTAAAAATTTTGATAGGAAATTTTAAATAAAAAGTGTTCTTAGAAATAGAAAATTTTCCATCTTTTCTAACTAGAGGGTGTATATTTCCCTAATTACTTTTATGTAAACTCTGCAATACAGATTGGTTACCACAGCTTAGATGAATAAAAAGCTAAAATAAACACTTTTGAAATGGGTAAGAAGATCAATTTCATTTTATTCATATTAGCTATTTTGAAACCTGATACTCTTAAATCTATCATATTCCACTAACCACACTCCTCTCATAGTAGAAAGAGTATGTATAACATGAATCTGACCACCCAAGATTTTTGAGGACTGCTGTAGCAACTTACTTTTCTTACCATATTTGGAGCAATAAAGCAAATAACATAAAACTATGTGGACAGCTAAGAACACAGAAAGGGAATGGTGACATTCCTCAGTCAGCAGGGCTTTCCAGGATGGAAAACTAATGAGTAATCCTGTGATTTCTACTTCAGAGAGAAAGAAAAACTTGAATCTAGCCTCTAGCACTCTAGCGAACTCCCACAAGAAAGAGAAGTGTATGAGAGTAAGCAACTGATACAACTCATACAGACGGCCAGAAATCAGATAGTTCTTGAATTTTAGGAGGGAGGCCAAGAAGTAGTCTTGCAGGTTACAGTGTTTACATTGTTGTAAAGTGAAGGGGTGAGAAATCTATATCTCTGTGTGATTGGGAAAAGAAAGCACTTAACCTGGAATTTGTTTATCAGGAGGGATGTTGAACAAGGCAGTGTATACACATAGAAATTTTTTAGAAACCCCAAAAGTATGTAATTGAGCAGAATTGTGAAAATATTTCACTGTATAAACAGTTTTAAAACACTGAAAGAGAAATGGGTGGTGACTACACACACACATTTAATCCCAGTGCTTGGGAGGCAGAGGTCAGCAGACCTCAACAGATCTCTGAGTTTGAGGTCAGGCTCATTTACAGAGTAAGTTCCAGGACAACCAAGGTTACACAGAGAAATCCTATCTCAAAAAACAAACCAAAAAAAAAAAAAAAAAGGAAAAGAATATGCTTTCTGCAGCTGTATATATTCTGGTGAAATGCTACAGGGAACATGAAAAATCAGAGAAAATAAAAGTACCAAAAGAATGAAAAAATATCTAGTTGTGAACACTAAACAAGTAGAGATTTATAAATATAATTTCTTGACAAAATTCAAAATAATCATCTTTAAAGTCAGTAAACTATAGGAAAAATAAATAAGTAAGAAAAAATGAAGACTACAGGCTTACAGCTACTTGGAAGGCCAAGGCAATAGAATGATAATTTGAAAGCCAATATGGACTACAAACTGAGTCCAAGACTAGCTTCTAGACATAGTGAGACACTGTCTCAAAATAAAAGAAAAGAAATGGAACTTAGCTCAATGGTAGAACCAATTGCCATATGTCAAAATTTCAAACTAAGGGCAGTAATGAGTAAATAATTAGGTAAGAATAAATAAAGAAAATAAAAATCAATAAAGATATACAAAACATATGTCATTCAAGATTGAAACATTATTTCCTTTAAACAACTCAAAATAGCTCCAAGAAGCCAGCCCCTGAAATTGACTACACTAAATATGGCTCTTATTCCCCAAGAATATATAAATAATAAAGACAAAAATTGACAGCATACTATGACTTCACACGTACTGGAGTGGGAAGTATTCCTGTGTCCCTCTCACTCAAGTCCCCCAAGTAAACACACAGAGGGTTATATTATTTTCAAACTATATAGCCTAGTGGTTCAGGCTTCTCACTAGCTAATTCTTACATCTTAAATTATCCCATTTCTATAAATCTATACTTTGCCACATGGCTTGTGGCTTAACCGTAATTTTTTTTTTCTGAGACAGGGTTTCTCTGTGTAGTTTTGTGCCTTTCCTGGAACTCACTTTGGAGACCAGGCTGGCCTTGAACTCACAGAGATTCACCTGGCTCTGCCTCCCAAGTGCTGGGATTAAAGGCTTGCACCACCACCGCCGGGCAGGTTTACCTTTCTTCTCCTGGCAGCAGCTAGCAGCATCTCCTCAGCTCTGCCTTTCTCCTTCCCAGAATTCTTTTAGTCTGCTTGCCCTTCCTGTACTTCCTGCCTGCCTAATGGCCAATCAGTGTTTTATTAAACCAGTGTACATGTTTTATCCCACAGCATTGTGCAGCTTCCATGCTGTATCCTGAGAACGTTTTTTTCCTTGGAGTTATCCACCAACTCTGGCTCTTACTGTCTTTCATCCTCTTATTCCACGAGATACCTGATCCTTGAGTAAAGGGGTATGATACAGACATCCAATTTAGGTCTGAATGTTCCAACGTCTTTCACTATGTACACATTGTTCAGTCATGGATCTCAATGCTCATTATGATGTACTACAAGAAGAAATTACATTTGGAAGGCGCTAAGACTGAGAAGAAAGAAACAGACAAGCAGTCTGGAAGAATGAAAGTCAAAACAAGCAGCCCCAAAAAAGCAGAAAGCTTCAGAACTGCTTCAAATAATTGAAAACTGGCCAAGCTGACTACAAGAGGCTCATAACAACTAAGCCACTTGAAAGGATACTTTTTGCCCTGTCAAGCTGCTTATAGTATGGACGGTGTGGTCCAGGTTTTTAACTTTTGTGATCCATCACCCATGCTGCAATGAGCTTTGGTGATGCATCTAGTGGACTTTGAATAATTTCTGCTGCTGAAAATAACCTTCACCCATATTCCTATATATAATTCCAATAAACTAATTGATTTTCCAAGGTGAACTCTGACAGTATGAATATTTTGGTCTGTTGTCAATTTCTGTTCATGTCTCCCCAGTAATAGTATCATATAACAGCATAAAATAACAGAACTGCCTGTGGTGGATGAGAACCTACTATTGCTACTTTCATAATCCAGTAGAGCACCCAACTACTTTCTCAGTAACAATCCTTGTATTCTTAGTATGGTATAGCTCTCCTTATCATAGAAACTTCTTTAGACAGTAGAGGGAGACCATGACAGAAAGCCACAGCTTGTCAAAATACAGACTCTCTAATCCCCAGCCCCATCTTTACATCTTTAGTATAACCCTTACACATAAAGCAAGCAGAGTATCACAGAAAAAAAGGAAGGAAATATTGTAATAGACAGAGGATCAGGACATCTGATGCAAGTATTTTTCTCCTATTAATGACAATAAATTGTACTCAGGAAACATTGGAAATAAAGGTGCCTAAATAAGACATGAACAGTGAGTAATGTAGCTCACATGCAAACATGGATGGAGGAAATCTCACAGTGCCCCACTACTAGATGTAGGCCTACCATGAATTTATGGCTGCTGAAAAAACAGTTTAATATTTGATACAAACCTAAGTTTTCAATCCAAAGCACATATACATATGATCAATACTAAATGGACTCAGGGTATTGTATTTACAGATACAAACACACACATTTGCAGGAGAAGAGACCATAATATGAGGGGACAGTAGGAGTAGACAGAAGGAGGTGGACATATGTAGAGTCAGGTAAAAAGGTGGTGTGTAAATTATGTAAATACGGAAATCCATATGAAATTATCAAAAAATAAGTGCTAAAAATAACAATTTTGGATTGTAAAATGCAACTAAATTTTAAAAATATATAGCTTTGTCATCACACTAAATCAAGAATAAGAAAAAGTCAGTAAATTTTCAGAATAATTAAAGACATTTGAAATTATGAAGTCAATATATCAAGGAAAATCCATAATGAATGCACAATTTATGTGCTATCATCAAGAAAATGCATATACATAGAATTGAAATCAAAGTAGAGAAACATCCAGTAAAACTAATTAGATAAATAATTTCTACTTTTTGTTCTTGTAACAAAAGGAAGTTAACTATTGAAAGTATATAATATTATTATGGGTAGTGAGATAAGTAGACGGGCTATGCATTTTTAATACCACAATATATTCTTTAATGTCACTATAAGGATATTTGTATGCACAAATCAATTTTATCTTAATTTGACAATTTTATTTGATTTATATTTACTTTACTCATTGCTATGATCTCTTTAAATAATGTGTATATCTCACATCATTTATCATTTATTATACTTTTTATTTGAAAATTTCCTCTTTTATGTTGTTTCCTAAGCCTTGGTAGAGGTGGGTTGGGTGAGGAGTTTGATAAAATTTCCCTTTTAGGGCTGGGATCAAATAGTCTCTAATTCTCATCACTTTGCCTAGTTACGAGTCTACATTGACTGTTGCCCACTGCAAAAATAGTTTCTCTGGGGTTAAGAACATCCAGGTCTATGGAATAATCATAAAAATATAGGAGGCAGTATGATTATGTAGCTAAGTAACAATAGCAGATCCTATGCAGGGCCTGTGATATTCCCAGTCACAGGATTTTGACAGTTATAGTACGAGGCAAGAACTTACCTTCTTTGGATCAGTCCTAAAATCCTATCACCAAGCAATTACTTAAACAGTCTTGCCTATATTTCACCAGCAGGCAAGTCTTACTGGCTGCTCTGTGTTGTGGCATGCAGTATTCAGGACTGGGTAAAACCACTGACAATTGAACAATCTTAATTTATGAATAAACATTCCAGACAAGTGTTTTGTAGAAGTGAGTTTTGACTATCACATTTCTTTGTAAATTATATTATATTTGATATCTGAGAGAAATACCATTAACTTGTAATTTAAAACAAGAAATGTATACATTTCTTTAAGACTCTTTATATACAAATTTCAAGGCATCAAACAGGTAATAGACATCTATTTTATTTATCATATTAGACTGTACTTTATCTTTTTCAGCCAGTATCCTTTCTCTCTCTATCTCCCCTTTCCTGCCTCCCATCCCACCCTTCTTTCTCACAAACACACATACACATAAACATACAAACAATAAAGCATAGTGAATTTTAACTTTAAAGAAATTTATAAACAAATTATCCTTGAGATGGAGGACTCGTTCAGAAGATAGTGTGGGATTCTCCTTAAGATTTTGCCAGTGTCTACTATAATTTTATCTGAGCTCTGTAGGATAGAGTTTAGTATGAAAATATTTGAAAAGTATTTCACTTCCACAATCAAGCAGCAGTCTTCAAGAGTTGTTTTAAATGAAAGAAATAACCTGTATTAATGTCTTCAAAGACAAGCTTAGAAAAAAATGAGAGCCATCAAGCAGGTTCACCTATTTTGTTCCTCTGGATTATGTTTTATGAAGAATATCAATATTGTTTACGATATGCCTTATCATTTGGCACCATTATTTATTATTATATAGGCACGAGGAAGTCAGAAGTCAAGTTGTCCTACTTCCTTCTTTGATATCCAGTACCTAATCTATTACCTAGCATAAAATAGGTACTCAAAGTATATCTGCTGATTCATGCATAAGCCAATAATTAAGCAAGCATTTGTAGGTTTACTATCTGTGAAATTTCTATTGACATAGAATAGGAACTCAAAAAGCACATAAAGTTGTTTGATTAATGGAACGACAGCATCAGTACTTTCAGATGATGGCAGCTCTCTTTAGATTTCAACAAAGGAGAGTGGTGGAGGAGTACAATTGAGGGAGTTTGTGGTGGTATTGTGTGCCCCAATATATTGTGCACCCTAATAAATTTATCTGGGGTCAGAGAACAGACAGCCACTAGATACAGAGCCCAAAAGTGATGGCTAGAAAATGGGTCAGAGCAATCCACAGCAGAAGCTGTGCGGTGTGTGGTGGTGCACGCCTTTAATCCCAGCACTTGGGAGGCAGAGCTAGGCGGATCTCTGTGAGTTCAAGGATACAGCCAGCATGGAGACACATGCCTTTAATGCCAGAAGGTGAGCCTTTAATCTCAGGGAGTGATGGCAGAAAGGGAAAGACATATAAGGCGTGAAGACCAGAAACTAGAGGTGTTTGGCTAGTTAAGCATTTGGCTGGTTAAGAATTTGGCTGGTTAAGCGTTCAGGCTTTGGAGCAACACAGTTCATCTGAGAGCTATTCGCCTTGCAGTCCAGCTGAGGAACTGGCAAAGTGAGGTAGCTGTGGCTTGTTCTGTGTCTCTGATCTTCCAGCATTCACCCCAATAACTGGCCTCAGGTTTGATTTCATTAATAAGGCATCCAGTCTGAGGAAACAGGATCACCTGAGGAACTGGCAAGATTCCTGCTACATCAGTTTGCTGTTAAATCATTTCAAAATTCTATTGTGTAAAAATTGTTAGACATATATACATAATTTATTTCAAGATAGTAATAAAAAGAGTAAATCTAATGGATCTACACTTCTAGAAAATATCAGAAGGAGAAAATAAGAATGGTTTTCTTGGACAGTTAAATTTGCTTAATGGCAAGTTCTGCAGAAACATTAGGACAAAGAGCTTCATGACTGGTGAACTTTCCCCAAAATTATTGCTTGTACTCCATTGATAATTATTAATATGGCTGTAATTAGCGATTTCTATAATGAGAAATTAAATATCTAATGATAGCTTAAATTTCCTATAATTTATAACAGAAATTTGAATTAAAAGAGTTTCATTTAAATGTATTACTAGTAAATGTGTCCTTATAAATAAAATGAAAATATTTTAGATAATTTTGTGGTATTTATGTTTTCTAAAAGTCTAACAAGTATTCATGCAATATAATTTTTCTAAAATGAAATATCTTCAGAATTTAACCTAAATCCATTTATATCATATTAAGTTCTTAAGATGTTAAGATGTCTCCTTTTCTTTTTATTAATTAAATTTGTTCTTTGTCAATTTCACACATGTATATACTGCACTGCAATTATTCTTACCTCCATTGTCTCATATACCTTTCCCTCTGTCAACCTCTTCCTCCTTACAAACATCTTTCTTTTTTGACCAAGTAGGCTTTTCTATAATATGGCATATTTCACATAATATGGCAGTTTACTCTTTTTTCAGTGAGAAATTCAACAATAAAATAATGAAAAGAGAAAGTGAGAGACCAAGAGACAAAGGAAGATATAAACACTGAAGGGGATTACGAAACCTTGATTCTGACTGTATGTCTTGTCAAAACATCAGTAAAAAATATAACATAACATCAAAACCAGAATAATTGGCAAGCCAATTATGCACTTGTTTTGCCATAAAAATACAATAATTAAAAGCCCTACACAATCACTGAACTTATTCTACTCTTTCAAGAATTAGCCTATGCTCCTCACAACTATGTTTATAAGTAAAATGACACAATTATGACTGTGTACTACTGTCTATATATGTTTCTTTGTTACAATGGAAATGAATAATTTTATTTAGACCTTTGATTTGTAGACAATATTTTTGTATTTTATTGTTTAAGAATTTCATACATTTCAACGCAGCCAATGCTCATTTCTTCTCTTTTGGTTCTTCCTCTTTCTGCCCATGATTGTTTCCTCAGAATTTCTTGTATTCTTTTTTTAAACTGACTGAATCCACTTAGTGTTGCCAGAATGTATAGTTTTCTATTGCTAATAGATCCTTAACTCAAGGAGGAATTTTGAACGTGTTCCCCTCTGTGTTGTAATTTGCTATCAGAACTACTGTGAGTTTATCTGTGTGTCCAACCGTAGACAGATCATCTATACAGCATCCAGTTATCCCAAGACTCAAGGAACATCATGGAAGAGGAAACAAAGAGGTTATGAGAGCCAGAGGCAGAGTATAAACAACAGTAAACTGGTGTTTTAGAAATACAATTTTTTGTTAATTTTAAGTCTCTTTATGTGTTACAAGCATAATCAAATTTTCTTTGTTGCCTTTTGTATTTTTTTTTGAGAAAGAGTCTTAATGTCTAGTCATGTTTCCTGGAACACGCTGTATGCATGAGGCTTATTTCAATACTGACATTGTTCCTGTCTTAGTCCCTCGTGTCTTGGGATTTACTGGCCCTTTTTTTTGTTTTTGTTTTTGTTTTTTTTTTTGTTTTTCAAGACATGGTTTCTCTGTGTAGCTTTGTGCCTTTCCTGGAACTCACTTGGTAGCCCAGGCTGACCTCAAACTCACAGAGATCCACCTGGCTCTGCCTCCCGAGTGCTGGGATTAAAGGCGTGCGCCACCATTGCCCGGCTTTTGGGTTTTGGGTTTTTTTGTTTGTTTGTTTTGTTTTGTTTTGTTTTTTGGTTACTGGCACTTTTTGACATGTCTTGTAAACCTTTTTCTTGATAAATCTATTTTGATGATTGGTGCATTGCTTTTATTTTGTCTAATGTGTCTAATATTGATTTTGTTGACTTAATTTTGAACAATGTTCACTTATAATTTTTCTTATTTCTACAAAATTCATAGTAATCATTTCTATTTATTGTTAAGTGCTTCAATTTTATTGTGTACCTTATGGTTCATTATTATTGATTTACCTTTTAAAAATTAAATTTCCTTTTATTGATTGTTTTCTTTTGTTTACTGCACATTAAGATGCTTTTGGAATGAACTTTTTTATACTACCATTTTTACTATAACCTTTAGTTCAGATAGTTCTATGTCAGTAGCACTCCTTGTTGAAATGTAGTTCTAGTATATCGCTATCGTCTATATTGTCAAATATCAACTAATATCTTGTCCTCAGTTCCACAGCTTCCTTCTGCTAGACTATCACTAGGCTCTTCTTTTCTTGATGGCTTGTTTTAGTCGCTAGGTGGTGCTGTGCCTTTACTGCTGGCCATGGTTCAGTCCTAGAGAATCATCACTGATTCTGGTAAATGGGATGATTCCTGTGAATACTGCCCTTCAGAAGACTGAGGAAACATTGGAAGCCAAGGGGTCATTATAAATAATTGAAAAATTGAAAATCAAATTGAAAGGGTTTATGGTCTATAGATGAGGCTGTTTGAGTGACCCTAATTGTAAACTTTGAATTTCACTCTTGACGAGAATACACAAAGATTATGAAAGCGAAAACAGATGAAACAGGAGTGGACATATTTAAGAAAGACAATAAGTGAACAGTATAATAATTGTGATTCATTCATGATTGCCTCAATTTTGTCTACATATGCGACTGACAGTGAAGGGCTACTCAAGGACAACAGACTAAGTGAACATTATTTGGAATAGTTATTTTGGGAATTGCATAAAAAGCTGTATATCAGAAATACACAAAGAATGTAAATCATTAGCTAGGTATTAATATTTTTATAAAAATATAAAGCAGAGAAAGCAGATAGATCACTAACAAAGCATACAGTATATTTTTTACAATAAAAACCAAAATGATGCTAAATTTATTTTTATGTGTCTTATAATTTTATAATGTTAATTCAACAATATTCCTTTGATCTATCTGTTTATTTTGAAATGCTCATAGTGTAAGGAAATGGAGATGCAAAAAGGATTTTCATGAGATTTTTTATGTTCCCCAAACAACAGATGATAAAAAATTATCCACATTTAAATGAATGGGTGGGATCCAACTTCACAGCTGGAAACTGGATTTGACAGTGAGTACCAATTATAGACAATTTCCTGTGTAGGATATCACAAAGTAATAAAGTAGCACAACACATTTTATAACACATTGTACTTGGTTCATTTAGATGTTGAATGAGTAGGAAATTGAGTTAAGCTACATTGCCAAGATATGCTTTCTTTTCACCTCAAGCGCATTTCACTTTGTCTTTGTGATAGTGGGGCTAGTGGGAAGGAAGTGTTTGAAATAAAAAGGATTACTTTTATCCCCCCAAATCCTTAGTATATGCAGTGAAACTACTAGTTTGGTTTGTAAAAAATTACTAATTTGTAATTTGCTTACAATAAAATATTTAAAATGGATTTATAATTCAGATAGTTCAGCATATATACACTAATTATATATGATGTGGGAAAAGTGAGAAACTTTCTATAAAATTATCAAGCAATATATTTAATACATACATTTAGTAAATGATTTCTAGTAGCAAGAGGATTTTATAATGAACTTATGTCATTCATATTTACAACAGTAACAACACATTTTGTGTGAAGTCCAAAATTTCCTTTCAGTTTCAAGAATTTATTCTCTTCAAGAATCTAAAGGGATTTTATTCACTATCAAAAATCAGAAAAATAACAAGATGATGGGTTTGAAAAAGTGATAATATGAAAATATAAAGAAACATGGTCTTGATTCTTACTTATAAGGGGAGGATAAACATTACAACACTGAATCTGGTTATCTCAATGACAACCAACATAACATGGTTATTCATGGTATAGCAAAAACTTTATGTAATTCAAACATTTTTGAACATTAAGACTATATAAAATTTTAATTAAAGTGACAAAAGGCTGAAGAGATGGCTCAGTGGTTACACATATATTCTGCTCATTGAGAGGACTCAAGTTCAATTCTCAGAACCTGTATTAGGTGGCTCACAACTGCCTATAACTCCTGCTTAAGGGAATCCAACATCTTTTTTATTTTTTATTTTTTTCGAGATAGGGTTTCTCTGTGTAGCTTTGTGCCTTTCCTGGAACTCACTTGGTAGCCCAGGCTGGCCTCGAACTCACAGAGATCCTCCTGCCTCTGCCTCCTGAGTGCTGGGTGGGATTAAAGGCATGTGCCACCATCGCCTGGCTGAACATCTTTTTTTTTTTCAACCTACACAGAGACCTACATACATGTCCTGCACTTGAGTTCATTTATATATACACATACACTCTAAATATTTTACTAATTAATTAGAATGTGAAGGGAGAATATTAGTTAATCATCATTGTCAAATTTGTGCCACTGTGGAGTCACAGCTCTGATGAGTCTATAAGAATAAGTTCTGGGGCCAGGCCGTGGTGGCACACACTTTTAATCTCAGCACTCGGGAGGCAGAGGCAGGTGGATCTTTGTGAGTTCGAGGCCAGCCTGGTCTACAGAATGAGCTCCAGGAAAGGCACAAAGCTACACATAGAAACCCTGTCTCAAAAAAACCAAGAAAAAAAAAAGGAATAAGTTCTGAAAACTTTACCTGAGGAAGGAAGACTCACCCTGAATCTGGGACGCACTATTCCATTGGCTGGAGTCCTTGACTGAATAATAGAAGAAATCTAGTTGAATATTACCATCTTTCTCTACTTCCTCACTGGGGATACCATATGACCAATTCTTCTATGTTTTTATTGTCATACTTTTCTAACTATGATGGACTATATCATCAAACCATGAACAAAAATAAATTCTCTTTCCCTAAGTTGCTTTCATCATCTATTTGTCATTAGCAACATGAAAAGTAACCAATACAGAGGGCATAAATGTTCATATTAATTCAAAACTATATATTACTTCTTTAATATTAACAGAACCTCATAGTAAAAAAGATGGTGGAAGTATAACATTTTAAAACTAAGAAAATACCCTTGAGGCCAATAGAATCTATACATCTTATTTCACAGGGGTCCTATATCAGATATACTGAATATAAGATATTTACATTACAATTCAAAATAGTAGCAAAATTACAGTTATAAAATAACAGTGAAAATAATTTAAGGATTGGGGGTCATTACAACATGAAGAATTGTATTTAAGGGTCATGACATTAAGAAGGTTGAGAACCACTGCTAGAGTGTCTCAACAGTAGAATGGATCAAGAATGAACAGAATGTCTGTGTTTAAAAGACAGGACAAAAAATGATATAATGTGACAAGGACAAAAATGATAATAAGGCAACATTAAAAAATACACAATTCTCTGAAAAATAAATAAAAATAAGTTCACAGCTTATTGGTGTAGACAAAATATATTACTCTAATGGCATAGAAAATACTTTCAAAAGAATCATATAAAAATTTCCCAGATTTAGGAAAAGAAATGTCTGTTCAAACACAGGAGGCATAATAAGACACCAAACCAACAAGACCAGAAAAGAACTTCCACTCAATGTATAATAACTAAAACACTGAAAATATAGACCAAAGAAAGTATATTGAAAGTAGCAAGAAAGAAAACACCAACACATATATTAAGGCAGGCCATTCACAATAACACTGTATTACTCAACAAGACTTTAATGCCAGAAGGACCTGGGATTATATATTTCAAATTTTGAAAGATAACAATAGCCAACTCACACTACTATGCTCAACAAAGCTATTCATAGTTTAAGGAAAATAGTATTAATCAATGGGTATTTTCTGTGATTCTAGCCCTTAGGTACTTCAAATAGTATTGCAATGAAAAGAGGTAAATAGATGTCTCTTTGAAAAGTTGTTTTAAATCATTTGGCAAACATATTTACATTCAAGAGTGTGAGATTATTAGATGCTTCTAATTTTACTTTGCAATCGCCTCCAAATTTTTATAGTATATGCATTCACCAGAAATGAGCAAAGAGACAACAAAACTAGCATTGAAACCAGAGATAAGTACAGAAATTACATGTATTAAATTTGTATGGTTTCCAAATTTCTATGATAAAATCCTAAATTATAAGATGGCAGATTTAGATCAATGGTTTAGATTGAGTTGGTATTACTGAAGATATTATAAAATGGTGTGAGTACTCTTATAAATAATTCCAATAGAGACACATTGTGATTTTTAACATGTAGTATTAAACAAGAAAATGTCTGACTTTAAAGAAGAAAATAAATCTTATGAAATGAAACTTTATGCTATGCCAATTCATTCAGAACCTTGATCATGAACTGTTCACACTCTAGAGCCACAAGAAGTAAACTGTTTATATGTTAGTTCTTTCATGGTATTCTGTTATAGCAATCTGAATAGACTAAGAAGCAAGGATGAAGGAATTTCAATGTGTCTTCAGTCACAAGTTGTGCTTGCCTAATACTCGGCTATGGATGCAGAAAGGGCCCAGGGAACTCTATCACTTACCACTGATTTATTAGCAACTAACAGATTATATGAGAGGGAGAAGCATAGTACTTAGTTGTGTGCACCACTCTTGTGTACCCACTAGTGAATCAGTAGGATTCTGATGGTTAGCTCCAAATTTGGGATTATACAGATCTAGCTGAAGTTTTCCTGAGTTGCACCTGACCCATGGTCGGGACAAATCTCTTTGACCTGCCAGTCCTACAGCCAGTTGGACCCAAGTAAACACACAGAGGCTTGTATTACTTAATACTGTTCAGCCATTAACTCAGACTAACTATTGACTAGCTCTAACACTTAAATTAACCCATAATTCTTATTTATGTTTAGCCATGTTCCTTGGTACCTTTTCTCAGTTTTGCCTTCTCATCTTGCTTCCTCTGTGTCTTTCTGGTGACTCCTAACTCTGCCTTCCTGTTCCCAGAATTCTCCTCTCTTTGTCCCACCTATACTTCCTGCCTGGCTACTGGCCAATCAGTACTTTATTTATTAACCAATCAGAGCAACAAATTCACAGCATACAGAGAAATATCCACATCATTTCCCCTTTACTTTTTTTTCAAACAGGAAGGTTTTAACTTTAACATAGTGAAATTACATATAACAAAACCATTTTAAAGCAAGAATTACAGTTACAATATCTAGTCTATTTATAATATCTAGTCTATTTTTATGTGACAAAATTAAAGAAGATATCCTATATTGTGAGTCTAAGATTTCACATCTAGCTTATCTTTTATCATAACTTAAGTAAATTATCTAGTCTTCAATTACATCAAAGACCCTAGAAGGATATAACATTACCTGAGAATATGAGAAGGATGCAAGCAACTTTTGGAAGTCTTGCAAGAGTAGACAGAGACAGCTGGCAGCCTGGACAGTCATCCAAAGTTCCTCTATAAAGTTGAGGCATCTGTCTTCAGCCCACAGGTCTAGAGTCTCTCAGTCACTTCTCTCTGTGTCCTGTATAATATCTGGTGGTTTCTTCTGTGAAGCAGGAACCTGAAGGACCATTTTGTCTTGTAAAGTTCAGTGGTCACCTTCCTATGGGTCCTGCATGTCAAGTTGATGTAACATTTTATCAAGCCATCCAGGCAAGAACAGTTACTTGCCCCAATGGCTATTTTTTCCAAAGAAGAAGATAAACTCCATATAGAGTATCGTCGATGCTCATCATCTTCCCTGATGTATTTGGTGCTGCCAGGAACAGATGCATCTCATTGTCCAGAAAAGTCTAAGTTTTTAAAATATTTAAAATGCCATATTCTGTAGGTCTTTGAAGTGTTTGTAGATTACCTGCCTAGTTGAATTATATCTATGTATACCTAGAAAAATTAACATGACTATCAGTTTGACTATCATAGAATTATTAATCTGTATTTTTAAATTATCCATTAAAATCTAAGTAAGTTACATAAACATAACCTCAAACAAGTGTATATATATATATATATATATATATATATATATATATATATAGTATAACAAAATTAAGTTTAAACTTGTATCAATAAACTAATATCCATAGCAATGTAAAAAATTTCTAAACAAGTTATTGCTCTTTAAAAGTAGGTTCATTAATCTACACTTTTATACTATCATATCTATACTATCCCCTTTTCTTCTTTAGAAAGAGATCACATTTATAATCAACCTGATTTAAATAAAAATAAACATAAATAATATTTGGGGAATTTGGGCATAGCTTCTCATACTACTTCCTGCTGGATGAGAGTACATTATTCTTATTGGGACCCTGAGAAAATTAAGAATTATGGTCAAATCCTGACTGGAATAGTCTGTGAGGAAGCATTGTCTGAGCCAGTTGCCTTGAAACTCTTCTGGATATTGGATCATCTGGGCCATGGTGTCATCAGAGAACTTTCAGGGGGTCTTTCCTGGTCAAACCTGATGTATCTTAACCTGGAACAAACCCATAGCCTCTTGCTTCCTGTGAAAACAAAAGCAGGGCATTCTTTCGAAAGCACATATCCTTGGATTCAAATTTTGAAGTCAAGGTACCTTTAAAATATACCTATTGGTTTAACTGAGCAGCCTTTACAATCAAATGTCTTTCTGAAGTTAAAAATCCCAAAGACAAAACAATCCAGATTCTCTGTGTGATATCCATCTTTATATGGCTTATTTTTTATATTGCTTTTGCTTTCTTTTTAAAGATTTTTCTCTGCTGAGTAGTACTCCATTGTGTATATGTACCATATTTTCTTTATCCATTCTTCAGTTGAAGGGCATCTAGCTTGTTTCCAGGTTCTGGCTATTACAAACAATGCTGATATGAACATAGCTGAGCAAATGCCCTTGTGCAGAGAAAAACAATGACATCATGAGTTTTGCAGGCAAATGGATGGATCTAGAAAAAAAAAAAACATGCTGAGTGAGGTAATCCAGACTCAGAAGGACAAACATGGTATGTACTCACTCATAGGAGGATACTAGATGTAAAACAAAGATGACTAGACTGCTACACAACTCCAGGGAGGCTACCTAGAAAGTGGGACCCTAGGAAAGACACAGAGATCACCCAATGACAGAGAAATGGATGAGATCTACATGAACAACCTGGATGACAGTGGGAGTAATGAAGGGCAATGTTTGAGGGGAAGAAAGCTTAGGGGAGCAGGAGATCCCAGCTGGATCAAGAACAGAAAGGGAGAACAAGGAATGACAGACCATGATAAATGATGACCACATGAGAACAGAAATAGGCAGATTACTGGAGAGGTCCCCAGAAATCCACAATGATACATCCTGTGTAGACTGCTGGCAATGGTCAAGAGAAAGCCTGATCTGACCTAGTCTGGTGATCAGATGGCCAAACACCCTAACTGTTGTGCTGGAACTCTCATCCAATAACTGATGGAAGAGGATGCAGAGATCCTCAGCCAGGCTCCAGGTGGAGCTCCAGGAGTCCAAGTGTCGAGAAAGAGGAGGGACTGTAAGAGTGTGAATTGTTGAGACCAAGATTGGAGAGGCACAGGGACAAAAAGCCAATTGAATGGAAGCACATGAATTATGAACCAAAGCAGGCCCTCTGGATAAGTGAGACAATTGAATAGCTTGAACTGTTTGGGAGGCATCCAGGCTGTGGGACCAGGACCTGTCCTTAGTGCAGCTGGCTGTTTAGAAACTTGGGCTTACACAGGGACACTTTGCTCAGCCTGGAAGGAGGGGACTGGACCTGCCTGTACTGAATCCACCAGGTTTAAATGAATCCCCAGGGGAGTCTTGGCCCTGGAGGTGATGAGAATGGAGGGGAGGGGATGGGAGAAGTTGGGGCAGGGGCGGGAGAGGGGAGGACAGGGGAACCTATGGCTGATATGTAAAATTAAAACACAAATATAATAATAAAAAAATAAAATAAAAGACTTTATTTTTAAAACTATCATTTCATAAAACTGTCTATATTCATTTTCTTCTTTCTTCTAAGCCTATGCACATTTTTACACACATTGTAAACCATTTAGAGTTGTATCCCATCTGAATCTGTCTTATTGTCAATCTATTACTATAAACTATAGCATTTTCTGCCCACATCAGCTTCCCAACATGGCAGTGGAACCATGCACACTGCCTGACTCTGGGAGGCAGTGAGTCTATGCCTCTATCAAAGCAGCGTGTAGGCTAGAGACTTTTATTTTGTACTAGCCAAAGTGGGGTGGGGGAAGCTGTATCTACCATGCAGCTGCTTAGGATCTGCTTTGCTGCAGCCAGGAACCCACCATATAGTAGCTCAAGCAAGCAAGCTGTGGCTAACTTGAGAGAGAGAACTAGGAAGCTATTTTTAGCTCTGTTTTTAGAATCTTTTTTTTTTGAGCTTTCTCAGGTTTTAGGTGGAAACTCTTGCCCCATGTTCTGGTGCCATTTGTAGCTGGAGTTTTCTCCAGTCCTGCCCAAGCCTCCAGCCACACAGAGGCTCATGTCAAAAGAAACTTGGAAGAATCAGTTCTCTCCTTCTACCATGAAGATTACAGGAATGAAACTCAAGTTACCATGCTTGTTCACAAGAACTTTGGCCCTGAGCCATCTCACCAGCCTTCAATCAATAATTTATTCATAACACTAAATAATAATATGTAATGTAACATTGTGATACATCAGAAAAACATTTCCTTGTTCCCTCTCTCCCAACTAGAAGTTTGAGAAGACTATTTCATGATATTCATGGAAAGTAAGCCATAGTGCTCTTGGATAAAAACAAGAAAAAAAAGAGACTGGTTGCTCCATGTAGAAATTTTGTCTTTCAGAATTGTGTACAATGAGCCTCCAATTCCTTACCAGTTCATAGCTCAAATTTTCTTACCTCACGGCTTGTACCAAAACAAGATTCTGCTTACTCATTGCTGCTCTGTTACATTGTCAATCTTTTTATTTATCTTTTGGACTTTGGAGCAGATATTTTCCTTACAACCTTATTTCTCTTATAAATCTATGAAGAGCCACTCATTCTAAAGTTTATCTGTGTACTTTTAAATAAAGTGGCAACTTAAAAGTTTTTATTTCAACACCAGAAAAAGACTCATCCATTTTTCTTCTATATAACTCTTTAAACTTTGAGATTTTACCTAAATCATGTTATTTTTAATTTGTTTAGTATTTGCCTATAAAGCAGTTTTCACTTAGTTTTTATATCAATATTGTTTACTATGTAGTATCTACCAATATATCTCTGATTTTTATTATATATCAAACATTGTAAAACACTGTATAAACATATGGAAGTAATTTAGAATGTTGTAATTCCTTCAAAAACCAAATTTTGAGGTACTGTGTGGTATCTACCAATATATCTCTAATTTTTGTTATATATTAGACATTGCAAAACACTGTATAAACATATGGAAGTAATTTAGAATTTTGTAATTCCTTCAAAAACCAAATTTTGAGCTAAGAATATAGCTCAGTACTTGAGTAATAAAAGACCTACCATGTTTGAGGCCCTGGGCCACATGCCCAGTACTTCAAAATAAATAAAAAATTCCCTGTTCATGCAGGCAACCTTAATTAAATGTAGTATGTCACACACACACACATACACACACAGACACACACACACCATGAAAATAGGAGAGGGACTTGAGGGAAAGATGAAATTTGGTGACAATGGAAGGCTATGAGCAGGATAATGAGAGCTACATAGTTCATTCATATATGGATATATATATATATATATATATATATATATATATATATATAGTGTGTGTGTGTGTGTGTGTATGTACATGTACACATATATGTATATATGTTTGTGTATGTATGAAATTGTGAAAGCATAAATACATTAAAAAAACTATGCCAAAAATCCATAGGATATCATTTACCTATTTACTTTTGTTTCTTCCTGGGATTAAGGGTATAGAAAATTTAATTCTATAAATAGGAGACTTATTCTTACTTAGGAACGCCTGGCCTTAGCTTGAATTGTTTATAGCCACCTTTTTCAACTTAAATTATTCAATTTCTCTTTACATTTTGCCTCTGAGCATTTTACCTTTCTGTATTCTCACTCTATATAATTTTTTCTTTCTTACTCCATGGCTGGCTGTGTGGCTGGGTGACTGGCCCCTGGTACTCTTCTCCCCTCATTTTCTTGCTCATTTCCCTTCACTTTTCTCCCTAGATTTTGTATCCCATTTATTCTCTCTGCTTGCCAGCCTTGCCTATCCTTTATCCTGAGTAGCTTTTGGCCATTTAGCTCTTTATTAAAACAATCAAGTGTTTTAGGCAAGCAAAGTAACACAGCTACACAGAGGGAAACAAATGTAACACAAAAGAATACAAAACATCTTTGCATTATTAAACAAATATTCCACAGCATAAACAAATGTAACACATTGTAAAATAATATTCTACAACAGATTTGATATTCAATTATAATAAGATCTATCAGTGGTCCTGTATAAATCTAGTTCCTTATTTTTCATAGGAGATCCTTCACAGTATAAAATGGAAGCTTCGGTTTGTTTAAAGAGAGTATCTTCTGTGGTAGGGTTTGGGTTCTAATTGCTTGTGTTGTGAGCTGATCTGCTTGTCATTCTACTTTTCTGTCTTTTGAATCCATTGTTTCTACTTAACTTAGTAGTTATTTGTCTAACTTTAAATATATGCTAAACAATATTTTTTATACATTTATACATTGTTATATACAGGGTATTATGTCTGATTCAATTTGGTTTATATCTGACTAAAGTTAAATTCTCCTATATACACAAAATGAATCAGAAGCATTGGTGTATATATATGTAAAATATTTGGAAAAATATAATACATATATATTAATTCTGCTGCATCTATGGTTGAATATGGACTGCTTAAATGTCAGTGAACATGTTATTAAGAAAAATAAGGCCTGGTAGTATAAAAAAGTGAAAGAATATGGCATTACTATGGAATAGAATATATGGTATTACTCTGAAATGGGTCCCTTTGTCCTATAGCTGGCAGAAATGACTATACGGTACATAATTAACTCAGAAAACTTTAGCATAATTAGTTATGGGAATAGAAATGGGAATAGAAACATAATTAATGAATATGCTAATTTCCACTACAATAGACATCAGGGGATAGTTGATCTTTATCCATGTCTTAAAGTGCATTCCAGATTAAATTGATGATCCCTATAAAATTTTTCTTTACTTCTAAAGTTGAAACATAAAAATGTAATTTCAAGGTTAAAGTTTAAACAATTGGAGAAAAACATCAATTTCTTATCCTTGAGATTAATTAAAAGTAAAGTATTATGAGAAAATATTGATTATGTACCAAGTCATTATTGACCCTGTAAAAAACTAGACAGCTTGTAATGATTCTTGATAATGCTGAAAGAGGATGGATTCACAACCCTCTCTATGAGTTCAGATAATTTTTGTCTCCTTTATTGTAAAGAAACTAGTGTTATCATAATATGTGTATAAAAATAATATAATTATGTATTCAAAAATAAACTAATCTTTCACTAAGAAACTATAACCATATGGAACAAATATCCTTCCAGATTGGGGTAAATGAAGCACTTTCTCTGGTCAAATAAAACATTAACTTTCTGAAAACAATTTTAATCTCTCTTTTTGAAAACAAATGTCTATATTATTTAAGTTAATTTTACATGAAAAATAAAACCATAACTAGTGTATAAATCACTCTTAGAATGAAGCCTACATATATTTACTTGATCAAATTGACTTTTTTTAAAAGAATAGTTATTAATTAACATTAATAAACAAAAAATTATATTGTAAATATTGTAAATGGCATTATTATTCATTACAAATGTGTAAATAGCATTAACTTCATATTTAAATAGTAATTTTAATACAGTGCCTGAGTTAGGATTAGATCTTAGGTTTTATGGAAGTTTTTTTTGTTTTTAACTAAAATGGTTTTTGCCTTTAGATATTTTACCTATGCTGTCTATAGTAAACATTCACTGAAGTAAATTATTAGCATAACATTCAAGCCTTTGGAGTCTCAGTTGAAAGTCTCACAATTTTACAAATTTTAAAAAAACTGAAGAAACAACACAAAGTAGAAAAATAGGACAATATGCAAGCAATGATAAAGTGTACTTTTTTCTCCTGAAATAAATTTTAATAGAACTTGAACTAATTTACAGCGTTGATGATTGCTATTATCATCATTTGCCTCATTCAGTACCATGGAGCATATAATACAAATGATCAGGAAAACATGCAGTCAAATATGGTGTAAAGTTGTTGGGTTTTTTTGTTTGTTTGTTTTGTTTTTAGAGACAGAGTTTCTCTGTGTAGTTTTGGTGCCTGTTCTGGATCTCGCTCTGTAGACCAGGCTGGCTTCAAACTCAGCGAGATCTACCTGGAATTGCCTCCTGAATGCTGGGATTAAAGGCATGCGCCACCACTGCCAGGCTCTGATTTTAGTTTTATTTTATTGAATTTAGTTTTTTGAGAAAGGGTATCCTTATGCAGCTGAATCTAGCTTCATATTCGGTGTGAACTTCTTTTCTCAGCTTCATCAATGTTGTTATTACAGTTGTGTACCTGCATCCATATATTTTTGTGAATCAAAAACAATTGCTCTGGAATTGATTTTGTACCTGTGACCTCATTCTGGATTGTACTGGTTGGCTGATACAAGAAACAACAACAAAAGTTCCAATTAACATGCAACATGCTAACTCATCGTGTTCTAGTATCATTCTTGTAAATAAGGTATGTAATGCCTGTATATTTGTAATCAAACTTAGAACATATTGAGTATCCAAAATAAATTCATTAATTCATTAAGAAAACAGTAATGTTTAAATGAATATTAGTATTACAAAAATTTAAGAAAATAAAGAGGCAAAATTGTCAAGTTTCTTTGCATGTATTCTATATAACTTTGTAGGTTTTACTATCATCGCCAAAAAATGTTTATTTGAAATATGTACTTGTACTTCACTCACACATACAAATATTCCCAAATCATGCATTTTATTATTTTGTGGTTTAGTGGCATAGATTTGATGACATATTTTCATTATTATATTAGATTTACATCACTCTGAGAAACACCTGAGAAAATAAAGGTGAAAATATTCAATTTGGTTCATAATTTCAGACATTTCAGTTCATAGACAATTGGTCATTGATTACAGTCAGAAGCAACAAGAAAGTCCACAAGAATACCTAATATTCATCCAAAGTTTATGTGTTTTAGTGTTTCTATGTAGTGTTACATTTAATATATTCATTGTTTTTCATGAATTGCAAAATTATAGAACCATGTCTCATTATAACATAACCTATTCACAACCCAACAAGTGTCACTATTGCTTCTATGGCATGCCATTATGGATGCCAATCATCAGTAATTATCCTACATCCTTTCTTTTTTATTATGTATGATAAAAGGTTAATGCCAGTCTTGTCTTGGCATTAAACAAAGAATAAAATAATCAAAAACTATGAGTTGAGAAGATTTTTATAAATCATTAAATAGGACTGTCTAGAACAAATAAAGTAAAAGTGAAGTATGAAGTATAAAAAGGAGGATAACCTTTTTGCAGATCATTCTAAGGATATAGACAAAGGGTTAGGTGAGACAATTTCCATGGCAATATCTAACTTAGATTGAAATTCATCCCTTTAGTTTTCTGTAATTCTAGATTATGTGAAAAAAATGGGAAGGAGTGTAAGTAGGAAGTTAGATCAATTAGTAGATGGTAAGTCAATAAAGATGATGGATTCATGGATCATGCTGTTGTGTATTATAATGTTTGCATTCTCCCAAAGCTCATGTGTTGAGACTCAATTATCAGTGTGCTTTGTGGATGGATTAAACACACAGCTTGAATGTTCATTAATAAAATAAGCATCCTTGTACATATTATCTCAGATAGCTAGTGCACACTTTGTTCCATCTGAAAGCACAGACAGAAGAAATTATATATGAAACAGAAGTTGTGACTTTACCAAATATTAAATCTTCTGATTAATTGATTTTTGGATTTCCAGCCACTAAGAGGAGTAAAAAAATGAAGGTGAATTTTTAATATCTGAAATCTTTTTGATATTGTGCTAGAACATTGCAAAGGATTAAGAATAGAAATAATTCTCACAGCCATGGGTAGAAAAGCAGAGTGGGCAGCATGTTGTCCCTGGGGCTAATTGAAGACCTCAGTCCTCACGCATATCTATGGATTGAATTGTCTGGGTGCCATTGAGTAGATTGCAGCCTGGCTGGGACATGCAGCCCTGCACCTTCAGATTGGAGATGAGCCCTCCAAGTTCGTCCTTCTGAGTCTGGGTTACCTCACTCAGGATGATTTTTTTCTAGATCCATTCATTTGCCTGCAAACCTCATGATGTCATTGTTTTTCTCTGCTGAGTATTACTCCATTTTGTATATGTACCATATTTTCTTTATCCATTCTTCAGTTGAAGGGCATCTAGGTTGTTTCCAGGTTCTGGCTATTACAAACTACCCATGGCTGTGAGAATGCACCAGAACAGGTGTGCCCTGTAGGCAGCACACACTGCTGCAGTGGAGTCCTCAGCCTCAGGGGAGGGGAAATCATCTCCAATCTGAGGGTGCAGAGATGCATGTCCCAGCCAGGCTGCAACCTGCTCAATGGCACACAGACAACCAGACCCATGTATGTATGTGAGGTCTGCAGTCCTCAGAAATGTGAGAAGAATATGGGGGGAAGTAAGCCACACCTTACACTCTGACCTCAAGGAAAGATGATACTTCTGGGGTGTGGGACACCGAAAGTTATCAACTGAGCCAGCCACATGGACATTTAAAAGAGCATCATCCTTTCAGCCATGCACGCAGGAAGTAATTCTCCAAGAGACTCTGAAATGTCACAAGAGAATCTTGTTTAAATTTGGCAGTGGCTTCACTAAAAGACCATTTTAATGGAAATCATTTGCAACCAAAGAAACTGGACATGAGGAGATACACCTGAGACATTCCTGATAGTAGATGTAGGTGGGGTCAATGCCAATTTTAGTATTAAAGGATGTCTGGACGTGACTACTGAAGACATATTTAAGAAAGACGAAACACTTGGGATCTTCAGCGTCTTAGAAAACGTGAACTCAATGACTGTAATTTCATTCTCACATATATTTGGCCCTGTCACCCTGGCTTGGGTGTTAGGGCTGGGGCTCTCTTTAGCCCTTTGTCTTTAGGGCTTGGTCCTCTCTGATGAACCCATTTTCCTGTGATTCCTAATCCCTATTGGCTGCCCACATCCTTCCCTCCTCTGACATCATAAGCTATGACTTTACACTTAAAAGCATCAGCCCGAGCTGTCCTGGTGCCATCAACCCTCACCACACAGCTCTGCCTCCTGATATTTCTACATGGGAGGTGCTGAACTCACTGTGCCCCAGAGGGGACATACACATTTCAACACACATGTGGAATAACAAACTTACTGTTTTTCTCTAAAAAAAAAAAAGAAATAAAACTTATAATTGAAGAAGCTGTTACACTTTAGACATATATAGGAAGTAGAAAGAAACAATGAAAAGTGAAAAGGCTGAGGCTAATTAGGAATTGCCATAATTAAAATGAGAGAAAAGCTGTAGATAGAATATTATTTAACAGTTAAAAATAGAGTTCCATCTCAGATACATTGAACTTGATGATCCTATTAGCAGCTTTAAGTTATTGTGGAAACACTAATTCATGACACTTATAGGACCTACAATGTTTGTGTTTACAAATACATTTTATTAATACACAATTCAATATTCACAAAATTATAAATATTCAACATATATTTGTTATATATAGCAGCATATCCATGCTCAGTAATGTGAATTATGAATCTTAAGTTCAGAAAGTGTATCTTCTTGTTGTCAACTCATTGACAAGATGTGACAAATGTTTTCTCCAACTTAGAACCAATTTTAGTGAGCAGAAAGGAATACACAGAAAGATTTTTGTCATGAGCATGGATCTTGTCTTTAATGTAGCTTAGAATCTGGAAAATACATTTTAAAATTGGGAAATGTTTGTGTGTCCATTCATATTAAAGTGCTGATGAGTGCAATAGCTCTGTGATACCCTGTCATCTAGTTTCATCACCAACTCCCATATCTTGGAAAATATGTCCCCAGCTGCATGTGAATGACACTAAATCTCCTATACCATGACAGGCATAATTCTCTCATAAAATAGCCTTTTTTATCTGTAATGTTATCATCAGTCAAACAAAGTGATTTGATGTCACATCAAGGATAGAATATAATATGATTTGAGTATGGATATGCTAAATTTTCTTCTTCATAGAATAATCTGATTTAGAGATATCTGCCAAGCACTATAATTATTTAAAGTACTTATGACAAAGTAGCATAATTTGTCAATATTGCAAACATAATTGCAATGCAAGTAGTCATAATAATTGTGATTAAACTGCTCTTTAGACACTGTTTAGAAGAGTTTAAAATGAAAATGACAGGGAACTGTGGTTACTGACATTTATAAATCAGGGAGAAATTCAACGTTTCTTTAGGTATTGATTTTATGTAAAGTGGTTTTGAGTTCTGATTTTTATCTTGCAACAATAAATGATAGTAGTCATAGATTTATTTGAGATTGTCAGATAAATTCTGCCTTTTTCATTATATGACATACAATTGGTAATTACAATACAATCATGACATATTGGTAAGACTTCATTCATTATACTTTTATTTTTCTTTAACAAAGTAACTTAGATTATAAAACAAATTATCTCCCAAATATTTTTGCTAATATGTATAATAGCCAATGTATTTGCATTTATTTTAACAATACATAATTGAACAGTTTTTCAGATAGATATCATTACCTTAAAGCTTATTTGCCATATATATTTTTCTTGTAATATTTTCACAATAACACATTTACATTTGCCTTTTTCTGCCTCCAATTTGAGTGATACAATTTTACTGCAATTCATGGTATAGCCTAATTATCTTCATGTGTTTAATTTTTATGTTTTTCTAACATGTATTTCAAATTAATATGTTGATTAATGTGACAATAAACAAACATCTCTAAAGATAATTTAGCCTGTAAATGAAAGCTTCAAATATCTGTTTTGTCATTACAGTGAACTATTCACCTAATAGACTGAACAATAAAATTCAGATCCCAACTATTAGAATCATCTTTTAATACTGGAAGAAAGTTTAATATAATTATAATTGTATAAACATAGTTCTGAATATGAACTTTTACAAAAGTTCAGATGTAAAACTTCACATTGCATTTCACAAAATCTTCTTGAATAAAATATAATTTTGCTGTAGAGATAAATGTGTGATTTCTGGCTGCCCTGAAAGAGGTGACATACTTCTTTATGTCTCAAGTGGGAAATCAGTCATGGCTAGTCCATTATACCTAATCAAGATTTCATAGTCAGGATTTCTTCTTTCTTATAACATTTGAATTGCTAATGTTAGTTGCACATTATTGTTTTCTAGATCACTGATCTGGCAGCTCTATACTTTATACAGCCTTTTGTTTTCAGTTAGGATCATGCATTATACCAAGTTATTATTTCCATATATTCAGTTGTATCATACAATGCCACTAAAACTTACAGTTTCAGAGAACTATTAGATCACACCATATAGTCAAAATAAACTAATTACATATAAAAAATTAACATCTATAAAAATTCCAATTGTGCCTGAAATTAAGTATCATTACATATAAAATCCAAAATTTTCAATTGAAATCTTTATATTGACATCCAAACATGTTTAGATGTGGCCAAATCTTCTAATGGTGTCAATTTTATATCATATTACTAACTTTACCTATGTCTTTTATAGGTAAGTAAACACAGTATGTCCTTGATGTTATGAGATTACTAACAGTTCTTTATAAAATGAATTTTAGTTAGAAGCCATAGTATGTTTAACAATATTCTGTGTTGATGGGATGAGCTAAAAATTAAATATTATATTATTCATGGTTGTATATTATGTTGATTTTTTACAATTACATTTTATTGTCAAATTAAAATATATCTTGGACACCCTCAGTAAACACTATGAAATGAATGTTGACTTAGACCTTGTATATTCTGAGTAGTTGAGCTCTGAGCAAACTCAGGTGTTTCTGGAAGCTAAGAGTAGTGCATGACTCACTTTTGAAACTTTAATGGTATGTATGCATTAGTCAATTATTTCATTCATTTAATTCTTTTGACTATTAAATAAAGTTTATTCCAGGACAAATGGGTAAATGTATTTTTTCCTCTAAAGATACTGTTCTTTTAAACTATTAATGATACTAATAGGCAAGATGACACTCTTTTGATAGCTTAGTAGACATAGCTATAAAAATAATTAACTACTAATTTTGGGCAGCACTTGTTTTACTTTTGCCAATTTGATCCAAATGAAATGCATCATAAAACATTTCTTCTATGTGTTGTGTTCTTGGTGAAAAATCAGGAAATAGATTGAGAAAATGATAGGATAAAATCCTTATAAAAACATTGGTGTACTTTATAAATACGTTAAAAATATGTGAAAGAAAGAGCTTTAACTTAAATTTCTATTTGACATTGTTGCCTGCATTTGACAGCATGTTTTTGGATATTTCTGAAATGATAAAGAATAAACATGTAAAGATACTACAACTTCACAAGGCTGAGATTATAGTGAGAAACATAAATTACTTATTAAATGATATTGCTGAAGTCTAGAACATCCTTGGAATGTTTTCAACATGAGAACAAAGGTACTGTCATGGGTATTTTAGTTATAGATACATAGATTTTCTTAATTACTTTTAAAATTCAAAAGTAGGAAAAATTCATAGATCACACATTAAAATATGAAATATGTAAAGTTCATAGGAAAAATTGTTAATTCTATCAAGCTTACCTACATCTAACTTCGAACGGATAATGGGCATTTTGCTTGTAGAAACAAGCTGAATTCTAAATACATATTTTGCACATGGAAGTAGCATTTCCTTACTGACTCACCAAATGGTTTTGTTAGAAAGAAAGAATTACTAAATATTCCTAGGATAATAATATCTAAATCTTTGGAAAGACTCCTAATCTTTTCATCTGTATTATTGACAGGCTTGTATATTCTCCTGTAATTGCTATGTGGTCACTAATCACTAAATATAGCTTTTGTATACCCTCCAATGTTGACTACAATCAACTAGTGTTATTGGTGTTGAGAATGTTAATTTCTAGATGCTTAATAAAATTAAATATTTTCTTCTGAAATTTTATTATATTTATTTAATTTGTGAAGAAGAGTGTTATGAAGGTCAGAGGACAATTTATGGGAGTCTATCAACCCCTTTCACTGTTTGTCCTGGGGATTGAACTCAGGTCATCAGGATTGGCAGTGAGTACCTTTATTCATCATCCCTTGCAAAGACTAAATCCACCTTGCAGCAGAGTAAAGTGCCACTTGTAGATTCCTCATTCCCGCCACATTGCAGGTCAGACACAGGCCAGGAACCTGCCATAGTAGCTCAAACTGGCAGGGTGCCGCTAACTTGAGAGAGACAACTAGAAAACTTTTTAGCTTTGTTTTAGAATCTTTTTTCTCAGGTTTTAGGTGGAAATTCTTGCCAACACGTTGGGTGCCATTTGTAGTTAGTGATTTCCTGCCTGGCCCACAGTTAGGACAAATCTCTCTTACCGGCCAGTCCCATAGTCGCTCAGACCCAACCAAGAAAGCACACAGAAACTTATATTGCTTACAAACTGTATGGCCGTGGCAGGCTTCTTCTTACCTGCTTTTTCTATCTTAAATTAACCCATTTCTGTTAGTCTATACTTTGCCACATGACTTGTGGCTTACCATTGTCTTTACATGTTGCTTCTCATGGAAGCGGCTGGCAGTGTCCCCTCCCAGCCTTCCTGTTGCCAGCCTTCTCCTCTTCCTTGTCCTGCCTACCCTATCCTTCCTACCTGGCTACTGGCCAATCAGCACTTTATTTATTTTAACCAATCAGAGCAACACATTTGACATACAGAACATCCCACAGCAAGATGTGATAGAATAAGATTTATTAGAGTGGCTTACAAGTTGTGATCAAACTATCCCAACAATGACTGGTTCCTGATGGAATATCCAAAAAATACAATAGATGTTCAGTCTACAAATCTCTATGTCTCAACTGATCTTCAGTATACACTGGAATCCTGAAGAAGTAGGCTCTAATTCCAGTAAAGGGAATGATTTGCCAGTGAGTGTGAGGACAAGCAAAGAGCCAGAGCTTCCTTCTTTATATAGCCTGCCACCAGAAGATGTGGCCCAGACTTAAGGTGGGCCTTCCAAGATCTGATGATCTAATGAAGAAAAATCCCTCACTGGTGTACTCAGCAGTTTGGGTGTTGGTTAAATCTGGACCTAGTCAAGTTGATAACCAAAAGTATATGTCATAAGTGTAGTCATTGTCAGCCTGACAAACAATCATATCTCTTTGCTTGATTTTTTAATTTAATGACATGCTTAACTTCAAATTGAGTACAGTATCCAAGTAATAATTATGCTTAACATGATATAATTATTCTGTGTGTGACGGGAAATGCACTATCTATTCAATCAGGTCATAATATCCCTTTAGGGATATTTTTAGTACTCAAAACTTAAATATGATAACCAGGGATATTATATCAATTGATGTTACATTATATAACAAATAAATAAAAAATGCTATTATCTGTACAAGCACAAACACATTCTTAACAAAACATGACAGAAATAGTTATGTTTGTTATAGTCCTTGTTTCTGCAAGTGGTAACAGGACCTTAGCTGGTATTAATTAATTTCCTTATTTATTCATTTATTTTAACTTTTTATATGAGTGAATCCCTTTTCAACTCCTTGATTTCTAGAATTGTGATTCTGGGCTATGGGAGAAATAATACCATATAATGGGCACTAATTCAAAGCTTATACTACCACCCTGTGATATAGGATACAATTCTTTATCAATTAATGCCCTTACTTTAATAGCCAACTTCTCTAAGGCTGAGACTTAAATTTTTGTTGTAATTCAGTCAATCTTATAATGATGGCTTCATTTTGATTTTCTACAACTTACACTCTGTCGCTGTTGGAGAGAAGATTCTCTTCCTGAACATAGTTAGAAACCTTGAGACTCTTTAGGAACATCTGGAACCTGCCAACATTTACTGAGTTCATTGTTCACTGTATTCTGAGATGATAGAAGTTGTTAATTATATTATAGTTATCATTTTTTAATTAACCTTTGTTAATTTATCTAGGAATGCTAGAAGCAACTGACCAACATCATCATTTTCCCTATTTTTCCATTAATTGTTCAGGATTTTATATATAGAGTCTCAAAAATCTTTGCTTCTTACAGAATAAGCAAATGAATTTGCCCTGATAAGTTTGTTAAATAGTTTACACCACAATTTTTATTACTTTCCATGCTTCTCAGAAAGGTTTCATTAACTGTAGGTGTAAATACTTTGGATTAAGAGAAACCTGCTTTGAACTTGAGGTTTATAATTTATAACTGTGCCCTGTGCAATTTATTCATTTTTTCAAATATTTTGATTCTAATCTGTATTTTAGGCATAAGAATTAGTTGTCCTTGGTGTCATAAGCAGTTTGGTGATTAGATATATGATAAAGGCCTAGAAAGTCATGTTTATTGTTACAGCCCTGTTCTTTGCCTTGACCAGAATTTATATTGGTTGCCTTAGTTAATATAGAAAAGGCACATTATACGTAATAGTCTACCTAACAATTGTGTTTTTCTCCCAAAATATCATTATCTTCACAGATATGCTTTACTTGCTTTATTGTGAACTAGTACTTATTTTTGGTTTTCAAGATCCAAATACTGTTTATCAATCAGGGCTTTTAACCTGCTGAACTTCAGTCATTGGATACTATGTAGCAAAAGTGTAAAACATTAAGAACTTCTTTAACTTCTATTAGAGAGTCTGAATTCTTACTCAAGACAGAATAAAGTACATCACATTAGGATCAACTGGCTTAATGTGATTCCTGAAATTTAAAGATCAAAGATAAACATGCAGGATGAGGCAAAGATGATTAAACTAGTGGACCTGGGAAGAATTGATCAAATAAATCTTCTGCAATTCATGTTCAGAAAATAAAAAGAATTAATGCTGTAACAAGGACAAATTTAAGGCAGTCTCAAGAGTGACAACAAAATGTAGATGCTTCATATAGCATGTTAGTAGGTCCATTAAAATTTAAAAAAATTATGAAGGCTGCAGATATAGCTCATATGGTAGAATACTCACCTAGCATGAAGTAAATCCTGTTTCTAACGCCAAGCATTGCATAAGCTGGAAGTGGTATCACGTGCCAGAAATAACAGGACTTGGTGTATGGAGATAGTATGATTAAGTGTAAAGGTCATTATTGGTTACATAACATATTTAAGGCCTATATGGTCTAAATAAGATCCTGTTATACATGTATACATGCGTGCACACACAAACACACACACACATTTGTCCACAAATATATGCATAGATTATATATTTCTATATTTGTTATTTTCCCTAACAGGACCCAACTGTACCATATTATTGATATAATTTTTAAACATTTTATTATTTCAATAATATTTAGAACTTAAAGATATTTAGTCTGAAAAGTATCATTTGTCCCAATAAAACCAAATATAGTGTTTTTGTATTTAACATGTATGTGTATTTGATTTTAATTATATAATTGAAGTGTGATTCTGATTAGTCTTAACAATACAAATCAAGAGTCAAATATCAGGATAATAACCTGAAAGATCACAGAAGCACCTCTCCAGATTGTCAGACTAAAAAGGGGGCCTAGATCCTATCTCCATTTATGGAATTAAAGGTATGACTCTCCCAAATGCTGAGATTATAGGCGTGGGCCTCCCAAGTGCTGGGAATAAAGGTGTGAGCCACCACTGCCTGGCCTCTATGGTTAACTGGTGGCTAGCTCCACCCTCTCTCTGATCTTTAGGCAAACAAACAAAATATCACATAACATATAATGCCCATAATATAATGTAATTTCCCCTCCATTTTCCCCTTTATGCAGAGACTTGTTTAATATGTATCTTGCTAAGAAGATACTATTTGGAGTTATTGATTTCACTAAATACTATATTTCATATTTTTATAGCAGAAGACATGTTTTCATTCCCAGTGCTCTTTGATGTTGGGTAGAACCATAAGTAGTTCTGGTCTATAAATTCTGAGTCACTTATTATGACAAAGACTATTCAAGCTAATCATTGATCTAAGTTTCACATAGATGAAAAGAATTCACAAACTTTCAAAAACAGATTAGCATTACATGTGAGAAACTCATATCTGTACTTCTAAGCTCTCAGTTGCTGCTGTTACTCTAGCAGAACTTATGAATAAATTTTGAAAATGTTTGCATTTTACGCAATTACTGAAGGGGTAGGTCAGTCATAGTTAATTCATGAAAGAAACAAATACCACAGATATCAAGGATTACATATTTTTCATTTTCTCTTTACTTTGTATTTCATTTTGCAGAGAGCTGTTTCATAAATGAAGACGTTTCAGTTAAGAAAATATTTTTCAGTGTGTAACAATATGCTAAAAAAGTATAAAGACTCACACAGTAAACATAAATGTGTAGTATGTTCATATGCCTAAGGTAATTTACTGCCTAATATTCTATACTTCCTTATGCATGCTAAAATATAATTTTATTCAAATAACTGTGTTCATTTTATTTTAACTTTCAATCAAACAGAAACCACTAAAGGTCACAAAAGTATAAAGTGTTCTGAACTGTAAGTTATGCTATATTTCATAAAACAGGTTTTCCACTTTCAGAAACAGTTCAATAACTAAACTGCTTATAGGACAAGTGTGTGCACCAGACTGTGAAACCCCAGAACACAAGTAAATCTGAATGGCTATGAGAATGCACCTGTAATGCCAACTTTTATGATAATTACGTGGTACTGGAGAAAGTCTGCCACCTGAATCAGGTCCATCCAGAAACCTGCCTCAGTTGCTAGGGTAGACAATGGTCAAGGAGGAAACCCAACATCAACTACAGGTCTTCATACCCCTCCACAACACCCCACACACATATGTGCAGACACCAATATACACATCAGTTGTATTTATTCACATGTGAACCTGTATAAACATTCATCACCATCACACGAATATACCTATGGAAAAAATAGTGTTTACTTGTCTTTTGATAGTCAGGAGATAACCCTTCAGAACTCTTTAAATAGTTCCAATATAAGGTATATGATTACTAAACAGAATTACTTAATGTTCATTGAGTCAAGAAAATGTCATTATGTTCTTTTGTTTGCTCAATCATATTTATTTTCATTTTTCCTTTCTAACTTTAAAGATTATCATGTTACTATTCACAGCCTTATATGACTTAGTTTTTTTTTAATTTTATTTTCACTGTGGGTTATACATATAAATTATTTTAAGCATTTGTTAAATAATAAGGGCTGAAAATTCCTGACTTAGAGGATTTGTGAAAAGAAAATGAATGTATATGACCAGATGGGTGGATCAGAGATCAAGAGTATTTACTGCTCTTAAGGAAGACCTGAATCTGGACCAGTTCTCACATGGTAGATCAGAACTCTCACATGGTAGCCTGTAACTCCAGCTTCAAGGATCTGAAGCACTCTTTTGGCCCCTTGGGACACTAGGAACACACTTGGTGCAGACAAAGCACACATAAATATAAAATAAAAATAAATATTAAGAATGATTGAACTTAGATATTTTGTGCATTACTGAATTAGATAGTAAAAATTGTGTTATTTAAACAATATTACTCAAAATGATCATCATAGATGAGCATCCTTAATGACAAATATTTTGTTGAGGGATAAATAGCACATAAATTGATAATAGTTTTTGGAATAAGTATCATTTTCAATTAAGTTATGGAAAAAATGAGTAGAAACATTTCATATTTTTAACCATTCTCATGTCATCCACAAAAGAAGGAAATGATTATGGAAAAACACCTTTTGAGAAGAAAGATTATCAGAGAAGGATTCCAGGTTAGTGAGTTTAACATTACAATAAGAAAACATAGAAGTAGTTCAGAATATTTTTAGTATTTGAGTTGATTAGTGCATAGGATCATTTAATTTTGCAAAACAGGAGGATTCTGTTGTTTCAATTTTTAATCAAACAATACTTACTGATGACTATATATATAACTATATATATATATATATATATATATATATATATATATATATATATAACATAAATAAACTGGAAATTTTCTCCACTATTTATACTTCCAAGGATATAGCCAATAAACGTGAAGAGGAATGCTATGGGATCATAGGTATGTATTCCCTGTATCTAGATAGAAAACACTTGATTTGAAACATAAAATGTTATAGTGTTTCATATGACATCAGAGTTTACAAACAAATTAGTATAAACAATATATGGAAATTAAATGTATCATGTTTTTATAATAATGTGCTAAATTTTGAACATATCACAGTTGGGTTGAATTATGGAAGATGAAGTTCAGGAAAAATCTGAGTCAAACTGTAAATCTGACTATCTGTGTAGCATGAATCTTAAATGATCTTATTAATAAAATCAAACCTGAGGCCAGTTATTGGGGTGAATGATGGAAGATTAGAGAAGCAGAACAAGCCACAGCTACCTCACCTCGCCAGTTCCTCAGCTGATCCTGTTTCCTCAGACTGGAAGCTTCTGAGTCCTCATCCAAATGGATTTCAGCTAAACTGCTTCTCAAAAGCCTGAAGCTTAACCAGCCTAGTTCCTGGTTTTCACACCTTATATATCTTTCTGCTTTCTGCCTTCACTTCCTGGGATTAAAGGCTCACTTCTTGGGATTAAAGGCACGTGTCAACATCCCTAGCTGTTTCCAATGTGGCCTTGAATTCACAGAGATCCTGACAGATTTCTGCCTCTGGAATGCTAGGATTAAAGGCATGAGTGCTACCATTTTCTAGCCTCTCTATCTAGTGGCTGTTCTGTTCTCTGACCCCAGATAAGTTTATTAGGGTGCACAATATTTTGGCGAACACAATACCACCACATATCTGTTCATGTCAAGTGTGGGTAAAATGCAGGAAATACATTCTTCTACACTTTTTAAATGATTTTATCAAGATGATAACACTGTTAGGCATGGGATTTGAATGTATACAAGCTTGTCTCCCTAGTGAATCTCTACTCTTTACCATTATGCTGTCTATAAATGTATAAAAATATTGGGTAGCAAATAGTTTTATCATTTATTGTGTGTCATTTTAGATGTCTTGGGAAAATAATGTTTGAATTGACATTTGTTGGATTATATTCTATTTTCATATTGAATAGAGCAGCAAATCTGTATATACCATGTTCAGTTATTTGTCTTCAAAATCTTGTATTCCCCATTTTATCATTTTTTCTCTCTAGGTCTTCCTGATTGTCATCATTGTTTCCATTTCCATAATCAAGGGATGTTATGTAATACACCCTTTACACACTGTAAGATTTGTCATTGTGGCTGGTTTAATAAAGAGCTGCATGGCTATTAGCTAGGCAAGAAGGGTTTAGGCAGGACTTCTTGAGACAGAAAGCTATGGGGAGAAGAAAGAAGTCACCAGCTGGATGCAGAGGGAGCAAAATATACAGGAGGAGAGGCAAAAGCCATGTGTAATGTGGCAACACATAGATAAATAGAAATGGATTAATTTAAGTTATGAGTTAGTGGGACAAGCCTAAGCTATAGGCAAGCTTTCATAACTAATAATAAGTATCCATGTTTCTGTTTGTGAACTCGCAGCCCAGGAAAAAATCCTTCTACAAAGCAGCAAGAGAGGAGAAATGGAAAATCTAGTCTCAGGCTATTTTTTTCTATTTCTAGTTTAAAATAATTTGTTATATTAAAGGTAAATATTTTAGTTAGTACAAAACAGGGCCGTACAAGGTGTTTCTACAACACATTTGCAAACCACAAAGGTTTGAGACATTATTTATCTTTAGAACCCTCGTAACAGTATTTTTATAACATGCTGTGTATATGTATGACAATTACATTAACAAAGAACTCCATCACAATATCTACTTATTACATCCAATTATTAAACCTGAACTGCTTCCCTAAGGTACTCATTAACCTTTTCAGAGCTTATAATAGCAAATCTAATCACATGGAGGTGGTAAACTGCATTGAGAAAATGAGTTCAGTTGTCATGTACAGTAAATTTTAATACCCAAGTTCTCAGTAAATTGGGCAGTTTCATTGAAATTGAATGAGGAGGTTCTATTTTAATCAAATGAAATTATGAAATTTAAATTCACTCACTCTGTAAAAATGACTGTCTGAGATAAATGCTAAAAGAACACTTATAATTTCATTCTAATTAAATTTCTTATATGCATTAATTTTATTTCTTTTTACATGCTTCAAGTCTTTAAAAGATTTATTGAAAATGTATATTCAGCAATGAGAATTATCAATTTTCTCTCATTCTAGCTTAAAAAAAAGACAGACAAAAAAATGTCAAATGACTTATTTTTAACAAAGAAGTACACCTGGTCTCATTTTGTTTGTGTAGATTATAATATATATATTAGGCTTAACAATTATGGGGAAAATTACATTCAAATACGTTATTTTTTAAAGTTATTATCAGTTTTTATTAGACACTCCTACACTAGTTCAACCTGTTTGTATATGTTGCTATCTATTGGATAATGATTTAAATAAAATATTTATCCTCAACTTTAAATTGATCATTATTCCTATAATAGTTAGCCTTACTAAAGTTTCATAACACTTAAAACATTCTAATTTCCATTGTCTATAATCAGGTATCTACTTGTCCTCCTGCTTTCTACTGAAATATCCTACATTTATTCTGATGTATTTGCCTTTCACTTAAGTTTTGTGCCTCCTTGTAATCCATCCATAACATACATTTATTTATTTGTTTGTTTTATATCCCCACACTCCTCTCCTCCCATTCCCTCCCCTATTTTCCCTCTGCTCCCCTACCCCCATCCATTCCTCCATTTCTATTCAGAAAAGGGCAGGCCTCCCACAGATATCAACAAAACATGGCCTATCAAGTTGTAGTAAGACTGAGCACCTGATTTTTTATTGAGCCTGTACAAGTTTTAGAAAGGATTGCCAGAAAGAAAATGTAAAAACTATTATGGATAGTGAATTCCAGGATAGCACTATCTTTCTAAAACATGGTTTCTTCACCATTTTTATTTTCATTTTTTTCAATATGCTGATCAATGTTTTATTTTTAAATTTTAACAATTTTTATCCATTCAAGAAAATTTTGAATTTATATTATATTCTGAGAAGTTTTTTATTACTCATTGGTGTAAAGTAATCATTGCCCTTGTTATTTAGGAATTTGTAACTAATGTCAGCACAATATATGAATGGTTCTTTTATTCACCATAAAAATATTACAAAATACTTTTATAGGTACACAAAAATATGTAGACTAGTTTATAATAAGATATGGCCTTTAAAGTTTTTTAAAACAATTTAATAAGCTGATGTTAGTATTTTTGTTATTAAAATATTTAATCAGAATTATATACACACATAAATAGTAATGTGATAATGACACATCATCAACAAAAACAGCCATTATTAATTTTAACACATTTTGACAATGAAGCTTAATAATGCTCTAGTGATATATTATATTATATTCAATAAAGATTAAAATATTCAGATAAATGCTTTTAACATAATTGATATTAACAGATGATTATAGATGTTTAATATTAAAGTGATGATTTTTCCTGTTGTTAATTCTTTTGAAGCATTTATAATATACAATTTTGAGTAGGTGTTTGTTATAACATTTGTTCTTCTGCTTGGATCATTACTTAGGTTTTTATTTTGTTTGCTAAAACCAATTTTATCAATAAATATTGATAGAATTGTTTTTTATATAAATACATGACTTTGGGTTAGCAATTCTTAAGACATAATCTTGGCAAAACAAAGACCCTACTAATAGATCTGGCTATAAAATTTATCAATGGAAATTCTGAAACTTCTGCTATGATAGTACCATTCTCTCTCTCTCTCTCTCTCTCTCTCTCTCTCTCTCTCTCTCTCTCTCTGTGTGTGTGTGTGTGTGTGTGTGTGTGTGTGTGTGTGTGTGTGTTTGCTGCAGACGCCAGATTTGTGACTGAGCACTCCAGTGACAATTATTCTCTGAATGTTACTTAGCTGTGAGTTTCTGCATTAAAAACTGTACACTTCACAGCAGATGTCTGAAGTCTTGAGAATTGATCTAATCTATGGGTAGAGAGGTAGGAATTTAGAGTGAAATTTTGTACTATTTCACTTTAGCAGAATAGTAGCCATAGATTCACAACCCCAGGGGTCTTTAAGCTCTCCAACCAGGAAAACCAAGTATGCATTTCTTCTTCTGGAGTTGGTCTTCAATTCAATCAAATTGTGAACAGTTATACTCATAACATTCATGCCACTGTTATAGCCATGGATTCATCTCACTAAACCAGTCCACAGAGTTCATAGCAAAGTAAAACTTCACATAAACCCCTACCTCCAAGCAGCTTGTATAGAACCTTTAAGAGTTAATAAATCTAATCAGCATGGAAAAGCATTATTTGTTAACATCAACTTGGTTTCTCTGTGTGTCAAGACATGCACACGATCAAGCCAGTCAACATTGTTCTATGAAAGAGAGATCTACTAATAAGCTCCATCCTTAACTAGGGATCTATGGACAGATGATAATTTCCATGGTAGGGTTAATCAATTTTCTGTATAATGTGGCCTCCAAACCCAAGAGTGTAAGGACAACAGAAATTATACTTGATGGGGTATATAGGGAAAAAAGGAGAGGACATGAAGTTGGGGGAATGTGGAGATATAAGTAGATCTGTGAAGAGCCTTGGGGAGTAGTTGGGGGTTAATATGGTAAAATATATTGTAAGAAATGAAAATATTTTAATATGTATGTATAGTATCTAATACCTAATTGTAGGGGAAAAATTTCTAAATGTCAATATGCAAAGGCAGAAGCAGATAACTTTTTATATACATATTTTCATAATGAAAGTAAAACTATAAAAACACATCATTCAATGATGCTATAAATTTTATAAGTGTGTGTATGTGTGTGTGTGTGTGTGTGTGTGTGTGTGTGTGTGTAAGTCACAGAGACATTTGGATAGATGGATATGTAAATATATTGTCAATTATAGTGCAACATTTCCAAATGCAGTCAGGACTATTTAATTGTCTACCATTTCCTTTGTATATAGCTAATAAAAGAATATATAATTAAAAATTGTGTTTTTATTAGAACAATTATCTTTAATATTTAAAGAAATTTAAATGTTTAAGTTCTGTTAATTGAGTTTTCTTCTTAGAAATTAATGAACACATATTTTCTCATGACATTATTGGAAATACAAAGGAGAAAAATATTTTTCAGAAACATTGTGATCTAGAAATACTTGAGTTACTGTTATCATCTATACAAATGCTATCACATAAACATACAAATGTAGATTCATAAAATCAGCATCACTTTCTGTAAGAAATGTTGGCTGGAGACTTTATAGACACAATATAAAATATGTCCTTTTCAAGTTCAAACATCTAAGGAAAGAATATAGATCCCATATGAAGAAAAAGTATCAATGTAAATTACACTGAAGTGTCATGCTGTTTTAAAAATACCTTTTTTAACTTCAGGAACTTTGGAATGTTTGTCCATCAGGTTAGTTTTTCCAGCAGCCACGTACACATGTTGAAAGAAAAATTTTCCTGTCCTCATACTGGCCCCACATTGGGCACCAGATAAGGTCAGAAATCCAAAGAGTCTGCCTTAAGGACAAAGGAATTTATTTGTGAAAGAAAACTCACAAGACAAAATAGAGGAATTTTTCTTAGGATCTTGGAAGGGTGAGGCACAATCCCATTCTGTTCTTCTGCCTAAGATCTACCTGGTCCATCCCAGTATCCAAAATCACAAGGAGGTGAAGAAGGAGATGCATATGTACATTCCAGGTCTTAAACATCCTCAGTGGCCATGGCCCAGGGACAGGAACTTTAATGTCATAGACAGGTATAACAGTTGCCTGTTGCCTCACTAGGGGTGGTGCTTCAATGTCATAGCTATAACAGCTACCCTGTACAATAATATATCTAGAACTTTAAAAGAAAAATCATACTGGGTAAACATAACAACAGATTCTAGAAAAAAATATATTAACAATGTTAAATACTATAATATCCTATTCTGGTGTCTAATTATTTGTTCCACATTCAAATTAACTATTTGAAACTATAGTTAAGCTGATAGTCCCAGAAGTGATACTATGAGAAGATGGCTATGCTATGAAAGCAGGTCCCTAATAAGTGAGATTAGCTCAGTAGAAGAGATTCCATAAACACAGTCATCTTCTACTCTGCAAGATATCCCCAATATATGCCAGTATCTTGATCTTTGCTGCTCTTACCTCTAAAACTATGGAAAAAAATGCTTTTTAACCACGTAATTTACATAATTTTGTGTATAACAGATTGAAAAGACTAAAAACTTGCCTAATAACATAGTACTTTATTAATAGGAAGGATACATAAAATTAGAAACCACTAGCTGTTTGGAAAAACAGAACACTAAATCAGAAATACAACAGAGAGGTAATACACACTATGGATACTTTATTTTTGATAAAAGAAGTCAGAAATACACACTGAAAAAAGACAGCATCTTCAACAAATGGTACAGGTCAAACTGGATATATGAATGTAGAAGATTGCAAATGGAGCCATATTTACTGCTCTGCACAAAAGTCAAGTCCAAGTGGATGTAAGACCTCAACATAAAACCAGATACACTGAACCTGATAGAGAACAAAGTGGGGAATAGGCTTGAATATATTGCCACAGGAGAAGACTTTCTGAACAGAACATATATTGTGCAGACATTAAGATAAAAAAAAATCAATACATGGGACTTCATGAAACTGAAATCTTCTGTAAAGCAAAGGACACCATCATTAGGACAAAGCAGCAGCCTACAAAATGGAGAAAGACTTTTTGGAACTCCATATCCCATAGAGAACTAATGTAAAACTGTAGCTGAAGTTTTCCTGGTCCCACCCAGCTCCTGTGGTCCCACAGTCCAGCAGCTGCTCAGACCCAAGTGAACACACAGAGGCTTAATATTAATTAAAACTGCTTGGCCATTAGCTCAGGCCTACCACTGACTAGCTCTTACACTGGAACTCATTGCAATTCTGTTAATCTATATGTTGCCACATGTCCCATGTCTTTGCCTGTTTACCAATACATGCTACTCCCTGAACAGTGGGCTGGCATCTGCTGACCCAGCCTTCCTCTTACCAGAATTTTCCTTGTCTGCTCATCCCATCTATACTTCCTGCCTGGCTACTGGCCAATCAGCATTTTATTAAACCAGGGTACAAAAGCATTATCCCCCATCACATAACAGATAAAGAAATCAAGAAATTAGATATAAAAACCCAAATAATCTAAGTAAGAAACAGGATACAGATCTAAACAGCATTCTCAATAGCAGAATCTCAAATGAAAAACACTTAAAGAAATGCTTGACATTCTTAGCCATCAGGGAAATGCAAATCAAAACTACTTTGTGAGTCCATTTTATAACTGTCAGAATGGCTAAGATCAATAACACAAGTGACACCTCATGCTGGAGAGAACATACAATAAGGGGAAAACTCATCAATTGCTGGTGGGAGTGCAAACTGGTACAGCCACTATAGAAATCAATATGGTAGTTCCTCAGAAAGTTGGGAACCAATGTGCCACAATATCCAGCTATACCACTCTTATGCAAATACCCAAAGGATGCTCTATCCTACCAAAAGTACATATTCTCAACCATGTTCATTGATGCTTTATTCATAATATCCAGAAACTGGAAACAAACTAGATGCCCCTCAACAGAAGAATGAATAAAGAAAATGTGGTACATTTACAAAATGTAGTATGACTCGACTACTTAAAAATGACATTATTAAATTTTCAGGTAAATGAATGGAACTAGAAAAATCATCCTGAGTAAGGTAATCCAGACCCACTAAGATAAATATGGTATGTATTTAATTAAGTAAATTTTAACCAAACTACAATCCATAGGCCCGCAGATGTTAAGTACAGAGGAAGGATCTAGAGCAGTCCACATGTATCTCTCTTGGAGGGGGAAAAAGGCTAAATTTTAGAGGTGTACTGGTGTACTGAGGAAAGATGGGGACTAGATCATCAATGGGAGGATCAGGTACAAAGATAGACAGGAGGTATTATGGAAAGAATGTCAGTATTGACAACTGGAATTGAGGTGCAGAAATCTAATGCAGTAGAAACTTCCTAAAATATATGAAGGTAATCTTAATGAGATCTCTTAACAATGGGGGATATAGAGTCTCTATTGGCCAACTCTTGTTACCAGATTAGGTTTACAGTAGCAGTGTTGGGTTGCATTCAATTGAATTGAATTGAATTGAGAAGGAGGTCATAGGGAAGACCACAAACAACCCATGCTGTTTCTAGGACAAAAGATTGCTTGCTGAAAACTGACAGCAGGGTCACATTGCTGAGCACAACATTCACAAAACTCATTTAACATGGGAAAATTGAGCTGGTGCCTAAATGGAGCCTTCAATCCTATGTTCTAGTGTCTTTGGTGTGGGAAGGTACTCTGAATGAGCCTTAAATTTAATTTATTCAAAAATTTAAATAGATGGTTGTAGATGTAACCGTCTTGCTAGTTCCTCAGGTGATCCTGTTTCCTCAGGCTGGAAGCTTCTCAGTCCTCCTCCACATGAATCTCAGCTGAACTGTGTTGCTCCAAAGCCTGAACACTTAATCAACCAAATGCTTAACTAACTACATGCTTTACTCCTTAGTTCCTGGTCCTCATGCCTTATATACTTTTCTCTTTCTGCCCCCACACCCTGGGATTAAAGGTTGGGTTTCTGGGATTAAAGGCGTGGGTCACCATGCTTAGCTGTTTCTAAAGTGGCCTTGAACACACAAAGATCCACCTGGCTCCGCCTCCCAAGTGCTGGGATTAAAGGCGTGTACCATCACCGCCCAACTTCTGCTATGGCTTACTCTTCCCATTTTCTAGCCACCATTTTTCCGCTTTGTTCTAGTGGCTGTCTGTTCTCTGACCCCAGATATGTTTATTTCGGGGAACACACAATATTTCAGGGAACACAATACCCACTACAGATGGTACATTTTCTGATTTCATTTATATCCAAAGATTCATTCTATTGCCTTCATGGGTGATAGAAATACCTGGAAAATTTGATTCCCACTGGAACTCTTTAGATGTTGTTAAATTACATTTGGGTCTATGCACAAATCTGTAGAAAGCCTACTTTATCTAAGCTATCTCTATTATTTTTCGCATATTGTAGGCCTTCAGAATTTTGTATTCATCCTTAAAATGTAAAAATTTAAACAGAATATATTTATATATTTCTTGTTTTTCATTATCTTTGCCTGATGTTGCTCATATTGCTCATTTCTCTTTTGAACTACTTTAATCAGCTTAGTTTGTTTTCCACATTTTCATACATGGATAAAATGCACTGTAATTATTCTCTACTCCCACACCAGTTAATTCTATTACCCACATCAATATCTTTTGTGTTTTGGTTTTTTTTTTGTAAATTCACTGAGCTTAACTGAAGGTATGTGACCATCTTTTATAACTTTCCAATGAGTGGAAATTGGTAGGATCACCAGTGGGTATGCAACTTTGAACTATTTTAGTTACCTGTATATCTCAATTGTTGTCTAATGAAACTAGGGATTCTGATATTTTAAGTGTAAATCCAACCACTGTATTTAGAAAAATAATCTTCATATGTTCCTCTGAATCTTCTAGAAGTTTATAAACTCCCATGAATTATAGTTGAAGTTCTATTTCTCTGACTTTTGTTCACTCATTTTCAAATGATGTAATTTCCTCTCAGACAAAACATTTGAAGCCAAATATAGGTGGCATATACTTTAATTGAAACACATGATAGATTAAGTTAAAAGGATTTCTTCAAGTTCAAAGCCATCCTGGAATGCATAGTGAAGTTTGGGTTAAAGGTCACTATGAACTATTCAGTGAAGTCCTGTTTCAAAAAGTTAAACAAACATGCAAGCAAACAAACAACAACAATAACAACAACAAAACTTTTAAATATGAACAGAAAACAATTGGCAATGGATTCAGAAAACTGATCTTCCTTTCCTGTAATTTCTGTTATCCTGGAGTTTGGTTGAATATCATTTTTGTTCATATGCATATAATTTAGCACAGTTTCAGGTATTAGCTTCCAGGTTTATTGGTATGCTAAGGAGAGATCAGCTTTTAGTATTGTTAAAGGAAGCCAAGTCTTTGTTGCTGTTCTTATCTGAGCACTAGCAAATATAACTTGAGAACATCTCAGGGATACTAGGACTTTAGTAGTCTAAAATATGTGCAAGGTTATTTTGCTTCAAGGACATTTTAGGACACACTCTTTTGAGAGCATAACTCTGAGCCTTCTTTATCACTCAGAACTGCTTCATTTATTGTTTACTCAGAATTCATTTAGCCTTGCAAGGAAAGCTGTGTTTATTCTGTCCAGTGATGTATTAGTGGTCCTACATACAAACATTACAACAGTAGCATAACTTAACATAATTCACACACTGCTAGTTTTAGCAGCTATATAGAATTCAAGAGCTGCATTAATAGAGTCTTCCAGCAATATTTTAGAATAATTTCTAGGAGGTCAGGCTATTATTGGCTTTACCAGTTCTTGCAAGTCCTTGCTGACAGAGCAATATAAGGTACTGTGAGAAGAAAGATGAAGTTAGAGTAGACACCCAAGAAAGCAAGGGATGCCAGTAATGTGGACCATCTGCCAAGAGAAGCTACAGGTAAAGTATGTGGCCATCTAGGCAATGTAGATTTTGAACCACAAGGAATGTTCAAGCATTTATAAGAATGAATTCAAGTATAATACACTCAAAATGTTGGGTGTAGAGTCTTGGGATTTATCATTAGCTCTTCTAGGATATATATATGATAGATAGATATAGATATAGATAGATAGATATTAAATTTGTCACTTAATATGTTTTGATCACATTTTTTTCTCTCCCACAACTCTGCTCACATCCTCTCCAAATACCTACCCAGCCAAATTCATGTTCATTCTGTCTCTTAAATAAATAAAAAAGTAAATAAATGACATGATACAGAATCATCAGATTGTACTGATGTATTTAGTCATAAATACATAATAGTTATAAATACAAAATAGTTATAAAAAGAGACCATGAATTTGAAAAAGAGCAAGTAAAGGTATAAGTTAGACTATGGATAGACAAAACAGAAGGAGGAAATGAAGTAATTACATTATATCTCAAAAATAATAGAAACAATTACTAAAAAGAAAAATACAAAATATAAAAATAACTGTAAAATGAAAAATAGCTTTTAACATATGTCCTCATGATTCTCTTTGTTCCCTCATTGTATATTGTTATGTCCACATTTTCTTTTTTTTTTTAATTACAAAGCTTTTTTGCTGTGGGATGTTCTGTATGTCAAATGTGTTGCTCTGATTCATTAATAAATAAAATACTGATTGGCCTGTAACCAGGCAGGAAGTATAGGTGGGACAAGCAGAGAAGAAAATTCAGGGAAGTGGAAGGCTAAGGCAGAGAGTTTTCTAGGGAAGAATGTTCATGGTTCCAAGAGACAGACATTCAGACTGTGATTACTCCAAACCACAGAGGACATGAAAAAAAATTCTAAAGGGAACCATGACCATGCCTAATGGAATCTTCAAAAAGATGACAGGATCCCACAACTATGATTCCACATAGACTATGGTTAAGCTATTAAGCTGATTAACACCAAGGAAAGTCCAAGGTCTTTGGACTACAAACTGGTCAGGACAATTTGACATGGCTAGCTGAGATGATCCAGCCTGACAGACTACTTGAACAAGGACTTGAAATAAGACCTGCACTTTCTCATTATGCAGCGACTGGACAAATGATACAGGACTTGACAATTAACCCAAAATTTTTCTTTTCAGGATTCCCTAAAGGTGTCTTCACCTCTAGAAAGCAGGAAGTAATTTTAAGAAAACAACACCCACATTCCCAAGAGGTGGGGTGGGAAGGTTTTTGGTCATTCAATGACTTATGGATATTGTCATTGTTCATGAGCGTTGGTTACAAGGTGTTAATTTTTAATTGTCAGGAAAAAAGCTGAACAAGGAGATTAGATTCAGAGTTTTTGTTTAAAAAAAGAAAGAAAAAGAAAAAAGAGAAAAAAGATATGAGGTTGATATGAATCTACTGTGAGAAAAAAGATAAAGAATAATAGGATAAATGGGTAGTTCACTAAATCTACTGTAAAAAGAGAAAAGGGAAGATATAAAAATGTCAAAAGGTAGACTACTGAATCTATTATGAAAAGAAAACAGATAGAATATGGATATGATAAAATAAAAAGGTCAATTATTGAATCTATATTTAAAAAGGAACTACTTTTTTGTTTTTTTGGTTTTTTTTGTCAGAGCTGAGGACTGAACCAGGGCCTTGCACTTGCTAGGCAAGCACTCTATCACTGAGCTAAATCCCCAACCCCCACTTGTTTTAAATAGGATAAGTAATGAAAATTTTTGTCTCAGTTTATCAAATGTTAATGAACTGGACATTGTTATATGTATAATGGAATTTTTATCTGAATTTGTCAAATGTTAATGGACTAGACATTGTTAATGTAATTCTTGATTACATATAGTGTATGTACTTATTGGATATGATTTTTCTTGTATTAGTTATAAGCTTTTTTAATTTTAGACAAAAACAGGAGAAATGTGGTGGTATTGTGTTCCCCGAAATTTTGTGCACGCTAATAAACTTATCTGGGATCAGAGAACAGGAAGGCCACAATATTAAACATAGAGGTTAGGCAGTGGTAGCACACGCCTTTAATCCCAGCACTTGGGAGGCAGAGCCAGGCAGATATCTTCGAGTTCAAGGTCACATTGGAAATAGCCAGGCATGGTGGTTTACACCTTTAATCCCAGAAAGTGAGCCTTTAATCCCAGGGAGTGCTGGCAGAAACCAGAAAGATATATAAGGCATGAAGACCAGAAACTAGAAGCATTTTGACTGGTTAAGCATTCAGGCTTTCAAGCAGCAGTTCAGCTGAGATTCATTCTGGATGAGGACTCAGAGGTTTCCAGTCTGAGGAAACAGGATCAGTTAAGAAACTGGCAAGGTGAGATAGCTGTGGCTTGCTCTGCCTCTATGATTGTCCAGCATTCACCCCACTAACTGGCCTGAGTTTGATTTTATTACTAAGACTCTTTAAGATTTGTGCTACATCTTTCTTTCCTATTTATATCCCCTTAATTTCCTTTAGTTGTCTTATTGCTCTAGCTAAAATTTCAAATACTATATTGTATATGGAATCATTGGTCAACCTTACCATGTTCCTGATTTTAGTAGAATTGCATTGAGTTTGTCTGCATTTAGTTTCATGCTAGCTATCAGCTTGCTGTAAATTGCATTTGTTTATTATGTTTTGTTATGTCCCTTGTATCCCTGACCTCTCCAAGACTTTTGTCATGAAGGGATATTGGAATTTGTAAAGGTCTTTTTGGGTATTTATTGAGATGGTCATGTTCTTTTTTTTTTTCTTTCAGCTTATTTATGTGGTGCATTTCACTCAATTTCATTTGGAAAAACAAACAAACAAAAAACCCAGGTTAGCTAAAACAATCCTGAACAATGAAAACTACAGGAAGTGTCACCGTTCCTGATTTAAAGTTGTACTACAGTGCTATATCAATAAAAACTGAATGGTATTGGCATAAAACCAAACATACTGATCAATGGAATTGAACTGAAGGTACAGACATGAATCCACACACCTATGGAAGTCAGTAATACACACTAAGAAAAGTAAAGCATCTTTAAGAAATAGTCCTAGTCAAACTGGATGTCTGAAGAATGTAAATATATCCATATTTATTACGTGCACAAAATTCAAGTCTAAGTGGATCAAAGACCTCAATATAACACCAGACAAACTGAACCTGATAGATGAGAAAGTGGGGGATAGCCATAAACATGTTGGCTCAGGAGACAATATTCTGAACAGTACACTGTTAGTGCACGTACTAATATGAATGATTAATAAATGGGACCTCATAAAATTGAAAAGCTCTGTAATACAAAGGACCCTGGCAGTTGGACAAAGTGGCAGCCTATGGGATGGGAAAAGGCTTTTAACAACTTCACATGTGATAGAGGACTAATATTCAAAATATACAAAGAACTTAAGAAACTATATGTAAACAAATTAGATAATCCTATGAAAAGATGGGCTATAGATCTAAACAGATGATTATCAATAGGAGTATCTAAAATGGTTGAGAAACAAAGAAATGTTCAACATCCTTAGCTTTTAGGAAAATGTAAATCAAAACTACATGAAGATTCTACCTTTCACCTTTAAGAATAGCTAAAATCAATAACATAAGTGACAGTATATTCTGCTGAGGATGTGGAATAAGGGGAAGACTCCTCCATTGCTGGAGGGAGTGGAAACTTGTACAGTCAGTATGGAAATTAGTGTGGCTGTTCCTCAGTAAGGTGGGAATCAACCTACCTCAAGATTTAGTTATATCACTCTTAGGAATGCGCTCAGAGTATGCTTCATCCTACAAAAAAAGATACCTGCTCAACTGTGGTCATTATTACTGTATTAATAATAGAGAAAAATTAGAAATAACCTATATGTTTCTCAGCAGAAGAATGGATTAAGAAAATGTTGTACATTAACACAGTGGAATATTCTCCATATGCTAAACATAAATAAAACCATTTAATTTGCGGTAAATAGACAGAACTTTAAAAAAAGTTATCATGAGTGAGGTCTTCCAGATCCAAAAAGACAAATATGATATGTATTCATTTACATGTGGATATTAGCTGTTAAGTAAATAATCAAGCTACAATCCTTAGAAACAAAGAAATTAGATGTAAAGTGTGAGACTACAGCGGGCAGATAGATCTCCTTAGGAAAGGGAACTATAATAGATAGATATGGATGGATGAAGGCCTTGGAAAGGAAGGATCAGGTGAGGAAGGGCAAGAGAAGAGGGGGACAAGGTAGAGAATATGGAAAGAGACAGCTAAAATTAATGGTCATTTTTTGGGGTAGTATGGAAACCTAACACAATAGAAACTTCCATACATATATATGTGTGTGTGTGTGTCTGTGTGTGAAATTGATCAAAATATAATTATCAAAAAAAAATGGAGACAGAGCCCTAACTGAACATCTTTTGTCACTAATTGAATGTAACACAAGTCTTTTGTTGTTGTTGTTGTTTTTTGAGACAGGGTTTCTCTGTGTAGCTTTGTGCCTTTCCTGGAACTCACTCTGTAGCCCAGGCTGACCTCAGACTTGCAGAGATCCGCCTGCCTCTGCCTCCTGAGTGCTGGGATTAAAGGCATGCACCACCACTGCCCAGCTATAACACGGGTCTTAAAGGGTCTTATTAATAAAAAAGCACAGGAGCCAGATGTTGGGGTGAACACTGAAAGATCAGAGAAACATAAAAAGCCACAGCTAACCTCACCTCACCAACTTCTCAGCCTATCTTGTTTCCTCAAACTGGAAGTTTCCATTTTCTAATCCAAATAGATATCAGTTTAAATGCTGCTAAAATCCTAAAGGCTTAACAAACTTTTGTTCCCTATCCTCTTGCATTATATAACTTTCTGCTTCCTGCCAGCAATTCCTGGGATTAAAGGCATGTGTCACCATGCCTGGATGTTTCCAGAGTGGCTTTGAACTCACAGAGATCTGGACGGATCTCTTCCTCTGGAATGCTAGCTAGGATTAAGGCTGTGTGTGCCACCATTTTCTGGCCTCTATGTCTATCTCATGGTTGTTCTGTTCTCTAACCCCAGTTAAGTTTATTAGGGTGCACAATTTATTGGTGAACACAATATCACCACAAATGAAGCTTCTGATACTAGGATTAGGTTATATCCAAATTTTTGGCAAAATGGGTCGTGTGGGTATCACCAAACAACCCAGGCTGTTGCCAAAACTATAGGGTGATCTCCATAAATTGACATCAAGGCCTCTATAAGTTATATAGGTTTTGCTAAAAACAATACCTTATAACTTATTGGACATGGGAAAGTCATACTGGTGCCTATATGGAGCCCTCCCCCACCCCATGTTCTAGTGTCTTTAGTACAGAAAGTCACTCATCATGTTACAAAAAAAAAGAAAAAAGAAAAAAAAAAAAGAAATGTAAACACCAACCCAGCCACAAACTCTTTGATCTTCAATGTTGTCCTATTTGCAAGATATGATATTGCAATGGTGGAACAAAGCTTGTGGGAGTAACCAACCAATATATCATTTGAAATAAATCTCATTCCATGAGATAGAACCCCTTCTCAATATTGCTTTGGTAGCCAAGAATCTGAGACTAGGTAGCCCAGGGACAAAGAATAAACCCAACAACTATTGTCCTAGTAAATAGCAATAAAATGATTCTTAATGACTTTCTGCACTGATCAATCATCATCTGTGGTGATATTTTAATTGTGCTGAAATGTGATTTTATTTGTATGTTAATAAATAAAGTTTTCATGGAGATCAGAGGTCACAGTGAGCCAGGGATAGCAGTCAGACGGTGGTAGCCTATGCCTTATTCTGATCACATGGCAGGCAGAGAGTCTCTGTGTGGTCAAGGGCACAGGCAAGTGTGGTGATACGAACCTTTAATCTCAGTACCCACCGTAGAAATCAGGAGGTCTGTATAGACAGGCAGTGACGAGGAAGTCAAGTGGCTGGGCTTAGAGCCAATAAGAAGGCAGAACAGGAAAGCAATAAAAAGACAAGTCACACAGGGAGAAGCTTTCTGGGTAAACAATGGCAGGCAGGTGGTAAGATAAGGTGGTCTTGTCTCTTCACTAGTACTCTGATCTCTTGGGCTTTTAACTCTGTATTTGGCTCTGTGTTTCTTATTTAATACGACTGTTTAGAATTTCGTCAACAATCATCAGAGAAGCTTCCTCCTGCAGCGTTGGAAACAAATGCAAAGAATCACAGTGAGACATTATGCAAAGAGTGAGAGACTTTGAAATACTCAACCCTAATGGGATATCTCCATTAAATCCCTCCTGTCAGAGCTCAGTGAATCCTGCATAAGAGAAGACAGAGTGTAGAGAAGAGTATAAGCACCAGAGAACATAGAGACATCAAGAAAACAAGGCCCACTAAATCAACATAAGCAAAGCTCATGTGAACTCACAGAGACTGAAACAACGCACATAGGGCCTGCATGGGCCTGCAACAGATCCTATGCTTAAATATTAAGGCTTCAAATTTACGGTTTTTATGGAGTTCCTGATTGTGCAAATGAGTGGGTCTATAATTTTGTGCCCTTTCCTGGGGTCTTTTCCTTCTTATTTTTTTTGTCCAATTCTAATGCATTATTTTTGTTTTATCTTATTATATTATATTTTATTATAAGAGCAAATGAAATAAAAGTATAGTAAATAAAAATCCATAAACATACTAAACTGAAAAAGCAAAATAAAACATGGTGTCAGTTTTGTCTTGGTCAATTATTCCTAAGCATGAAGCCTGCCCCAAAGTGGGGTTTACATACTCTAGTCCTATTGTGAAATATTAGTTTAAGATGTATTACATTTGGCTATGGTATGGAATATTTGTTTGAAAAAGCAAAAGTGTTGCATTTTTTATGTCAAATTTGCTTAACTCTGTAAAGCTCTGTTACTTTGCCTGTCTAAAATACCTGATTGGGTTAATAAACAGCTGAATGGTCAACAGCTACACAGGAGAGAGTAATAGACAGGGCTGCCAAGGAGAGAGAATAAATAGGAGAATGGCAGCAAAAGAGAAAAGAGGAAGATGTCAGGGGCTAGCCACCCAGACACACAGCCAGCCATTTAGTATGAAGGGGAGAAACATCTATAGAATAAAGAAAAGTAAAAAGCCCAGAGGCAAAACTGTAGCTAAAGAGAAATGGGATAATTTACATTAAAAAAGCTAGCTAGAAATAAGCCAAGCTATGACTAGGTATTCAGAAGTGAGTATAAGTCTCTGTGTGTTTATTTGTGAGTGGGGTGGAGGTTCCTTGAGGAATAAAAAAAAAATCCAACAACATTTTGGCATTTCAATGTGAGGCTCAAATTTCAGTAGGGCCTGAGAAAGCTTAAAAAAGAGCAAAACAAAATTAGACACAGCTCCTTTCAAAAGTTGTACATTATAGTTGAGAACTTAAACAGACTTTTCCATGCTAAGTAGAAAAAAAATTATTTAAAATGCTTGCCACAGTTTAGGGAACTGCTATTCCTGATCTGAGGGACTGAGTGTAGTTCTCAGTAACTTACCTCTGACTGCCATGCGAGGTTTATGCATGGCTTTCACAGACCCAGAAGCAGGTAGAGCCAACAACCAAAGTTATGGTAGAGGTCCTAGCTGTGCCACTTAGCAATTTAAAGGCTCATGCAGTCAGAAAAGAGTAGAGATACACAGTAAAAGAGTTCCATATGGAAAACAAATCTCTAAACAGGTTCCAGTGCTTTTAAAAATGAAAGAGTGTAGATAGCCATAGAAAGAACTTGTTTAAAAAGTAATAAAGCAAAGTCTTTAAACAGAGTAAAAGTAATATAAATGAAAAAAGTCATATAACAGTGGAAAACACACAGGGAATCTGGATCTTATATAGTATTGTGATGGTAAACAAACAATACTGCTAAGAGAACAGGACTGCTAAATTTTTATACTTTATGGCTATTTTAACTTAAAAGCAAGTCAAAATGCTTTGGGAAAGAGGATACAACTGGTCTTCCCAGTATTTGGTCATTATCTCAATTTTCTTTGAGACCCTTAAAGATGCTTTGCCCACAGAGAGTAGGAAAAAGTCAGATAACATGATATCCCAAATTCCAAAAGAGATTGGGTGAGTGGGTGTGGTTATTTGATGGGTTATGGATGATTGTTACCATTTATGGGAATATAAGAATATAGGATAAAAAGACAACTATTAATCTCAGATGTTTTGCATTGGCATGTATTTTGGTATATTGATACAAATTTAAAGTTATTTTTGTTATACTATATATATATTTCTACTTTTGTTTGGTGTATTGTGCTTATGAAGCTCATTTAAAAATGCAATGTATAATGAGAAATGAGGTTAGTAGTTAATCTATAATAATCAAACTTGTGATCACATTAGGTTTATTTTGCAAGGTTCAACAGGTATGTTTTAGATGAATAAATGGATTTCAAACACTTCAAAAACCTATTGAATATGACATTTTAAATGTTTTGTCAATATATGGCTTTTCATGACAGTGAGACCTGTATGTTCCTGGTAGGACCAATCTACTTCATCAAAGGAGGATAGACATTGAAAAAAACTCCATAGGGAGTTTGCATTCAATGTGGTAAGGCTAGCCATTTAGACAAGAAACTGTCCTTGCCTTCACTGCTGACAGTATGCTGGACAGACTAGACAAGCAAGTCACAGGAAAAAGACTGTTGAACTTTGCCAAGACAGAGCAAGGTCAGTCCATTGAGATTCCTGTTTCACAGAAGTGTCAGCCAGATATTTTGCAGACCACAGAGGAAAGCAACTGATGAACTTTGCCAATACAAGGCAGGAGAGTCCTTCAAATTTCCTGCTACACTGAAAAGTCTGCCAGGTATTCAAGCCTTCTATGCTAATGATGGATGCCCCAACATTGCAGGGGAACTTTTGGTGACTGTCTTGGCAGCCAGATGTCTCTGTTGTTAGATAATATTAAATATTTTGGGGGTCTTTGATGGAGTTAAAGAATTAGAGTTATAGTTTTCCTTATTTATGTTAGAAAGCAAATTAGGGTAAAAATTTGCAATCACTAAGATAAGATAGATAATGATATATTTTCTCTGAATTTGCTAAATACAAATAGATTAAATATTATAAATATAATTCTTACTTGATATTTGTTTTTGTTGTATGTACTTTTACTATGTTACAGTTAAAAGTTTTCATTTTTATTTAGACAAAAAGGGGGATATGGAATATTAGTTTAATATATATTACATTTGTTTATGCTGTAGAGTATTTGTTTAATGATGCAATGTTATGTTTCATTTTTTATGCTACTTTTTTTTTCTAACTCTGTAAAGCTATGTTACTTTGTCTTTCTAAAACACTGGTTGGTCTAATAAAGAGCTGGATGGCTAATAGTTAGGCAGGAGAGAGAAATAGGTGGGGCTGCCAGATAGGGAGAATGAATAGAAGAAGAATGGGAGAACTGAGAAAAGGAGAAAGGAGAGGTGAATGCTAGGGGCCAGCCACCTAGCCACACAGTCAGTTATAGGGTAAGAAGGAAAGAAAGATACATAGAGTAAAGAAAGTCAAATAGCCCTAAGGCAAAATGTAGTTAAAGAAAAACAGGATAATTGAAGTTAGAAAAGCTGGCTAGAAATAAGCCAAGCTAAGGCAGTGCATTGATAAGTAACAATAAGTCTCTGTGTATTTATTTGGGAGCTGGAGGTGGGTCCCCAAAGAGGAAAAACAGAAGAACTTGCAATATAGAATGGGAAGTTACCTTGTATCTTGGAAATCTGATAACTCACTTTTTAATTTTACATTGGTTTACAGTTGAGCTGTCATTGAGTCTCAGCTAAGACTTTGAAAATATACTATTGACTAATGATAGAAGTGGTAAGACTTTGGAATGTCTAATCATGAGAGAGAAATCAGCCTTTGAGAACCAGGAGCAAAGTGTTGATGGTTTGGAAGTGTCTTTCAAAGGTCATTTTTTAGATACTTAATTTCAAACACTATTAGGAGTAGAACTATATCTATTGGCATTTAAAAGAGGTCATGAATTTTAAAAAGCACAAAGAGGATAAATGGGAGGGTCTGGAGGAAGGACAGAGGAAGATAACATGATGAAATAATCTAATTATGTTTTACTCTCAAAAAACACTAGAAAACTGAAAATAAAAGATCCCACTGTATGAACATTAAATCATTGGAGAAAAGCACTTGGAGTGCATAATGGGGCTGTGTGTTAACCTTTTATGTCTTTTGTTTCTTATAAAATATGGCTTCTTCTTCTACATTTTCAACATGTGTGCTGCTTTTTCAGAGTCCCAAAAATCACTAAACAAAATAACCTTGCATGAAATCATCGAAAAGTGTCAGCACAGAGATCCTGTTTAAGTTAGGATTTTCCAGAGGAACAGAACTTAAAGAATATACATACAGGCCAGGCGGTGGTGGCGCATGCCTTTAATCCCAGCACTCAGGAGGAAGAGCCAGTTGGATCTCTGTGAGTTTGAGGCCAGCCTGGACTACAGACCAAGATCCATGAAAGGTGCCTAGCTACACAGAGAAGCCCTGACTCAAAAAAAATATATACGTACACATACATATATGTATGTGAGTAAATAGTAAATGCACACATACACATAAAAACAATTTATTTATACATATATATAATAAAATTTTTATCTTTAGTGTACACACATGATTTTTTAATTATGCCTCACAAATTTGGTAAAATTATCATGTACCATTGCAAAAAAGTTTTGCACTGCTGGTGCAAATTCACCATCTCTACATGAGGAAACCTCTCATAGTTTTTAATCAGTTGTTAATAGTTTCACCGTCTGCTTGAAATGGAAAAATATCACACTAAAAATACATACTTTGATCAATATAGGTAAACTATGGCTCTTATCAAGTACTCTGAGCAAATATTTAACTTAGAAATGTTACAAATAGCTTGTTTTCCTAACAAAAAATATGAAGTACATATTTGGAGATAATTTAAGTCATGAATGCTGCTGTAAGGTATAAAGGTTAGCCCTATAATACAGTAGTTGATATTAAGTACCTGTTTTACACTAACAACATGCAAGTGTTGCTGGACATATTGAAAACACATACCCACAGAACATTTGAAATTAAATGTTTCTTACAAAATCAAGTACCTCATGCTCACCATATCTGCTTTTTAAAAAACACCATGCTTAAAATGTAATAACACTTTATTCTTGTGTTTATGCATCATTCCTACTGCATCGTCTGATAAATTCAAGTTTACATCATTCAAAAATAAGTATATATGTTTAGTATCTTCCTCATACTTTGTGTTAACTAACCAAAAACTCTTTAACTTGACTCATATCATCAAATCCATCTGCTAGTAGATTCTCCCACTCATTATGCATCTTCCAGCCATTGAGCAATACTCCCTCTGCTAAGGATGCCACATGGTGTGTGACATCTCCAAATATTCCCCACTGTCTCACATTTTTCAGAATTTAGACAAATGACTCAATTTGACATTTCAGATCTATCAGGTGGAGTAAAAAGAACTGGCAGTGTGAAGTATTCTAACTACTGAATGAGGTATTTTCCCCAAATAGCAGTGATGGATTTGTTCACATTAGATTAAGATGGTCATGATTTTTTCTAAAAAATACCAAGTGAATTGGAAGCAAACATTCATTCATACTCAATGATCTTTCTGAATTAACACGAGAACCATTTTGAATGGGATCTATGAGTAAATGTGTTAAATGAAAATAATAATTGAAAATTATTAAGTTATACATGGTGACATTTACCTGGAATTCCAACATTTCAAAGGTAGGGGTGGAAGGATCAACACAAGATCCAGGCTAAACCCTGTACACATAGTAAGACGCTGCTCAAAGAAACAATAACAAGCAACAAAAAAACTCATTCAAAATATAGTGTTAATATTACTGGAAGTCAACACAGGAAAAATGAATGTTGAACGTTGCAATAGTGTGGGAAGTGAAGGAATCTCAGCCCTCTATTATCATTTCTTGGGTTGTGGGCAGTATTCTCATTCTTTTTGAATTTCTGCATGTTTATTCATCTGAAAAAAAAAAGAAATAAAACTTTTTATGCCATGGTGTTGGGGCAAAAATCAACTTAACATGCTATACTACATTTAGTCTCTCAAATATTCCTTTATTTAAATTGTTTTTCTACAAATTCAACTATGACTGTATGAATGTAAGTGTCTATTATTAAGGGAACATTTTCTACTATCCTGGAGACAGAGCTCCCATTAGTAAACAAAGAAGCTTCAATTTATTTTTAAACAAAAGTTGATCATTTCAATGGAGTTAGGTTTAAAAAATTGAACATTCTACCACTACCATAAAACCTTTATATATTGACAGTGTTCCAATTTGGGAACAATAATACTTATAACTCAAATTAATATTTGTTTCTAATTTCTGGTTGATAGAAGGGAAGAACTGGTAGATGGAAGGGAGGAAGGTGAGTCAGACATCATCCATAGTCATGAAATATAGCACAGACAGGTATAGATTTTAAAATCAGAATGATACTAGAGTTATTTGCCATGGGAACTTTTTAAAATGGCATTCATTATTCTAATACCATGTAAAGCAACTAATGTGTCTGTAACAAAGTAACTGTCATCCAATTGCAACTAATTTATTACTGAATTTTAAATACTGAATAATTTTAAATCATCTATTAATATTAAATAAGTCTCTTCTAATCAAATGGCTAAAGCAAAATAGTCTACAAAAATTTATTTTACATTATGCTAAGGATCAGATTCTAGATATATAGAAGGCTGAATGTGTTACTATCATGAAATAATTTATCAAATAATACCTTAGGCTGATAAATAATTAACATAAATCAGCATAATTAAAATGAATATAAAGAATGCCTACCTGTAGTTATATAAATCTATATATGATGTATATGTGCATATGTGTTATATAAATATTTAGATGTATGTGAACAGAATACTGTATGTATTAATATTTATTATTTTAATGTATTTATTCACAGAAACTCTTTAGTATAACATATATAATCTTACAAGTGAATTTTGACTTAAAATGGTAAGTAAAGAAGTATCATTTTTCACTTCCCTTGGTTTTATCTATCAAAGCTACAACATTGAAGTTGATTACTAGAAAAAGAAGACATTAGTTTGAGAATGAGAGATACAAAAGCAAGAAAGAAATGGTGACAATATATACAAACTATTCTACTCAAGTCAAGCTTCTCTATGTGTACTATCAACACATGCTCTGTAATTTTTACATAGTACCTGAATGATTTACTACATTATATGGAAATATTAAACATTGTCAGAGACTAGCCAACATACTGCTTTCTTGAAATTTTTTAGATAAGATCTGTTGCACTATAAGCATAAAAATATTTTTTTAAAAGAAGATTTTAAGGGAAGAGAGTACATATAGAAACTTTTGGGGGCTTTAGACAGAGCAACTATTAAGTGTACATACTCTTAGTACTGAGGACTGGGACCAGTTCTAGTGTCTAGCACCCACTGTCAGTTGTTCGCAATTTTCTGGTCACATCTTCATGGCAATCTTACTCCTCTGGCCTTCATGAGCATCTGTAGTAACATGCTCATACCCATACACAGAACACACACATACACATAATTTAAAATGATATAAATCTTAAAAAAATCTTTACAATAACTAACCTGTTTCAAAGTGACTGTAATATATAGATATGTACATAAACTTGCTTTTAAAATACTACCATATATACAAAAATGAATAAATTGATATAGTGTAAAACTGCCTACAAAATACTTATGGTTATACTTATACACAGATAATACTCTCAGCATTGATCAGAGAAACATCCCATTTATAATGAATGGTGATGAAGGCAGAGAGTCAAGGCTGATTAAACTACTGATAATAAGTGACAGTTGACTTTTCAGCCATATTTAAGACATTTGTGTCATTCCTCTGTGAGACTCAGGGGCCATTGTGGAAGATGGGAAGTAAGATATGGAAAAGAGCTGTGTTATGCCATCTCTAGCTAAAACTGACTTTTCCTACACTGGATCTATATAACAATAAGTCAGTCAACAATCACACATAGATGGGGTCACATTCAAAAAGCCCTGACCCTCATGATTAAACTACTGACCTTCTCACTACAGATAGATTCTGGGAGAGGCAGATATACTGCTTTCAGTTGTATTTTCAATAGTGAGCAACATCAGACTCTAATGAGTAACTCCAAAAAGTGGGTCACAAAAATTATCCCACTTAAACTCAGTGCATCAAAAAGACAAATAAATATATATGAATCTGGGAAATTCAGAGAGTGAGGTGATTGAATTTTAGAGACAGGGTGGTATTGTGGAACATTACTTTAACTAGGCAAATAAGTGTTACATTTGTTTACATTTTGTAATATTACTTTAACTATGTAAAGAGATGTGTTACATTTGTTTATATTACATTTGTTTAATGATGTAAAAGCATGTTGCTTTTGTTTATGTTGTATTTCTTTACAGATATCTAAAGATGTGATGCTGTTTCACCTTCTCTGCCTAAGGCACCTGTTTGGTCTAATTAAAAGCTAACAGCCAATAACTAGGTAGTAGATGGATAGGTGGGTTGGTGAGCAGAGAGGATAAGTAGGAGGAGGAATCTAGACTAGGGGGAGAGAGAGAAGAGAATGAGGAAGAAAAAAAGGGGCCAGCCAGGCAGCCACCAGTCATCTAGACACAGAGCAAAAAAGTAAAAAAAAAAAAAAAAAAAAGACCCAAGGCAAAATGTAGATGAAGAGAAATGGGTTAATTTAAGTTATAAGAGTTAATGGGACAAGCATAAGATAAGGCAGAGCATTCTAAACTAATAATAAGACTCCATGTCATGCTATGGGAGCTGGTTGGTGGCCCAAAAGAAATCCTGTTACAGGATGGAAATAAGAGAGGATGAAGAAAGAATATCAGAATGTAATATGGAATATGTGAAATTATCAATATTAAATATATGTTGACACCCCATGAGATTTTCAAAATCCATATTAATATGTCAACTGATATTGTCATGGTTCAGGTCTTGTTTAGACATCCATATTGTTGAGATTTCTTGGGAGTCACTTCTGTGTTATATCTAGAACACATAATAATATCAGACTCTCTTGTCTGCTGGGTCTTACAATCTTTGAGAAGAGAGATAGTTTTCCCATGGAATACCTCTACTTGGCTAGATATAGTATAAAAAAAGATGATGAATTTGAGAGGGAGTAGGGAGGAGAGCTTGGGAGTAGTTGGTATGAAGAAAGGAAAGGGGGAAATGTAATTACATTTTAGTGAAAAATACAACAACATTCAGAATGCATGATGCTTACCTACTAAATGTTAAACACTACTGCTATAATAGGAAGAAAAGAGTGAAAAATATTTTATGAACTCAGATTCCATGGAATTTGTAAAATTATTTTATCTACATTGAAACCCACAGAAAAGACAAAGTTAAATTTACTGTAATTTCAAGGCAATTCTATTTTCTAATTTCCTAAATAATAAACCTCAGAATCTCAGGAAAATAGGTTTCTAGTCAACTACTTATATGTTTAGCAGCATCCTCTGAGTACTTTACTGTTCTTTTATATTCTGTCTCTTTTCACCAATAAATCTGCTGTGAATGCCCAAGTATGATCATAAATAACATACTATGGTTTGTATTTGTATTCTGACATCCAAAATATTGAGAGGGAACTATTTAAACCATGTTAGAAGCTTGCCTAATGACTCAGAGGGTAAAGGTGCTTGCTGCCAAGTCTTATAGCTTAACAACACACACACACACACACACACACACACACACACACACACACACACACACACAAACACATACACATGCACACACACACATATCGAAAAATAAGGTAAAAAGAGAAACATGTTCAGTGACTTATGAACATAAAAATTATATATGTGGATAAGTAGATCTCTTTTCACTTATCACTCACTATGAACAGGAATTTTAAAACCATTTTAATGTTGATTTTCCTAGTGTGGTGACTTGAAATAAAATGCCTCCCAAAGTAAGTGGTACTATTAGAAGGTGTGGCCTCATTTGAGGAAGTATGTCGCTATGGAGGCGAACTTTGAGGTCTTATACATGCTGAAGATACTACCCAGTGTCTCAGACCACTCCCTGTTACCTGCAAGATATAAGACTCTCAGCTATTTCACCAGCATCATGCCTGTCTCCATGCTGTCATGTCACAACATGATGATAATGGACTGAACCTCTGAACTGTAAACAAGGCACTCCAATTAAATGTTTTCATTGTAAGAGTTGCTGTGGTCATGGTGTCCCTTCACAACACTAGAAACCCAAACTAAGACAGAAGTTGGTACCAGAGACTGGGGTATTGTGGATAGTCCTGACCATGTTTTTGTTTGAAGGACTGTAGACCTTGGAACTGTTGATTTGAAAAGGAGTGGAATACTTTAAATGCTGCTTAATGGGGCATAATGGAACACGTAAGACAGTGGTGCTGAGTGTGATTTTGAACTGTGGGTACCTGGATCAAGAAGTTTTAAAAAAGAAGAATATTAATATGTGGCCTAGAAACTATTTTGATGAAAAATGTGGCTGCTTTTTGCCCTTGTCTAAAAAGTAAAAAGTGCCTGCAGCTAAAATGAAGAGTTTGGGTTAATTTCTCAGCAGAAGAAATCTCAAAACAGTCTAGGGTAGACTCTGTCACATGGTTATTAGTGGTAACTCTAATGAAGATATATAATGAAAAGGAGCAAGTTTTATAAGGAAAAATATTTGAGGAGAAAAGTTGCACCAGGAAATGGAATAGAATTAAGTCCTGTGTTCAGGGAGATAAACCGATTAAGAAATAGAATAAAGGGAGTAGTGACCTCAGGGCAAGGTCTCACTCAACTAAATTTCCTACTCATGAAAAGAAATTACAGAAAAGCTTAGAGCTAGATGTGAAGGTGTGCACCTTTAATCCCAGCACTGGGAAGGCAGAGGCTTATGAATCTCGGAGTTTAAGGCTAGCCTAGTCTAGAGATCTAGTTTCAGGACAACCAAGCATAGGCAGTGAAGAACAAAAATCTGGTGAAGATGTAATCGAATGAGGGGGCCATGTTCCAGCCCCAGTAAGCAGCAGAACATGGCAGTTTGGGCCACATGGTTCTGACTTTAGTGGTAAGGATAGAAGTAACAGGTTATAGAATTTTCCTCCATGCCTACAGAAAGCTTCTGAGGCCAGATATGTGTCAGGGTGTTCCGGAATGGAGGCCTAGTAGAGAGGCCATTAGAGGAAGCTATGATGTTTAAGGCTGGATTTCCTTGGAGAACCCAAGATGTTAGAGATGCAAGATTGTTGGGATACCTGCCTAGGAAAGCTGCTAACCGAGTGTGGAACCAGCCCAAGAGAAAAAAGTTTGTTGCAGTCAACAAAACTGAAAGAGTTGGAGATCCCTACAGTATTTTAACACTGGACATGGAGTTGTAGAATCTGGTGTTTTGGTCTTGCTTTGGTCCAGAATTTCCTCAGTGTGCTTTTTCCCCTACATTTTGGAATGGTAATGTATTTCCTGTGCCATTGTTGTTGGGGATCTACACTGGAGCTGCCCTTTCCAGACACTGCCCTCAGAAAGCCCTCTGAGTGTCAGCTCCTCCCCTGAGGTTGCTGAAGACCACACCTACAGGATATTTAAGACCTGGCCATCTGACCTGTCATGTGCTCTCCCTCTTGCCTTCCCAAGAGTCACCCAGGTGTTGCTTCACTGTTTATTAAATCTGGACTTATTAATTTGGCTTGATTGGTTTATTGTATTAGTGGAGGATACCCAATAACTGGAGATTCATTACTTATCAACTATATGTTGGAAGTACGTGATATGTTTTTTGATTTTGATTTTATAGGAGATTACAGTTAAGAGATTGCATGATCTCAGAAGAGTCTTTGAACTTTGGACTTTTAAACATAGTTGAGACTGGTAGAATATGGTGACTTTTGAAGTTGGATTAAATGCATTTTTTCCAATATGTATGGCTACAAGCTTTTGGGGGCCAGGGAGTGTAATGTGGTGGTTTGAAAGTAAATGGCCTCCAAAGAGAGTGGCACTATTAGGAGATGTGGCCTTAATGGAGAAGGTTTGATCTCCTTGGAGGAAGTGTGTCACTGTGGAGGCAGGCTTTGAGTTCTCTATGCTGAAGATACTGCCCAGTGTCTCAGAGTATTTTCGGTTGCATGCAAGGTATAGAACTAACAGTTACTTCTCCAACACCATGTCCACCTGCACACAACCATTTACTAACATTGATGATAATGGATTGAACCTCTGAACTGTAAGCAATTCATTCCAATTAAATGTTTTTATTTTATAAGAGTTTTTGTGGTCATGAAGTCCCTTCAGAGCAATAGAAACCCAAACTAAGATACCTAGATTCTCCAGAACTGATGACATCTTGATCTGTTCTTATTCCATTATAGACATGTACTTGCTTTTTTATAAATGCATGTGTCATAGTTCTAGTTTCTTTTGTTGTGAAGAGACATCATGACCATGGAAACTCTTATAATGGAAAATATTTAATTAAGGCTGGCTTACAGTTCCAGAGGTTTAGTCAGTTGTGGTCATGGCTGGAAGCATGGAGGCATACAGACAGACATAGTGCTGGAGAAGGAGCTGAGAGTTCTACATCTGGATCATTAGGCTGCAGAAGCAACTGTGACACTGGACATAGCTTGAGCATAGAAGATCTCAAAGACCATTCCAAGAGTGACACTCTTCCTCCAACAAGGCCACACCTACTCCAACAAGGCTATACCTCCTAATAGTCCCACTCCCAATGGGGAACATTTTCTTTCAAACCACCACAGCATGCTTATAACTACATTATAATATACATCATTGTGCATATATGTCTATACAGAAGCTCAAGTTTAATTTTGGCTTCCCTAATGATGTGTCCACATCTTATATTTTAGTGTGAGAAACACTAAAAATAAGAATGCTGGGGTTGGGGACTTAGCTCAGTGGTAGAGTGTAGGGAGGCTACCTAGAAAACAGGACCCTAGGAAAGACCCAGGGAACACCCAATGACAGAGAAATGGATGAGATCTACATGAACAACCTGGACGACAGTGGGAATAATGAAGGGCAAGGTTTGAGGGAATGAAAGCTTAGGGGAGCAGGAAATCCCAGCTGGATCAAGAACAGAAAGGGAGAACAAGGAATAACAGACCATGATAAATGAAGACCACATGATAATAGGAATAGGCAGATTACTGGAGAGGTCCCCAGAAATCCACAATGATATATCCTCTGTAGACTGCTGGCAATGGTCGAGAGAAAGCCTGATCTGACCTAGTCTGGTGATCAGATGGCCAAACACCCTAACAGTCAAGCTGGAACTCTCATCCAATAACTGATGGAAGTGGATGCAGAGATCCTCAGCCAGGACCCAGGTGGAGTTCCAGAAGTCCAATTGTTGAGAAAGAGGAGGGACTGTAAGAGTGTGTATTGTTGAGACCAAGATTGGAAAAGCACAGGGACAAATAGCCAAACAAATGGAAGCACATGAATTATGAACCAAAGGCTGTGGAGCCCCCAGCTAGAGCAGGCCCTCTGGATAAGTGAGACAATTGAATAGCTTGAACTGTTTGGGAGGCACCCCAGGCAGTGGAACCTGTCCTTAGTGCATGAGCTGGCTGTTTGGAACCTTGGGCTTACACAGGGACACTTTGCTCAGTCTGGAAGGAGGGGACAGGACCTGCATGTACTGAATCCACCAGGTTTAAATGAATCCCCAGGGGAGTCTTGGTCCTGGAGAAGATGGGAATGGAGGGGAGGGGCTTGGTGAAAGTGGGGGCAGGAGGGGGAAGGACAGGGGAACCCATGGCTGATGTATAAATTAAAACACAAATATAACAAATTAAAAAAAGGAAAGAATGCTGCATTTAAAGTTAAACCAATTAAGAATCTTCTAGGAGAATGGAGAGATGGATCAAAGTATAGTACAATTGAATAGCTTGATCTGTTTGGGAGGCATCCAGACTGTGGGACCAGGATCTGTCCTTAGTGCATGAGCTGGCTGTTTAGAACCTTGGGCTTACACAGGGACACTTTGCTCAGCCTGGAAGGAGGGGACTGGACCTGCCTGCACTGAATCCACCGGGTTGAGCTGAATCCCCAGGGGAGTTATTTAGTCTTCTTATGGCACATATTTTCTTGACACAACACACTTTTGGTTGCATTCAATATGAGTGACCTGAAACTCAAATTAGAAACTACAAAATAAAATTTTCCTCAGTTACCTTGAAAGACTACAGAATCAAATATTCTCTGTATAGTATTATAATTTATTTATCTTTATTTTTTATGTAGTTCATGCATACAATTAAGTTCATCTAATAATAATTTTCAGCTTTTGAAGGTTAAGACCATGTTTAAGAAAAGTATAAATAATTCTAGATTAACTATGAAAATTTATCACAGAGTATAAAGCAGAGTCTTTAAAAAGACAGCAAATTAATTAATTATATATTACTGAGTCACATTATCCATGAATATATATGAATATGTAATATATAATATAGATACAAATAATATCCTATATGTATTGGGACATTATGACTACCTTTCCCCTTCTATTCCTTTCATGGCTGTCCAGTGGGTAGAGTCTTTATTAACTAAATGATCATCTGCTTTTTACTTTCAAATTTTGTAATATTATATATACATTCATGAGAATAGGTTGATATATTTGTAATTTAATAATTTTAGAAAAATTACAATTATAAACCCACCTAAATTAATTTTATAAATTTATATTTTAACCAATTTGTAATTATCTTAAAAATTGAGAAGGCTGTTAAATATAAGAGATTTAAGTATCTAGTATACTTAGACATTAAGAATATGAAAATTATGGCAGAATATCATGGATCAGGATTCCTCCTAAAGGAAATGAGAGCAGGTGCAGAGAACCACAGCTAGACATTACTAGGAGAAAGAGTCTAAATTGAAGGTCTCCACTAGGTCCCTCCCCTTTGGGAAACCCTACAGAAGTTGAGGGAGGAAATGTTGTAGAAATTAGAGAAGATGGAAGACACTAGGAGAACATGGCCCACTGAATCAACTAAGCTTGGTGTATATGGGCTCATAGAGACTATCACAGCAAGCATGGGACCCATATGGCTTTCACCAGGCTCTGTGTATATGTTATGACCCTTTTGCCTCTCTTGGTACTCCTTTATCTTATCATGTTGCCTTGTCTAGCCTTGATATGAGGACTTTTGCCTTGTCTTACTTTATCTTGTTTTGCTGTGTTTGCTTTTATGTCCCTTGGAGGCCTGCCATTTTCTGAAGGGAAACAGAGGGTTAGTGGAACTGGAGGAGAAGGGAGGTGGGGAGGAGCTGGGAAGAATGGATGGAGAAGAAATTGTGGTCAAGGTGTATTGAATGAGAGAAGAATCTTTATCAATAAGTAGCAATATGAAAATTATAATTATTTAAAGGAATATAGTATATAAGATAAAAGAGCAGTGTGTAACCATGTTTTCACAAAGGAATTTATTGGACAGTAATAATGATAAAACCATTCTGAAGTGATTTTTTAGAGTCTACTCTTTATTTTATTTTAGTTGTAGCAAAACATATTTATAGATATATCATACATTTTCTCAATATATATTGTGGTTATTTCCATCATTTTATAAACATAAAACATATTGAATATAACCAGAAATTATATAATACTGTTGTACTGATTCATTTTAAAAGGCTTATAATTATGGTTTCTGGTATCTTAAGCAGTAAGTTGTAACTCTCTGAAGCAAACACTTGGATTTAATTCCTCATTCTCCAAAACACCAAACAGAAAGAAACACTATTTCTATATTCACAATTAATTCAAGACTTCCCTGTGTAGCTGGAGTTATCTCCAATCCCACTCATGCCCAAAGCCATTCAGACCCAAATAAACACACAGAGCCAAACTGTATGGCTGTGGCAGGCTTCTTGCTATCCAGGTCTTATATTTTAAATTAACCCATTTCTATCATTCTATAAGTTGCCATGTGGCTTGTGGCTTACCAATACTTCACATCTTACTTCTCATGGTGGCAGCAACTGGCAGTGTCTCCTGACTCAGCCTTCCACCTCACAACATTCTCCTTTCTCTTTGTCCCACCTATACTTCCTGCCTGGCTACTGGCCAATCAGCACTTTATTTATTAACCAATCAGAACAACACATTGACAGCATAAAGATACCCACAGCATCCCTGTTCATTTTGTTTCTACTCATGAAAAGGGACTGTTGTACATTCTAGGCAAAACAGTACATTAAATGTTCCTATAAGTGGAAGCCCATGAACTGTGGACTGGTGGCTGTGGAGCCCCCATAGGACTGGACTAGGCCCTCTGGATACAGAAGATGGTTGTTTGGCTCAAACTGTTTGGGGGGCACTCAGGCAGGGCAATTGGGATCTGTCCCTGGTCTATGGGCAGGGTTCTGGAATCCATTGCCTGTGGTGTGACACCTTGCACAGCTTTGGTGCAGTGGGAAAGGGCTTGGATCTGCCTAGGGTCAGTGTGCTGGGCTTTGCTGACTCCCCAAGGGAGACCTCAATTTGAGGTATGAGGGGATGTGGGGTAGCTTAGGAAAGAGGGCTGGGGAGTGGGAGGAGGGAGGACAGGGGTCCTGTGGATAGCATTGGAGTGAGTAGAAAATTTCTTTTTTTTTTTTTTTGAGCTGGGGATCGAACCCAGGGCCTTGCGCTTGCTAGGCGAGCACTCTACCACTTGAGATAAATCCCCAACCCCGAAAATTTCTTAATAGAGAAAAATGAAAAAATCAAATGAGACCAAATATACAAAAAAGTCTAAATCAAATCAATAGAATAATTTAAATAATAGTTAAATAGTCAGTTAGATATTTCAGTAAAGAGCTATCCTAAATTTCTATGAACAAAACCACATCTATTGAAAACCATTTTCACACTGAGTAGTTTTCTGTCTTTATTTGGAAAGCCCATTAAACTCAATTTTAAAAAGCTTCTTCATAAAGTTGGAAATTGTTTATAGATAATGTAAAGAACATATAGAAGAAATTCCTCATTTTTCAGTAAGTCAGACATTATCATTTTGTTTTTCTATACCATGTCTTGGTTTATATTGAAACATTAGCATATAGCATTATTTCCAGGATACAAATATCTATAATAGGTAATTCATGTATATTTTAGTCATGTTTACACACACTAAACCAGGCTTCTTTTGTCTTTTTCTTCATAATTTACAGGCAATCAAGTAATTAAAATAAATTAACAATCAGTTGAACTTTTATCCCATGGCTCTTAAATACCTTTGTACTGGCTATTTATGCCGAATTGCCACAAGTTAAAGTCACTAAATTGTAACTCTTATATGGCTACTCTGACTTCTGATGCTATAATTCTGTGATTTTTATCTTGGAACATCATATAATGTGCATTCTGTTCACCATACTGTTTTTCATTTTGACAGATGATATTATACATATCAAATTTTGATATTTTACATTTCTGGGTAATATTACACTTTGTGAATATTTTAGGAATTATTTATTGTTTTATATTGATGAATACTTCTCTTATCTTATTTTATTCTTGATGGTACACATATTTTAATTGACAAATAACTACTTCATGTATTTATTGGATACAATATGGAGGTTTAGATTTTGTAGTGTGAAATAATTAAAACTGGCTAATTAACAAATCCATTACAAATTTTGTATTGAAAAGATTTAAAATTATTTTATCTAGTTTGAAATGCATACTTTATTTTTAGCATAGTTCATCTTCAGCATAACAAATTATTAAAGTTATTCTTCTCTTGAAGCTGAAACTTTGTAATCATCTTCTGATTTCTTCCTTCTTTACTTTCTTAATGATAATTTATTATTTACATTAATTCAAACACTTTAGAACCTGGTAATCTATTTCTCATAAAATTCTTTGGGTTAATCCTGATTATTACAACTATTTCAGGGTTATTAGCATAAACATATTTTGTTAATCTAAAAATTAGCAAGGGCCTTAATCACTTCTCTCTTACTATGAGAAGATCATGACCAAGGCAACTCATCAAAAGAGAGAGAGAGAGAGAGAGAGAGAGAGAGAGAGAGAGAGAGAGAGAGAGAGAGAGAGAAAGATTATTTGAAACTTACATTTTCGAAAGGTTAAAGTTTTCAACCATCATGGTTAGGAATATGGCATGAAGTAGGCAGGCCTCATGCTAAAGCAATAGCTGAAAGCTCACATCTTGAGACACAATCACAAAAGCAGAGAAAGACAAGACACTGGGAATAGCACGTGTTTTGGAAAGTAAAATCCCACACCAACTCAAACATCTACTCTAACAAGGGCACACTCTCGAATCCTTTCCAAAAATGTCTTCTAGTTGGGATAAAGTATTCAAATATATGAGCCTTTAAGGACCATTCTCATTCAAACTACCACAGAAAGGAAGTTAATCTGACACCTTGTCTATTATGAGCATTACTGCATGAATGCAAAATAGCATATCTCATTGTCATATTGGTTTCAAAATATTGTATCAAATATTAGCTATAATTTAACTTTCTAAGGAAACAACCTATAGTTTCCACCAAGAAGAGATGCTTTTTCCACACTCTCACCAGCATTGATTATATTATGCATTTTAATAATAGATATTTCTAACAGGTTTTAGAGAATGTCTCACGTGTACATATTCTGTTTAAATATCTCTTTAGGTCCTTAGCCCATTATTTGATTGTGATTTATTTATGAGTTAATGGTAACTTCTTAGATATCAAGATTTGGTTATTTTATTCTTTCCTATGAAGCTTCCTGTTGTAAATCAATGACATTTGTTCATTTTTCTCCTTTGGAAATATTGACATTTTTCTTGGCCAGAACAAGAGCCTAAAACTTTTTCTTCATGTTTTCTTGCCAATAACTTGGCAGTGTTAAGTTTTATGTTGGTTTACATTTTATGATTATTTTTATATGTAGTAGAATGAAAAATTTCAAATTAATTCTCCTTCTTGTAGATAAAATGCATTCATTCCTTTCCTAGATAATATTTGTATTTATTCTTTAAGAATTTAATGCATATATGCAATGGATTGTGATCATATCATCCCCCTTGTCTAATTCTCTAAGTTCCTCCTAACATACCACTTCCAGCTTCATGCCCTTTGTTTTTTATGACCCATTGATTCAAATAAGAACTGCATTTATGTGTGGAGGCATCCACTGGAACAAACTCAACCTACCAAGGACCATACTCTTAGAAAATCTGATACTTCCTTTTATGGAATATTACTTTATGTAAAAGTGTGCTACATTTGTTTATACTGAATTAGTTTAATTATGTAAAGATATGTTGCTTTTGCATATGCTGCATTTGTTTAATTATGTAAAGGTGTGTTGCTGTTTTACCTTTCCTGTCTAATTGGTCTAATAAAATATGGAACAGCCAATAGCTAGGCAATAGAGGAGTAGATGGAGCTGGCAGGCAGAAAGAATAAGAAGGAGGAGGAATCTAGGTTCAGAGAAGAGGAAAGGAGAGAATGAGGGAGACACCTGCAGGGGCAGAACAGCCAGACACAGAGCATGCTATGAAAGTATGACATACAGAATGAAAGAGAAGTTAAAAAAGCCCCAAGGCAGATAAAGAGAAACAGGTTAATTTAAGTTATAGAGATAGTGGGACAAGAAGAAGACAAGGCTGAGCATTCCTAACTAGTACTAAGACTCTGTTTCATGAGTTGGGAGCTGGCTGGTGGCTCAAAAGAAAGCCTGCTACAACACCCTACAACAACAGGCATCTACTGTTCTTCAGCTAGGGTTGGAAACTCATATGCCCTTATCCCTTCTATTCTGGAAGATTTATTGGCTTAACCTTGTGCAAATATTATATATGTAACTGAATCTAATGTGTGTTCCTGAGTTCAATGTCCATTTCATTTCCAAAATGCAGTTTCACAGCAGTTCCCTTTAATCAGAGGCTTCTACATTTTCCCCCATGAGTTATGGGGAAGGGTATATACAGATATCCAATTTTGGTCTTAGCACTCAATATTCACATATTCTATGCACTTATACTGCTTTTGGGTCTCTGTTATTAACCTCTGTCTATTCTAAATAAAAGAATCTCTGGTGAGGGGTGAGAGATGCACTTATCTACATGAATGAGGATAAGTATCTAAAATTTAATCCATTTAACAAAACAATTGTAGTAGGTTCTCCAATAGTATTTGGAAGCTTTCCAGCTATGGGTACTTGGCCTCATTTACCGCACTAGAAATGAGCTTCCAACTATAGTGACATTGATTTTCATGTTGATTTTATTATTGGTTTCTATTGTCTCCTCTAACAGTGGAGACCTTAAGGTTTTCTGTAGATTTATTTATCCATACAGTATGTTTTCTACTTTCATTTCTTTTTCTAAAAAAAGACAATAGTTCACTGTGGATAAATAATATTTCTTTTAGCATATTTTCTTTTATCATTTGTACTCATTCATAGCTAGCTATTATTAATTATATATCTTAGTTATTTCAATAATTCTGCTACATGGGCATACAGACATTTTTGATAGGCTGATTTTCTTTTCTTTGATATGTTATTGACTGAACGTACATTAGATCTATTTTTAGTTTTTAGAGGAAATTCCTTATTGATCTGTACAATGATTCTAAAAATTTACATTCTCACAAAGTATGTATAAGTGTCCTATTTTCTCCCCTTTGCAAGTGCTACTTTATCTTTTATTATAGTCATTTTATTTTATTTATTTTATTCTTTTATTCTCACATATTTTACATCCTGACTGCAGTTTCCCCTCTCCCCCCTCCCCAGTCTGCCCCTCCATACCTCCCCTTGCCCCCAGATTCCCCCCTTCTGTCTCCCCCTCAGAAAAGAGCAGGCATCCCAAAGACATCAATCACACAGCATAATGTGCTATAATAATACCAGGTAAATACCATCCTATCAAGGCTGGACAAGGCAACCCTGTAGGAGGAAATGAGTCCCACAAGCAGGCAAAAGAGTCAGAGACAGCCCATAATCCCACTGTTAGAAGTCTCACATGAACACCAAGCTACACAATGCTAAAATACATGCAGAGGATGTAGGTCAGACCCCTACAGACTCCCTGATCTCTGCAAGCTTCCATAAGTCCTGGTCAGTTGATTCTAGGGCCTGTGATCTTTTGAGGTCCCTTTTCCCTCTGGTTCCTCCAAACCGTCCATCTACCCCTGAGCTCTGCTTATTGTATGACTGTGGGACTCTGCATCAACTTCCATCAGTTGCTGGATGAAGTCTCTCTGGTCTCTCTGATGAGGATTCTGCTAGGCCTTGGTCCCAGGACACTCTGCAAGCAGGACAAACTGATTCAAAGTTCAAAAGTTTTCCAACTGGGTTGGTGTCCAATTCCCACCACTTGAAGCCTTGCCTGGTTACAGAAGATGGCTGGTTCATACTCTGTGTCCTCCAGTACTAGGTGTCTTTGTGTGGGTTACTCACATAGAATCCATGGAGTTTACATTGCACTAGGTTTCCACTTCACCCTGTAAAGGAAGTTGTTCCACTATTTTCTTCCAGGATTTTCTTCTCCCCCACTCTTTATCTCCCCCTTTCCCAACCTCACTAGCCCCCAGTCCACCCTCAAAATATCTTCTGTTATCCTTTCTCAGGGAGATCCTTGTGTTCTCCCTTAGTTCCTCCCTGTTAATCAGCCTCTCTAGGTCTGTGGACTGTAACATGATTATTGTTTATAGCTAATATCCACTTATAAGAGAAACACAAACATGGTACATTTACACAGTGGAGTATTACTAAACTGTTAAAAACAAAGACATCCTGAAATTTGCAGACAAATGGATGTAACTTGAAAAGATCATTTTGAGCAAGTTAACCCAGACCCAGAAATATAATAGTGATTTTAAAAGGAGTAAAATATTATAATTTTGAGTTAATTTCCACAGATTATTAACTTTATTGTTTGTTCTTATGTGGTTAATACTTATTTGTAAATTTCATCTTCTGAACATTTGGGAAGATTTTGGATGACTTTTAAGATGTTTCCTGACTCTCTCTCACATACTGCATACTTACATAATATTTTTATGCCTGGCAGGTTTTAATGAATTAATTGGGTAATTCAAATGATTTGTTTTTAAATTAGCAAAGTAATTCTTCTTTAAGTTTGGGCTTATTATAAAATCTCTCTTGAATTTTCCATTATGTCTTTAGATTCTTTTTGTTGTTGTTGTTGTTGTTTTTCGAGACAGGGTTTCTCTGTGTAGCTTTGCATCTTTCCTGGAACTCGCTTTGGAGCCCAAGCTGGCCTTGAACTCACAGAGATCCACCTGCCTCTGCCTCCTGAGTGCTGGGATTAAAGGCGTGCGCCACCACTGCCCAGCTGTCTTTAGATTCTTCATCTTCATTATTGTGATTTATTTCTTTTCTTATGGCTTCAGTTTTTAATGAAAGTTAATTTTGATTATGTATTGTTTTCTTCACTTACTTTACTTCTTTACCTGTATTTTTATCACCTATCTTTAAGCTCCTTTAATATTAGTACTATTTTGTGTTCTTTGTCAGGAAAGTCATAAATCTTAAAATGTGGGCACCAGTTGTATGATGTTGTTTCTTTGGTATACATGGGGCCTTCAACAGTTATGTGTGTTTTTGAAGAAGCAAAGTCTTCATGAAGACTAAAATTTCTTTCAACAAGTTAAAAGAAACAGATAAGCAGACAGACAGACAGAATATTTATTTTTTTGTCTCTGATACTGAAATCAAGTAGAAGTGGATCCAGGTCATGTGACTGATATTAAGTAAATAAGAGATCTATGTTTAGGTGTATTACGCTATGCATCTTTTATTTTTTCTGAACGTAATAGACTATTTCCACAAATGAGCATCTCAGTGTGGGTTGAGTATCTCAAGACAATAACACAGAAGAACTAGAGACAGGACAGAGTACTTCCAGCATCATATAATAGATGCAATTTTAGTGTGTATTTCAGTGTCAATGAACTTTCTTAAGTAATTGAATGGCTATTTTATAACTATGAGCAATGCAAAATCTTCCTGCTTGTTTTCAACTTGATTCATATTTTTTTAGCTAAGATTAGCAAGGACATCACTACTATTAATTATGCTTTCACAGATTTTGATGACAGATGTCCCTTTAAAAGTGAGGTAAAATATGAATAATGAGTTAGTAATTTATAAGAATGCAAAGTTTCTAGAAATTGGCATATTATAACAAATTTCCAGTTTCTGATCCTCTGCAACACATTTTTGGTACATTTCTTAATATAACTTCATCAATTTCTAGGACTCTGCAGAGGTTATGAAACCTAGACTTCTTGCCTGTATCAAAGTACCATGATCAATGTCAGTGTCTATCTGAGTTAATATATAGCAAAATAGTAAACTGTGAAAAATAAACATATAAACATGCTGTTTAGTAATGATATTCTGTGAATTCCTTTACAGTAGGCATAGATGATATATCAGAGATCTAACCTCATCATAATTCTTAAATAAAAACAGAAGTAAAATTTTAAAAGTTAACATTAAAAACAAGAATTAAAATTAAGAATTAAAAACTATGACATCATATTTGCCTCTTAAAATGGGTTTACCCTCTAATGTTGTAGTACTAATTTTTAATAGGTCTTTTAATAAAAATCCAAAGCCAGATATTGGTGTAAATCCTGAGAGATCAGAGAGACAAAGGAAGAAGCCACTGCCACATTTCACCTCATCAGTTCCATGAATGCTCTGACTGAAATCCTCTGAGTCTTCATCCAAAAGGCTTCAGCCTGAAGAAACCATCTAGCTGAAAGGAACACTTCTGCCGTAAAGCCTTTAGTTCCTGTCTCCTCACGCCTTATATACCTTTCATCGCCCAGTGATCATATCCTGGGATTAAAGGTCTGTGTGCTTCCCAGTACTAGGATTAAAGGTGTGTGCCACCACTGTTATCTCTCCTAGACTGAGTCAACCTCATGTAATCCAGGGTGGCATTGAACTCAGAGATCCAGACAGATCTCTGTCTCCCAAGTGCTAGGATTAAAGCTGTGTGCTACCACTGCCTGACCTCTATGTTTAATCTAGTGGCTTGTTCTGTTTTCTGATCTTCAGGCAAATTTTATTAAAGTACATAATATATCACCACAAACCCTAGGTTATTTTCAGGATTAGAAGAAAACTGTTACTGAAACAATCTAGCAATATAAGTCTTCAGTTGAGTTTGCTCACAGACACGTGAGTGTGCACATACACACACACAGGCCAATGTGTGTGCATACACACAGACTCATGTGTTTGCAAACACACATTTTTCACTAATTGTGAAAGAATTGCAACACTAAAATAATTTTTTTAGGTGCATGAGATGATCAAATATAAATATGGGCCAGGAGTAAATATGTGGTTTCCTAGTAAATTTGTGATAAACTATAGGTATAGAGATAAAAACAGCAAGCCTGATACATTAGAAATATTAAGTTAGATTTCTTGACTAAAAAGCAAGACATATTGGGTTGCATGTAAAACTAAAATTGGTGAATTTAAATATTATAGGGGAAATTTAAATGGAAGTAGAATCCAAAACTGCAAGTATTTGAAAAAATAAATGACACAACCAGGTTGGTTTTTTTGTTTTTGTTTTTGTTTTTTTGTTTTTGTTTTTTTTTTACAATATATGAAACATTTAGAAAATGCAAAGAATGAGTAAAACAAACAATATGGTTCTCATAAAAATAAGGATGCACTTTAAAAATGTTTAACTTTACATATCATTCTGTTTCCTAATGCAAAATATCCCAAAATAATTAAATGAAACTCAAAGATTTTTAAATGAGTAATTTTTGTTCCAAAGAGACAAAGGTTTAAGAGAATGAAACAAAATAATCCTGTCGTTCTATGCTTGGTAAATTAATGCAATCCACATTAAGAATGCTGAATTTGATTCAGTATAGGCAGGTCCAGTCCCCTCCTTCCAGGCTAAGCAAAGTGTCCCTGTGTAAGCCCAAGGTTCCAAACAGCCAGCTCATGCACTAAGGACAGGTCCTGGTCCCACTGCCTGGATGCCTCCCAAACAGTTCAAGCTATTCAATTGTCTCACTTATCCAGAGGGCCTGATCCAGCTGGGGGCTCCACAGCCTTTGGTTCATAATTCATGTGCTTCCATTCGTTTGTCTATTTGTCCCTGTGCTTTTCCAATCTTGGTCTCAAAAATTCATGCTCTTACAGTCCCTCCTCTTTCTCGACAATTGAACACCTGGAGCTCCACCTGGGGCCTGACTGAGGATCTCTGCAATCTTGTTTAGATATATTCCCAGGGGAGTCTTGACCCTGGAGGAGATGGGAATGCAGGGGAGGGGATGGGGGAAAAGTGGGAGTGTGGGCGGGAGAGGGGAGGACAGGGGAATCCATGGCTGATGTGTAAAATTAAAAATATAATAAAGAAAAGAAAGCTGAATTTGAATGCAATTTTAAATTTCTTTGGGGTTTTAGTTATCTTATGAAACTACATTTACCTTTTAAAATAAATATGAATGGCTTCTAAAAAGACAAGTTTGCAATAACTGAATGATGCTGTTCTAAATAAAATATGATTGAAATAAGTAACAGATACTGGTGGAATGGAAATATAATCCTTTTATTTCTGAAAAAACACATTAAAATTTATTATATTGGTTTATTTAATAGCTTTCTGTGTTTACACAAATGTAATTCATATTAAAGTAGCAAGACATTGTATTTTAGTCTTGTACAATGATTTTTTTAAAGTAATGCTTTTACTTGGACACTGGTGGTTCACTTCAAAATACTCCCGCAAATTCATGGATGACTTTGTTTACAGATAAAAGACATACAAGATAGTACCTGTAACATTTCATGCTACAGATATATTTAATTAATGTTGAAAGGGAAAGAAATAAACAATAGAAGATAAAGGACAAACTCAGAACACATAAATCTGTTCAAAGTGCACAATAATAATGAATTAAATGAAAAAAATTCTACAAACACAAATATGCATGTATCTCAGGAATGGCTCCAAATTTAAGATGTTCATTTATGGTATGCAGAAATAAATTCATATTTGTTAGAAATAAATGGCAAAATAAGTGATACTCTCAAACCTTTATCATAAAACATTCAAGCCAAGTAGATTGTGTTAATGCCATAGGGTGTGTACTTAAGGACAATAAGCACCACAAGTAATAAAAAGAAACAATTTATCAGTGTCATAGTTTCAATTCCTTTAAATCACTATAGTCCTGAATATGAATAATGTATTTAATAACAGATTTTTACAATATGTGACACAGGAAATGATAGAAAGGCAAAATAAATTCACATTCATTATATTTTAATACATCTTAGTAGCAAAAGAAATATAATTATCATGAGAGATTTTGAAAAATATACTTTCAAATAAAAACTTGATTTACACATATTGAACTCTCTATTATAAACAGACAAGAAGACATAATTCTGTTCAAATTTATGTTCCTAATTTCCAAGATAAGTCACACTGAAAGAAACACAGCAGGCCTGAATAAAGTTAAAAATGTTAGAATCTAATAGTAAAATATGTAATATATAACCAAATATGACAGATATTAGAATATATTTTACATAAAATAATAAAATTTATACCAAACATGCAATATTCATTTAGTTTGGAATTGTGAAAACTTATGCAGTATTTACATCAAAGGGGCAGAAAGCCTAAACAAATCAGTTAGGAATTTACCTTCTCAGTGTAGGAAAAAAAAAATAAGCAAACTAAACTTAAAATGTAAGTAAAGAATTGTAATAAGAAAAGACATATGAAACACAATTGAGAAGAACAGCACAATAATGAAAAAGCAATTCTTAGAAAAAAAACACCTCAAATGCCAATCAAATTTTCAAATTTGCAATTGTATGAATCCGTACACAAATGAAAAAAATCAAATAATCAATAGTTGTCATGTAGAACAGAAAGCACTAGATATTCAATTAATATGGAAATGATAGTTATTGGAATATTATGAATAAATAAATTTGATTTCAGTGAAAAGGGACACATTGCTTGCAAAAGCAGAGATTACAAACCAAGCAATGTAATTCACCTTAGTAATAGAAAGAAGTAAAATATTATACAACCATCTCAATAAGTACAGAAAGAACATTTCATAAATTTTAGCTCTTAAGACTAGGAACAGTAAAAAATTGCAGGACTTAAAAAATGACATATAAAATAATCTGCATTTTGTTGAGAAGTACTACAGAGTTTTTCCTGAGAATTAGAAACCAAGAATGTATTTTATCTGATTTAAACAATTAAAAATGTACATATTATAGAAACATCACAGAGTATACCATTAATTTCATTATATATATATATATATATATATATATATATATATATATATACATATCACTATTTTTAAGAGATTTTCTATTCATCATAGTACTGGTAGTTCAATATAATGAAAAAATGCAGAAAATAAGCCAATGACATACAAATTTGAGAAAAAAATGTTACACAACTATTTTATTGGAGAACAAAATGATTATGCATACCATAACAGGGCATTTGGTAATTGTTGGTTGTTAAACACAGAAATGTATTTCTCTCAGTTCTGGATGTTTGGAATTCTAGTGCACGCCAACACCTAGCAAGAGCTTACTTGTGTCCTTACATGGTAGAAACTATTGGAAATAGAAATAAGAGTGGGAGGAAGAAGATGAGTATGAGAAAGAAGAAGAGGATCAGAGAGGCCCTGAAGAGAGGAGACAAAGGGGCAGTGGGAAGAGGAAGGGGAAGAATGGAGGAAGAGGGAAAAAAGGGGAGGAGAGGCAGAGACAGATACAAATACAAAGAAGAGAAATTGAACACTAAGAATGTTCATGCATTGAAAATAAAACAGGGAAGAAGTGGTTTTAAGAGAAGAAGAAGAAGGATACAAAAAGAGAGAAAAGAGAGTTCATGAATTTGAAAAAGAACAAGGAGGGGCATGTGGAAAGGCATTGAGGGAGGACAGGGAAGAAGGAAGTGATGTACTTATACTATAATGTTAAACAATAAAAGAAATAATAGAAAGAAAGAATTTTAAAAGTATGGGATAATAGTGATCATTTGAAAACATAAGTATGTATTATGCAAGAGAAGAGGATATGGAGAGAGTAGTGAGGAACAGGGATGAATAAGAACATCATATAATTGCAGACACACATACACATACACACCCACTCAAACACACAAATGCTAAAATGAAAAACATTACTTGAATTGAACCTTACTTAAAATATTTATTTACAATTGCAGGAAAATATTTCAATGAAACATTTTTATAATATCATTTGCAAATTAAGAATACAAAAAAATAGCTGTCATAGAATGATCAATAGCCCCATAAAATGGGATGGCATATTGATACATAGTTTTCTTAAAAAAAATTTTGATCTTCCACACCTAAAACTATCTCTTATTTATCTGATGCTACAGTAGGGAGCATTGCATGATGGAATCCCTCATCTTTAAATATTTTCTTCCATTTTTCTACGTTTAAGATCCAAATACTATCACCGTACCACTTCCTTTCCCCCTCATATCCTTCCAAATCCAATCTTTCTCAAAAGTCTGTGAAATTCTCAGGAAGTGTGGCTATTATATTGTTGTCATTGAAAGCATATCTTCTCTATTTTATTAAAAAATTAAATAAAGACCCACGAGATGTATGTAAAATAGATTTATTTCAATTGTTCTCTTTGCATGTGATAATGATTCATGAAATATGAATTCATTCATAAACTGATATACCCAAGGGAAAATAACTTAAAATTTATTCCTGTATTAGTAATGTGTATTGTGAAATGTTCTCTTTCAAATTTACATGGTAGATTTAAATCCCATTTAACCAGATAATGTTATCCAAAATGAAGAGTAATGATGTTTAGCAAGCTCCGTTTGTCATCCAGATAAGAATGCCTGCAATAATATGGAACTGTGGTTGAATCTAAAATGATATTCTCACAACTGAGTTCAAGTCATTAAAATGTATTTATTTAGAAAAGTAGTATTCATTCTGTTGTATTTTAGATGTGTTATTCACCTTACATTTTCACAAAATGACAGAAAGTAACCTCAGGGAGTTGAAGTATTTATGTAATCTGTAATTATTATTTCAATTGAACACTTTAGAGAAGAAACTCCATACCTTGATTGGGGAAGGAACTTGACTCCAGGTTAGGCCCACAAATGCTTAGGAAATTCTACATCTACATCTATCTTTACCTCCAGCAGTTGCTATAGAAACATTGGCTGTACCATTCCTGAACCACATGCATCTCTCAATCTTATCAGTGAAATTTATTAGTGTAGTTGATGGTGGTTAAGGCAGAAGCACACAACTGGTCAAAGAGCAGAGAATAAATGTCAGTGGATTATTCATCTGTAAATGGGACATTATACTACCCTTTCTCAAGGCTCAGGGATCATCACAGAAATTGGGCAGAAAGATGGTGAAAAGCAAAGGTCAAGGAGCAGTGGTACTGAATTGTGTTTTCGGAACATGATAGGACCACCCCACACATAAACACACAGCATCTGTGGCTGCCTGTATAGAACCTGCACATGATCAAGCCAGTCATCTCATAATCCTCAACCCCCATCTGAGGAGCTATTGGAGATATTTGGCATTTGCAATACCTACTTGTTAGAGGTTGGGTAAGGAACAAATGGAGACTGAAGAATACATGTTTCAAATGTCACAAGTGTTATTCTGCTCCCATTTAGGCCCAAGAGAAGGATGTCAGATGAGCACCTCATCCTTGCTAATATGTGCACACATGACAGGGGTGGCCTGTGGCCCAAAGACACTGACAGTTTGCCTAGATCCACTGATTAAAACACCATTTTGATAGCAATTGTTTTATTAGAGCTGAAAAAAGTATATGATGACTAAATAGGTAGGAATGAACACCAAGGTAGTGTGAAAAATCACTTCCAAAGTACATCCTAAGGTGAAAATATTTAATAAAAAGTACCTATTTCATAAAAGTGGTACTCAGGTGTTTCAGTAGATTTGCAAATATTGGCATAGGGACAGAGGAAGCTAACAAAGGAATGCTTGCTTGATGTCTCTAATGGACTGTAGTTAGAGTTTTCCTGCCTGGCCCAGTCAGGACAAATCACTCTTACCTGCCAGTCTCACAGTCGCTCAGACCCAACCAAGAAAGCACACAGAAACTTATATTGCTTACAAACAGTATGGCTGTGGCAGGCTTCTTGTTATCTACTTCTTCTATCTTAAATTAACCCACTTCTGTTAGTCTGTACTTTGCCACATGGCTTGTGGCTTACCAGTGTCTTTACATGTTGCTTTTCATGGTGGCAGCTGGCGGTGTCTTCCCCCCAGCCTTCTACTTCCCAGAATTCTCTTCTCTATTGTCCCGCCTATACTTCCTGCCTGGCCACTGGCCAATCAGAACTTTATGTACACAGAGCGATATCCACAGCAATGGACTGTAGCAATTTTATATTATTTCTTTTATTTCTGAGGTTATAATATAATTACATAATTTTCCCCCTTCCTCCTCCCTCCAAACACTGTCATTTATCTCTCTGTTCTCTTTCAAATTAATGGCCTCTTTTCACAATACACCAAAATAAAATAAGATTAAGGAACTGCATTAAAAGTACTTCAAAATATTATTTCTAAAAGGAATCAGTGAGGTAGAATAAAATACAGACACTTCAACTAAATTAAAAAAATTCATGGTCTTAATAAGTAATTCAACACAGACATTGAGATTGATAAATATGATCAAACAGGAATTAGAAAGCACAAGAACTTATATCAAAGGAAAAAAGAGTAATTTAGGACCAGATAATATTAAGCAGAAAAATACAGTTTCTTAATTTGAAAAAGATGTTTTTGAAAGAAATCTGAAACAAGTGATAAAGGGCTTTGAGAACTATAATGCATTATGATTTTGAAATACATTAAAATTCTGGAATCCTGTAAAAGAGAAGAGGAAAGAAAACATGGTGAATGTATTTAATGAAATAACAGTTGAACATTTGCCCAAAAGATATGAACATTGAGATAGAAGAGGCTTAAAGCCCCTCCCCCAAACAGTTTTATCTTTAACAGGTCCATTGTAAGATACATTTAACTCAAACTGTCAAAAATGAGAAAAAAGAAATTTCTAAAAACAGCCAGAGAAAAGTACCAGGCACTTTTAAGGGAACATTCCATTAGACTAATGACAAGTTTTTAGGCAGAGACATTATTGCCCAGGAGAAAATGGGTGACATTTTCAAATTCCTGAAGTTAAAAATAAACTCCAAGCTGCCAACCAAGAATGCTAAATCCAGCAATGACATATTTTGGACGTGAATGACAAATAACATCTTTCTAAGAGAAGCAAAAACTGAGGGAATTAATCATCATTTGAATGGTCTTACAAAGAATATTTAAGCATTTGTACAAAGAGCAGAAGGAAAGATAATTTTCAGCTTTAAAATACATGAAAGTATGAAGTCTATCAGTAGCATAGCTCTAAAAGTAAGAAAGTCAAAACTAAAACTTATGAGTAAAGTAAAATTATAAAAATGCAGGAAAGGGGGAGGGGAAATTAATGAAGAACATAAAACATGTAGAAAACCCTAGCATATGCTATGAATAAGTATTATAAGTCATAATGTAAAAAGATAAAACTTGCCTTTTACACTATTCAAATACAATTAGTGAAAGAAAACTTAGAATTGATGAGACAAAAAGCAGGCAAAAATACGTAGATTTTTAAAGATAAGTTAGACAGTGATTCAGTAACTATAAAAAAATAAATAAATAATGTCGGGCGGTAGAGGCACACATATTTAATCCCAGCACTCGGGAGGCAGAGGCAGGTGGATCTCTGAGAGTTCCAGGCCAGCCTAGTCTACAAAGCAAGTTCCAGGAAAGGTGCAAAGCTACACAGAGAAACCCTGTCTCGAAAAACCAATAAATAAATAAATAGATAGATAAACAAAAACAAAAAAAGCAACAAAGATCACTCTATTTGTCCTGTCAATGCAAAGGAAGATACTAGAATTTTATATACATATGCACCAAATGGAGTAAAACACAAATATGTAAATTATACATTATTAAATGTAAACCTTACAGTCCAGTAGAGTTGAGGATGTTAGCATCCTACTAGCATGCAATGAAGAGATCAGCTCAGACAAAAAAATAACGAAGAACCATCAGAGTTTATTTAAAGTGTAGTTGATTCAAATTATATTTAAAATAAACTTCATCTAATACTTACAGAATATTATTTTGGGTTTTTTGTTTGTTTTGTTGTTTTGTTTTTTGTTTCTTTTTTTTGAGACAGTTTCTCTGTGCAGCTTTGGAGCCGTTCTTGAACTCACTCTGTAGCCAAGGCTGGCCTTGAACTCACAAAGATCCACCTGCCTCTGTCCCTGAGTGCTGGGATTAAAGGCGTGCACCACCACCATTCAGCCAGAATATTCCTCTTGAAGGCATATTGAACATTAACCCAGATAGAGTATATGTTTGGATATAAAACATATCTCAACAAATGAAAAAAATCATCAAATATCATAGATTTTCTATATGCATATTAAAACTAGAAACCAACAAGAATAAACTTTTGAAGTACAATAATAGATAGTTATAAATGTACAGTTATAATATATAGTTATAAATATATACTTATAAATGAATGATAAGTCGAAGATGACCAGACTGCTACTCACAACTTCAGGGAGACTACCTAAAATTCAGGACCCTAAGAAAGACACAGGGATCACCCAATGAAAGAGAAATGGATGAGATCTACATGAACAACCTGGAGGACAGTGTAATGAAGGGCAGGGTTCAAGGGAAAGCTTAGGGGAGCAGGAGATCCCAGCTGGATCAAGAACAGAAAGGGAGAACAAGGAATAACAGACCATGATAAATGAAGACCACATGAGAACAGGAAGAAGCAAAGTGCTAGAGAGGTCCCCAGAATCCACAATGATACATCCACTGTAGACTACTGGCAATGGTTGAGAGAAAGCCTGAACTGACCTAGTCTGGTGATCAGGTAGCCAAATACCCTAACTGTCATGCTGGAACTCTCATCCAATAACTGATGGAAGAAGTGGATGCAGCGATCCTTGGCCAGGCCCCAGGTGGAGCTCCAGGAGTCCAGTTGTTCGAGAAAGAGGAGGGACTGTAAGAGTGTGAATTGTTGAGACCACTTTGCTCAGCCTGGAAGGAGGGGACTGGACCTGCCTGTACTGAATCCACCAGGTTGAGCTGAATCTCCAGGAGAGTCATGGCCTTGGAAGAGATGGGAATGGAGGGGAGGGGCTGGGGGGAAGCGGGGGTGGGGCGGGAGGGGGGAGGACAGGGGAACCCATGGCTGATATGTAAAATTAAAACACAAATATAATAAAAAAGTCAATGAAAATCAAGAGAAATTTAAAATCAAATATTGAAAAAATGTAAACTAGTACTTCACTTATAAGATTATGAAGAGAAAGTATATAGCAATAAGCAACATCCAAAACTTAGAAATATTTCAAATAAAAAATACAATGATAAAATTCAATAGTATAGAAAATAAAGAAAAAAGCATTGCTAATATTCTTGAAGAATACTAGGAGAAAAGATGTGAGCAACAAACTACGAAATACAGTCTAAAAATAAAGATCAATGAAACAAAATTATGTTTTTCAAAACGTAGACAGAATCTCAATAAAATTTATAAAATAAGCAAAAGCAGAAGAAAGAAGTTCCAAATAATCAAAATCACATGTGATAAAGGATGTTTTACAAATGATGTGACAGAAAAACAAAGAATTATCAGACTCTATGAAGGCTACATACCAGTACTGAAGAAAAGAAAGTTGTGATCATCATAGTACTCAATTCCAAAACACACCACCTATTCAGTATGCTTGATAAAAGAATAATAGTATAAAAACAACTCAAACAATAAAACATAACTATTAGAAATACATACTTGCATGTACTGCCTACCTGATTTCGTCTGAAAATACCAAAGATTGCCAGATAGTCATGGTACAAGCCTTTAGTCCCAGCACTGGTGAAGTAGAGGCAGGTGGATTTCTGATTTTGAGACCAGCCTGGTCTACAAAGTGCATTCCCTGGCAGCCAGGGCTACACAGGGAAACCTTGTTTCAAAAAACTATATATTTCCGAAGTTACTAAAGATATACATTGAGAAAGGACAAAGTATTCAATAAATGCTGCTAGGAATATATATTAGTGTAGTTAGAGTTTTCCTGCCTGGCCTACAGTCATCAAATCTCTCTCACCTGCCAGAAGCTCAGACCCAACCAAGTAAACACACAGAAACTTATATTGCTTACAAACTGTATGGCTGTGGCAGGCTTCTTGCTATCTAGTTCTTATATCTTAAATTAACCCATTTCTGATAGTCTATAAGTTGCCACGTGGCTGGTGGCTTTCCAGTACCTTACATCTTGCTTCTCATGGTGGCCTCTTGCAATATCTCTGCCTCTGCCTTCCTGTTCCCAGAATTCTCTTCTCTGCTTCTCCCGCCTATACTTCCTGCCTGGCTACTGGCCAATCAGCATTTTATTTACAGAGTGATATCCACAGCATATTAGACTATCATCTCTCACAGTGCATGAACATCAAGTTAAAACAGATTAAAAGTCTAAAACTTAAGACATAGTTATGTTAATACTGTAAGAAAATATAGGAGTAAATTTAAAGGTATCAATAGAGGCAAGGATATTTTTATATGACCTCAAAAGCAAAAGCAATGGAAACAGGAATTGACACACATGACTATGTTAACACAGGGGCTTCTGCAAAGTAAAGGAAATAGCATGAACAATGCAGAGACCAACAGTGGAATAGGAGAAAGTATACAAATCTATTTGTTAGACAAAGGATTAATATCCAGACTAACAAAGGAACTCAAATAATTAAGTGACAACCCAAAGTCCAAATAATTTCAAACTACGAATTAGTCTTAAAAATACACAATGTGTTGGACTTTGATGTGATTTTTTTCATTTTATCTTATTAAGTTTTATTTTGTTATGTTTTATTATTGTATCTTACAAGCCTGTTCTCTTCTTTTTTTGCACCGCTGGCAACATGTTTTCTTTTTATTGGAAATAGGTTCTTCTCTCATACAATATATCCCAACAACAGTTTCCCCTCCCTCCACTTCCACTAGCTTCCCCCACTGCCCCTCTCTCCCAGATAATTTTCTAATGAGAGACAGAAAGGGAATGGATCTTGGTGGAAGGGGAGGTGGGGAATGAATAGAGAAGGGGAAATTGTAATCAGGAAATATTTCCTGGAAAACAATCTGTTTTCAATCAAAGAGAAAAATATACTGGTTATGCAGAATAGTACATCAGTTCCTGGGAGTGGGGGGACAAAAAGCAAAAACCATGCAAACAAATACCAAAACTAAAAGCAGAACCATTAAAATGTAGAACCATCACCTCTCTGTGTATGCATCTTAAAGGAATGTGCACCTCTTAAAGATATACTTGAACTCCAGCTCATGCACTAAGGACAGGTCCCAGTCCCATAGCCTGGATGCCTCCCAAACAGTTCAAGCTATTCAATTGTCTCACTTATCTAGAGGGCCTGCTCCAGCTGGGGGAAGGAAGGGACTGGACCTGCCTCTACTGAATCCACCAGGTTTAAATGAATCCCCAGGGGAGTCTTGGCCCTGGAGGAGATGGGAATGGATGGGAGGAGATGGGGGGAAGGTGGGGAGTAGGAACGAGATGGGGGAGGACAGAGGAACCCATGGCTGATGTGTAAAATTAAAACACAAATATAATAATTTTTAAAAAGATATACTTGAACTCTTAACAGTACAGGTCTTGTGTAAGTTCAAATGAGATAAAATCCCATCGTGAAGAAAGGGAAGTGGACACAAAGTTCCAACTCTAATCAAGAAGCTATTTGCAATGCTGTATTTTTAATTTCATTGTTTATATATTGTTAGAACAGAAAATGCATATTTGTATGCAATAATCCTTTTACAATTGTGCATTCTATGAGCAAATAATTTTGCATATTTTTGAATTAAATATTAACAACATTTCTAGAAAAGGAAAAATTTGCATTTCTCATTATATAATACTTATTTTCTTGGATCACACTTTAAAGGACTATTCTCACTGTGATTAATGAAAATTATGCCTTTTTTAATCTTAGGAGGAAAGCAGTCCCTTTTTTACCCTTTAGTATCAAGGATTTTTAAATGTACTAATTTCCCTTTCTTTCTAATATGATATTTACAATGAGTATATGATTATAGATTGACAACTTTTCCTTTTGTTTTGAACATGTAATGAATAATGTACTAGTTTCTGTGGTCTTCACACTTTTTGTGAAATCCACTATCAAATTACTTTCCATTGTAGAAAAAGAAAGATCATTTTTTTCTGCTTCTTTTAAGATGTTTCCATTGTTTTAATTTTCAGTTTAATTATGATATATCTTCTTGTTCATTTCTTTGACTCAGATTCTTACTAGTTTTGACACATTTTTTATGTATTCTTCCATCATGTGAATTTTAGTATTACTCTTAAATGAGACTCAGCTAATATAAACATTAGATTATTTTTGTTTTACACTTACAAGTTTATGAAAGATAGCCTATATCTATTTTCTCAGATTTTTCCAAATATGTAAATTCTCACTTAAAATCAATCACTCCTCTTTTCTTGTCTATTTTGTTGAGCTACTTGTTTTGGTTTTGTATTTCTCACACACAAAATTTCCATTGGTTCCTTCTTATGCTCCTATTTTGTTGTGATTTTTCTCTTTGTTATTCACTAGGGTTACTACTTTCATCATCTGCTTTATGAACACTACAGTGTTTCACTGAAATATGATATATGGTTTCTTTAGAGTCCTCATTTGAAAATTCTTATTTATTTATTTATTTATTTACCCTCCCATTTCCCTATGTTCTCATCTCCCATTCCTTGCCCACTGCCATCCCCCACCCCACACCCAGTCTACTCATGTAGATCTCCTCTGCTTTTCCTTCATAGGGTCATCCATGTGTCCTTCCTAGGGTCTTTCCCTAGGGTTAGTTAGCCTCTCTGGAGCTGTGAGTTGCAGTCTGGCCATCCCTTCCCTCACATTTAGTATCCATTTACAAGTGAGTACATACTATGTTTGTCCTTCTGAGTCTGGGTTACCTCACTCAAGATGATATTTTCTAGTTCCATCTATTTGCCTGCAAATTTCATGATATTGTTTTTTTAGTGCTGAGTAATATTCCATTGTGTATATGTGCCACATTTTCTTTATCCATTCTTCAGTTGAGGGGCATCTAGGTTGTTTCCAGGTTCTTGCTATTATGAATAATGCTGATATGAACATAATTGAGCACATGTCCTTGTGGTAAGATTGATCATTCCTTGGGTATATGCCCAAGAGTGGTATAACTGGGTCTTGAGGAAGACTTATTCCCAATTTTCTGAGAAACTGCCATACTGATTTCCAGAGTGGCTGTATAAGTTTGCATTCCTACCAACAGTTGAGGAATGTTCTCCTTGCTCCACATCCTCTCCAACAGAAGCTGTCTTCAGTGGTTTTGATCTTAGACATTCTGACAGATGTAAGATAGTATCTCAGAGTCATTTTGATTTGCATTTCCCTGATGAATAAGGGTGTTGAGCAATTCCTTAAATAACAAACAGCCATTTGAGATTCTTTGGTTGAGAATTCTCTGTTAGCCTATTTTTTAATTGGATTGTTCAGTATGTTGATGTCTAGCATTTTGAGTTCTTTATATATTTTGAAGATCAGCCCTCTGTCAGATGTTGGGTTGGTGAAGATCTTTTCCCCATCTGTAGGCTGTCCTTTGGTCTTATTGACTTTGTCCTTTGCTCTACAAAAGCTTCTCAGTTTTAACAGGTCCCATTTTTTATTAAGTGTTGCTCTCAGTGTATGTACTACTGGTATTATATTTAGGAAGTGGTCTCCTGTGCCAATTTGTTCCAGACTACTTCCTACTTTCTCTTCTATCAAGTTCAGTGTAACTGGATTTATGTTGATGTCTTTGATCCACTTGGACTTGAGTTTTGTGCATGGCAACAGATATGGATCTATTTGCAATCTTCTACACATTGACATCCAGTTATGCCAGCACCATTTGTTGAAGATGCTTTCTTTTTTCCATTGTACATTTGTGGCTTCTTTGTCAAAAATTATATGTTCATAGGTGGGAGGGTTAATGTCAGGGTCTTCAATTTGATTCCATTGGTCCACATGTCATTTTTTATGCCAGTAACAAGCTGTTTTTATTATGGTAGCTCTATAGTAGAGCTTGAGTTTGGGGATAGTGATACCTCCAGATGTTACTTTATTATACAGGATTCTTTTTAGCTATCCTAGGATTTTTTGTTTTTCCATATAAAGTTAAGTATTGTTCTTTCCAAGTCTGTGAAGAATTGTGTTCGGATTTTGATGGGGATTGCATTGAATCTGTGTATTGCTTTTGCTAAGATTGCTATTTTTACTATGTTGATCCTACTTATCCACAAGCATGGGAGATTTTTCCATTTTCTGATATCTTCATCAATTTCTTTCTTCAGAGACTTAAAATTCTTATCATACAGTTTTTTCACTTACTTAGTTAGAGTTACCCCAAGGTATTTTATATTATTTGTGGCTATTGTAAAGGGTGATGTTTCTCTGATTTCTTTCTCAGCCCCCTTTTAATTTGTATATAGAAGGATTACTGATTTTTTTTAGTTAATCTTGTATCTTGCCACCTTACTGAAGGAGTTTATCAGCTGTAGGAGTCCCTGGTATAATTTTTGGGGCCACTTATGTATACTATCATATTGTCTGCAAATAATGAAAGTTTGACTTCTTCCTTTCAAATTTGTATCCTCTTGATCTCCTTTTGTTGTCTTATTGCTCTAGCTAGAACTTCAAGTACTATATTGAATAAGGGGAACAGCCTTGTCTTGTTCTTGATTATAGTGGAATCATTTCGAGTTTCTCTCCATTTAATTTGATGTTGGCTGTTGGTTTGCTGTAAATTGCCTTTATTATGTTTAAGTATGTTCCTTGTATTCCTGATCTCTCTAGAACCTTTATCATGAAGGGGTGTTGGACTTTGTCAAAATCTTTTTCAGCATCCAATGAGATGATCATGTGGTTTTTTTTTCTTTCAGTTTGTTTATATTACATAGAATGATTTTTGTATGTTTAACCATCCTTGCATCCCTGAGATGAAGCCTGTTTGGTTATGGTGGATCATTGTTTTGATGTGTTCTTGGATTCGGTTAGCCAGTATTTTATTGAGTGTTTTTGCATCAATGTTTATGAGGGAAATTGGCCTGTAATTCTCTTCCTTTGTTGAATCTTTGTGTGATTTCGGTTTCAGGGTAACTATAGCCTCATAAAAAGAATCTGGTAATGTTCCTTCTGTTTCTATGGTGTGGAACAATTTGAAGAATATTGGTATTATCTCTTCTTTGAATATCTGGTTGAATTATGTACTGAAACCATCTGGTCCTGGGGCTTTTTTTGGTTGGGAGACTTTTAATGACTGTTTCTATTTCTGAAAGTGTTATTGGTCTATTTAAATAGTTTATCTGGTCTTGATTTAACTTTGGTATGGGGTATCTATCCAGAAAATCGTCCATTTCTTTCAGATTTTCCAATTTTGTTGAGTACAGGTTTTTGAAGTATGAACTCGTGATTCTCTGGATTTCCTCATTGTCTGTTATTATGTCCTCCTTTTCATTTATGATTTTATTAATTTGGATGCTCTCTCTCTGCTGTTTGGTTAATTTGGATAAGGGCTTATCTATCTCGTTGATTTTCTCATAAAACCACCTCTTTGTTTCATTGATTCTTGTATTATTCTCCTTGTTTCTATTTTATTGATTTCAGCCCTCAATTTGATTATTTTCTGGCATCTGTTTCTCCTGGGTGAGTTTACTTCTTCTTGTTCTAGAGCTTTCAGTTGTGCTGTTAAGTCACTAGTGTGAGATTTCTCCTACTTCTTTATGTGGGCATAGAGCTATGAATTCTCCTCTTAGCACTGCTTTCATGGTGTCCTATGATGTATGTTGTACATTTGTTTTCATTGAATTCTAGGAAAACTTTGATTTCTTTCTTTATTTCTTCCTTGACCCATTGGTGATTCAATTGGGCATTATTCAGTTTCCTTGAGATTATAGGCTTTCTGTAATTTTTGTTGTTATTGAAATCTAACTTTAAGCCACGGTGGTCTAATAAGACACAGGATGTTATTTCAGTTGTTTTGTATCTGTTGAGATTTGCTTCGTGGCCAAGCATGTGGTCAATTTTGGAGAAGGTTCCATGGGGTGCTGAAAAGAAGGTATACTCTTTTGTGTTAGGGTGGAATATTCTATAGATACCTATTAAGTCTATGTGAGTCATAATGCCTGTTAGTTCCCTTGTTTCTCTGTTAAGTTTCTGTCTGGCAGACCTGTCCATTGGTGAGAGTGGGATGTTGAAGTCTCCCACTACTAGTGTATGGGGTTTGACTTGTGATTTAAGCTTTAGTAATGTTTCTTTTAGGAAGGTTGGTGCCCTTGTATTTGGGTCATAAATATTCAGAATTGATACTTCATCTTGTCGGATTTTCCCTGTTTTAATTATGTAGTATCCTTCCCAATCTCTTTCGATTCATTTTAGTTTGAAGTCTATTTTATTAGATATTACAATAGCTCCACCAGCTTGCTTCTTAAATCCATTTGATTGGAAAGTCTTTTACCAGCCTTATTATTCTAAGGTGGTGTCTGTCTTTGAAGTTGAGATATGTTTCTTGTATGCAGAAAATGGAAGGATCTTGTTTTTGAATCCATTCTTTTAGCCTGTGTCTTTTAATAGGTGAATTGAGACCATTGATATTGATGGATATTAATGACCAATTATTGTTAATTCCTGTTAGTTTTGGTGGTAGTGTTTTATGTTTTCCTTCTTTGGTATTTCTTGGTATGGGACGATCTATTTCCTGTGTTTTCATGGGTGAATCTATCTTCCTTAGGCTGGATTTTTCCTCCAAGTGCTTTCTGTAGGGATGGGTTTGTGGAGAGGTATTGTTTTAATCTAGTTTTATCATGGAATATTTTGTTTACTCCATCTATGTTGACTGAGAGTTTTGCTAGGTATAATAATCTGGATTGACATCCATGGTCTCTTAGTATCTGCATAACATCTGTCCAGGACCTTCTGGCTTTTAGAGTCTCCATTGAGAAATCAGGTGCTATTCTTATGGGTCTGCATTTATATCTTACTTGGCCTTTTTCCTTTGCAGCTCTTAATATTTTTTTCTTTATTCTGTATGTTTAGTGGTTTGATTATTTTGTGGCAAGGGGCCTTTTTTTTGGATCCAGTCTATTTGGTGTTCTGGAACCTTCTTGTATTTTTATAAAAATTTCTTTCTTTAGGTTGGGAAAGTTTTCTTGTGTGATCTTGTTAAATATATTTTCTGTGCCTTTGAGTTGGTATTCTTCTCCTTCCTCTATCCCTGTTATTCATAGGTTTGGTCTTTTCATGGTGTCCCAAATTTCTTGGACATTTTGGGTCATGACTTTGTTGGTTTTAGTGTTTTCTTTGACTGAGGAATCTATTTCCTCTACCGTATCTTTAACACCAGAGATCCTCTCTTCCATCTCTTGCATCTGCTGGTCATACTTGCATCTGTAGTTCCTATTCATTTATTCTGATTTTCCCTCAGTTTGTGTCTTCTTTATTGACTCCATTGCAGTTTTGAAATCTTGAACTGTTTCCCTCAATTGTTTAATTGCTTTCTCTTGGCTTTCAAGGGATTTACTGATTTCTTCCCATTTTTTGTTTGACTTTTCCTCCATGTCTTTAAGGGAATTTTTCATTTCTTCTTTTAAGTTCTCTAATATCTTCTTAAACTCATTTTTATGGTAGATATCTTCTGTTTCTTCTGTGTTGGGATGTTCTGGTCTTGCTGATATATGTTCTGATGGAGCCACATTGATTTTTATGTTGTTGACTGTATTTTTGCACTGGCATCTATCCATCTCTTTCTCTACTTGGTGCAAGTGGTTTCTGTGTCTGAGGGAGCCTCTTTTGGTCTGATTGATACTCTTGATCCAGTGGGAGCTCTTGGTCTAGTCAGTGCTGATGGACTTTTTGTCTTAGTCCAACTGGTACTTGTGGGCTCTGTCTCAGGGAGTAGCTGCAGTCTTAGCATGTGATTGATGATGGTAGTCTGACCTGTCTGCAGGAGGTCTGCCTGCCAACTGGCCTCTTAGTCCAGTTGGGTGCTGGCAGTCTCTCCCTCAGGGAACAGTTGCAGTCTCAGAGGGTGGGTGGGATTTAGGGGAGGTAGGGCTTGGGTTACAGAGTCTGATAGGGCATGGTGGTAGTCTGACCTGTGTGCAGGAGGTATGCCTGCCAACTGGCCTGAAACTGGAACTGCAATGGATGGGGGTGTAGGGGCACAGGGTTGTGCCCCTGGGCCCAAAGCCTAGGGGCTGGGGTGTTCAAGTATGAGGATAAAGACTCGCCTCTTAGTCCAGTCGGGTGCTGGCAGGCTCTGTCTCAGGGAACAGTTCATTAAAAAAAATGAATATCATTGTCATCTTTCCGTCTCTATCTAGTGGCTTTAAGCTTTTCATTAAATTTGAAATAATCTCACTTATTGATCTGAGAGGAGATGTATTTTAATTTTTGTTTAATATTTGAAAATATCATATGTGTATATAATGTATCTTGATTACATCTACTCTTCCTTCCCTTAGCATGGCTATTGTACTCATGATAAACTACTTTTGGAGTAACATGTGGGTCCATTTGTGTGTGAGAGAGACAAGGTTTCCCTATATAGTTCTGGTTAGACTGGAACTCCGTGTGTAGATCACACTGGCCTCTAATTCACAGATCTCTACCTGCCTCCACTTCCTAAATGTTGGGACTAAATGTGTGTGCCACCACCTCCGTCTTACATATTGACAGTTTAATAGTTTGACATGAGATTTTAGAACTTCAAATTTTTGCCTGTATTTAATGATACTATAATTACATAATTTCTCCCCTCTCTTTCATTTTTCTTACCATTTCCATGCCCCACACCCAATTTCCAAATATATAGTCTCCTCTTCATCAATCCTAGTAATTTCACTCAAAAAGGTGTTACTGACAGGAAGAGGTGGAAGTGCCTGGTTGGCCTCAGTTGACTCAACTTTCTCTAATTCTCCCTAATAAGAAGCCTCATAATAAAATAGAAAGTTCTAAAATATAGTCTGTTCATTTGTAGTTTTACTGGCAGTGATGGTGGTGAGTCTTAATGGTAACACACCATTTGAAACAATCTTTATGATGTTAGTGGTAGTCTGCTTACAAATAATTCGTTCTGTTATTATTCTTTAGAAATTAATTATTTTAATTAAAATATAATTATATTATTCACCTTCTGTTTCCCTCATCTTACCCCTCCCATGTACCACTCATCAAAATTATAGTTTTTTCTTTAACTATTATTGTTACACATACATATAAATTCATAAACTTGTAAGTACAACTTATGGAATCTGTTTGGTATTGCCCTTTACCATACAAACTTCATTTTGATATATAGGAGAGCATCAAAGAAAGCCCAAACTAGTAAAAATGCAGAGGATAAACTGACCATGGATTCTCAGTCCCAGTTGATGCTTCTGTAGCCCCACACTTGCACTCAATTTAGGGAATATTGTGGAAGAGGCTAGAAAAACTAAGAGCCAGAGGACCTGGAAGTCTGTTGTGAGATTGTGCCTGCTAGATATGAAAGGGAAGCTATACCTATGAAATTGCAACAACATGGTAGTTTAAACAAGATTTGGACAATTCTATAAACAGTTGGCATCCCAGTGTATGTGGGGAAAATCTCAAGGATCTATACCAGTAATTATTAACTACTGAGAGAGGGAGACTTAGTTTTCCCCTGCATGAGCCCCCTGATTGATTATTATTATTCTCTACTCCCTCTCTCTCCTTCTGCATTATTTTTCTTCCCCGTTTTTCCAACTCTGTTTCATATTACCTGTGTCCTATCATTCCATTCCTTAGAACACCCCCCTCTACCATGGTCCTTTTTATTTACCTAGCTTCTGCTTATTCTTAGTAATTTTTTTATTGTTCACTTTCAAAGGAAAATACAATTTATTTTGTTATTTTTCTAAAGAATATCTTTGGGGTCTTCATTGTAATTTATCCATTTTGCAAAACACATGGGGGATAAAACAGAAATATCTGTGACTTGGAGAATGTTTATTTAGAAACATGATGGGAATTCATGTTTCTTTTTTTGTTTTATGTGTCTTGCTTGTGAAATTATTTTATAAATTCATTCCACACCATAAAATTTATTATAATCCTCCACTTATTCATTCATATACTTACTGAAAATATCTATAATGGGTACCTGTCATAGTCTAAGTTTTACACATGGAACTCATTTCAACACTTCCCTCCCAATCTAGTTATTAGAAGATTTACTGGATAGTGCATTAATAAGGGTATTATTAAAATAAACATTGGGGTGTAATAAACATAAGAGACAAAATAAAGAAAAATACAAATAAAGAATAGTGGGAGCTGTGGAAATTACTCAGTAGTTAAAGTACTTGTCATACAAAAATGATGACAGGAGGTCTGATCCCAAAATACATGTAAATATCAAGTCAACGTAGTGGCTCTTAATACTATTTTATTGGCAACAACTAAGTTTTACATGTTTTTAAAGAATGATTTGTTTATGTTTTTGGTTTTTTTTTTTTTTTGATAATACATGTACTACTTGTCATGAGTGGACCTTAAATAAATAATTATATTTAACAGTAAAATACAGAATAAACTCAGCATAATTTATGTAAATGTTTAAAATATTCAAAAGCAACTCATATGTATATAATGTATATATGTATACATATGACATATATACATATTAGAGATATTTGCCTGAATAAACCAACTGATGATAGCTCTGCATCCTACTAGTTTTATAACTTGGGTAAAATAACTTGGTTCCTTTACAAAATACTTACTTGTAATATATGGGCCACTTTAAAGATGTTGAGAAATGTTAATAGATTTATCAGCCCAAATGTTAATTACTACAAATGTATTGGTTAAGTAAACATAAATAAAAAGAAATATAAAGCTTTAGCTAGTCTTATATTTAGGGAAGCATGATAGTTTTAGTGTCTGTTTTCCTCTGATGATGTGAGGAGGGTGTATACAAAAAAAAAATCAGTGAATGCTCTCATCTCATCAATACTCTTACTTTCGCTTATAAATGCTTAAAAATGTTTGCGTAACTGTCATTTGTCATTTCTAGCTGGAATAATAGTGAGTATTGTAATATTATGTGCATATTTTGTTCCTTTAAATATTGAAATCCCAGGAAACCATATTTTAAAATTACTACTATGAAACATCTTCATACTTTAAAATTAGCATTAAGCTAGATTATCTTTAATAGTCTTTATAGATCAATACAATTTCATCAGTCATTAATTGTATTTTTGCCCCATGTGATCTATAGACTAACACTAACAACAAACATGAGTCAATTGTCATGTTGAATTATTATTTTTTTTCCTCTATAGGAAGTAACTTCAGGAAAAATTTTATTGGCAATGCAGATACCTGATTTCTATAAACACTGTGTGAAATAAAATATACTCCTTGCACTTGATCCTTGACATTTAATATTTTTTATCTAAGCAGAATACCAAACTATAGAAGTAAAATATCAGTGTTGGTTATTATGGAGGTTTGAATATAATTGGCCCCTATATGCTTATAAGGTGTGTATAAATGGAGGCTTTTTCTGTCCCACCCTGTCTCTCAATCACTTGTAAATTATCATTCAGAGGCTTGATATTATTTATAAACCATTTGGCCTATTGCTCAGATTTATTACTATTTAGCTGTTACAACTTAAATTAACTCATTTCTGTTAATCTGTATTTTATCGTGTGACTATGATGTTACCAGTCTGCTGGCATCTTGTTCCTTGGGTGGCTGGATGGTATCTGAGCCTAAGTCTGACCTTCTCCATCTATCTCTGCTTGAATTTCCCACCTGGCTTTTATCCTGCCTTACCATAGGTCAAAGCAGCTTTGAATTAACCAATGGGAGCAACACATACAGTGTACAGAAAGACATACAACATCAGGTGATGGAGTAAGTGTGGCCTTGTTGGAGGAAGTGGGTCACTGTAGGGGTGGCTTAGAACCAGCTCAAGAGAAAGAAGTAGTTGTAGTCAACAGAGCTGAATGGAGTTGGAGATATGAAGAATGTGTTAACATCAGACCTGGAATTGCAGAGTTTGAGGTTTGTACAGCTATTTCTTTTTCATATATAACATTCATATTTATTGTATGTATTTTTCATTTTTCTTTATTAAGAAATTTTCTACTCACTCCACATACCACCCACAGATCCTCCCTCCTTCCTCCTCCAACCTCCCAGCCCTCTCTCCCAAGGCACCCCACATCACCCAATTCAAGGTCTCCCATGGGGAATCAGCAGAGCCCAGCACACTCAACCTAGGCAAGTCCAAGCCCCTTCTCACTGCACCAAGGCTGTGCAAGGCATCACACCACAGGCACCGGATTCCCAGAAGCCTGCCCATAGACCAGGGAGAGATTCCGATCCCCCTGCCTAGGTGCCCTCCCAAATAGTTTGAGCCAAACAACTGTCTTCTGTATCCAGAGGGTCTAGTCCAGTCCCATGGGGGCTCCATAGGTTAATGGGCTTCCACTAGTGTGACCAGTCATCTCTGCATGTCCTCCCATCATGATCTTGAAGTCCCTTGCATGCAGAATCCCTCCATTCTCTTATCAATTGGATTCCCAGAGCTCAGCCTGGTGCCTGGCTGTGGATCTATGAATCTGCCTCCATCAGTCACTCCATGATGACAGCTAGGTTATTTGCTAGACCGGTCACCATTGTAGACCTGTCCAGGCACCCTCTGGACCACTGCCAGCAGACCAAGGTGGGATCATCCTTGTGGATTCCTGAGAGCCTCCCCAGCACCCTTGCACAGCTATTTTATGGTCTTTCTTTGGTCCAGTAATTTGTCAATATGCTCCTTTCCCTATGTTTTGCAACAGTAATGTATATCCTGTGCCATTAGATGTTGGAAGTATACAATCTGTTTTTTTATTTTGATTTTATAGTGGATTACAATTAAGAGATTGCCTGAATCTCAGAAGACACTTTGAACATTGGACTTTTAAACATTGTTGAGATGGTGATAAAACATGGGAACTTTTGAAGTCAGACTAAATGTATTTTGCACTATGATATTGTTACAAGCTTATGGGAGCCCGGGAGTGGAATGTGGTAGCTTGAATATAATTGGCCCCCATAAGCTCATAGGGAGTATCACTATTAGGAGGTGTGGCCTTATTGGAGTAGGTGTGGATTTGTTGGAGGAAATGTGTCATTGTGGGACAGGCTTTGAGGTCTCCTGTGCTCCAGCTATGCCTAGTGACACAGACCATTTCCTGTTGCCTGTGGATTAAGATGTCAGATTCTCAGCTCTGTCTCTAGTACCATGTCTGTCTGCATAATTATGATAATAGACTAAATCTTTGAAAGTATAATCTACCATAATTAAATGTTTTTTTTTCCTTTATAAGAGTTGCCACAGTCATGGTGTCTCTTCACAGCAATAGAAATCCTAACAAAGACAGTTATACAGGTTTAAAATTTTGAATTTTTTGATGTTTCAGTATCTCAAAGATGGGAGGTGCCAAGTTATCATTCATTACTCAGTACTAAGCCAAGAAAATTGGAAAAATACAACAACAATAACAGATGCTGAGGGTGACTGCAGTGTTCTGCCATTAGTTTGACTTGTGTTTTTCATTTTGAGACTGGATGAGTCATCCACAGAGAGTTATAAAGTAATACAAAGAAGATTCAAGATTTTAATAAGACATTACCTTGAGTTCTTTACACCGAAGATAGTTTATCACTGTCTGGATGCATATATAAATATATGAGAACACTCACACAAAGATAGAGGACTCAATAAACAGGAATAATTAAATTGCTATGTGACTGAAGAAGTATACCCACTGTAATGTGTGTGTGTGTGTGTGTGTGTGAGTGTGTGTGTGTGTGTGTGTGAGAGAGAGAGAGAGAGAGAGAGAGAGAGAGAGAGAGTGTGTGTGTGTGTGTGTGTGTGTGTGTGTGTCTGTATTTGTATGTCTATGACAAATGTCCCATTGTTCTTTAGTCTTGGAGGCCAAATATATGTTTCTGTCTAATATTATTTCTCAGCAGAAAGTCCTATCCTATTACAATGCACCTGAATCTTTGCTTGAAGAATACTTCTTTAACTAAAGGGGACTATAGGAATTAACTACATATTATCTAAGAGAATATTACTTTTATTTTTTCATAATGTACTGGCTGATTTTGTGTGTCAACTTGACACAAGTTAGAGTAATCAGAGAGGAAGGAGCCCCAGTTGTGGAAATGCTTCCAAGAGATCCATCTCTAAGGCATTTTCTTAAGTAGTGACCAATGGGAGATGGGTGCCCATCTCATTGTGCATGGTGCCATCCTTGGGTTGGTGTTCCTGGATTCTATAAAAACACAGGCCAAGCAAGCCATGGGGAGCAAGCCAATAAGCAGTGTTCCTCCATGATCTCTGCATCAGCTCCTGTCTCCAGGTTCCTGCCCTGTTTGAGTTCCAATCATGATTTCCTTCAATGATGGACTATTATCTGGAAATGTAAGCCAAATAAACCCTTTCCACCTCAACTTGTTCTTTGGTCATGGTGTTTCATCATAGCACTAGAATCCCTAACTAGGACACATAATAATACTAAGTTCTGAGGTGGTTAAATTCAAACCACTTAGAAGAGTTGGATGAAAGAGATAAGAAGGGGACTGTAAAAGGTACTTAATTGATAATTTTGCTTATGTGATTTGAAATCACTGATTTAATTGATCCTCTATTAATGCAGTGAATTTATCTACTTAGAGAAGCATCAAGTGGACATTACAAAGTGTGTCAATATAGCAATTACTAGACAAAATCTAGTGAAATGTAATACAAATGGTCAATTTTAGTTATCATGTCTATTTGGTTTTATTCCTCTAGTGCTAAGTATTTGTGATAGTTATTTGATTGTTTGCATTTGGCTTGTAACACTTTTGTAGGTGAGACTGTTTCTTAAAAAAGAAACCCCATTTTTAACCTGTAAGACATACTCAGTAAATATGTTTCTATGTATAAAAGAAATTATGTGCTACTAAAAGGACACTTGCTCAAATATGTTCATAGCACCATTATTCGAAATAGCCAAAACTTGGAAACAACCTAAATGTCCCTCAATTGAACAATGAGTAAAGAAAAGGTGCTAAATTTACACAGTGGAGAACTACGCAGCTATGAATAATGATGACATCATGAAATTTGCAGGTAAATGGATAGAACTAGGAAAAAATCCTCAGTGACGTAACCCAGTACCAGAAAGACAAACATGGTATGTACACACTCATAGGTGGATATTAGCTATAAAATAAAGATAACTGTTGTGGACTATTACTTTAACAAGGGAGAGATGTTTTAAATATGTTTATGTTGCAAAATATTACTTTAACTATGTAAAAGTGTATTGCATTTGTTTACACTGCATTTGTTTAATTGTATAAAGATATGTTGCTGTTTTACCTTGCCTGCCTAAGGTACCTGACTGGTCAAATAAAAGGCACAACAGCCAATAGGCAGGGAGGAGAAAGGATAGACAAGCTGGTGGGCAGAGGGAATAAGTAGAAGGATAAATCTAGGCTCCAGAGAAGGGAGAATCGGGGAAAAGAAAGGGAGATGCCAGGGGCCAGCCAGCAAGGTAGCCACCAGTCAAACAGACACACAGTAGAGCATACAGAATGAAAGAAAGGTAAAAAATTCCAAGGCAAAACAGATGGAGTGAAACAGGTTAATTTAAGTTATAAGAGTTAGTGGGACAAGCACAAACTAAGGCTGAGCATTCATAACTTCAATAAATCTCCATGTCATGATTTGGGAGCTGTGTGGTGGCCCAGAAGAAAGCCTGGTATGGATAACCATGCTACAGTCCACAGACACAGAGAGATTAAGTAACAAAGATGGCTCAAAGGGGGACACATGGATTTCTCTGGGAAGGGGGAATAGAAGAAATCTCGTGGGTAGACTGGGGGTGAGTGGGGATGGGAGCTTGAGGGATCAGGTTGAAGGATGGATGGAGGGGGAGAGTAATGAAAAGAGATGTCTTGATAGGGGGCACAATTTGGAGTCGATTAGAAACCTGATGCAAAGGAAACTCCCATGAATCTTCAAGGATGATTCCAGCTAAGACGTGTAGCAATAGTGGATAGGTAGCTTGAACTAACTAACTAATCAGATTGGTAACTACACCAAATGTCATTGAAGAACCTTCATACACTAACTGATGGAAACACATGCAGAGATCCACAGCCAAGCACTGGGCCAAGTCCAGAGAATCCTGTTGAGGAGAGGGAGGAAGGATTGTACAAACCTGGGGTGGGGTGTAATCACAAGAGAACCCATGGAAGCAACTGTACTGTTAATGAGAGAACACAGACTATGGACTGACAGCTAAGGAGCCTACATGAGAATGGCCTAGGCCCTCTGCATATGTATGATGGCTTTGTAGCTTAGTCTACTAGTGGTGGGAGCAGGGCCTGTCCCTAACACTTTGGCTGGCTTTTGGGAACCTGTTTCTAATGCTGGGTTGCCTTGCCCTGTATTAATACAAGGAGAGTGTGGTGATATATTGGGTACCCTAATAAACTTATCTGGGGATCAGAGGACAGAGCCAGCCACTAGATTAGACATAGAGGTCAGGCAGTGGTGACACACACCCTTAATCCTATTACTCCAGAGGATCTCTGTGAGTTCAAGGCCACACTGGTAACAGCCAGGCAGTGTGGCACACACCTTTAATCCCAGTACACGGCTTTAATACTAGGAAGTGATGTCTGGGCAGAGAAAGGTATATAAGGCGTGAGGAAACAGGAACTCACTCTCGTTAGACTGAGGGTTTCATAGAGGTAAGCCAGTGGCATAAGCAGTTCAGCTGAGACCCTCATGGGTGAGGACCCAGAGGCTTTCAGTCAGAGGAAGCAAGAGCAGCTGACAAGTTTGGGGAGGTGAGGTTGGCTGTGGCTTGTTCTACTTCTCTGATCTTTTAGCTTTCACCAAAATATCTGGTTCTGGGTGTTTTTTTTTTTAATTAATAAAACTGTTTAGCAAGCCATGTTGCAGGAGAGGAACTCAGACTACCTCAACTTGATATGCCATGCTTTGTTGACACCCATGAAAGGCCTACCCCTTTCTGATCAGAAGTAAAATAGGGGTGGATTGGGGAGGTGGGCAAACAGGGTGTGGGGAAAGGAATTGGAAGGAGGAAGCTGAAGTCTGGATGTGAAATGAATGAATAAATTTAATTAAAAAAGTTTTGGGACCTATTAAAAATGAAGTTATATGCAATTATAATCTCAGAGTAAAAACCATAATTAAAAAAATGTAATGTTCTAATATAAGGAATGGAAGAATTTGTAAAGCACCTATCTTCTCTTTCAGTGACTATTTTCTATCCTCTCTTTATCTCTTTATCCTCTCTACATAATACTTTTCTCTTTGTCAACTCCACATAATAAAACTGATCATTTCATGTTTGTCAGAGGTGAGATTAAAATAGTGTAGGACTGGCATTATTAGATTATGACCTCAGCTATATGGATGTAAGTATTAAAGCAGTGAGTGAGAGATTTGGTTGGTATATTTCACAGCTAGACCCCCCCTCCTCATCTTCAGAATTAAAGCTGACTACATGAGACTAGGTAAGATCTATGGATGCTATGGTATCTTAAAGATTAACTAAAATTTTGGTCACAGACTAGAAATATATCAGAAAATATTTTGAAGATCTGTTTGTGACTAAGAAAAAAAGTTCAGGGAAGATTTCAAAAATCACAAATTATTCCCATTCATAGGTCAGAAATATTTATGTCACTATTCTGCAACCAATTTGCTTACACAAATATTACCATGATTGTCTGGCATTGATTTGATTGAGGAGTAGAGAAGAGAAACAGAAAATCATGAACCTACCAGACATTTGTGAGAATAAAAAGAATTTCATGATTGATTCTTTTTTTAAACACTGAATTCTTAACCTTCCTTTAGAGAAACAAAGTGGCTGGTTATTTACTGTTCCAATTGTTCTTATAAAAAGTCTCCGTGAACTTCCATACTGTGTTGAGATAGATTCTTTCATCTTTAGCCTGTTTCACATCCTTGCTGTGATCACTTTCCTTCATCCCCTTTCCTTCCCCATCTAATTCAGGATTAGAAAACTGTCTTCTAAAGTAATACATATCACGATGTGAACTTTTATAAATATATGACATATGTAACAAACTTATTATTACATAGCCTTCTATAGAGAAACATGCTGTTAATATAATTACATATATTCTTATATTCATTGTATGATTTTTTTTATTTCTTTCATTTTCAAAGAAAATGGGATTATAAAATGCATCTTATTTTCATGTTATTAGTTTAACCTAACAATAACATTAAGGACAATTTAAACTTCTAAATATACCAGAAATATCTCTAGTATTTTATCAACATCATTGTATTCTTTTTGTGGGAGAGGGACTAAGTAGACGAGTGCATATGTACAGCTTATTAATGATGTTTGTGTTCAATGTGGAAATATAGCTTGGGACATTTGAAAAGAATTACCAGTGAAAGTTGGCTCCAATTCAAAGGTCTTATACCTGTATTTTAGGTTTGTGTTGACATTTCTCAGTTTTATCTATCAGACACTGTCTAGTTTCTGGTTTCTAGTACACTGTCAAAATTCTGGTATGATAATTGTCTTCCTCCTTACTATAGCAATAGCATGGAGTTTTCCAATCTAAACATTTTTAATTTCAGTTCTTAAAAGATGCTAAGAAAGTATGCATCAGCCATTTTGAGGCAAAAGATCCAATGGATTTTTAAAATTTTTTAAATTGTTAACAACAACAACAAAAAATAACCTCCATCATGTTCAATCTAGATAATTATAGTAGCTTTCTGGTGGACTTCACTTCGTATTTTACTTATTCCTTTTGTCATTAGCATTTTTCCACATAACCTTAAAAAAAATCTCATCTGTAAATGATAATCAGGCTTTGTAGAATATACCTTTACCTGACCCATCTGATTGGCTCCCAGGGAATGAATATGAATATGCTTTCATTTAAAACTAACTTTACTCTCCAGTGTTATGATTTTTTCATTCTTTTTATTATTATTATTATTATTATTATTATTATTATTATTATTGTATTTGTGTTTTAATTTTACACATCAGCCATGGGTTCCCCTGTCCTTCCCCCTCCCCCCTCCTGCCTCCAACTTCTCGCCAGCCCCTCCCCTCCATTCCCATGTCCTCCAGGACCAAGACTCCCCTGGGGATTCATTTAAACCTGGTGGATTCAGTACAGGCAGGTCCAGTCCCCTCCTTCCAGGCTGAGCAAAGTGTCCCTGTATAAGCACAAGGTTCCAAACTGCCAGCTCATGCACTAAGGACAGGTCCCAGTCCCACTGCCTGGATGCCTCCCAAAACAGTTCAAGCTATTCAATTGTCTCACTTATCCAAAGGGCCTGATCCAGCTTTTGGTTCATAATTCACGTGCTTCCATTTGTTTGGCTATTTGTCGCTGTGCTTTTTCCAATTTTGGTCTCAATAATTCACGCTCTTACAGTCCCTCTTCTTTCTCGACAGTTGGACACCTGGAGCTCCACCTGTGGCCTGGCCGAGGATCTCTGCACCCACTTCCATCAGTTATTGGACGAGAGTTCCAGCTTGACTGTTAGGGTGTTTGGCCATCTGATCACCAGACTAGGTCAGATCAGGCTTTCTCTCTTCCATTGCCAGCAATCTACAGAGGATGTATCATTGTGGATTTCTGGGGACCTCTCCAGCACCCTGCCTCTTCCTGTTCTCATGTGGTCTTCATTTATCATGGTCTGTTATTCCTTGTTCTCCCTTTCTGTTCTTGATCCAGCTGGGATCTCCTACTCCCCTAAACTTTCTTTCCCTCAAATTTTGCCCTTCATTACTCCCCTTATCGTCCAGGTTGTTCATGTAGATCTCATCCATTTCTCTGTCATTGGGTGATCCCTGTGTCTTTCCTAGAGTCCCGTTTTCTAGGTAGGTTATGATTTATTTTTAAGGTACCAATGATTATATTTAATCTTTTTCATTATAAATAACATTATAATTTTAATTTGTAAGTAAAAAATAATTCTGAGGAAATAACCATATTTCTTATAATATCTCATTTATTCTCATGGCTAGGAAAAGTTTCCAAAGACCTACTCTTATGGCACTGAGGTTTGAACTGAAATATAGATTACTCACCTGAATGTGTGTGAAAGAGGGCATGTGGATGTCAGAGCAGGTGATGAGGTGATGGTCCACCTCTGCATATGTTATTGTTTTTATGATGTTTCTAGGGATGCTGGTGTTATGAATACTAAGTATAATACTAATTGTTAGAAATAGTGGTCCAGAAATACTGAAGCTAAAGTCCTGCTTTGTGGTCTAGTCTCACTTTTCCTTCTTCAAGAATGTATCAGCTGTGAACCAATCTGAGCAGTCCTACAGGATCTGAAATATTATGTAGAGAGTTTAATGATGAAACTAGTTGGAGCATATGACAGTGATCAAGACTCAAAATCATATATTTAATATCAAAAATTATCTTTTTGTTTAGAGGTCATTATGAATGTCATAGCATTTTTGTAAAAAGCCACTTACATTTTCTCATGTATCTTGTCCTAATAACTTCCTAATATACTTCCTAGACATTTATTCTGTTTTCCTCTAAAAGTAATAGATTACCAGCATTTCACAGTACTATGTTCCTAGCACTGAGATATCACATTGTATCCTTATAGTCACTTCTTTACTGAGTGCATTATCCCAATATGTGGCTCAAACCCAACATGCTAAACTGAATTGATGAGCTTCCACTTGTATCTTCTATGCTAATATATCTATAGTTATTTGTTGCCACAAATTTTGTGTCCAAAAGAGAGTTTCAAAGTTCTTCTTTTTTTTGTTTTTGTTTTTTGTTTTTTGTTTGTTTGTTTTTTCACCTCCATACAAAGTGACAAATATGAGTTTTTCACTTTATCTCCCCCTTGTTTTTTTTCTATTAACTTTATATCTTTCTAAAAGTTCCTTCAATATCATCTGATTTATTTAGACTGAAACTATGGTATCATAGACCACAAAACCTAAATATGTATAGGTACACTTCTTCAACTTAATTCCATGTATGCAAGCTTAAACCTTTATTTACTTGTCTGATAGCATTTATATTGCTTGTTCTTATTTCCTCATGTTCTTAATCATTGTTTTAGAATGCTGCTTTTACGATGACCACAAATGTGATTAATTCAGCCACATTGGCTTAAAAAGTATTAAGAACAAGTAGATGTGAGAATTTGATGGTACACTGTGGAAAAGGTCATGCCAGGCCTCCACTCACCATTTACTCAAAAATTTAATTTCTAGAAACTCATTTGTATCTATACTTTGACAAGTAGAAGGATATATGCATCTAAATACTTAGAGCATCAATAATGCCTATCAAAAATACATTGCAACCATGTAGTGGGATAACATACAATTAAAATAATTATGAATTTTTTAACAGAAGTGTATACATACCTAGAGTATGGGTAAATCACACAGTCACAGGTATCCTTAGGGATGCCTTGAATCTCTCTAAGTGGTTACATATACACAAAAATATTATTGTAGTAAACGATGGCCAAAGAACAGGAATCCAGGAGTGGGATTTCACTATATACTTTTAAAAAATATTATTCATGTGTATGTTTGTGTGTCTATGTGAATGTAGGCCATATGTGTTCAAAGTTCCACAGGAAACTGGAAAGAATCCCCTGGAGCTGGAGTTAAAGGCAGTTATGAACTTTCACACATGGGTCTGGGAACTGAACTCAGGAAGAGAGAAAGAGATCTTAACTGCTGAGCCATTATCTCCAGGTCCAGTATTATTTATCTTTTAATGTATAAAAGTTTCTTTTACAAAAGCAAATGTGCAAAATGATGTGTGCCTAGCTGAAGCCAAAGCTTCTCTCCCAGAAAAAAAATGTTGATTTTGATAATACATTCCTATAAGTACAATTAATAACAAAAGGCATATTTAATCATTTTAAAACTTAGTTTAATTACTATGATGTTGAACACATTTGTGTTTTATTTTTCTACGATACATGACATACTCAATAGTTATCGACATAAAATGATTATCTATGTATTCAATACAAAATTCAACTACACCCACTCTGACCATAACTACTGGCCTTTCATTGCAAATGGCTACCTGGACTGTTTCTTGAAAGTTAAGGAAATGTTAATCCCCCAAATACCTTCCTAATTATCATGAAAATTTAGGTCAGATTTGATTAGCTATGTAAATCTTTAACATAAATGTTACTGAGGAAAGTAGGTCATAGTACAGTACTTATAAAACAGAAGGTTTTAGTACTAAGCATGGTGGTGATCAGGTTTTTCTGAAGTAAAAAAATTGATTAATAGCTTGAACAATATTATATAATTCTGTAAGATAATACATGTTAAAGAATTTTATATATTCATAATGTACAATCAACCAATACTGAATTTTCCTACATTCAAATGGAAGACACTCCAAATGGTAATATTCTAAATCTTGAAATACATTTTATAATTTGATTGGAGTTTTAAATGCTGGATATTTTCTTAGATCAGCCCAATATACATTTTATAAACATGTTTTCTCAAAATCCCATATACACACAATGTATAAACGACCTCAACATATTATTGAAATGCTGGTAAAACCAAACTGCTGAATTGCAGTGAACACAATGACTGCATTAGCCTAAAGAAAGAAAATACATAAATCACTCAGGAAGGATAAGATTAAGACTTACTCGACATTTTTGTATGATAGAGCAAAAATGTAGTGTTCTGAGAAAAAGTGCCAAAGTCACACCAAGTTTTGATTGCCAAAAGGATATGAGTCTCATTCTGTCTCTGTCTCTGTCTCTTTCTCTCTGTCTGTCTCTCTGTCTGTCTCTCTGTCTCTGTCTCTGTCTCTGTCTCTCTCTCTCTCTCTCTCTCTCTCTCTCTCTCCCCTCTCTGTCTCTCTCTCTCTCTCTCTCTCTCTCTCTCTCTCTCTCTCTCTCTCTCTCTCTCTCTCCCCTCTCTGTCTCTCTCTCTCCTCTCTCTCTCATCATCTTCCTCCTCCTCTCTCCTTTCTATTTTCCTTCTCTCTGTGGCTGAGCATAAAAAAAGTTGGGCCAAGTCCACCTTGAAGATAAATCATACATAATATTAGAAGTGTACATGCGCACATCACACACAAGCACATAAGTGAAGAACCTTAGCCTGAACTGAAAGATAAATAGCCTCACTAGGTCATAGAGACTTTAGCTCCAGAGGCCTGCATAGTTGCCATGGAGGCCTGAAGGGAGTGGACCTCCACCCACAAAGAGCTTCATCTCAGGCCAGTTGTAGCAGTGAGTGTAGAGTGCGTTGGGGAATTCCTCAGTGCCACCAAAGTAATTCACCCAGAGTTCATCTTGGTTGAGCCAGCCTCTACCACAGGTTAGTTTGAGCTTCCTCCCTGTGCGCACAAGAAAAGAGTCTGGACTGGCTGAGGCCCTCTCCTCCAGGAATTTCTGGGCACGGATGTCATAGAAGAGTAGAGAACCATGTCCAGTGCCCACAGTAATGATGTGCTGGTAGAAGCTCAGAGAACGCACACCAGTGCCTCCCTCTCGGGAACACAAAGGCCTGATGTTCTGCTGGCGTTGTCTTGGATCCAGGAATGAAACATGAGACTGGGAACCCACAGCATAGAGGGACAACTCATCACAGTAGGTGAGACACACGTTCTCCCGGCAGTAGGGCAGCCTTAGGGACAGCAGCCTGGACAGAGAGCTCCGGGCTTTCCATAGGTGGAAGTAGCCATCCAGAGACACGGCTCCCAGCTCCTGGTTTTTGCCACTGAATGCAAGGGCTCGTACTTTGCGGTTACCTGGGTTAGTGGTCGCCCTGGGAATGGCCTCCATGTCCCTTGGGCGAATGTGTGAATACCGTGGAATCCCTGAATTATTGTGCCAGGGAGTGTTGCCACTGAACATGTCGGGATCCACCCGCCAGAGTGCCACGGTGCCGTCGCGGGATCCACTCACAGCCACTGTGTCACTCATCCATGCGATGGCAAAAATCCAGTCCCTATGGCCATTGCGGTCCCCTAAGCACAGAGGGTCTAGGGTGGGCAGCTGGTATACTGCTAGACTGTTGGGGTTTTCACCCCCTGTGGCCAGCAGGGTCTTGGAGGGGTTCAGCTGGATAGCGTGGATGCCACAGGTGGGTTGGGCACGGGTTTGCCCAGGCCCTCTGTCCCGCATCAGGGGAATGCGAGTAATCCGACCCGTCTGGACATCAACCACGAAGAGCGTGTTGCACTTGGTGCCACACACCACCTGCCTGGCATTGAGCCACTGCGACGCGAACACCTTGTTGAGGGGGCCGAGGCTCAGCTGGCGCTCCCTCAGCAGCTCGGGCAGCCTGACGACCCCGTAGCTGCGCAGGTCGCCCTCGAAGCCCGCCAGCCCCGGGTGGCCCTCGGCGCCCAGAGCGCGGCCCTTCAGGTAGTGCACCAGCGAGCGGCGAGCCACCGGCCGCCGCGGCCTCTTGGCCAGCAGCAACGGCCCCTCGCCGTGGCCGGTCCCCGCCGCCGCGGCCGCCCGCCCGGGCAACGAAGAACTCCCGGCGCCCCCCTCGACCTCGGCGGCTTTCCGCTTCCTGCTACCTGTTTGCTGAGGGGCCATGGTGGGCGGCGGGCGGGCTGCGGAGGCGGCGGCGGCGCGGCGGCGGCGGCGGCGGCGGCGCGTGGCACCCGTGTTGGCCGTGGTGGCGGTGGAGATGGCTGTGTCTCCGAATCGGCGGCGGGGAGGGGGGTGGGGAAGGATGGGGGGGTGGGGCGGGGGAGTGGCACGGGATCCCAGGGGCCAGAAGGCTCGGAGATCCCCGGGATTTCGAGTGCCCTGGGTCCGAGGTGCTTTGGTGGCAAAAGAGGCAAAGGTGGCAGCGTGGCTCTGCAAGGACTGTGAGCTTGGAAGGAGCTGGGCGCCGGCGGCGGAGAGAGGCGTTGAGGGTGGTGGCTGTGCTGGGGACCTGGGCGAGGGCGGGAAGTGCTGCCGTCTGGGAGATGGTGAAGTCGGTGTGGGGCTAAAGAGTGTGCTAGCGACTTGAGGGTGAGAGGCGGAGGCAGTGGGAGGGGCGGTTGGCTGTGGGGTGCTGGGTAGCACGAGCCAGTCTGGGTGGGGGTTGGGGAGTTGCAGAGGGGATGGGCGCGGGAGGGCTGTGTGGAAACTCTGGGGAGATTCCTAGAGGGCTGAGCTCCAGGAAGCTCAGTAGCTAAAACAAGTTTTTTCACCACACTCCCAACCAGCCTTAAAACCAAAACCTAAAATAGAGCCAAGCAGGGAATCAAAAGGAGCACTGATCATGACATGTGGGAAGAAATAAATGCGCACTTGGTGTAATCAGGGGACACTTTTGACAGAGGTTGTTCTTTGAACTGGACCAGGGATGGAGGCATGTTAAAGTGGCCTCTTTAGTTTCTTTGCTCTTGTTCCCTTTTATCTTCTAAACTTGAGGCTCTGGAGCTACTTAACTTGAATCCCACAAGGATATCTTGCTAATTCCCACACTTGACCCCAGTTTCAGCCAGGGTATGGTTGGGAAATAGTCAAAAGGGACCTTGGGAGTTTAGGAGGGTTATTGTGACATACAGGTGGGGACATAGAGGTTAGAGGTGAAGGAAATGATGCTGCATTACCTACTCACTTCCCAGGAACCTCAGAAGCCTGAGATGATGGGGTCCAGGGTAAGGGCGAGGAAGAGGTCCTAGAGAGAAAGATATCCCCTGTTCTCCAGTTAGGGAAAATCCAATCCACATAGTCAGGACCATGATTCCTGCCAAGCTCCATCTTGTATGAGAGGTTATTTTAAGCTCAGGAAGGTACTTGAGGAACACACCAGATACCCCTAGTCTCAGATGGCAAAGAAGAACCTTTCAATGGAACAACGCATACACAATACAAGACTGCAGGTATTCAGAGTAAGGGCTTGGTAGTTTCAGGAGTAATGAGAATTGTAACTCTTGTGCAGCTTCAGGGTCTCCAGTTCATGTATAGTCACACACTAGGCACGACCAGTTTCAATGCATGTGTTTGAGTGAGAGATCGGTTGCTCTTACCAGAGCATATGAACTCAACCCTCTTTCACAAAATTAGATGTGTTAAGATGGATGCATGTGGGGTGTGTGTGTGTGTATGTGTAATATAATGTATCTGACCAGTCATATGAAATAATGGAGCTGTTGTGTTGTTCCTTGTACACAGCTTTACATTTTTTTGTAAAGTTATCTCACGTCTACAAACTCCAGGTGCAAAATCCCATGGGCCAGCTTTATTTATTTATTTATTAAATTTTTTTAAATTTTACATACCAACCCCAGTTCCCCCTCCCTCCCCTTCTCCCGCCTCCTCACCTCCCTCCCACTCTACCCCCATCCGCTCCTCAGAGTGGGTAAGGCCTCCCATGGTAGTCAACAAAGTCTGGCATACCAAGTTGAAGGAGAGCCTAGCCCCTCCCCATTGTATCAAGGCTGAGCAAGGTATCCCACCACAGGGAATGGGCTCCAAAAAGCCAGTTCATGCACCTGGGATAAGTCCTGGTCCTGCTGCCAGGGACCCCACTAACAGATCAAGCCACACCCATAGGCCAGTTTTACCACTCCCAATGAACTGCTGTGTCCTCATCATTTTCTCTGTGTATAATGCATTATTAAGGAAGAGAAAAGATGGTACATCGGCAGTACAGAGAGGTAATGTTACTGAAGAATAAGTGACCAGAAACGCTTTTATCAGAAAACATGTAATACTTTGTAGAATATATTTTACTATTGCAAAGAATATAATAGTCTCAAATTTGGGGTCTGTATCAGCCTATTTATATGTATGCCTATTGGATATGTAAAAATGAAATGTATAGTTATTTCTGCTATCATTTCTTGAAAGTCTGGGTAGGGTGTCTACTAAAACTTTGAAAGGCCCAATGTTCTATTTTCATTCAGCCTTTTTAAAATTAAGTTCCGTCTTTATCACTATGTTTTAAAATGAGTAAATTAAAACTTAAAAATTGTAGTTACTTATGGTCTCACAGTCAATGCTACACTAGATATAAATCTTCACCTGATTATATTACATTTTCAAATGAATTGTACCCTGTATTATTCCATCTATTTTTTCTTTCTTTTCTTCAAATTGATACAGTCTATGTTGTGGAAGTTTTGTCATGTCTGCTTCTGAAAGTTAAATGTAATTCCTAAAATCAAGAAATATTTAAATACTAAATATGAATTATATACAGACGTGTCCATACTATATTTGAAGGCAATACATATTCTTAAATGTATGTACATTTTGTTTACTGATTTTTCCCTTGTTAATAATTATGAAACAATATGGCCACATGTTTTTGCTAAAGAAAATACAAATATAAAAATTATTGTATTATGTCTCTAGTTTTTGTTAATATAAATAAAATAGTTTGTATTTAGTGTTCGGAATCTATGATTTACATATTGAAAACACCATTCATGTCTACACTTTTAAGTTTCTCTGTGAACTTAAAGGTATTAAGCAATTTCTGAACAGATGCATGAAATTTTGAGAGATGTGTAGATTGGTTTCAGCTTTCAATTTAGAGTATTTAATTGTATTTAACTGCTTATATTTCTAGAATATAATGTTTATATAAAGCTTCAAAGTATTGTTGAAGTTGTAGACATAATGGCATGCTGGTAAACCTTTCAGAGTTCTATATAAACACGTATATACAAGTGTTTTTGTGTCAGAGAGAGAGAGAGAGAATGGAGGGTCAGCAGGAGGATAGAAACAGCAATTTACATATTATAGGCATTTAATAAGATTCTCTTAAAACATGCCTGACTTCCTTCCTTTCCACTATTTACCATTACAAAGGTTGTGTGATACCCAGAATAATGGGTTTTTGAGGCCCACCATAATGCAAAACAAACATATTCATCATTACTAAGAGCTAGTATATTCTGGAACAAAATATTTGTAGAATTGGCTACTATTCTACTTGCATAATCTCAATTATGTTGTGAAACTATAGATGAATATTCATAGGAGAAGAATGTGTTGTGTTCTAGAAATAACTTTACAATGTGCTAGTAGATCTTAAAGGGGAAATTCAGAGGGGTTCTTCTTTAAAACTTTTAGAATTGGGCTTTTCTCTTGATAATTGCTAATATAAATATACACTCCCAAAATAATTGGTACTTCTTTACACATAGAAAATTCCATATCTGGTTACACTAGGTAAACTGGATAAAAGTGACTAAAAATTTATACAAGTCATGCATTGATATCAGCTAGTTATGCAAAGACGTGGTGAAAGCATTGTACTCTGCACTCTGCAGCATTTTAACTGAAAATATACTTGAACTATTATTTTATTTACCTTTAATACCTTATTATCACTCAAAGTATCAATAAGCCAATGCTTCCTAATTTTATATTTCTATCACAAACCTTTGTTCAACTTTCTACATGACATTTTAGATATCAAAACAGAACTTCAAACTCAGCATATATAACCCCTGAATCTTGATTTCAGTGCTCATGTTTCTGAACTTTTTTAATTCCCTGTCTTCATGAATTGCATTACCATGCATTCAGCTGTTTCAAACAAACTTCTAACAATTATCCTTGACACATATATCTCCCCTGAGCGTAGTTCTAATATTCAGTCTTCTAACCATTTTAAATCCATTTAGTTCTCAATATTTCACTGCTACCCCTAAATCTCTAACCTATTTAATCTTGATTGTATAACTGTAATAGCATGCTAAGTCATTTTTGAGAGACTCCCTCCTTTTCCTCCTCCAGTAAGTTTTCCACACTTGAGTCAATGCAATATCTTATTGCAGATCCTGTCTTTCTACTACACGAATTTAGACAAATCTATACTTACCTGTAGTCCTAGAATTATAGATCAAAGTCCACAAAACACTCTACCAGGCCCAGCATGATATAATTTATGTTGCTTTGCCAGAGTTCTTTTTCTCATTATTTTTATACTCTAGCCACAATGGACCTTTTTAATGTGCTCAACACTGTCTCATAAGGTCATGCCTCAGATCTTTTTTGCATCATGTTCTCTCTGCCTGAAATGCTTTCTGCCTGTGGGTCATCTACTTTTTACCTCCCACGGATACCTGAATTTGTTAAGTGGTTGTTTTTTAGATCATAGGTAAAGTGTCATATTTTGGGAGAAAAAAAAATCCCTTGGTGCCCCAGAATAGGCTAGAACATGGTACCTTATTATAAAACATTGTCAAAGTAAAGTTTCATGATTTTTGTCACAGTAAGATTTCATGTCAATAGTTATGACTTTTTATAATGATTGGTGATAAGGACCTCGTTCTGTATGTTGTGAATATGTGCTGCTCTGATTGATTGATACATAAAGCTGTTTGGCTAATGATGAGGCAGAATAAATTTAGGAAAGACATCCTAACTGGAGAGAGAGAGAGAGGAAGGAAAAAGACAGAGAAAGGAGACACTGCTAGCTGCTGCCAGGAGAAGCAAGATGTGAAGATACTGGTAAGCCACAAGCCATGTGGAAAAATATAGATTTATACAAATGGGTTAATTTAAGATATAAGAGCTAGCTAGCAAGAAGCCTGCCATGGCCATTATTATAATATAAGCCTCAGTATGTTTATTTGGGTCTTAGTGGCTGCGGGATTGGGCACGAAACAAGAAAACTTTCAGTTACAAATTGGCAACTAGAACACTGCCTGAGGATAGGAGAGGTGGTATCCATTTGGCTCATTTCAGTTTCCAGTGTTTAGCCTGCTTTAGAAGTAAAAAAAAAAAAAAAATCAGTATTTGCTGAATGAACATTTAGAGATCCTGGAACTTTTATTGGTTTATCTAAATCTTTCATGCTTTGTGATCAACCATATCCTTATTTAGCAGAAGTTGAAGGTACAATATTACTTGAGACACAATTCTTTTTGAATGTATGAAACGTACAATCCAAAATAGTATATTTCTGTGACTCTCAAGACTTACTGGTGTGATAGACAGCTCCAGAAAACATCATACAAATAGATCAGAAACACAAAACAATGCTGTCAACCATTGCTATATCCTCTTTCAGCTATGGAGGTATCAAAAACAAAAGATAAAAGACCATTTCCAGATTTGTGCTGTTATTATAACTTCAGTGACAAGCACCAGGAATGACAGGGTACTATGGTTTTTAAATGGAAATTCAGTCATGCAATGCCTATCTAAAATGGACATAATAATTATAAGATTTAACAACAATTCTGTGAAATGCTTTTCTAAAACAATTGATATGTAATGCTTATAATTATTTAGAGCATACAGTACTGCAATCACCCCTCTCTCTTTCTTTCACTCTGTGTTTAAAATATAATCTACAGATATATGTTCAATGTATGACTATAAAATCAGAGTAATTTCATCTCTAACTATTATCATTTCCAAATTTTGTGAACTTTGAAAATCTAGTTTGAAAGCCTAGTTACTTTGAAATGTATAATTAATTGCACATTATTATTATGTTGATAACATTGATATTGAAAATAGTCTTCCAAAACTCGCATGTTAAATTCAAAATTATTTTTTGAAGAATAAATACTTTATAGAATGTGGTGTATTTGGTAGCTGATACATCATAAGATGAAGTATGGTAGTGAATTCCTGGTTTACAAAGTTTTTCTACATTGAAAGAACATGTTTTGATGTTTGACTAGAAGTTAGTATTAGAAGGGAAACATTTGCTTAAATACAACAATATAGTTCGTGATGTGTTTTGTAAGTGTTTTGTTTTTATTTTTTATTTTTTTTCCTTTTTTATTTATTATATTTGTGTTTTACACATCAGCCATGGGTTCCCCTGTCCTCCCCCTTCCCACCCTCACCTTCCCCCAGCCCCTCCCCTCCATTCCCATCTCCTCCAGAGCCCAGACTCCCCTGGGGATTCATTTAAACCTGGTGGATTCAGTACAGGCAGGTCCAGTCCCCTCCTTCCAGACTGAGCAAAGTGTCCCTGTGTAAGCCCAAGGTTCCAAACAGCCAGCTCATGCACTAAGGACAGGTCCTGGTCCCACAGCCTGGATGCCTCCCAAAACAGTTCAAGCTATTCAATTGTCTCACTTATCCAGAGGGTCTGATCCAGCTGGGGGCTCCACAGCCCCTGGCTCATAATTCATGTGCTTCCATTCATTTGGGTATTTGTCCCTGTGCTCTTCCAATCTTGGTCTAAAGCTCCTGCCACCAACTTTCTTAATGAAAAAAAAATAGGATGTAATTTCATCAGAATGGGAATACAATTCAAGGTTGCCATCATCGATAATATGGAGTTAGCCATGGTTATGGTATTGTAGATGACAGCATGAGTCTTTTGAAATAAAGGACTCTGAATCCACACAAAACTTACTGAACCTCTTTTCTGTCTCATTTTAACACTGAACATGTTAATTTTCATCTGTTAGAGTGGTATATAAGTAAGTAAGTGATAAGTCATAGATGTTTTAAAGTACTAACACAGACCTCCAATATCTCAGGTCTCTTCCAACTATTTCACTAAGTGATAGTATCTGTATCTCTGCATCCTTTTCTCCATATAGCTTACCATCTCCCTGTGAACTTGTTCAAGTTGCCCACCTCTTTCAGGCCCTATCTCAAGCTGTAACAACTTACTTGATTATAGCTTTAAGTGCATCTTCTTTAGTATAAAATACATAAATTCATTATAGTAATTAATTTGTTTGCTTCAGAAATTGGTTTGCTTTATTTATTAACTAGAAATAAGTTTTAATATGCATATAAACACCAAACATACATACACATATTTAGATCCCAATATCTAGCCAAGTGCTGGCATATTAGTTGGACAAATGCATTTGCTGATTGAATGTACAAATGAATTCATCTTCTATCAAGACCACTGTTAATTCAACATAATAGCATTCAGAAGGTTGGTTCAAATACTCTCACTTTTATTCTTGAATCATCTTAGGCTACTGTTCCATAGGATCACATTACCTTATGATATGCTTAATCAGTTTCACTCACTTGCACTTTAATGTTATCCTTTAAACGGTTCTCAGAGGTCATTATAAACAGTTCTATGAATATCCTCTCTGCATTTATTGTAAATGTGTTATGAAGGACACTTTTCATCATATTGCTAAATGACTCCTTTGTACAAAGTCACACAGTAAATTAACTTTTATAATTTGATGTCAGAAGCCCTTATCTCTGTGAAATTATTAGATTTCCTCATTTCTGATGATGTGTGAGAGTAGGAGCTGTGAAGTGGGAGAGACCTTGTGGTACCGCCTAGAAGTTCAGTTAGTTTTCTAAGCTCATTGACCTCACCCATAAAATGAGGATTAGACATTCTGAATGAATACATATGCATACATATGGACATATAAAATATGAAAACATCTATATTGTTTTTGAAATCTAATGTGTTTAAAATGTAGTAAAATATTTTTAATTTAGTTGATAGGAAGCAAAGTGACAATTGCAACATTGAATCATCATTACAGCTATATCAAAATTTCCTCATCCTGAAGTTTGATTTTGGAGTTTCAGTAGAGACCTAGCAGCAAACAGTCCACACCAGAACTATACCTACACTTAAAATAATTTTGAGATTCTATGTTTTAAACTAAGTTTTTTTTACACAAAACCTAATAAATACATAAAAGGAAAAAAAATCTTTCCAGATTGATGAAGTTGATTTCAGCTGGAATGCTCATTTAACAAAATGCAAATAATCACATTGCTTTAGCCCTTGCACAAACATTTGCTCAGCCTAAGACTGGGGAATTTTAGAGTGCCTCCCCAATCTATGCTGTAGTTTTTTGTTTGTTTTTCAGAAGCACGTGACATTTTGACTTATTCCTCAAATTATAAAAGTCTCTGTCTTCATTTTATTTTTCTTTGTTTTTAAATGTATTTGTTTATTTACACCCCAGCCACAGTTTCCCTCTTCTCCTACCAGTTGCTCCCCCTACCCCTCTCTATTCCCACTACCCTCAATCTACCCCCTCTCCATTTCTGTTAAGGAAAGAGCAGGTTTCTCATGAATATCAACAAAGCATGGCATATCAAAATATGCTGCAGTTTTTAAGTATCTTAATATTGCACAGATATTGTGGAGCTGTTGTTGAGAACAACCATATTAATATCCAGAGAAAAGCATTCAAAGACACCCGTCTCCATCCTTAGCTTGTTATATTCTCTTCATCCACATGTCCACATTGTTGTCTGAGATTTTAAGGGTGCTGGATTGACACAGATGTCCCATCTACTTCTGTGGTTAAGAGCTCACATTTACTTATTTTTAACTCTGATTAATAATGAATCTCTGCATTAGCCCACTCTCTGCTACAATAAGAAGCTTCTCTGACCAAGGATGGAGGCAATTCAAATCTATGGATATAAAAATAAATATTTGCAATAGTTTGACAGCATGACAATTTGGAAAAAAATATCAATTGATTTCCCTGTAGCCTCTATGACTGCCCTACCCATGGTTTTCATCATGTTTATAGTTTCATGGGAGACAACCCATGCCTGGCACTGAGATTTTAATTTACCAACCCTTATCTTCTAGGAGAAACATTGTGAACTAATGTGATGTGCTTTCTGTTCAAACTATTTAGAAAATGTTAATTAGATTATAAACTCATGGAATTTCATAAGGCTTCTTCTTTATACATTTTATTTTCTGTTACCTCACACTCAGTCCTTCCCCTTCTAGATTTTTCTCATATTTTCTTTCTCATCTTAGCCTTTTTCTCCCCTTATAACACACATGATCTACTTTCAAATTTTACTGTATGATTAGTTGAATTGAAAAGTCATAGGTTGTCATCTGGCTTCTTCACATATACTTCAGTATAGTTAATCCTTATGTCCCCTTCTTTGCTGTCTTCCTTACTCTACTATCTGCTTGAATGTTTCCGTTCCCAACATTATTTCTATACTTCCATTTCCCCTTTATTCTATAATGTTCCCTCCCTAAGTGTATCTCTCCAACCAAAGCCCCAATTCTAGTTTCCTACATATATTCCATGTTAAACACACGAATTAAAAGTTTTGAAACTAGGTCCCTTACATGAGTGGGAACACATGCAGTTTCTCATTTTAAGCCTTGGAGATCTTGCTCAGTATAATTTTTTTCAAGTATTATCTATGTACCTGTGTATTACATTATTTGTTTTTTCTTTACATCTATGCTGTATTGTTATATAACATGTTTATGTATACCAAATTGTCAGTATCCATTGATCAACTGATGGGCATCTAGGTTAATTTCATTGCATAGCTGTTGTAGATAAAGCAGCAACGAACATGGATGTGCATGTACCTCTGTAGTAAGATACAAAGTCCTATGCTGTGGCCTCAAGTGTTATAGTTAAATCTTAAGGTGCATATATTTATATATTCATGAGACTAATTTCCACAGTGTCTGTAATAGTTTATAGTCTCAGCAATATTAAATGAATCCCCTTTCCTTATATCCATGGCTGCATTTGTAATCATTTGTATTCTAGAGTATGGTGATTCAGACTGCAGTGAGATGGAATTATAATTGACTTTTAATATTTCATTTTAATTTCCACAAAAGCTAAGGATGTTGAACACTAAAGTGTTCAGTAGTGTAACAAAAATCTTAAAAGGTCTTATTAAAAAACAAAACAAAACAAACAAACAAACAAAAAACACTTGGAGCCAGATATTGGGGTGAATGCTGAAAGATCAGAGAAGCAGAACAAACCACAGCCAACCTCACCTCGCCAATTCCTCAGCTAATCCTGTTTCCAGGGACTGAAAGCCCCTGAGTCCTCACCCAGAAGGGATCTCAGTTGAACTGCTTAAAAGCCTCTAGTTCCTGGTCCTTTCGCCTTTCTGCTTCCTGCCATCACTTCCTGAGATTAAAGGCATGTGTCTTTCCCAAGCAAGACATGAGATCTCAAGTGCTGGGATTTATGGTGTGTGCCACCACACCTTGCTCTGTTCCCAGTGTGGTTTTGAACTCACAGAGATCCAGATGGATCTCTGCTTCCAGAATGCTAGGATTAAAGGTGTGTATGCCACCATTTTCTGGCCTCTATGTCTATTCTAGTGGCTGTTCTGTTCTCTGAACACAGATAAGTTTTATTAGGGTATACAATATATTGGGGAACACAAAATATCACCACATATTAGTTCTTTGTATTTCTTATTCACTTCTATAGCTCATTTTGAGCTGTTTTCTCAGCATTTAGATGTTTGAGTAATTTGTGTATTCTAGACACTAATGTTGGTCAGATTTATAGCTGGCATTTACTTCATCCACTCTCTAATCTGCCTCATTACTCCATTGACCATTTTATTTGCTGTGTAGAACCTTTTTGCTTTTGTGTGATCCCTTTTTTCAGCTATTTGTCTTTTATTCAGAGGTACCAGAATTATATTTGGAAAATCCTTATCTGTGCCTACAAGTTGAAGTGTACTTCCTATTTCTGACTCTAGCAGCTTAAGGCTATCAGGCCTCATGACAAAGTCCTTGATCCATTTGGAGTTGAGTCAAGTGCAAGATGGAAGTAAGGATACAGTTTGATTTTCCTGAGTGTTGAAATGAAGATTTTACAGCAACATTTGCTCAATACGTTTTTTCCCAATCTATATTTTTGGCATTGTTATAAAAAAAAATCAGGTCATTGTAGGTAGAGCAATTATGAGAGTCTTTCCTACTTTAGAATTGTGTGAATAACACTGTAACCAAACAATGCAGCTGTATTGCATATCATTACAAAAACAATGCACTTCAGAATGCAGAAACTACGCAACACACACAAATACATACTGGATTTATATCAATGAATATAAGCAATATAATGAATGCTAAACAGATGATTGGTTGCAGATACATAGTATAGAGAATCAAAAAATGATGAGACCATTTTAATAAACCATAAATTATTTTCTTAGTTTAGTAAAGTTCTGTAAATGGAAATCTAAATAATATGTGGAAATATTTTTATGCTCTTGTGAAATGGTGAGAAAACGAAATGTAATTTAACTTATGTAATGCACTACATCAATAAACAGAAATTATATATGTACATATAGATAGATATAGCTATTGATATCCACCAGAAATCTACAAGTATACCTAGGTGACATTAGAAAGAGAGATTTATCAGCATTAGAAAACCACACTACAAAAACTGGGATACTTGACAATAAATATCACAAAATTTTCATACTCTAATATCCTAGGTAATAATTAGTGACATAACAAAATGTGCAAAATAAAAAAGTTCTCAAGAAGTTTGAACTTCTAAAATTTGAAGTTATATGTGTATTATGGCAAAACAAGTGGTTAAAGATTTATGATAATCTCTGAGATTTGTTTGATATATTTTATTTCAAGATCAGTTTTATCTATTTTAATAGTGTTTTGCTGTAAATTCCAACATTTATAGACTAGCTCTTAAGAAACTAAAGCTTTGCTCTGTACTTATAAAAAATATTTCCTAGATATCAAGACAGACAGTGGAACTTATAATACTGATCCTTTTGAAACTATAATTTAGCACTCCCTGTTTAGAGTATATATAGCTCTTGTTGATACAAAGTGGGTTGGACATGAACATAGACACTTTTGAAATTTTACCTTTGCCTCCATCCTTTGAACATAGAAAGACTGACAAGGTAATACATGGAAATGTGCCATTGGTAACAGGAGAAAAATCTTATGATTGACCTTAAAGCTCTTTAAACTTTGAAACTGAAAAGAGTTCAATTTACATCCATGTACTATTATGGACTTAAAGAAGCTATTTTTGTTCTTCTGCATGCAGACTCCATCTTCTGTTCCTGCTGTGTTCCAGAGACAAATCAAAACAAATTTACAGCAATAAAATTAAGGGCCTAAGCATGCTGTTCTTGTGTCTGTTCAGAAGTTTCTTTCTTCCCTCCTACTGCTCTTTAATATGAAGTTTCAAACACTGTTCACTTAGCAGCAAAGCTGTTTTATACAAATGTGTAAAAATATGACTTTGAAATCCTAATAATTTAAAAAATTTATAATACAGGCCCAACAAAATGCAACAATTTGCAGTTGCAAATATCATTGAATAATATATCAAGTGAACATACATCAAAACAGCAACAATCCTTTCTACCTTAACTTTCCTCTCAAATAAAAAGGGTTTTTGCAATTTTTGATGAAATCATGTGCTAAAATTTAAGTCATCTGCTCTCTTTGGCAGGAGAAAAACTGCTGACCTTCCTTAAGTACATGAAGCAGGGTGTCTCATGTTGTTTGAAGATATTTCAAGTTTTCTTTTGAATGTGAGCTCTATGTGAACAAGAAGTCTTGCTTGACTGTGTTTTGAAAGTGGAGAGGGATGCCAGATCCCAATTCTCCAGTGGAGATCTGGCAAGTTGCCCAACTCAATATTCATCCACTGAACAGAAAAATATTAATACTTAGAGAAATGAATAAAATATGCATTTAAACTGTATAAGTACAGTGTGTCACTTTTTAGAAACATTTAATGAATGGGAGGAATCAGATATTCCAACTGAACAAATTCATAAATACAGCAACGTTCAAAAATAAAATATGTCATAAAGTTTATGCAATGTAAAGTTTCTTAAAATTCTTATACTGATATGATTACAAGCACATAAAAATGAATATTATCAAATTTCTCAAACTCTGCCAATAGAAAAATAATCTAAGTTTAACACACTATGTACAGAATGATACTGAAGACATTTACTGATCCCTTTTAGTCTTGTGTTTATCTTATGGATTAATTTAATTATACTGAGCTATTGACTCATTGATTTGCATAACACAACAGTTGAAGGCAGATGTTTCAAATAATATTTTATATGTCTGACAAGATATATAACAGTTAAGAATGCTGGAACAAGTTAAAATATATACATCCAGAAATGAATTAGTAAACATAATTATATTTCCTGAATCATATAAGTTGATGCAAAATTATCATATTGAAATTCAACTATACCCAAACTCATTTCTCTCTGTAATTAACAGCCTTGACAATACAATGGCACTAAAGAAAACCAGGGCATATGCTGATTCTCAACATACATTCATTATGTAATATGAATGAGAGAAAATAATATTGCTTTTTGGCAGCATTTAGAAATGTTTCTACTAACAAATATTTTTGGTGTAAACAAAAATATTGTTTTCATGTAAACATGGAACTTTAAAAGTGGAAATGCCAAGCAATTACAACTTTACAGACTACATTTTTTTAATTTTTGTGAATGATTGAGCTATGTTGGTAAATACATGCCTTTTTCTTAATACCCATATTTCTATTACATGTCCCACGCAAACTTCTTGAATAAGTAATTGCTTTTCTCTTTAAGATATTGGCCTCTCTCCATCCTCTGACACCAGTGGAATGTTTATGACAGAAGAAACATTCAATTTATTTTTGTGTATTCCAGAATGCAGTAGGTACATGGATTATCAAATATTAGTTACAAACCCCAATCTTGACCTAAGAATATGAGAATTCAGCTTAGAGTTTTATTACATATATACCAAAAGTATTTATATGTAAAATGTTCAAATAGCATATAGCCAAGGAAGCTTTTAATAACCAAAACTTCAATTTCTTTGACTTGTTTAAGTGGCATAGGAAAAAGTAAACCCTCAGAGAAAACCATTTTTTTGAATCCTGTCTCCAGCAAGTTGATCTGTACAATCTTCCTTATCTGTTTTTGTTTACACATAAAATATGATGTCTTAGGGTTTTATTCCTGTGAAGAGACACTACAACCATGACAACTCTTCTAAAGAAAAATATTTAATTGGGGCTGGCTTACCATTTCAGATATTTAGTTCATTATTATCATGGCTGGAATCACGGTGGCATGCAAGCAGACATGGTGCTGGGGAAGGAGCTGAGAGTTCAGGATGGGATTGAAGCACACTGGCCAGGACTGAGCATTTGACACCTCAAGTCCGCACCCTTAAGTCCTCCCCTCAAGTCCTCCAACTATGCCACACTTACTCCAACAAGGTCATACCTCCTAATAGTGTCACTCCCTGTGAGTCTACAGGGCCATTTTCTTTCAAACCACAACATATGGCTCAAAGTGGCTAAGACAGACTGCTAAGTGCTATACATGAGCAGATCACAAGAAAGAAGATAGCTTGTTTCTCAGAAGAAACTGTGGAGACCAGAAGTGTTGGGATGGTAGATCCAAAGTTGTATGGAAAAACCGAATGACAACCAAGAACACTCTGGCAAAACCATTTGCTAAAAACAGAGATGTAACTAACAATAACTGCCCAGACTAATGTCACAGAACTTTCTTTGTATATTTTCTTCATATGGTTTTGAATTCATGTCTTACTTCTAGGTTTTAAAATCCATCTTGAGCTAATTTTTGTGCATGGAGTGAGATAAAAGTCCAATTTCATTCTTCTACATATGAATGTCCAGTTTTTGCAACACAGTTTATTGAAGAATCTCTTACTCATGGAGTGCCCTTGATGGCTTTGCTGAAAGTCAGGTGATTGTAAACTGGTGAGTACATTTCTTGTGTTTCTGCCCTATCTCATTCATGGCTCTATCTAGTTTTATGTGATCTGCTGCTGCTTTGATTATCATAGCTCTATAACATATTATACTGTATTTGGAAATCATGGTATGTAATGTCTTTGACTCTGTTTCAGTTGGTTTTTGCTAATGAGGCTTGGTTTATTTGGGGGTATTTTTGCAGTTCCATGTGAATCTAAGGATTGCTACTTCTGTCTGAATGAAAAACAACTTTTTGAATGGACTGAATATGTAGATTTCTTTGGGTGTTATGGACACATTAATAACACTAATATTTTAATATTTAAATATTTATTTAAAGTAATTAAATTACAGGTGGGTAAGGTCAATGTGATTTAAAAAATAGGCAGAATAGAAAGATAATACTGAATTTATGCAAGCTATTTTGTGTTGTACTATTTATAACTTTGTGAATACTGCACAGGTGTGACAAACTAAAATAAAATTATTTGAGAAATTAGGTTTGAGTTTTCAGATAATGTCTAGAGTAAGTTGTTGGATTACACTGCCTTAGTGTAATGAACACCATACATGGTAGCAAAATATCTAGATTAAGCTTTTGGCTGTTCCACTTTGCAGCTCCATGCCTTTAGGGATATAAGTAAACCTGTATTAGTTACATTTATTACTGTGATAAAACACCACAACCACAGCAACTTATAAAAGTTTAACTGAGCTTACAGTTCCAGAGGGTTGTAGTCTATGATGGTAGAGCTAAGGTGTGAAGGCAGGAACAGCTGAGAGCAGAAGGAAGGCATAGAGGTGCTAAGAATGGTAGGCCTCATTTGACACTCAGCAAGCTACATTATCTAATCCTTCCCAAACAGCCATCAACTGGGGACCAAGTATTCAAATGGTGAAATTTATGGGTGAAATCTCATTCAAGCCACTACATAATCTCTTTCAAAGTTATTTGTCCCTAATCATAAAATAAGAATAACATTTCTCTGCTCCCTGCTACCACAATTATTCTGAGAAACAAAAAAACATGAATACAAAAACATTTTGAATAGTTCAAACATTATATACTTGCTAAGTATTTATTTTTGTTTTTTTTATTTCAGACTCAGCCTGATAGTTGTGTTCGTTGATTTATCAGAAGACCTGCCTGAGAAGGATGACAGAAGTTGCTTTGGAAACACAGCACACATCACTGACTATGATAAATGGTTATTTCAATCTCTCCTACAGATATGATTTGTGCCTTTGAAAAATTAAATCATTCATTCCTCAGATCTTAAAATGGGAGCACAAACCATTTCAGTCATCGAAGTTTAATATGTGTATTACAAACATGTTCTCAGATAGTGTAATACTGGATGAAGGACACAGTAATTGCAAATATATAAGGGTGTCTCCCATTAACAATAAAGACTTTTTCCATTATCAAATATGTCTCTTTGGCTAAGAAAAGCACTGACTCAGATTTTCCCATTATACCACTGCTTAGTATTTTATTAAATGGAGTTTGAGTAGTGCCCAAATGTCAGTATAAGCAGCTTGTTCACAGGGAGTATACTATCCACTGGGACAAGAGCTTTTCATAGTTAAACCTGTAATGTTTGCTGTATGTTTCTTTCTTTCTTTCTTTCTTTTTTTTTTTTTTGATTTTTCAGGACAGGGTTTCTCTGTACCTTTTTGCCACCACCACCTGGCTGCTGTATGTTTCTTAACTGTAATGTTACTTAAAATGTATAATTATTGAGAAATTCCACATTCAATATCTTTAGTCTTCAGTGACTTAAAAAACTGAAAGTGATTTAATATAGTTTTCAAGTGAAAAAAGGACCATTGATTTGCACATTATCTGATATTAATTGCTGGTAGCATCTTAAGCAATATCACCATCTTAAACATTATTTTTCAAGAAATAATTTTTCTGATTAGAGTTATTAATGGTGGCTTTGGAAAAAGCAAAGAAGTTTGTGAAGGGATGCAACAGTGTTCATAATAGACATATTTAATCAGGAAATAATTGCAACTAATAAATAAAAATAAGTCTTGATCTATTGTAATCAGATTCTTTATGTAGATTTGTACAGGTGACAGGAAGATTGAAATCACTAAATGCTTTCAGCCATGAATGAATTGTACATTTTAAGCACTCAAATCAAGATCTTTCATCCATGACAGAATGGTTGTTACTTTGCACAAAGGACAATACACTTGCTTATTAGCAAAGTGATAATTTTTTAAAACATGCCACTACATATATAACAATGCTTATAACTCACCTGCCAACACAGTCATGTGTAAATGTTAAGGGAAATAAAAGATAAATCGTAAGTCCAAGGAAGCTGGGATAAATCTATGGCAGAGCTTGAATAGACATTTCCTTATATTTAGAAAGTCAAATGGGCCCATGAAACAGGTAATCACAAAATCTGACAAATTACCTTCCTGCTTGTGAACATCAAGAATGGAAAATATTACTGAAAGACTGCTACCTTTATTCACTGAGAGGTAGAAGAACTCTACATTTACTATCTTTTGATGAATATTTTCCCTTAGCCAATGTAAGACTGACTTATATTTTTAGTTTCTATAGATCCAAATAATACACCTTTAATACTACAAAAAAGAACATAATGATAATTATTTATAAAGACACAAATGCAACGTTTTAGTGCTAAGGAGTGTATTTAATAAAACGTAATGTACTTTTACCTTTTATAAGATGCTGGAGAATAATAGCCAGGTGATGATGATGGTGGTGGTGGTAGTGGTGGTGGAAGTAATAAATAAGTAATGCCTACAACAAATACTTTCCAATTAAGCAGTTGTATGGTGACTCTGTTCAGCCTAAGGACAAGATATAAATTAATGAATCTGTTAAATTATTATTTGTGGTTAACATATTTTTCAGAATTGTTATAAATTGAGGTTTTAATGTGTAAATTTTGAAAAAAAAGTATTAAGCATTTTAAATGTGAATTTTCATATTAGACAACTGAGACAGATTATTAATGACTTGTTTGCTGTGTATCATGTATTTGTTTAGTGAATATTCCATAGAATCACTCAGAAAAAAGATGGTTGATGAAAGAAGATGTACATGATTTGTTATGAGAGTAACTGGAGAATTGTCTACTTTGTGAAAATAATAGAATTTTAGAACATTAATTGCATTCATTGTTTCATCACCAGAGCATCACAGAAAATCTACTAAGTCTAGTAGATGATTCATTTTTGGATCACTACTATTATCTGAGGTATATCATTCACAACCGTAATTATTTGCTAAAGCTACTGCAACAGCCAAAAATAAAAAGGAGGAAAAGTAAGCCTGTTTGACAGTGTGGTTCATTTCATAATGGGAGACAGAGATTTTGGAGTATAGATGAAACTCTTGAATACAAATAGTGTTCAGCAAAGCGTTTCTGAATGTCACTTTCTTAGGCTTTATGTTGAAAGATGTGTTACACCGTATTTCATTACTTTTCTCCTTACCTCTTTCTTTAGACTAAATGATGAGGCTTTCACTGGAGATTAAGCACTATCAGGCAGTAACTCAATGGCCCAAACACTATTTTAATTGGAACCTCAAATCCTGTGGAAAAATAAGAAATTAAATCATTAATAAAATGCATTTCTGAGAAAACACTGTGTTGATATATGCTAAGTTATGATAATAACATGAAACTTTTATTATTTTTTCTGTAAGGTTCCTATGAATATAACTGTAAAAGTCAAATTATCAAGCAATGCAATTTAAAGTTATGTACTGGAATTTGGTCCTTTAATGAGTTCAAAGTATCAAGAAATTAACATAAATCCATATCTATTTTTCTTTAATGAATACTAGCATTGCTGTAACATCACTAATCTTTGCATTCCCTTACAATACTGTAATCTGGTACTTCATAAGGCAATTCCAGAATTACTGCAAAGGCATTTCAACATAAAAAAATTTCAAAACCACAGAATAATTGTAAAGGACCAAATTGGCACATAACAGAAATGACATTTTCTGGATATTTTCAAATATTTTAATTAAAAGTTCTGTGAGTATAGGTTACAATGAACAAGATACTGCCGTACCCTTTTAAAAAGTAACAATAGAAGACATGTAGGGAAGCAACTGTATAAAAAGGCAGATACCCTAGGATTTTGTCCAACTGACAATTACTAATCATTTCTGAGCCAAGTTTTGCTTAAGAGTAATGCAAGCATAGTAACTTGAAAGCTTATATTTAGTTGTAATATCAATTGCAAATATAACTACAAGTCTATCTATATATAATCTGAAAAAGATTTTAATATCATTCTTAGCCAATCAAGTGGCATAACACTAGAATATTATACTTTTTTTATTTGTTTCAGTGATTAGATTTTAAAAGACATGAATTTATTTCATAAAGGTCATGTTTTTGTATTAAATATTAAGGTATATATGTTATGTATTAGATTTGACACTAATTTGTTCAATAAAATATATGTGTGTCATTTTTATTTTATAACTTTATGATTTTCACAAATAACACAAATTGTATGTGTTATAACACTGTAGCAAATTTTCTTTTGAGCCACCCACCAGCTCCCAAATAAAGACATGGAGACTTATTATTAATTATGAGTGCATAGCCTTAGTTTATACTAGTTCCATTAGCTCTTATAACTTATTTTAATCTGTTTCTCTTCATCTATGTTTTGCCTCAGGGCTTTTTACCTTTCTTTCATTCTGTATATTCAACATTCCAGCTTCCTCCATATCTGGCTCACTGGCAGCCCAAAGGAAATGCCAGCTACTTATGGTGCCCCAAGTTGGGCACCAAAATGGTCTTTTACTTTCCTCACAATGACTGTACTTTAAACTACTAGTGGCCAGGCACTCAGGCTGTAGCCTAAGGGGAATTCTGTTCCCCCAGATAATGGCTCTGTTGCAACTGTTAAAGGTAACTTTAACTAAATCTGTCAGCTAGGGTGAAAACCTGCGAGCTCAGAGAGTTAGAGTAGCAACTGGCTAACTTACTTTCTTTGCTGGCACTCCAGAAGCCCCTCTCCTCTGAAACACCATCCTAACAAAACAAAAAAACAAAAAAACAGCAACGACAAAAAACACACTAGCTATTTTCCTCCCAGGTACTTCCTGTCAACTAGTTGCCTCTCTAAGCCCAGGTTAATTTTATTTAATTAATGCAAGTGTAACACATCCTTACATAGTTAAACAAATATTGAATTCCACAACAAAATATCTACACTTTATTTCTTGTTTTAGTTTCATTTCTGTTACTGTGGTAAAATACCCTAACAACAAGCAACATAGGAGAGGAAGCATTTGTTTGGCTTACAATACCAGGTTATTAATCCATCATTGCAGAGAAATCATGGCAGGAACTTAAAGCACATGGTCACATCATATCCACAGACAAGAGAATAAACACATGAATCCATGCTTGTTTATGTTCAGCTATCTTTCTCTACTCTTACATATTTCAGAGCTCATCCCATGAGATATTTCTTTCCATGTTTAGAGTGAGTCATCCTATTTCAATTAACAAGCAAGACAACCCCCCAAAGCCCATTGTGATCTAGACCATTTGAAAATGCTCTCTTCCCAGATGGTTCTAGGTTGTGTCAATATTATATTTACAATTAATCAGCATATTTGCCTTGCATCATTTATTTCAAATGGCTATTTACATGGTAAACATCAAAATAGTGCAACCTAAACTAAATAAACAGAGTGCATCTATACTACTTAATAACATTTAAAGGACTACACTATTTCCAAGCATTCAGTCATCACTTAAAGTGTTTTACTTCAAAGCATTTGTAATTTTATGATGTAAATGTTGGTGGATCTTCACTGCTTCTCTTTGCTATGTGTAACATATCGTTTTTTTAACTCTTAATTTTTTTATTGTCTGACCAGTATTGTACACTGGAGTGATGAATTTTTTTATTATTTAATATAGCAAATTTTTCTTGTTTCAAACAAAAATCTTGAATTTCACAAGGAAAGATAAATGTCTTTGGGGGAGAATAATTTGCTATGGGATTGCTCTTGATTAAGCCAAGTTTTCTTTGGTTCTATGAATCCTAGTTTTCTTATATGAGTGGGTTGGTATATTTTTTTAACTAAGAGATTACCAACCATAGATTCCCCTGTCCTCCTTATCCCATTACTACATTGCAATTTCATAAACACAATGATAATGCTTTTAATAAATAATACTATTTCCTCAAAATGCTACATGAAGTGTTATGTAAAATAAAATAGAAAAGAGTCATAACAAATGAATTCTGCCTTCCAGGCATTATTTAACAAAACATATAATTCATTACTAAAGAGGAAGGTAGATTTTGGACAAGTATCAATGAAACATAAAGAATATGATATAGTAGATTATAGAAATAAATTATGCTTATGACTGAGGATCAAGGAATATTCCATGAAAGGTGATATTTTAGAAAAGTCTCAAGATAGGAGGAGAGCAAAAAGTACAGAATAAAGGGGAAAGTTCAGCAAAGTTTGGGAACTTAGTGAGAAGCTTTTTTAGATGAATTTTGTGGTACTTGGGATGAAATAGTATAGCAGAGATGGGGGTAAGAAAGATAGATAATTGAAATCGGATGTTTCCTGTCCCATAGTTACTCTCAAATTACCACTCTAAGAGTTATATTAATTGTAAATACTCAACCAATTGCTCAGGCTTATTACTAACAGCTTTTACAACATAACCCATTTCTACCAATCTATGTGTTGCCCTGAAGCTCTTGGCTTTTACGTCTATCCCATTTTGTGTCTTACATGTTCTCTGTCTGGCTGGTGACTCCTCTGACTCCTCCCTTCTTTCCCCCATCATTCTCAGTTTGGCTTTCCTGCCGAACTTTATCTTGTTTATTGTCAATTCAGCTTGTTTTTAAACCAATCACAGAGAGAAATCTTCACATGTACAAGAGGATTTTCCACAGCAGATATTAATCAGGCAATGCAGAACTTTAACAAAAGACTATGTAATACAAGAGTGTATTTCCTTATATGATAAAATGCACTACAGGTTTTCTAGCAGGAGATTACTAGACTAGAAATTTAGGAAGATTCATCTTTCACAAGTGTGACAAGGGAATTTGAGACTTTGAAAGTGAAAAGATAAGGATTATATAAGTAGTTTGGTAGCTATTGAGATGATCCACATAGAGTAGTTACAGCATGGGTTGAGACAAAGTCACAAGAAAGGAAACATGAAATAGCAGTGAAAAAAAATCTGTGGCTATATTACCTGACTACATGCTTCCAAAACAGTGACCATGGTGAAATAAGTATATTGCCATGACATTAATAGTGATGAGAGAATGAAATGGATTATCTGTTAGCAACAAGAAAAGGAGGGGACTTCCTATGTTTTTAATTTGTAGTACTATACTACTAGAAAGTGCTAGATGGAGATCTCCCATTCGAGAAAATTAGAAGGTATAAAAACTGTCCAGAAAAATTGAAGACTTCACAAATTTATTGGGAGAAGCACCTGCATTTATTCACTTAATTAGTATATAACAGGTAAATAACCAGACATTAAATTATAAGGATAACCACAATGCTTTCCCCTGCCCTATGAAGCTAATTTTCTAATAGAAGGGAGAAAAAGTAATTGAAACTTGTAATTAAATTTGGAGAGTTCATTCTAATGTAATTGTACATATTGGATACTTGATATGTTTTGAAAGAGTCACAGAACAAGTGTGAGAATAAGTGACACTTGATCTCAGTTTTAAAGATTAGGGATATATTTGCCAAGTGAAGAAGCAATATTTGTAATAAAAAGAATAAGAGTCAAGATGTGAAGGTAAAACCCAGGTGTAGATGTGTGAGTGTGTGAGTGAAAAATTTCCATTTACCAGTTGTTTTACTAAAGAAAACATGACAATTTAGAACATGGAAGAGTTGGAGGGAGGAAAGAGATAAGGAGGGGTAGAAATTATATAATTTTTAATTAAAAGTAACAGTGAGGAAAATGTAGTCAAGAAAGCTTCCATGACTCCTTCCTCGGCTCATGTTTGATTTTCTAGCTTGAAGTTCCTCTGTGATGGACTGTGATCCACAAGTGTAAGAAAAATACACCTGCCTCCCACACAAAAATACAAAGAAGTTTAGGACTAGTTTGATCACATTGTTGGACATCAAATTTATGTTGCTGGATCTATTTAGCAGTCAACATGTAACTAACGAAAACTTACCTTTAAACGTGTTATTTTAGTATATCTATGCATCAGAAACATTAGTAGAAGATGATTAGAACATAGGGAAAATTTTGTGGTTAAAACTGAAAGTTATAGAGGCAGAAGTCATGACAATTAATTGCTGGAATGTGCTAGGAAACAACCACAATTGATGAGCTCATTTCAAACTATGTTGTACAACATTTCATGTTAGAAGTGGACATGACTCTTTCATTCGAAAAGCAAGTGTTACATCATATCTAAAATCATTCTCCACTATAGTACGTATTTGTGTATACATACATGATAAAATCACAACTCACTTAAAATGTAATGAAGATGCATTTATAGGTACAAATGTACCTGTTTGTTCCTTCAGCTTATGTTTGCTTATAGAACTTAGATTGATTGATTGATTGATTGATTTTGCTTTCTTTGGTTTGGCTCAAATAATGCATACTTTTGAATTTTACTACTTTTAACTAAGTTATAATTAGTTGATCTATAAATAAGTCAATCTGGGTATGAAACAAAATTCATGTTTTTTATCTTCTGTTTATATATATTCTTTTTGAATGATCAATAAAAATACTAAGCAGTGCTCAAATAGTTTAAATAATTTCTCCATATGCCAGTTTTCATGACAACTTATCCACATTATCAAATTAATTGAGACTTAAAACCAGATACAGCCAAAATTTGAGAACTTATAAAATAATTATGAAGACAGCAGACTTAGACATATTCATAGACTTCCCTCCTTCTTATTATATGGATTATTGCAGAGTGATAAAATGAATTAAGCCTTAAAATACATATTTTTATCTAGATCTTGTTAACGCCTATTGAGTTTAACAATCTTCTTACAATGGAATCATGCAAGGCAAAAATTTCAAGGTCAAATACCTTATAAGTGGTAAGGCAATATTAATACTCCCTGGTGTTTTGTTTTACTCTATGTTAAAATATCTAGAAAAAATAAAGTTTATTTCTGTGTTTGCATCGTGCATTCCTTGTTTAAACAAAGTAACATAAAAGCATGATTAAAAATAAAAATATTTACTTAAAGTGAAAGCAGAAGTTAACAATTCGGTAAATAATTTGAGTCTTACCTGGTTCTTGAAATGAGATTTTTATATTAGTCGTACAACAAAGTTTCAGATCATAGATTTTGTATTAAATGTATATGGCATATGTACTAGAATGCTCTGTATTGTTCTTTCAATTATCTATCTATTCATTTATGTATTTTATTTCAGATTGCTACATTTTAGTCTTTCTACTTTGAATTGGTTTAGTTTGAATTACTCAATATAGACAGATTTCTATGACTAAAAGTAGTTCTGTTAATGTTTAAGTTCAATATATTTTTAACTTTATTGAAGCCAAACATTATTAAACTTCTATTTAAAAAGGTATGAGTCCAGGGTTGGGGATTTAGCTCAGTGGTAGAGTGCTTGCCTAGCAAGTGCAAGGCCCTGGATTCAGACCTCAGCTCCGGAAAAAAAAGGCATGAGTCCACTTTAAATATAAAATTATAGTTTTGACAGGTTTGATTAATATGGTAGTGTTTCAACCTGAAAGCTGAATACAGTAAAGAAGAAATATTGTCAAGTATATTTTAAAATGACAATTGAGATTATTACTGATTTCTATTTACCTGAATATTATATGGCATGTAGCCATTTTTCTACAATTAGTTCATAGATGAAGCCATGGGATAAGACACTGCAAAACGTGAGTAGGTCTACATGTTAACATAGAGAGCATTTGTGAATGAAACCCAATGACTAGAGAGTGATGATAGACTTCCCCTAAAAGCTCCCAATAGAAGCATACAAACTGAAAGGGAATGAGGAATTGATCACATTATAAATATTATGATCTTATGTGTATAAAATTCTAAATATTTCATAATTAAAATGTTATAATGAAAAATATTAAGTTAATGAAGTAGCAATATATAAAACCGGTATTCAATAATGAACACACCAAACACAAAGAAGCAATTACACTGCTAATAATATAGATACAGTGGAATATTTAAGAATACCAATAATCAAATTATTTTTAATTAAAGAAGAAAATGTTGCCAGGAGAAATTTAAAAGGACAGAAATAAACAAATTTTAATGCTTTGTAAAATAGTACTGCTAAGGTAGATTCTAGGCTAGTTACAGAGGTAAAAGGTTTATTTAGTTCATTGATTTGGAGGTTTAAAGTCAAGGATTCATTGACCACATGGGTTTTAGACTTTAGTGAATTTCACACAACATGTGAAGCTATTTTATTGTCTCACCAAATAAGGGAAAGAGAGAGAGTCAATATTGCAAATTACTTTTGAGGGCATGCCACTAATGATCTGGAGTTCTGTCAACTGACTCTACCTCCCCAAATTCCCAAAGTTTACAGTACTTCCAAATAGTGTCAAAACACAAATAACTGTTTTTCAAATTTATTTTATGTGCATCAGTATTTTCTCGCATGTATGTTTGTGTTAGGGTGTCAGATCCCCTGGAACTTGAGTTACAGACAACTGTCAGCTGCAATGTGGGTGCTGGACATTGAACCTAGGTCCTCTGGAAGAGCAGTCAGTGCTCTCAACCTCTGAGCCGTCTATCCAGCCCCAATATAAATAACTTTTAATAGGTAGATCATTAGGAGCAGTCTGTGCTTAAGACACAGTAGGTACAGGTACTGTGAAAACTGTCTAGAGGTTTATTTAAATACTTAGTAAAATGGCATGACATTTATACATTAATGAAAAAATAAAAAAATCAAATAAAATCTCAAGGAGAATATAAGCAAACAATCTGAAAAATGAAGAATCAACATTGCAGATCTTACTCTTACTAATTTTCTAATTTGTTACAGAACTGCAATAATGATGGCTATGGAATATCACTATGAAACATGAGAAAGTACCACAAAAAAAACCAGAACTGAGTGCTTAGAAATTGCATATATGGTCAAATAATTTTCAACAAAATTATCAAAAACATTCTCTTGAGAAATCCAGTCTCTTCAACAATTGATGATAAAAATGTATACATACAAAAGGGTGAAATTAAATTCCTACTCTATGCATGATATAAAAAAATCTAAACTGGATCTCAGGACTAAATATGAGACCTAAAACTATAAAACTCCAAGAAAAAAAAACAGTAGCAAACTTTAATGATTTGGGGTTTGATATTTCTTGGATATGACTCCAACATCACAGACTAAACAGAAATTGGACTTGAGTGAAGCAAAAATTTCCTATACACAAAAAGACATTGTCCACACAGCTCTAAATTAATTCATGAAAAGGAATAAAAATGGAAATCCACATATCTGAAAAGATGTTTCTATTCAAAGGAATTATTTATTTTTCTACTGCTGTGATAAAACACTACAGGCAAGGCACCTTATAGAAGGAAGGTTTATTTGGGGATTATGGTTCCTGGGATATAATTGTCCATCATCATCATAGTGGTGTAGTATGTTTGCAGGTAGCTATTAGAGGCTGAGCAGTAGGCTGAAAGCTCACATCTTAAATCCAAAGCACAAAGTAGAGAGAATTAAAAAAGTGATGCAAATTATACGCACTTAATGCCTGTCCTTCCTACCATACTTTCTCCAGTGTGTCCCCAATTCCTAACCCCGTCCAATCAGTGCCACCAGCTGAGCCTAGGTGGATATTATCATTCGAATAACCACATCAGAGTACACAATATTCTTTTTTAAGATTGATTGATTGATTGATTGATTATGTATACAGTGCACTGTCTGCAAGGCCAGAAGAGGGCACCAGATCTCATTACAGATGGTTCTGAACCACCATGTAGTTGCTGAGAATAGAACTCAGGACCTCTGGAAGAACAGCCAGTGCTCTTAACCTCTGAGCCATCTCTCCAGCTCCACATAATATTCTTTTAACAGCATTAAGGAAGTACAGAAATTTATGGAAACGGGCAAAAGTCCCGTGGTTTGTTTTAAATTTAACACAGTTTAGAATCACCTGAGTTGAGGAATTGTCTCCATTGGTTTAATTCTTGTGGGAAGACTCATTCTCCATGTAGGAGGCACCTTCTGGTACCAGCCTAGATATGAAGGAGGAACAACGAATCTTACCCTTTTGCCTATTTGTCTGATTCCATTGCTGAGTTTGGAGCCACTGTTTCCGAGATTTCCAATACAGACTGAGGACCAGTGCCTTTCCAGAAACCCCTCAGGTCCTCATTGCCAATTTGGAACTACTGAGGTACCCAATCTCTTGAAATAAGCACCTATCATGTTGTCAGTAGTTCAAATGACCAAGACAAGATAAGGAAAGAAAGGGCTGAAGAAAATGTCCAAGTGGTTAGAACACATCACATACCTGTAACTTCAGTTCGAGAGGACCCAACTCACTTTCAGATCTCCTTGGACACTACTGCATTCATGAGGTACACATGAAAACAAACATGTAATTCACAATCACATAAACAAAATTCAACTAAATAAAAGAAAAAGAAACAAATATACTAATTTTGGAAAGAAGAAAATAATACCTCTGTTTATAAGGTAAAAGTATGTATTATATTAAAAGATATTAAAACTTCCATCAAAGAGCTGGTAGATTTAATTTAAAAATTCAGTATATTACAGAATAACACACTCAGGAGGTGAAAATTATAATAGTCTTTGATTTCAGGCTAAGAATACTTCATATAAAGAAAAGAATCATACTGGTTAGATACAAGAGATACAGGACATGAAATAACTGCAAATAACAACACTTGGAATCTGAGTAATTGACAAATTGGTTAACTTTCTATAGACAAGGACAGGTTGTTCAGGAGTACTACTGAAAGTATAGTTAACAGATGATATATTTGAACACTCTATTTAGCCAAAACAGTGAGCTATTAAGAAAACAGGTGAGATATAAAAAAGTCTTTTCATTATATAAGAATTGGAACATTTTGAATAGATAAAAGTATAGCACAGGAATAGCAATACCACGCAGCGTATGATGATATAGGATCACACATGGTAAAGCCTGCTACACTTCTTGCAATATATTTTGTGCTTCCTTCCCTTGTTTACTCTGTATTTCTGACTTTTTTTCTTCCTTCATATCTGGATACTGAGTGCTTAACTCAGTGACTAAAACACACAGATGATTCATAGAAGTTTTTGGCAAGGACACAGCAAAGAATGGATATCAGGAGAGTAAGGTGATATTTTACTGTTCCTCAAGACTATTAAGCAATCAATCAATGTTAGTATATTTGGCAGGTCCTGATGTGCATATCTTGGACACTGTTTCTCATACTCTTACAAGTTCTTTAATATTTTTGCATAACATATTGTGATCATAGTTGTTCCTTTCTCCTACTTCTTCCAGATTCCTCCCTTGTACTTTATACATCTAACTATGTGCTTCAAAACAATTTCAGTCTGTTTCCCAGATTCTCTTGGATATGTGGCCTTACACTGCAGCATGGTTAATCTACTAGTGGCCACATCCAGCTTAGTACATTCACCTGTGGATGTAATAATCTTCTTTTTATTAATGTTTGAATATTCCTCCCTGTAAATGTACCAGTTTTAACTTTCCATTCACCAGATTATAGCCAGCCAGGTGATTCTTACTTCCTGGGTCTTATCAGCAGCAATACACATGGATAAGCAGGTATCTTTATCCTCAATGTTTATGTGAAAAATTGCAAGCAGAATCCTGGTCATATAATCTGTCAACAATATGTTAGAATCATAGTGACATATCAGATAAAAGAGAGGATTCAAAGAGCTTTTAAGAATATCTAATTGAATTTGGTTGTGAAAACAGGTAATTTTGTTTACATAATATTCATATGTAACTGTAGTGGCTGAAAAGATGGGGAGAAATTTAAGGACCTGAAGTGATAATAAGAGATAATTCAACAAGTTTAAAATGTGAAAATTAACATTGACATAAAATATCAATATCATATATTTTGGTTGGGAGAACCTTAAATAGGTAGTAATTTCATTTTAGAATATCAGGAGTTTGGGACCATCACCCAGTAAAGAGAACTCACTATGTCTTTTAATACTTAAAAAAAAAGTCTTTTACCTAGAACAAGAGGAAGGAGAACACGGGTGTGTTGCCTATGAGTAGGATGGATGAAATTTCATGTGAGGTGATTATTCATGGACACAAAGATATTAGAAGTTGTTACTTGACAATGAAAGTCTGGATTGTGAAAGAGCATGTTCATACTACTTGTAGTACCTCTGGTACCTTATTGGACATGAGCCGTTTAGAGAGGTAATCAAGCAAAAATGAGGACAGTTTGGCAGTCCTTTTATGTTACTCATACACTTATAAAAAGGAAATTCAGATTTAAATGTGTCTTGATGGAAAATGATGTGAAGAAACACAGGACAATGTCATTTGAGAATCTCAGTAGACCCTTGAATTTATGCTTCTGCAGCCAAGGAATGCAGCACTTTTAAGAAGAGAAGAATTCTTGGCTCTAAGGATTCTAAAAGAGCATGACTCTAATGATACCTTGTTTCAGAATGGCAGCCTCTAGCATTATATGACCTCCTCCAATTGGTCCTGCATTTTTATAATAGATGTGACAAACTAATGATATACAGAAAAAGAACTTTGGAACTGAGAGCAGAGATTAGTAGAAAGAATGGCTATGACGACTACTGTTCAGAGTTGTTACTTAGGAATTCTTACTATTAGTTCTTGTCCAGAATAATAAAGTTACTGAGTTAAAAAAAAATAAAGAAAAAAAGTAAAATCTGTAGCTTCCTTCACTGAGAGTTATTTTTGGCTTAAGAGCACAAGATGAGTAGAATTTTAAAAACTGATTGCCAGTTGGCACAGGGAATTATTGATTTATTTTGTTTGGTTTAGTTTTTAAACTTCAACCATTTTGCTGTATACTCATTCATTTATGATATGGCTTGTGTTTGCGGCATTGGTATGTTCACATTTGTGTTTGTTTATGCATCTGTAAGAGAAATATTATTTTTCTTTTCCTATACACACACAGGTATAATTTTCACTTCTCTAATAAAATGTTTAAAAATAAAATACAGTCACACAGTCCTGGTTTTCATGGACAAGGAATAAACAAAGAATGCTCTGTATGTAGCTGAAAACCTGGGATAGCATTAAACATGCTCTGGTCTTCCACACATTTGAGCTCTTACAATTTATGTCTGTTTAGCTCTGGCTAGTCCCTTTTTTCTAAATTTCCTAGGTGAGTAAAAACCCAGAGCAAATCAGGCAACCTGCCAATCAACCAGCCAGTGACATCTATGAAATATTTGTTCATCTTGGCAGTCATTCTGGCACAGTGTTTGTCTTCTGGGAACAAGGGTCTGATTGACAGATATCCTTTTGATGTGGCCGGTAAACCAGATGATATTGGTTACCATTAAGCTCCTAGTTCTTTGCTAATTAATATGCTCAACCAACCTTTAGGTCCTCTGGAAATATACAGGGCATATTGTTTTTGGAAATGCAGTGAGAAAAGTATTGGATGGTGTTTTCTTCAATATAACTTCTGAAATGCAAACACACATATATTTTTAGTTACCTTTTAAGATTAATTTACACATTTTGTATTAAATATTCCACTTATATACTATTAGAGGTGATAGAGGTGATAGAGTAAAACAAAAGGAGTAATAGTCATGTTGTATAAAGTTTCATTCCACCATATAAACTGTTAAAATGAAAGAATGAGAGAAGCAAATTACATATTATTTTCCCTCAGTGTCTTTCTAAGTCTAAAGTCTGAGAGCAAACTGTAGAGTTACTTTAAAAAAAAAAGTACCTAAGTTGGTTTACAGGCATTTAAGGGGCTAATCATAATGATCCATTAAAAATTATAGGAACAATTTACTTTGTATTTAATTTCATTCTTTCCATTTTTTACATATATTGTGTTGTGCTTTATGATATATTTAAGGATATATTAATGTGTGGATATAGTTTATAACTAAATAAAGTTCATGTATTGTAAAACATGACACTCTTAAATATAGAAAATAATATTTCTGGGTTGGTTAAGCTTTCTCAATATTAAACTAGTTAATATATAATTTATATATTATATAATTATATATATATATAATAATATAATCATTTATAAAGGCTTGGAAGGTAGTACTATTTGAGGATTAAAATATTCTGATGCAGATGTTACATCAACTTCTTTTTTATAAAAAAGAGGGAAATGCTAATAAATGTTATCAACTACTATTGAAGATAATATTCAGTCACTAACTACTTTGGACAAATGAGTTACACTATTGTGAGAAATGACCCCACATCATCAAGTAGACCAAGTTACCAAGTTACCAGTAAAATCTCATATAACTACACAATAAAACATGAATTGAAAAAGGGATTGATAGAAAGTGAATAATGGATATAAAGATAGTCAAAGAGATGATTAGATTTTTAAAAAGTCTGATAAAGTGTTTTTATACAACAGAATGTGCAACAGTGACTACAGAAACATGATTCTCTTAAGAGAAGATCCTGACCAGAGAAAAGGCTGGCTTGTATACTAGTCTATCTTTCCTTATCAACCCTTCAAACAATTTAGTAACAGTAAAACGGTCCACGGAAAACATACTTGAACAAAATATCTCTAAACTAGTATAAGTGATCCAGTATGCCTTTTATTTGTGGAAATGAGTAGAAAGGAAGATTCTCAAGTTTGTTTCATCAGACTTACAAACAAAAGACCAGATTTCTAAGACTCACTGATGTGTGACATAAACTAATAAAAATGTCTAAATTAATCAGACAAAAATGTTGCCTATTTGTTTACTTTGCATTGTTTTTCATTTTTCAATTGGCACTAAGGATCAGTCTGAGGAGTGTGCACGTACATGTCTAGTGTTCCACAATGGAACTCCAGCCTCATGTATCTTTACCGTCAAGAATCTATTAAGTTCCTAGTCACAGAACTTGCATGTATTGATTTAAACACACACACACACACACACACACACACACACACACACACACACACACACACACACACCAACCTTAGAAGAACTATGGGAACTTAAATATGTGATACAACTGATTTTTAACAGAAATTCGTAAGGCTCAGATGACAGAGGTGGCATGCCCGACTGCTCAGTTTGTGATCTTCAGATTTGTCTCAAAGGGATGCTTCAGAATGCATCACAAAGTAGTTGAAAAATTGTAAGAGAAAACTTAAGGAGAAGAAGTATGTTCTTTACCCACTGAGGGGTCGAGGACTTTTCAGGGTTTTAATAAAGCAATGTTTGCTGGTTTTACTTATTTTACTAACCACACTTCTGTCTCTCTTAACATTTTGATATTTGACTACTCTAAATTCAATATTAAACCCTACTTTTCTTGACTCATTTATCTGATAAGTTATTCTAATTTCTAGAATATCAATTCCATATGAATGTAGATTTTTTTCTACATTTGTTTCTACTTCTATTTCTTCTCTCAACTAACATTTAATTGTCCATACAGTACATGTGTTTGGCTATTTTTCACTCTAAAAATAGGTTTATTTTCCTCATTCAACTATCCTCTTTTTACATTTGTAGTACACAATAAATGACACTCAGCAAATGACCTAAGACATAAGCTAGTCCTTTCCTTTAATCTCCCCATTAAACTTTCTAATAATCTATTGGTTTGTATTTTAGAAGGATTCAAAATTATGCACTTTTCCTGTTTTCAATCTTAATCCAGACATTTACCCAAGATATTCTTATCATTTTAGTAAGTAGTAGCTTAGGCAATAAAATATGAATGTTTTCTATTTTCTTGTTATTAACATTCTTTTCATTTGGGTAAGGCTAATTGATAATACAAATCTTTCCCAACTTCACGTTCCATATTTATATTTCCTTTATTCTACACTAATAATCTTATCTATTGACAATAGCACTTTGTAGTATCATCAACCTTTACTTTTAGAATTCTATATCAATGAATTCTAAAATGAATATATATATATAGTTTGTTATTTTGCATTTTTATGTATTTAGACTATCTCTCCATCAGTTTACAGTGAGCATGCTATTTTAAATGTTAGTTGAATTGTGTTTTAATGCCTACACATGCCATTCATTTTATGTGCCATGATTATATTAGTGTGTAAAGATCTCATTTATTGTCTTATGGTTTAATGTAATTGTACAAAAATCAAAACTTAATAGAAGAGATAAACTAGAAAATTTTCCTTTCTATTTCTTTCCACCTGAATCTTATAAATTACTTCTTGTTAGCTTTTGTGTCAGTCTGTCTGCACTTTGTGAAAAACAGTGATGTAACCAAAAGCAAAGGTCATGATAGAGGAGTAAAGGATCAAATATAAAGTTCTACTCACTAACAACGTTTGGGATAATTTGTGTATGAAAAGAGCAATAATAACAATAAACAATGTTTAAAAGAATGATTTTTAAAAGTTATGTAGTCCACAGTAAATATGGAGACACAGTGAGGGAAGGAAGAGAGAATAGAATTTAGTATATATACTGTAAGAACTAATAAATATGGAGACTATTGTAGTTTAGAAAAATCATCCCTTAGTAACCGATTCATTAAAGGATCATAAATGGTTAATGCTGCTACTTACAATATTGGCTACACAAAAATAATCAAAATTTCTTAAAATATACCTAGATAGTAAATTTCAAAACATAAAATATCCTTTTTTTAATGAAAAAAAGAGTAGTCACTACGTTGACCAAATATAATTTACTCTTTAGTTGACAGTTAATCTGACATTATGTATATCCCTGGATATTGTGTAGTTCAAGATTTATAGCATCATCTATTAGTTATCCTTTATGTAACTCCTTGACTTGAATATAATAAAATATTTGAGGAAAACAACATATGGCAAATTCCATAACTTATCTGAGCTACTGAATATAATTAATACCACAAGGAAATCATTTAAGTAATTTAAAATTAATTGATATTGAAGAAGAGCAATAATTCATTAGATTCAAGGGACATGTGTGAATCTCATACAGACACTGGAAGTTGTTCTCTAGCCTTCACTAATGTGTGAGTAAACATGTACACAAGATATCCTCCATGTATATCCATATAGATTCAAACCCACACCCAAACACATGAACACATACACACTTTAAAATATAGGGAAAAACTGATTAGCAACATGCATATATTTTCCTTAATTAGTCCTCAAAACTCAAAATTAAGTTTTCTTTTTACTTTTAAATCTCCAAAGTAATCCCAAGACAAGGAATAAGGAAGAGATGTACCATAGGTTTCATAGAAACAATCCCCATTTCCCCTTCATGGAGGCCCATATATATTTAGGTAAACCCCCACCATTTGCCTTTATTTATTTTAAAGCTGTTTCATGGTTATAATTTGTTATTAAGTTGCCCATAGCTAAAATGTGTTTGTATAGCAATGCTTTTTGATACACAAAATTGTTATATAAATATTTTCTCTTATTTGTTTTCATTTAAGAAATATAAATACAAAATGAGACACATTTGATTGTTCTTTTGTATTTGTGGAGGGCAAAGACTGAATAAAGTGCATTTTAGGTTGATGCTTCAGAGTCTGGTATCTTAATCTAGTTTTGCTAGCTTGAATTGCAGACCCTCAACTTTGCCAACTAGGAGAGTTGCAATCTTTGTTTGGTTTAGGAATCCGTGTAATTGTAGCCTCATAGAAGAAGTTTGGTAATATTCCTTCTGCTTCTATTGTGTGGAACAATTTAAAGAGTATTGGTATTAAGTCTTCTTTGAAGATCTGGTAGAATTCTGCACTGAAACCATCAGGTCCAGGGCTTTTTTTGGTTGGGAGACTTTTAATGACTGATTCTATTTCCTTAGGGGTTATTGGACTATTTAAATGGTTTATCTGGTCTTGATTTAACTTAGGTATTTATATTTTGTTTCCCTAAGAGTGATAATTCATTAAGAAAAAAGTAACGAACTATAGAAATGATCCCTGAAAGTATATCAACATAAAAATATACATTAACATCCCATAATGAAAACCATTATTATGTTTGACAATTTAAAAAATAATAAAAATAATAGCAGCAATAGAGTAGCTTTTAGGAAAAGATAAATTCAGTTTTAATTAAACAAGTTAGAATTAATGTAAGACGTAAGTACCAGAAAATTCTAGGACAGATGTTCATGAGCATACTATAGCACATAAATGAAATACCCAAAAGAGCAATAGGATAACATGAATTTTTACAGCATACTTCACTTAATAAGTTTTCTGATGCTAAAAAAAACACAAAGCCAACATCATTTTTGTTTGTATCTTCCACATTTTTAACTCAAAGAAAATTTCTAGTGGCATTTAAATGAGTAATAGAATCCTGGGTATTGTTTTCTATTATTACTATTATTATTATTATTATTATTATTATTATTATTATTATTACAGGTAATTTAATAAAATATTTCCATTTTGTAAATAAACAATAAACAAAATTGAAAATAAATATATTTAGAATAGGGTTAAATAATCCATATATTAAAATGTCTATAATTTGGTTTCTTTTGATGATTTCATATCTTTATATTTTAGATTGCCTCAGAATGAAACCAGTTTAGTTTTGCCTGATATAAGTAAATACTACATTTACCTGATACCCATATTATTGTACCATTTATTTGTTTTTATTTTTCTCCCATGTAGTTGTAGATATTTATTCATCTAAGATAATGTCTATAGATCCAAATTTTGTAACAACAAATTTTTGAAACAATAGCTATCCCTTTAGCCTGAATTATTGGAAACTGTGGTTTCATGATTTAAAATCAGGCGGTATTCCTATTTTTAACTGTGAGTTACTGACTTAATATTATATTTCCTGTTTCTACCATTTTTCCTTGACATTTCATAATCTGTTTTCCTCACAGCTGAATAAAATCCTATTGTAAAAATATTTATATTAAAATAATTTTAAAAATTTTATTTAGTAACAAATTTGTCCTTTAAAGAAGAAATAAGTTGAATTCAAGTGCACAAAATGGATACAAGCAATGTATCAGTTCACTTCCTCTGATTTATCCACCAGAACTGTATTGAGACTGTAGTGTACAGTTTCTGAATGAAATAAAACTCAAAATCACAGTAGTTATGCCTTGCTTAAGTTACAAATCTTAAATGTGGAATTAAATTGTGATTCAAACTGCCCTTAAAACCAAAGTCTATTCCAGTATCTTATGTTACATCCATGGTAGATAATACAGTGCATCACATAATGTATGCTTTATGAGGATAAGTAACACCCTATTTTAATGTTAGAGATAATGGGTAATGAGGAGATGACTCAGCAGTTAAGAGTGAATCCAGCACACATGTCAGAGGACTGATAGATAACCACTTGTAAATTCAGTTCCAGAAGATCTGACATCCTCTCTAACTTCTGGCAACAGCTGAATTCATGTGCACAAGCACCTCCCCTCTCCCCACACACACATATAGAGAGAGCTCAGAGGGGGAATTGGAAATGATGTAATTTCACATATGAAATTCTAAAAGGAATGTAAATATTTCAAATCTATTATTATTGTAATTCAGCAAAAGCTTAGGGAAGATAATTTGATTATTTATTGATGTAAAGATTGCCCTGCCATTACTGATAAATGAATTAAAGAAATAATATCCAGGTATTAAAAATGAAAGCAAACGTGAAATTACAAAATTGAGACAATCTTGAAATTCAGGAAAAAATGGATTTTAAAAGTCCATTAGTAAACAATTACAAAAGAGGAAGGATTTAAATATAGTTTTTTAATTGTATTTATCACTGCTTGAAACCAAGAGACTAAGACAAATATGTTTTGTTGAAAGTGCTGCTGGCACAGCAGTTCTTGAACAGTAAAAAGGATGATTGCCATGGTGGTACTTCAATGGGAAGAGGAGACTAGTACATTAAAATATATATATTAGCTTCTGGTTGTTTTTCTTGGACACAGATTCAGTTTATGAAATGGCACTGTAATTAGTATCCCTTATTGTATGCAGCAGTACCCATTAGTAATTAAAGACTAGTGTCAAAGCTCTATCTTCCACTAAAATAAGTTGTATCAGAATGAGATTACTGCTTTTATTATAACAGACAATATTCTACACAAGTATTTGATACATTGACAGTTATTTTTTGTCTTTTCTGCCATAAACACTCAAGTATAACTTGTTAACTTAAAAGAATATTTGGCTCAAAGGAGGGGTGCTAAAAAGCCTCCTTGAAATCCTAATACAGAGTTTCAAATTTGGTTAGAAAACTGATGTCTATGCATTCAAATTAAATTTAGTATGAATTATGAAAATATTGGAAATTGCATAGATGATGGGATTTTTGGCAAATAATAAAAGCTACATGTAGGTATGTAAGAATCATGTTGACTTAACCCAGTTAAGAGTAGTAGAAAAGAAAGACAGATAAATATGACATGATAGAGAACAATGGTTTATATATCAAAGCAATAAACAGATGAAACTCACGTACTGTTGCATGACATATTCTTTATTATTTTCATGCCATGAAATGCAAATAAATAGTTGAGTCCAATAGTAGAATTTTATATTAGGTTATTTATAAAGATTCTGCTCAAAATACACATCAATAATAATTTTATTAGTTATTTGTACATTCTTAGAAATTAATGCATTGTTTATATTAAAATATAGTTTTGTTCACTGAACATTTGACATTTCTATGAAAAATATCTCAAGAAATTGGTTCTTTTAATTTTATCATAATTTTGTAGTGTTGATTCTTTTTCAGCATTTTAATTTTTATATTCTTTTTAGTTTTTAAGTTCCAAGTGTTCTTTTTAAATTTTGTGTTATTTTAAAGATTATGATATAACAACACCATTTCTCCCTTCTCTTTCCTCCCTCAAAACTTTCCCATACACCCTTCTCTGTTCTTTTTTAAATTTATGAAGTTTTGATTAATTGCAGTTGCACACATATGTCTACCCATATGTATTCCTACACATAACTTTCTCAGTCTGTATAATGTTACTTGTATACAGTTTTTCAGCACTGATAGCCAATTGTGCTCTTCCATAGGGAAGACTATCTCTCCCTCTCTCAGCAGTCCTTAGTTGACTGTGGTTCTTTGTGTAAGGTTGAGGACTCGTAGGCGTTTTCTTGTGCCATTTTGCATATTCTTTGGTATCATCCTTGTTCAGTTAACATTTAGGCAAGTCATGTTGGTAAGACTTTATGGATATAGCTTCTGATAATTACAAGACACAATCTTGTAATTATCAGATCTTCTGGCTCTTAAAAATCTTTCCATCCCATCTTCTGTAATATTCCAGAACCTGAATTGTGCAAGATGTATCCATGGTGACTAGGTTCCACAACTCTGCCTTTTGATTGAGTTCTTGTTGTTTTCTGTAACATTATCCATCTGTTTCATTGAGACATTTCCTTGATGAAGGGTGAGGACTACACTTAACGATGGGTAAAAGAACAAATACTGAGTTTTGTTGTTAGGGATTACACTGACTTAGTAAATTGGTTGTTGTAAGTTATCCTCCAAGGTTTCCAGTAGCAGGCATGACATTGCTCTTGTTGAACAGGTCTTAAGTTAAATTAGATGTTGTTAGTTACTATAAAGTTGTCTGTGTCACTACTGCCCCCTTAGACTTATTGTTCTGGTCATTGTTGTGGCTCATAGGCATCATAGCTGAGTAGGATTTTTGCTGCCTACCTCCTCTGGAGGCTTGCAGGATACCTTTTGGTACCATGAAAGCTAGTCCTGAGGGAGGTTAGTTCCAACTCAGGAGCCTCTGGGCCCTTTGTCTGAAGCACATGATGTGTCTGTTTGTTTTTCAAGACAAGGTTTCTCTGTGTATCCCTGGTTGTTATGGAACTCTCTTTGTAGACTAGGCTGGTCTTGAACTCAGAGATCCACTTGTTTATACCTAACAACTGCTGGAAATAAAAGCATACACCATTAGGCACATTTCAGCATTTAGGATACGAGCATAGTATATATTTATACAAAACATATATGTATATATATTCATGTAACAACAATTCATGAATTAAGTGGCCATGAATTTGAAATAGAAAAGAAAGCAAAGAGGTATATGGCAGAGTTTAGAGTGTTGAGTGTCGAAAGAGAAGGTAAAAACTAATTTTACACATCAAGAAGACAAACTGTTTTCAAGACTGCCAGAAGGAAAGAACAACAAATATTAGAAAATATATAAATATATAAAGGAAATACAAATAAGATAGAAAAATCAATGGAACTAAGTGTACTCAGAAGTTTTCCTGTGTCCCACCTGGCCTGCAGTCAGGACAAAACTCTCCCACTCATGTCCCAAAGCTGCTTAGCCCCAAGTAAAGGATGGCCTATGACTCTTATTTCTATTTATCTACAAGTTGCCACGTGGCTTTGTGGCTTACTGGCACATTCACATCTTGCTCTCAGTGTCTATTCAGCCTCTCCTTTCCCCTCCCTCCCCCTCCAGTTAGAATGCACCACTGCCTAACCTTATTCTGCCTCACCATTGGACAAAGGGCTTTATTTATCAACCAATCGGAGAAACATATGTTCACAGCATACAGAAAAAGGAAAAAGGAATTTGAAAGGAGTTAGAGTACTTGCCAAGAATGAACAGGGTCCTGTGTTTTTAATCTGTGTTAGCTATCAAAAGCCAGGAATGCAGCTGAAGTTACTAAACTATGAAATACATTAAAATGATGATTATTAATAATTGTATAGAAATAAAAGATTGTAAAGAACATTGTATACATTTTTACACCAACATTTAAGGAATTGAAAAAGCTATTTTCTTTTTTCCTCATTTAAATTTTTTTCATATGAAACATGTTGGTCATATGTTGTGGTAGGGTTTTAGACATGTACTCAGCAGTATCAGGTTTTTTTTTGTGGATTATGGGATATGACCTCAGGTCCTGATGCAAGAGCTGTTATTCACTGATCCATATCTCTTGTCAATAAACTAAAACTTCTGAACAACAATAAATTATATTATGATAGTTGAAATACAAGTCATGAAAGAAGAAAATATGTACAGATTGTATCTGATAGTTCTATAGTATCCTGAATATAAAATAAAAACATGTAAATGAATAGGAAAAGACAAAATAAAATATGAAAAATAAGCAATAGGCAAAAGACATGGATCAGTATAAATATGAAACTTGCTGTCTAAAATAACAACCTGGTTCAGATCCCTTAGATCCATGCAGTTGGAGAGAATCTGCTCTTGTAAATTATCCTTTGACCTCTACAAGCAAATAGACACACACACATACACACACACACACACACACACACACACACACACACACACACACACACGAGAGAGAGAGATAGAGAGAGAAAGCCTACATGTACACAAGCAAGCATGCATGTAATAAAATAATTTAATAAAAATATTAGCAAAGATTTGAATATGTATTTACTCAAAATGATGACTGATAGCACATGGAAACATGTTCCACATCATTATTCAATAAGGAAATGCAAATGAAAACCATTATGGTCTACCACTCATTAATAGTGATATAATAAAAACAATTGTCTGTGAGTATGTGGAGAAACTAGAAAATTCACACATGATTATTTGAGATTTGAAATGGAGCAGTTACTGTGGAAAACAATTTAGAGTTTCATATACTAGCCTTCTTATGTCATCTTACTTAAAGCCCCTTTAAGAGGAAGCCCCTCCACCTTCTTTTCCTTCTCCCTCTCTTCACTCTTCACAAGGGCTTTATTTATCAACCAATCGGAGAAACATATGTTCACAGCATACAGAAAAAGGAAAAAGGAATTTGAAAGGAGTTAGAGTACTTGCCAAGAATGAACAGGGTCCTGTGTTTTTAATCTGTGTTAGCTATCAAAAGCCAGGAATGCAGCTGAAGTTACTAAACTATGAAATACATTAAAATGATGATTATTAATAATTGTATAGAAATAAAAGATTGTAAAGAACATTGTATACATTTTTACACCAACATTTAAGGAATTGAAAAAGCTATTTTCTTTTTTCCTCATTTAAATTTTTTTCATATGAAACATGTTGGTCATATGTTGTGGTAGGGTTTTAGACATGTACTCAGCAGTATCAGGTTTTTTTTTGTGGATTATGGGATATGACCTCAGGTCCTGATGCAAGAGCTGTTATTCACTGATCCATATCTCTTGTCAATAAACTAAAACTTTCCTTTCTTCTTTTTTTCTCTCGTTCCTTCTCTTTCTCTCTCTCCCTCTTCCTTTCTCTTCCCTCTCCCCCCTCCCCTTTAATAATAAAACTTCCATGTGGATGCCCTGTCTGCATGGTATGAGTAACTTTTTATGGCACCAGCCATCTGCAGCATCTGCATGGCACTTTGGCTCATACCCACCAGGGCCTCTCACATGCCCTTTCAAAACAATTAGTGTATAATTATGTGTAATAGAGTAATTCCATGCCTAGTTGTACATCCAAAAGAATTGGAAGCTGATTTTGAAGCAAAAACTTGATGAAAAACATTCATAAAAACGTTCACAATAATAAAAGTGGAGAAATGACCAAACCCTTCAATCAATGAATGAATTAATCAAAGTGTATATATATATATATACACACATATGCAGTGTAACATTTTAATTATACATTATAACAAAGTACTGATACAAGCTGCAGCCTCTAGGATTCTTGAAATATTTTGATAAGTATGTGAAACTGCATGCAAATCATCACTTACTGCACTACATTCTTTGAAGAATATATGATTGAGCAGTTCATAGAAACAGAAAACAATTACTGGTTGCTTATATGTAGGAGTAAGAGAGGAACAAAAAATGTCTTCACAAAGAACTTCATTTGGTGTGATGTATACGAAAACCATCTATTTTACTGTTTTTATTCTACATGCTTACCCTGGTAACCCAGTTCTTCTAGAACATATACATTGTCAGGTATATATTGACTTGCCCCACAACAGCTGAATCTCTAACATAAGCTGGCTTTACCAATTAGTAATTATTCACTTCTGACACTTTCTAGAAGAATATAGTGCAAGCTTTCAATTAAAGGGCTCAATCCCACAGGGGTACTCCTGACTTTATATGTTCCTCACAAGTCCAGATATCACCAGTACATATATCTAACCAGCTATAAATTCAAGTTCAATAGTATCCTCCTCAGGATTCATCACTTGTAATACTGTCTCATAGAATTTAAGGAAACAGAAAGGCTCACAGGCTTTTTGTAAATGGAACAAAGGAAACAGATGAACATCCAGAGAGAAGATTACATAGAGCAAAGTTTGAATGGGTTGAAGGCAGAGCTTTAGTCTCTGTGAAGTTTTTCACCTGGTTATATTAATCAACTTAGAATTCCTGTAAAACTCATAACTCAGGGATTTTTATATGAAGCTTCATCATGCAGGCATAAGTAATTATGAACCTTGTCCCCAGCTCTTCTTCCTTCCCCAGAGCACAAGGAAGCAGGATTAAAAACATTCAATTCTCAGATTATGATTTACCTTTTTAGGTGACTACAGCTTCCAACCAGGAACTCTTCTTTAGAACAAAAGAGTCCCAGTCAAGCAGGAAATTCCAAAGGATTTAAGAGCTCTGGGTCAGAAACCAGGGTCAAAGAAAAAAAAAGTAGAAAAACTGGTTTCTCCCAGAATCTCTGTCTTTTAGGAAATTTTAATGTTTTAGGAGTCTTAGGCTAGCAGTTAATTTTAAAGTTTATATGATTTTAGCCCTGTAGATAAATATGTATATTGTAGTGTATTGCTGAAGATAAAATAGTTTTATTAATTAAAGTTATTCATTTATTTTACATACTGAATGCAGTTTCCCCTCCCCCTTCTCTTCTTCCTCCTCTATTTCTGTTGAGAAAGGGTCAGGTCTTACAAGGGTGTCAACAAAGCATGACATATTAAATTGGGGTAGAACTAAGCTATTCCCCTTGTATTAAGTCTGGGCAAGGCAACCCAGTATGAGGAATAGATTCCCAAAAGCCTTTCAAAGCATCAGGGACCGACCTGCTCCCACTACTAGGAGTCTCAAGAGTAGACTAAGCTATAGGACTGTAACACATATGTAGAGGGCCTAGGTCAGTCCCCTGAGGGCTCCACAGCTGTCAGTCCAGTGTCTGTGAGCTCCTATGAGCCCAGGTTAGTTGTCTTTGTGGGTTCCCTTGGGATGACCTTGACCCCACTGGCTCATATAATCCTGCCCCTCTGTTTCTTTAACAGGATGCCGGACCTAGGCCCAGTACTTGTCTGTGGTTCTCTGCATCTGCTTCCATCAGTTACTGGTGGAAGGCTCTCTGATGACAATTAGAGTATTCACTGATCTGATTACAGGAGATGATCAGTTCAGGCTACCTATCCACTATTGCTATGAGTCTTAGCTGTGGTCTTCCTTGTAGATTCATGGGAGTTTCCGTTGCACCAGGTTTCTACCTGATGCTGAACTACACTCCCCTACACATCAAGATATCTCTTTCATTACTCCTGCCCTCTATCCTGCCTGCAACCTGATCCCTCATGTTCCCAACCCCACCTGGCCCCAATTTCCCTAGGAGATATCTTCTATTTCCCCTTCCCAGGAAAATCCATGAGTCTTTATTTGGGCCCTCCTGGTTACCTAGTCTCTCTGAGGCTAAGGATTATAGCATGGTTTTCCTTTATAACTAATATCCACTAGGTTCACAACCAAACATATGAGAGATAAAATATTTTAGAAATGCTTAGTAGTGATGATTGTACAACATTGTGATTAGCTGAAATATTACTGGATTTTACACTCAAAAGTTCTAAAAAACAATAAAATTTATGTTATGTATTTTTAATGCACAATATAAAGGCAGTGAATGAAATCAAATATAACAATAGAAATAATGTTCTAAACTATAGTACAATATGTGTTAATATTTAAAGCAGTATTTTTTACATTAAAAGGAGTCCCAAGCACTGATTTCTGCCTGTTTATGTTATTTATATGAAACAAATATACAAAACGCCATAGATACATAATGCTGATTACTGATAATTGTGAGCCTAGTTGAAATGGGAATCTTGGGTGATATAACAATATAAAGGGAAAGAAGTTGTTGTAAGAGATGATCATTAAGTGAATGATCAACATGGAGCAAGGTGAGTAGCTACATATTTTAAGGGGGGTGTAATTTCAAATGAGAGGATAGTATATTATTAAATTTATTCTTAGTATATATTAAGATGTATGGAGTATGATGTTGACTAGGTTGCTTATTGGCTAAGTATTCTATAGAGGTTAAATTCTACATGTTTGGAGTCACAGGCACATTGGCTAGAACCTGGTTTTTACAATGTTAAAACTGCTTCTTTACCATGGACAATTTCTTTTCCTCCCCTATGCTTCTTTTCCAGATAAAACAGAGATGTATGTCATTACTATTTAGTTTGTTGGCAAATGTAATGAGATAAACCTTTTAAAGTAGTTAAAAGTGGAGCCTAGTGTATACTTACAATTATGTAAAGAGTATCAGTTGTTCTTAATTTTTTCTTAATCTCTGTATATGCATATTTTAATGACTGGAAGGAAATATCTATAACTGGTTAAACTGATTAACTGTAGAAGCCAGGGTTATGGATATTTGAAATTAGTTCCAACTTTTATTTTATAAATATTCCATAATATACACTTAAATATAGTTGTATGGCTAGAATTAACATTATTCATTTTCAAAACTTTGAAAATTTTTATCATTCTTTTAAATTCCAGAATAATTGCTTGGAGTTTATCCATGAGATACTTACTTGAATTTGGTATCAACAAAAGTACTTTCATGATTTGATCTTCATCCAGCAAGTGAAAGGAAAGATGACCATGTATCTTGATCAGTAACCAACAGGGCTAGTGCTACTGAATCAGACTGCTTTCCAGACTGTTGACATTAGTTATGTGATAGAAAGTATTACTGAGTGTCAGAACTGAAGACTTAGGGGTCAGCTGTTATTGTGGATTGGTTGGGTGACTTTTTAATTGTAGCTTAAGTACCCAGCAGTGTTGTTTATGGAAGGTTTCCAGGACTGCAATCTTTCACCTATGTCCTTATACCATCCTGTACATTACAACATTGCACAATTGTTCGATTTCTGCCTTTCCCTTGAAGACACTGTAAATCTCATGTTGCAAAGATATTGATCCACAGAATTCCAGTTTAATGAAGAAAGAAGCCTCCTTAGTACTTGACAACACTTATATTCTGGTTTTATGACTTGAAGCTGTACAATATTTGTAGAAGAAAAGTATAAACATATTTAATTTTACAGTTCATAAAATAATACCACCATTGTGAAAGGATGCAACTATTTTTTTCAATAAATGAAAGAGTTTCAGGAATTCTGTTTTTTATCATGTATGCCATACATATTTTATTTTAGGTAATTTATATATCACTCTATTGCTTTTGATAATAACTAAAGTTTTTAAATAGGTTCTACAAACTAATTAGCTTTTTTAAACATGCTTGAGTAGGATAACATTCCATCTAAAAATAGAAAGGCTCTTTGGTAAGCTCAGAAGAAGAGGGAGACAAGGCTGAAGAAATCAAGAACAAGAAACTAGTGACAGATAAATCATTTCCAAGTGATTTTTATAGAGTTAAAATACAAGGGGCATCTTTATAACATATGTTGTAAGTGTTTCTTTTGATTAGTTGTATAATTTATACTTTTATTTTGGTAATTTTTGGAACATTTGACAGATTTACTGTTAAGTTTGATTTTATTCGGTTTGATTGTGCATCCAACATTAAGTACTATATTCTGTTATACTCTATACTGTTTAGACAAGTATCAGGCTTTTTTTGGGGGGTGGGGGAGCTACCAACCAGCTCCCAAATAATGACACAGACACTTCTTATTAGTAATGAGTGTTCAACCTAGCTTAAGCTCATTGTTGGGTAGCTCTTTTAACTTAACCTTTTTGCCTCTGGGTTTTGTACTTTTCTTTCCTTCTGTGTATCTTACTTTCACTGTTTCTCTTGTCTGCCTGGCTGATCTGCCTGGCTTCTGGCCCTGGAAATCTCCCTCACTCTCTCTTCCTCAAGCATAGATTTCTCCTCCTACTTATTCTCTCTGCCCGACAACCCCATCTATCCATAGCCTACCTCACTACTGGGCATTAAGCTTTTTATTAGACCAATCAAATGCCTTAGGCAGCCAAGGTCAAACAAATGCAACATATCTTTACATAATTAAACACACATCCTTGCATCTTTAAACAAATGCAGCATAAACTAATGTAGCACACCTTTACACAGTTAAAATAATATTCTGCAGCATAAACAAATGTAACACATCTTTACACAGCTAAAGTAATAGTCCCTAGTATAAATAAATCTCAAATATCTTTGTCTAGTTAAAATAATATTGCACAACATAGACCTATTACCAGAGTTCAGCCAATCATCTTTCACACATTTTGTTTTACAATACTAAAAGTTTTCAATGTCTGGAGAAATGAATCATTTAGTAAAATGTTTTCTGTGGAAGGATGGGGAATTGAGTTTGCATAGGCAAGTCTTATGGGATGTGTCTATAATCCAAAATTCCAGTGGGTAAAGATAAGAGGATCCCTTGAGATCAGTTACTAACCATTGTTGCCATTCTGTTTGAATTTCAGGTTCAGTGAACGATTATGTCCCATGGAAGACAGAAATGATGGAAGAGTAAATATGGTCATATTTCATTTTAAATGTATATTAAATGGTCAAGATAAAAAAATCCATAAAGAAGAGAGTGACCAAGGAACAAACCTGACTTTGACATCTGTCCTCTACATATATGTGCACACAGGAACAGGTACATACATATACACAACAGAGACACATGCACACATATAAAGTTTTCCATTTGTAAGGCAATTTATGATAAAAATGAATTTATATTCTACTGATTAAGTAAAGAAGTGTGCATTTGTTGGTTAACACAGAGCAATTTTATACAGTTCTTGGGTTAAAATTATTTACATGAACTTTGTACTAAAGCTTTATCTTGTAATTTATACATGTCTAGGTCAACCTGAATACAAATGAGATAAATCTTATTACAGCATGTAAATATAAAAATATTCTCCATTTTCTAACTCCCACTTTAAAAATTACTACCTACTCTCTGATTGAGCTCAAGACAATAATCAGAAGCTTTTAAATTTATGGGTAGGTTAATGATCATTCTAGACCATATGCCAATCAAACACAAAATACTAAGTGTACTCAACATTGTTTGCTAAATAAATGTCACAACAGGATTCCTTCTAACAGTATGTGATGGGAGAATGTCATTTTGTGTGCTATGGAAATATGTTGTTCTGATTGGTTGATAAATAAATCTGTTTGACCAATGGTGAGTCAGAATAGGGTTAGGTAGACATTCTAACCAGAGAGGAGGAAGGAGAAAAGCAGGATAGAGAAGACTGCCAGCTGCTGTCACGAGAAGCAAGATGTAACAATACCAGTAAGCCATGAGCAATATGGCAAAGTATAGATTTATAGAAATGGATTGATTTAAGATGTAAGATCTAGTTAGCAAGAAACCTGAGCCAATAATCCATACAGTTCAAAGTTAATATAAGCCTCTGTGTGTTCACTTGGGACGGAACCACTGCAGACCAGGAAGGACACAGAAAAACGTCAGCTACAAGTATGAGAGGTTTAAAATTGATCTACATTCACATTAACACATGTTATTTTTCCATCATTTTACTTTAGTCCTCCTACTGGGTATACTGTGGTATGCCATTGTGACACATATTTGCATTTTCCTTATGACTAACATTATGGAACATTCTATCATATACTTCTTAACCATTTCTTTATATTTTTTGAAACACATCTACTAAAGTCCTTTTATACAATTAGATTGGATTCTTGTCATTGACTTTTAAGCATTCTTTATTTGTGTCTAAGATAAACATTTGGTCAAAAGTATCTGGCTAAAGAATATATGCCACTATTTGTTTTGATTAATTTTTATGGTATTAATATTTATGGTATCCTTTGAAGCTCAAAATACCTTAGTTTCAATGAAAAGTACTTATTTTATTTATTTGTTCAGTTTAAACTTTTTAGTAGAATTAGTATTTCTTTTGTTGCTAAGTTACTGAGTTGCTTATATCTTTTGCATATGAAACCTTTGAGAGATGTATAGATTGTGAATATTTTGTCCCATTAAGTAAAAAAAAAATGTATGATCTATTTTTAAGATTTTTTAAGTTGTATGGTTTTAGGACATACATTGATTTCTTTAGTAAATTTGACTTCACCCTTTCATATGCTGCGAGTTAGCAATCTAATTCCATATTTCTTATGAGCACATATAGATGTAACAGTACTATTTTGTGGAGACAATTCTTTTCTTGTGCTTTATCTCAGAACTATTTTCAAAATCTAACTGATAGTTATTGTTAATATTTCTTTCTGTAAGAGTGCACAGAATAGTATGTAAATGCCTCCTCTGTGGTGAAATGTGAGGGACATGAATTTGTTCCACATAGGATCAAGTTCAATTTTCAAAATCTTTTTTAATATAATTTTATTTTTTTTTATTATATTTGGGTTTTAGTTTTACATATCAGCCATGGGTTCCCTTGTACTCCCCCCTCCTGTCCCCGCCCCTACCTTCCCACCAGCCTCTCTCCTCCATTCCCATCTTTTAAGAAACTTTTATCACAAGGTGCCTGGGGCTGCAGAGAGGGCTCAGCAGTTGGAGAGCACTGGCTGTTCTTCTAGAGGATCCAGGTTCAGTTCCCAGCATCTACATGGCAGTTCACAACTGTCTATAACTCCAGTTCTAAGGGATCTGAAGCCCTCATACCAATGCACATAAAACATCAGAAGCTCAGGGCAGTGGTGGCACATGCCTTTAATCCAAGCACTTGGGAGGCAGAGCTAGACCAATCTCTATGAGTTCGAGGCCAACCTGGGCTACCAAATGAGTTCCAGGAAAGGCACAAAGCTACACAGAGAAACCCTGTCTCAAAAAACCATAAATAAATAAATAAATAAATAAATAAATAAATAAATAAATAAGAAAACATCAGAAGTCAACTTCAGCCCTCCAGGGTTCTCCCATTGTGCTGTAAGCATGTATTTCAGACCGCCTCCCTTCAATAAATAGCATTTGGCATTCAAAAGGAAGAAGAAGGAGAAGAAGAAGAAGAAGAAGGAGGAGGAGGAGGAGGAGGAGGAGGAGGAGGAGGAGGAGGAGGAAGAAGAAGAGGAGGAGGAGCAGGAGGAGGAGGAGGAGGAGGAGGAGGAGGAAGGGATCAAGATCATTATGGGGAAACCCACAGGGACAGCTGACTGGTGCTAGTTGGAACTCACTGACTCTGGACTGACAGCTCAGGAACATGCATGGGACTGAACTAGGCCCGCTGAATGTGGGTGACAGTTGTGTGGCTTGATCTGTTTGTGGGGTCCCTGGCAGCAGGGCCAGGACTTATCCCAGGTTCATGAACTGACTTTTTGGAACCCATTCTCTGTGGTGGGATACCTTGCTCAGCCTTGATACAATGGGGAGGGGCTCGGCTCTCCTTCAACTTGGTATGCCAGACTTTGTTGACTACCATGGGAGACCTTCCCCACCCTGAGGAGTGGATGGGGGTAGACTGGGAGGGAGGTGAGGAGGCGGGAGAAGGGGAGGGATGGGGAACTGGAGTTGGTATGTAAAATGAAAAAAAAATTTATCACGGTCTGTTATTCCTTGTTCTCCCTTTCTGTTCTTGATCCAGCTAAGATCTCCTGCTCCCCTAAGCTCTCTTTCCCTCGAACCTTGCCCTTCATTACTCCCCCTGTCGTCCAGGTTGTTCATGTAGATCTTATCCATTTTTCTGTCATTGGGCGATCCCTGTGTCTTTCTTAGGGTCCTGTTTTCTAGGTAGCCTCCCTGGAGTTGTGTAGCAGTCTAGCCATCTTTGTTTTACATCTAGTATCCTACTATGAGTGAGTATATACCATGTTTGTCTCTCTGAGTCTGGGTTACCTCTCTCAGGATGATTTTTTCTAGATCCATCCATTTGCCTGCAAACCTCATGATGTCATTGTTTTTCTCTGCTGAGTAGTACTCCATTGTGTATATGTACCACATCTTATTTATCCATTCTTCAGTTGAAGGGCATCTAGGTTGTTTCCAGGTTTTGGCTATTACAAACAATGCTGATATGAACATAGCTGAGCAAATGCCCTTGTGGTGTGATTGAGCACTCCTTGGGTATATGCCCAAGAGTACTACAGCTGGGTCTTGGGGAGATGGATTCCCAATTTTCTAAGGAAGCACCATATTGATTTCCAAAGTGGCTGTACAAGCTTGCATTCCCACTAGCAGTGGAGGAGAGTTCCCCTTGCTCCACATCCTCTCAAGCATAAGCTATCTTCTGAATAGGAAAATATTAGGCTAAAATGAAGGTCATACTAATAAGTAAATATTTTTTTCATAGGCAATGGGGGAATAAACAAAGAATAAAAATTAATGGAATGACACCACTAAGTTGCATGCAGAAATGTAGAAATTTTAGTGAAAGAATGAAAAGTTGTGCAAGTTCTGACTAATAACTTTTAGGAGTTGATTGTGTTAATACCCAAAATTGTATAGTAGAATGAAACAAAGAATTATATAAGTAAGCATACCCCCCACTAGATCATAGCACATAAGAAGGAATTAATAAATTATTTTTAGTATTTTAACTACATATTTATTCTTCCACAGTTTTGCGCCATGCATAAATCTTTTAAAGCAGTATTTCATATTCTATGATTTATATAAGATAATTTGTAATTAATCTAAACTCATCTTCATTTTCTTGCATATTTATATTTTGTCTTGGGTTCATTATCAAGTATAGTACAATAAATTCTCAAAGAAAATACTTTTATATAAAAACTTGCTTTTCATGAAATAAATATATTTTGATCATATTCTTTTTCTTCCTACACTTCCTCCCAGATGAACCACACTTCCCTTTCCACACAACCATATATTCGTTGTCTGAAAAAGCCCTCCTGCTCAAAAATTCCAAATATCAAAGCAACAACAAACAAGAAGTAAAAACAAACCAATATACATACATACCATACGTACAACACGCTTACACATACACACAGAGTTACAATTGTGTTGGCCATCTGCTCCATAGTATGGGTGGTTGATGTACCATTATCACTCCACTTGAGAAAACTGATTTTTCCTGCAGGTATTAACTGTAGATAATTTCTTGGTTAGGCATGAGACTTTGTGTCTACTTACCCTTCCTCATGATACTAAAAGTCATCTTTTTTTGGTTTGAATTTATGCCAGCCTTGTGTATATTAGTCTCTAGGAGTTTATATGTGTGTCAGTCTCATTGTGTCTAGAAGATGCTGTTCCTTAAGTTAGCCACTGTCTGAGGCTCTGCCTATATTCTGCCTCACCTTCCTTATAAATTCCTGAGCCTTGAAAGGATAGCATTGATAAAGATATTCCATTTAGGCTGAGTACTCTATAGCCTCTCACTAATTCACATTGTTTAGTTGTGAGTCTTCATATTAATTCCCAACTACTGCCAAAATGCTTCTCTGTTAAGAATTGATGAGGCACTAATCTATTAGTATAGCTATATGCTGTTATTTGTGATTTTTCTGTTATGTTCCTTTAGAAGTGTAATAATAGTAGATTTTTTTCTCTAGGGCCAATGATTTGTCTGGCCTCAGGTTCTTGTCACTTTAGCAGTGTCAGGAATGGGTTCTGTCTCTTGGAATTGGCCATGAATCCAATCAGAAGAGTGGATGGTTATTCCCAAAGCATTTATTCACTACTACATGAGCATATCTTATAGACAGGTCATTGTTGACATCATTAGGTTTGTAGTTGGATGATATTGATGATCACTTTCTCTCTCCCAGAGCATGCAATGTACTTTCCAGCATCATGAAAGTCACCAGGGGTGAAGTTTCTAGTTGGAAAGCAGATCAATTTCTCCATGATTTATGATAACTAATATTCTATTATTCTGTATTACTAAGAGTTTTAGTACTAATAGATAATTTAATTAATTATACAAAATTTTCATTCCATACATAATGTTAGGGGTGACATAGGCAAGAGGAAGTAGAGGACGACAAAAACCTAGCTTATTTGTGCACTATAGCCTGAGTCAATGATAAGTTTATAAAATAATAATTCAACATAACTTTAATTGAGGAAGCAACACCCATTTATACTAGAAGTACACATTCTGCTTGTTTTTAAATAAATTTGAATCAACATCATTTTCTGATACTTAATAAATTAGAAGTACAATTGTGTTTGTTAATAAATGAATTTAATTTGAAAACATAGCTAGAAATGTGGAATTTATTTCTATAAATTGCATTGCTACAATTGCTAATTTAATAAGTGACTAGTTAATAAAATCTCAAACCTCACTTTTAATGGTATCACACATACAGATAGATGTAAATGTTTGTGTGTGTGTGTGTGTGTGTGTGTAGGTGTGTGTGTGTGTAGGTGTGTGTGTGTGTAGGTGTGTGAGTGTGTAGCAAAGTAGAAGGAATATCTGAAGATCTCATGTCAGAGACTAATTCCTGTGATTCACTTGAGCAGTAGTAGTACAAAATATAGAAGTCTAATAGAACATTTTTCTGATGCTGTGATTATTTTGCAGTTAGGAAATGTAATAAAAATCTATTCTAATATTCTTACTTTTGAACTCATAAGTTGAGCACACCAAGATCTATTTTCTTGACTTTATAGGAAAATATAGTCAACATTGTGAAGCTATTGTCTCCTTTATCAGATTTATAAAAGGAAATGACTCAGAAACTATGGGCATAACAATCTCTATAACATTATAGACCATCATCTCTGCTGTTCCTTTTTATACAATAAGAATATGTTGGCAGCTGCATAACATTTAACCCACAACTATTAAAATACTATTGAATAACACATCCACGTTAATAGAAAATGATTCTAAGCTTCCAGCTGTGGATGTTTCTATGGTTATGTTTTTTGACAAATCCAAGCTAAGAAAATCTTCAAATATTGGATAAATTTATCACTATGTAAAAATGTTGCTTTAATGTGTTTCTGTACTTAATGGTGTTGCAGTTAGTAAAAATATTGCATGATATATTAAACTATTCCATTATTTCTGATGTTAATACATATAAGCTGGAAAATATCTACCATAATGTTTAGGAAACTTATGCTATGATCACTGTGGTTTGTGGCAAAGACTTTGCACATCTATCCCTAATTTGTTTTTAGTTAATACTACATGTTCCATAATCCTCCAGTTACAGATTCACTCCTTCTTTAATATGCCAGTATCTATGGTAGCTGAATTATAATATGACTTGCATTGTCTAAAGTTTTCTTTTTATGCTGGTATGTATAATGCAAACAATTTTCTGAGACCACTACATACTAAATATGACATGTGTCAGAATCATATTAGGAATTTTAAGAAATACAATATTCCTGTAGAAGAACATTAAACAGCTAAAACTTTGGTGTTGACTTTTCTGACTCTATATTTCCATTGTTTTTCAGTGTTCATAGCTTGGCATTATTTCAAGTTTCCTTTTCTCTCTTTTATAAAATCTATTTTATTATGTCTACTTTGATGACTTCTAATCTCCCTTAGGCATGAACTCAAAATCTCTTTTACTACCACAGGTGGCAATATCAAATAAAACATTTTGCTCCTCTGGTTTCTAACTTCTCAATTTAAAAGGCTTTTGAAATATATTATGAGCATTTTCCTAAGGGGTGGGCAAGTGATATTCACCACTGAATAAGTGATTGATTTTCACCCAAATATAGCAGTGAAGTAGACATTTTGTCTTTGTTTATGTTATTGGTTACAAATTGTTATTGGTCATAGTCAATATCTTTTTAAAAGAAGAAAGAAGGATATGATATAGAAATATAAGTTATAGATATAATAGGATAAAAGGATAGATTTTTGAACTGAACCTACTTTTAAAGAGCAACTTGTTTAAAATGTTTTACATTGGTACAGATTTTAGTTTGTTGATACAAATTTAGAGTTGATTTTCAAGGTATGTTTATGTAACTTACTTATGTAACTCATTTAAATTGTAATGGATAATTAAGAAATACAGATTAATAAGTAGTCTTCTCTATGATAGTCAAACTTTTAGTCATGTTAAGTTTTCTAGGTATATATGGATATATTTCAATTAGATAGGTAATCTTCAAACACTTCAAAGACCTACAGGATATGGCATTTAAAATGTTTTAAAAACTTAGACTTTCTGAACAGTGAGAGACGTTTGCTCCTGGCAGCACTGATTTATTTCAAAAGGAAAGATGGGCATCAAAGACACTCCGTATGGAGTTTATCTTCTTCTTGGTAAAAATATCTATTTGGAAAAGATACTGTTCTTGTATGGACTGCTTGACAGAATATTGTATTGACTGGACATGCTCGACCCATGGGAAGGTGACCACTGAACTTTGCAAGGGGAGGTGGTCCTTCAGGTTCCTGCTTCGCAGAGGAGAATGCCAGGACATATTCTGCAAAAAACAGAGACAAGTGACTGAGAGAATCTAGGCCTATGGCTAGAAAATAGATGCCTCAACATTGCAGAAAAACTTCAGATGACTGTTCATTCTAGATTTTTTTGGAAGTTGCTTATAGTGCTTTTCCTATTTACTTCAGTAATATTATATCCTTCCAGGGTCTTTTATGTAGTTGAAGACTAGATAGTTACAATTATGGTTTTCCATAATTATATGGTTATGATATGAAACCTTAGACTCACAAATATAGTATATATAGGATATCTGCTTTAATTTTGCCAAATACAAATACAAATAGACTAGAAATTGTAATTATAATTTGTGCTTGATTACTGTTCTATTGTGTGTAATTTTACTATGTTAAAGTTAAAATCTTCTTTTTTGATTAGACAGAAAAGGGGAAATGCTGTGGAATAATGCCCTTGTACACTGGTTTAATAAAATGCTGATTGGCCAGTAGCCAAGTTAGGCGGGGCCAGCAGAGAGGCAGATTCTGGGAAGAGGAAGGCTGAGTCAGGAGTCGCCAGGCAGACATAGAGGTAGCAATATGTGAAGGTAGAATTGAATAAAAGGGTACCAAGCCATATCACTAAACACAGATAAGAATTATGAGTTAATTTAAGTGTAAGAGCTAGTCAGTAATAAGCCTGAGCTTATGGCTAAGAAGTTATAATTACTATAAACCTCTGTATGTTTACTTAGAGCATGCGAATGGGAGAGATTTGTCCTGACTGACAGACAACTGGGACACAGGAAAACTTCAACTAAACGAAATTCCCATTTTCATGGGAGTTATTTGTTAGACCATTTATCCATCCTACAATATCTTATGGAGTTTCATCCTCTACTTGATTTCTCCAATTCTGATGGATATCCATATTTCCAGTTCTATTTCCTCATTAAAATGTATTTTCATACTGTTGTTTCCAATCATCAACCTACCGTGTACACTATAGATAATAGTTTCTTTCCAAATTCTTCCCTCTGGAACTACTTGCCTAAATAACAATCTTAAATACTATGCTCTGAAGAAAACCTATAGGAGCAACCCCAGCTGATGTTAAACATACATTTTAAAACGTCATATATCAAAGGAATATAATATGCATGAAAATATTCAAAAAAGATAATACTTAATGAATTGTAATTATACCTCATTTTACTGAACAATTATATTCCCAAGCCATTTTTATAATACTATATAACATAAAATTAGTCATATATGAAAACTCTAGAAGAAAGCATTACTTAAATATGATTCTGTAACAGATTCTGTTATAAAGTTAATTATAGAAATTTGTTATTTTGATGTAAATAATATATATGTTATACTTAATATATTATTCTTTTTATAATTATAGGATGCTTATAATAAGCTTTTTGTGAAAAATAAATTTGCTTTAAAATAATTTCCTTCTTTACCTATGAATATCACTTAAATTGATACATACTCATTATAGAAAGAGCAGAAGAGAATGAATGTTCTTTCAGAAAACTTTCACACAGTTGCTTAAGTACATTAAGTGATTGTAGAAATGGAACTAAATCTTGGAAGTAATTTTATTGACATCGAATTAAAATATAATGCATTAACTCAATGATGCACAGTTATAAAATCCCGTGATTGGTAATTTCACAAGTATATTTATTAAAGCTACGGATATTCAGTACTTTTAAACCTATAAAATAAATGAGATAATTTTAATTTTAAATTTTAAAGTCTTATTTCATCCTTTGGGTTCTGTAGAATATTTGGTTAAGACAAGGATTCAATCATCATTATAACACTTACAATCCATACATTCTTAAACAAAGTGAATATTCTATGCATCTATGTCCTTATATGCCATGTAGTCCTAATCATAAGTTCATTGAAAGAAATTAACATATATGTAAATATAAACTCAGAATCAGAAACACAAATGATTTATTAGTACTTGCTGATTACTACTCTATAAAAAAAGATTAGGAATACAGACAATGAAGTTTTATGTTGACAATTAGTAAAATTCATAGTAACTGAGTAGTAAAATATTTGTGTGTTACTTAAAGTACTATATGTCATGATTTATATTGAAATTCAGCTGCCTTAGCAGGTGATAAAAGATAATCACAAAATTTCAGCAATGTAGATCTCCTACATAGGTAACACATAAAAAGATTGAAATCAATACCATAGCATATATTCAAAGTACATGGGATAAAGTTCCTGTGTCTCAGTAAATTAGTTTCAAGCAGTTGTGATTCTCCACTGTTTCTGACCATGAACAATTGCAATGCTGAAATAGTTCTTTCTTGGTGAAAGTAATTTGTAATTTGATGGTTCTTAAACCAAATATCCAATCAGATCTCTTGAAAGTAAGATTCTCAATGAAATGGTAAGTTCCACTTATTCTGTAAAAGTAGCTTTTGCCTGTAAATAAGCATTCATCTTCAATGACATGGAAAAAATATATAAAAGGAAAACACAATAGAAAACCAACCAACCAAACAAAAAACATTAGTCCCACTATAAAACCTGCTCCACTTACACAATAACACGTTTTAAAATCATGATTCTGAGGACTACAATGATGACTCATCTATTAAGATCTTTTTCTCTTCTGGCAGAAAACTATACAAAGTTCAATTCTCAGCACACACATAGTAGCTCACAAACAACTGTAACTCCAGTTTTGAGAGATCATATATCTTCTTCTGGCCTCTGTAGCACTACATGTATGTACATAACTAAATAAATAATAAAATAAATTTATAGTTAAAATGTAAACTTGTATTGCTTTTTTCGCCAAAATTAAAGTCTATCTGAAAACCCAGAATAGCAAACACTATTTTACTATTGGTGAATTATTTTATTCTGTTATAGACAAAGTAAAATCTATTGCTAAAAATAAAAGAGTGTGGATAGGTAGTTTAAGGGATTTGAAATAGTAGATTTAAATGGTAGAATATAAAGGAAAAATTCAATATATCTATAGTATAAACTTCTTTGAGAAAATATTACAATATTCCATATAAAATATTTGTCAAATTTGTAACTCCTAAAAGTAAAATTCATTTGTTGTATGGCTTTAACATGGGCATGGTAATCTCTGGATAATTCATCCTAATATATCTGAGACAGGATCTCATTGTGTCGTCAATGCCTGGCCTTAAATTTATTGTGTACTGCCGATCCTCTTCAAATGAACAATCCTCCTGTCTCATTCTTTTGAATGCTCAGTTCAAAGTCTTACTCTTTTGTGTCTGGCAGGGACTTGATTTCTTAATGGCATGATGTTTACTTAAAAAAAAAAACAAATGATGAAGTTAAATATGTAGATCATTCAATTAGGTTAGATAATGGTTTGTCTTAAAATATAAAATTTATTTAGCAATCTTAAGTCCAGGATTATCTCTCTTATAATGCTGATGGCATTTTTAAAGGATAAATGTTTCAGGTGTTATAAATTATTTCTTACTACACTTTAATTAGTATACTCCTAGAGATGCTCAATTATAATAGCTGCTAATATTTCTGAGAGCCAAATTAAGATTCTGCACTGTTAGTGAGCAAACTCATTAAAGACATGAAAGGATGACAAGATGAAAAAGGATTTACATTTGTAGAATCTCCTGTAAAATTATTAGAAGTGACAGGTTTCATTTTTTTGATGCTGGAATCAAGGTTGCATGTCTAAACCACAGTGACACTACAGTTAGATTTTGCATAGCTGAGAACTAATAGGAAATTAATAGAGTGTAATACAGGTCTATTGAATTTGGTATAATGGCGCTACTTTGATGTGCAAGAACAGAAGACATAATTTCAATCTTTGTTTAGTGTCTTGGACAGCCAGACTCCCTAGAATCTAAGTACGGTCAGGATTAAAAATGTGATGGATAATACCACAGCACCTTCTTGACAGCTTTTCTGTTCAAATACAAATTTCTGTCACTGCCCCAGAATGTTTGAAGGAGAATTCAGAGATGAAATATCGTAGCTGCAACAAGCCCACTGTGAAGCTATTATGTTTTGAAAGGAAAAATAATTACTAACTGTACATCTCTTAGGCACATATGTGTATTAATAATGCATAGTAATAAATACACTATAGTTTCCTAATGAAATGTTATAAAACATTAAACTTAAGTAACTGGAAGATTATGAATCTGTCAAGAAAATGTTATTGCATGTCTAGTTTCAAATTTTGAAGTTATTTTAGATAAATAAATATTTTGGAGAATTCTTGAAAAATTATGATTTATTCTATCGTTTGCACTGTCTCTTCAGTATACTTGAAAATGAAAATTGAGATATTTCTAAGCTACTAATAATATGTTCGCTGTATCCTCATGATAATTCTATGCTGATATTTCAAAATAATTTTGAACTACACAAAAGATTATCATTAATTCTTTTCATGGTATTCATAGCAAATAATTTTCTGAAACAGAACTTTAAGGGAGTGCCTTGGAAATATGCATTAACATTTAAAACTGGAATTGCTTATTTATTTAATAATAGAGTTACATTCTGTAATAATTTACCTTTCCTTATAATTATGCATGTCTTCTCTTATTGCGTATTCCAGCCAATTTCCTTTTAGTAATAAATCAAAAGATTAGCCCTAAGATATTTCAGAATTACTGAATATTACCTTCTTTTTACTTTTTTGTTATATTTTTATTATATAAAAATGAAATCACAAGGAAACCTACAGAATCAATGAATCTGTGATCATAGGAGCTCAAAGAAATTGAATTTACAACCAGGGAGCCTGCATGGGACTGACCAAGGCCCTCTACATATATGTGACAGTACTGTATCTTGGTCCTCTTGTGGGACTCCTAATAGTAAGAGCAAACACTGACTCTTAGGTTGGCTTTTGGGACCCTATTTCTCATACTTAGTTGCCTTATCCAAGGGGAGGTGCTTAGTCTTACAGAAACTTTATATGCCAGGTTTTGCTAATATCCATGAGAGTCCTGCTCTTTTCTGAACAGAAACAGCAGAGTGGATGAGGGGGACAGAGAGGATAGGAGGGAGGGGAAACTGTGGTCTGGGTGTAAAATAAATAAATAATAAAAAAGAAAACAATTAAATTTACATATAGTTTGATCCAATGTTTCCCCTTTCCGAAGTCCTTCTAAATAATTTTCCCCTCCCTACCCAGACAACATTAAGTTCTTTCTTAAAAATCAACTAATAAATACAACAAAGCCCCACACAATCAAGAAAACAAAATAAAATTTTGCCCCCAAAAGAAAAAACAAACAAACCACCAAATTGTAGCTAAATAACACACACACACACACACACACACACACACACACACACACACACACACACACACACAATGTACAATTCATTATATGTTGGTCAACTACTCCCGAATATAAGACATGTTTGTAATTTTTAATATATTCAGTGTTACTGTATTGGAGAAAACTGATTTTCCCTCTCCCAGTAGGTACAAATGACAGTTCAGTTGTTAACCTTTACCTTAGTGGCTAAGTTTCCATTCATTCACTCATTCATTCACTTTTTGAAATATAATAATATAAAACAAAACCTATGAGATCAACATTGAACAATACAAACCAACAGAAGAAAAATAGCCCAAGAGAAGGCACAAGAATCACAGACATTCTTATTCATACACTCAGAAGTCCCACACAAACACTAAACTGCAAGTCATAATATATACACACATGACCAAGTATAGACCCTTGTAAGCCCTGTGCATGCTGCCTCAGTCTCTGTGAGTTAACATGAGCTTTGCTCATGTTGATTTATTTTTAAAGCATGGAATTCAAAGCTTAACTTCAAGGAACTAAAATTTATTTATTGAATCTTCTCTTGAACCAAGGATAAACTATCAAAATTCCTTCCAAAGTATCACAGGGTCTGGGTACTAATCATTGCATAAGGCCCAATTCAAATAATTATCCATCAAATATATATCTTAATAAAACTTTACAATTAATATTTTTACTATAATAACCAAATTTCTCTATAGTATTTTGAATAATCAATATTAAATACTTACAGTTTTTAATGAAGAAGTATGAGTCAGGCTATGCTAAACCCATCTTCAGTTTTCACATACAGTATTGCCCTCTAACACACACACACACACACACACACACACACACACACACACACACATATATATTTCAGTATCAAGCAAAAACAATAATTTTGAATGTTAATGCGACAAGTAAAAAGATCAATGAAAAGAAAAGAATATAAAATGCAGCTCTACTACATCTGCATTTCAATATATAATACATGATAAAGAATATAATCAAAAAATTGGAATTCAAGGTAAGAAAAAGTGCAGGAGTGTGGAAGGAACATTTATAAATAATACAGGCCTAGAAATGTGGCTGTATGTAGCTTATCCAATGAATGTCACGGTATTTGTGAAAAACAAAAATTGTCACAAAGTCATTAAAACAGAAACAGTTAACATGAAGTGATATGTAGAAGCTGAGGAAAACAATCAGAAAATGATTTTTGAGAATGTAGGCTAGAATGGTTTTAAGGAAATTTTTGGAACATAAGATTGTGTGTGTGTGTGTGTGTGTGTGTGTGTGTGTGTGTGTGTGTGTGTAATATAAACTTCTTTGAGAAAAAAAATAGGCTAATGTTTCACTTAAAGTGTTTTTCAGGATTGATTCCAAACATAAAATGTATTTTGACATGTAAATTAGCATAATTATCTCTGGACAATCTGTTTTAATATATTTAAACCTGGATTTCATTATGTTATTCCAGGCTGACATTATTTCCAGTTTAAAATCCAGTATTGTTAGCTATAAATCTTCATGATATACATTATATGTTCAACCTTATTCACCATACATAATGGCAGTTGTTTTCTATAAATTGTCATCTTCCTCCTCTGTTTTGCTTCCTACTCTTAACCACCATTGAAGCCTGTTTCTACTTTGAATTCCATACAAGAGTTGGAATGTCCACTATTTTCCTTCTGTATCTGTTTTCTTTCACCTTGTATGATGTCCATGTTTGTTCACATTATCTAAAATGACTTCCTCTTTCTCAATGGTTGAATACATATTGAAATTTATTGTGCATTCTTCTGTCAATGTAAATTTAACTTCTCTCAATATCTTGGATATTTTGGACACTGTTACAATAACTTTGATGAAAAAAGCTATTTCTCAACAGTATTATCTTTCTAAGTTCTTTGTACATGAACATCCAAATGAAAGCCTCAATGAAATATAACTATATTTGTTAGAATCTCCATTACAACAAAAGGCACTCTTGCACGCTATTGAGGAAAGCATGAATAGCAATTCTACCAACATTAAAAGAACTGCCATACCCTAGGTAATGCTTCCTCTGTTGAGAATTCTCTGTTTAGTTGTATAGCCCATTTCTTAATTGGACTGTTGGGCATTTTGATGTCTAATTTCTTGAGTTCTTTATATAGTCTGGATATCATCCCTCTGTCAGATGTAGGGTTGGTGAAGACCTTTTCCCATTCTGTAGGCTGTTGCTTTGTCTTGTTGACCGTGTCCTTTGCTCTACAAAAGCTTCTCAGTTTCAACAGGTCCCATTGATTGATGGTACATATACACAATGGAGTACTACTCAGCAGAGAAAAACAATGACATCATGAGGTTTGCAGGCAAATGGATGGATCTAGAAAAAAATCATCCTGAGTGAGGTAACCCAGACTCAGAAGGACAAACACAGTATGTACTCACTCATAGGAGGATACTAGATGTAAAACAAAGATGACTAGACTGCTACACAACTCCAGTGAGGCGACCTAGAAAACAGGACCCTAGGAAAGACAGAGGTATCACCCAATGACAGAGAAATGGATGAGATCTACATGAACAACCTGTATGACAGAGGGAGTAATGAAGGGCAAGGTTTGAGGGAAAGAAAGCTTGGGGAGCAGGAGATCCCATTTGGATCAAGAACAGAAAGGAAGAACAAGGAATAACAGACCATGATAAATGAAGACCACATGAGAACAGGAATAGGCAGAGTGCTGGAGAGGTCCCCAGAAATCCACAATGATACATCCTCTGTAGAGTGCTGGCAATGGTTGAGAGAAAGCCTGATCTGACCTAGTCTGATGATCAGATGGCCAAACACCCTAACAGTCATGCTGGAACTCTCATCCAATAACTAATGGAAGTGGATGCAGAGATCGTCAGCCAGGTCCCAGGTGGAGCTCCAGGAGTCCAATTGTCAAGAAAGAGGAGGGACTGTAAGAGCGTGAATTGTTGAGACCAAGATTGGAGAGGCACAGGGACAAATAGCCAAAGAAATGGAAGCACATGAATTATGAACCAAAGGCTGTGGAGCCCCTAGCTGGAGCAGGCCCTCTGGATAAGTGAGACAACTGAATAGCTTGAACTGTTTGGGAGGCACCCAGGCAGTGGGACCAGGACCTGTCCTTAGTGCATGAGCTGGCTGTTTGGAACCTTGAGCTTACACAGGGACACTTTGCTCAGCTGGGAAGGAGGGGACTGGACCTGCCTGTACTGAATCCACCAGGTTTAAATGAATCCCCAGGGGAGTCTTGGTCCTGGAGGAGATGGGAATGGAGGGGAGGGGATGAGGGGAAGGTGGGGGTGGGGGCGGGAGGGGGGAAGACAGGGGAACTCATGGCTGATGTGTAAAATTAAAACACAAATATAATAATAATAAAAATTAAATTAAAAAAAAAGAATCAGAAAAAATAAATAAAAATAAAAATAGAGCTGATTAACCTAAAAAAAAAAAAAACTGCCATACGACAAACATCTCCATTACTTAAGTCTTAGAAACCAAACGTCTCATAATTCTTCTAATTAAACCAGAATATGACTATTTCTTGCTACTTCCGTTGATTCAGTTCAGAGTTCTCACACTTTCTATAGGCATATAAAAATCACTATGCAAAAAAATTAGTTTTCAATATTAACCTATTCTACTAAAATAAACATTATTGGAACTGACTCTTCAGTCTTCATTCATTTTTTATAGTTCTTTTTGAATTGTTATTGTATAAAACATTCCCAGTTCTTGATTTGGTCCATGTCTGTACATCTCTAGATGACTCAAATAAGTCTTTTGTTTTCCTCTGCTCATCTTAAGATACTGAGAAACTGTATTTTTCATAGGTATTGCTTAAGACTCAAATAAAAGCATCTAATGACACAAATGTAGTCATATAGGAATTACAGCAGAATCTCATGGCTGGTCCTTTCCAAAATCTTATACAAATGAAATCACAAGTACACATATATACAGAGTACTTCACTTAGAAAATGATAACTCCTAAACTAATCACTTTCTCTACCATTGGCCTCTTTGTAGAGTAAAAATACCTGTAAAATGGGGGGCTGGCAACATGGCCCCAAATGTAATGGCACTTGCTGACAAGCCATATGACTTAAGTATGATCTATAGAACTGGCATGTTGAAAGGAGCTAACTGACTCTCAAAACTTGTCCTATGCCCTTCCTGTGCAGGCGATGGCCCATGGAGGCCTTCACTCCTCTACACAAAATAAATAAATGCAAGGAAAAAAATCACTAAAGCATGAAAAGAGAGCTTATCTCCTTTTAGGTAGATAGATAGGCTAATCTTTTTATTGCTTCTTTTACTATTTGAGATTATAATATCATCACATAACTTTCCCTTCCTTTTCATTTCTTCTAAAACTCCCATTAAGAATGATGGTCTTCATCTCCATCATCAATTCATCATCAGTTCGTCTCCCATTTATCAGCAATGAACATATAGTCAAAGCCCAAGAAGGACATGGCCCAATAGTGTGATAGGTCTATTTCTCTCTTACTGAGGAAATTCCATGGGGACTTCTTTTAGCCATGTAAAATTATTTCTTTTATTTTTGAGATTATTAAATAAGCATTTCATTTTTGCCTTCTGTATACACACTCTAAATCCTTCAATATGCCCCTTGCTTTCTCTCTTCCAAATTCTTGGCAGCTCTCTTTCATTAATTGTTTTATAAATATATATGTGTATTTAATACAACCTGCTCAGTCTGTATAATGTTACTCATATGTATGTTTTCAGGGCTGATTATCTGAAATAATGCAATATAGTTTTTTAGATAGAGTGAAATTTTACCTAGTGAACAAGAATAGATTATATTGCATATTTACAGACAGCTAAACTAGAAAATAATTTATTATTTAACTCATATAATCTTAAGGCACTTGAAAATATTTCATGTCCATATTTAAAAACATCAAAAAATAAAACTCTACAAAATCTAACTTGAGGTAGAGTTGATATAATTTTCAGCCACTGATTACATCTTATTATAGTTTTAACACATTTTACTTCTTTTAATATAGATTTTCATAGGTTAAAAAAGAGGAACAACTGACTTAGAAAATCATTGCTTTAATATTATGGACATCTGCACTTAGGTAAACTGAAAACTCTTAAGACTTTATTTTAAAAGCCATGTGTGTTTTGTTATAAGAATAAAGATTAAGAACAATTTGTGCTACAAATTGGTGACAGGCAGCAACATGGAATGTCTAGAATACAGAGATCAACTCTCTTGGGACTTAGGTAATTCAGTTAAGATGATCAATTTCTATTTATATCTCTTGTATGTATGTATGTATGTATGCATGCATGCATGTGTACCTCCCCATCATAAACTTTTCTGTCATCAGGGATAAATTAAGGGTTAACTGCATACAAAACCTGTGCTCTTGAGGTTTAATATCAGTAATGTTTCTATAAATATACAGCAATAGGATTATAGCTTTATATTCACCATGACATAAAAAGATTCAGATACACATTAAATGGATCTTCTCTTCAGATATGCATAAATTAAATTGTTCATGAAAAATGAATGAGAAAGAGAAGTTTAATCAGGTATGCTCATTGAACACCAAGACATCCAAATCAGGCCAGTTCTGATCATCTTTTAAAAGAAAACTTGCATTTGTTATTACTTTATTATTTTTAGTTTCTAACACCAGTTTACTACTGAACCCTCCATTCTATCTCTCTTTATCATTAACATCAAACTTTAAGGGAATTTTTGTTCAGAATCTCTTAATTGTCAATATTTGGGTGTCATGAATCAAGGTTTTTAGACTAGCTCCTACCTTTTCATTTAAAAGGAAATATTAGTAAATATTACTGCTTGCAAACATTCCAAAGTATTTTGGGCTCGCTTGGAGTATGAGCTAATGTATGCAAACTGATTTAAATGAATACAATTACAATTCACAAATTCCCTTTTGAGAACTATCATGTATTAATGTATTCACTGTTTAACATGGTGGTTATCATTCTATCACTTGATTTATAACAATGATTTTTTTTTACTTTATTTTGCCGTTTCTGATTTCTACTTGTATGTCATATACTGTTTCAGAAACTCGGGCTAAGGAGATTATTAAGTTATTTCCCATACCCTCAATGAAAAAATAGTATAATTTCAATAACATTAATAGCTGAATGTTTCTAATTTAATCTTTTCTACATTTAATTATTTTGTTGGGGGCAGTGGGAGAACATTGCATGGCATGTGTTTAGAGGTCATAGGAATCAGTTCTGTCTTACCTGGTGGGTCCTAGGGATCCAATTCAGTTTGCCCATCTTTGCTTCAAGTGCCTTTACCTGATAAGCCAACCTTATGAGCCCAGGTTGATACTTCTACACACCAAGGGATGTAAAAAAAAAATATCAGCAAACTACCAGAAGCTAAAAATAAAAGAACAAAACTAATTACCTCTTACAGGATTTTGAAGGCAATATCACAGCTGACAATTGATCTTATTCTTCCAACTTCCTAAACCGTGAGATAATTATGTGGCTTACTCCATTTACAATACTTCCAAAAAGTAACTTAATAGTAGTCAAGAGCAAAGGAAAGAAAAACCTCATTTTTGAGTAACCACCCGCTCCTTTAGTGAAAGTTTATGAATATATCACCATATAAGAAAAAAACAGGTGCAAATACAAGCCATACCAAATCCCAGTATGGGGACGGGAGGAGGGCACAAATTCCCATGCCTAGTCCCATGGCAATTCTTTGCTGCTAGTTAAGAGAGATTCACTTTTCTTAATGAATACTTGAGTATTCATTATATATATTCATATATATATTGAGTACTTGGTATGTCACTACATTCCCATGCAAGACTACACATTCAAGAGTCTATGGACAGCACCAACTAGATTTGATATGCTAAAAAAAGAAAACACAAAGTTGGGGACAGAAAATCAGGTGAATTTGAGAGTAGTTGGGGAAACAAGGTTGAAATGTACAAATATGTTTTACATAGCTCTCAAAGAATTAATAAAAATATTTTAAAGTAACTTCTACAAAGAATACATGTAACTGTAATAAGCAAAGTAATAGAATTATTATATAAGAGCTTTATAAGTTCTCAGTTAATTGAGAAAGGACTACTGCTTTTAAGGAATATGGAAGCCATTAAAATGTTTAATGATTTTAATTACCTAATTGTTTGACAAAGCACATAATAAATAAAACTACATAAGAAATTATTCTTTATAGAATGAGTGTAGAAATTACAATTAAATTTGAATTTTAAATAAACATTAGTAAAAGTATAAATGGACCCCAAATAGTTCTTAATATTCACAAATATAAATATAATTTAATAAAAATGGCAAAACTTGTATTTAATAAGCAAAATCTCACCAAATAAAAATATATACATAAAGAATCAAACTGCAATTATAAACTTCAAATGAATCTCAATATCACTAGTGTATGGAGAAGTTAAAATTAAAATAGGACTATACAACTCTGGTTTATACCCTGTCAATGGCCAAAATAAGTATAATAGTAGTAAGTACTAACAAAAGAAAAATAAATCATTATTTTTTATGCAGTGTGAAATGCAATGTCTTAAAAACAGTGTCTTGTAATATGTTTTAAGTATCTGTTATGATAAAAATATATATACTAATTGAAGTAGGAGGCATTATCTCAGTTAAATGTACTAATATACTTCTATTTATGTCTGTGTGTGTCTGGCTGTTATCAATCAATAAATTTACTTTCTCTCTGTCTATCTTCCATCTATCTTTTAAATATTTTTTATTTATTTTTAATTTATACTATTAATTCCTTGATATGTTCATGCAGTGTTTTCTTTCATAATAATCAATCCTTTCCCCATCTCTTCCAAGATCTACTCTACCTCCAACCTAACTCCATGTTTTCTTTTTAAATCTATCAGTTCAATCTGGGCTGCCAAAATTCTCTTTGATGTAGCCTTCAACTGGAACATGTTTGATATATCAGGGTTTACATCTATAAAGAAAACTGACTCTCCCTCTCTCAGCAGTTACCTTCTTAATGAAAGATAGGACTTCATTCCCAGTTCCCCATCTCCGGACTGGGATTTTTGCCTGGCTTGAAAGCACACTCATGACTCCTTACTATTTCCTTGATGTCTATTAGTATCCCAAATGCAATATAATCTGTGGGTTTTCTTGTGGTGTCCTTGAACCCTCTGTCTTCTAAACCCCATCCCCACCTCACAGGATTCCTCTAGCTTGTTCTAATGTTTGGCTGTGGGTTTCTGCATCTACTTTGATCAGTTGCTTGATGAAGCCTCTCTGATGACAATTGGGCTAGGCATCAATTTATGTGTATAGAGAATAATGAGTGTAGTATATCATTAGGAATAATTTCATTGACTTATTTTTGCCAATCATGTTTGGGCCTATCATAGGTATATTGGATATCCTGCCTCTGGGTCCTGGCCCTCAAGGCAGTATCAGGGGTAGGCCTGGGTCTCAAGCTAGACCAATCATTGATTGGCCGCTCCCACAATTTCTGCACCAACTTTACCCCAGCACACCTTGTAGGGAAGGCAAATTGTAAGTCAAAGGTATTGTGTCTGGGTTGGTGTCCCAATCCCTCTACTGGAAGTCTTGCCTGGTTACAAGGGGTTGATAGTTCAGGCTCCATATCACCCATTTCTAGGAGTCTTAGCTAGGATCACCCTCACAGATTCCTGGGAGTTTCCACTAAATTTCTAGGATGTCCCTGAGATGTACCCCAATTCAAGTGGTATCTTTAATACTCTTTAACTCCAGCCTCCGCCAACCTGATCCCTCCTGTTCCCATTCCCCTGTCCCCTACCTGCTACCTTGTCCACCTCTGGCATCTATTCCCTGAAAGAGAGTCTCTTTTCCAAGAGAGATCCACGCATCCCCTCTTGATACCTCCTTGTTACTTACCTTCTTTGGGTCTTATATCCACTTCTAAGTGAGTACATACCATGTTTGTCTTCCTGGTCTGGGTTACCTTACTCAGGATGATTTTTTTCTAGTTATATCTATTTATCTGAAAATTTCATGAGGCCATTGTTTTTTAACAGCTGACTAATATTCCATCATGTAAATGTACCACATTTTCTTTATCCATTCTTCAGTTAAGGGACATCAAGGTTGTTTCCTGTTTCTGACTATTATGAACGAAGTTGCTATGAGCTTAGTTGATAAAGTGTCCTTGTGACATGATGCAATGTACTTTCACAGGAAAACCCACAGAATCAACTAACCTGGGCTCATAGGGGCTCACAGAAGCTAAATTAACAACTAATAATCCTTCATGGGACTGACCTAGGCCTTCTGCATATATGTTACAGTTGTGTGGCCTGGTCTTCTTTTGGGACTCTTAACAGTGGGAGGATGAGCTGTCTCTGATTATTTTGCCTGCATTTGCAATGCTTTTCCTCATGCTATGTTGCCTCATTCAGCCTCAATATGGGAGACTTTCCTTTTTCAGAATAGAAATAGAGGAGGAGTTGATGAGTTGAACAGAGGAGAGGTGGGGGGGGGGCACAGGGAGGAGAGAAAGGAGGGGAATTTGCTGTTATAATATATGAAAGAAGAATAAATTAAAAATATAAACAAATTAAGTATACACATTTGAAGATTCAAAAGAAATATTCACAAGTGAGAAAAAACTTTTAGAGTTTGTGTTTTGTGTGTGTGTGTGTGTGTGTGTGTGTGTGTGTGTGTATGTGTGTGTGTGTATGTGTGTGTGTGTGTGGTGAGAGAGAGAGACAGAGACAGAGAGATATTTTTATTTCTTGCCCAGGATTACTTCACTAAGAATGATGGTATCTAGCTCTATCTATTTACCTCAGAATTTTGTAATTTCATTTTGCTTAACAACTGGATAATACTTCCTTGTGTAAATGTACTACATGTCCATTATCCATTCATCAGTTGATAGCTAGCTATCTTGTTTTCATTTCTAGGATATTATGAATAGAGCATCAATGAATATGGATGGAACTTATCTATATATGGGGATATAGAGTACAACTGGGTCCTGGGCTGTTCCCTATTGGGGAAGGGGTGAGTAGGCACACAGTCATGACACAGACTCTGGGAGGATGTTGAAACAACAACCTCAGTTTATTCAGAAGGAGGAAAGCCTTATATACCCTCCCTCTGGCCCCAGGGGAAGGTCTAAAGTAGTATGGGTAAATGTTAGTAGGCTTGCTTAAAATTTTGATTTTTGATGTTAAAATTCTAAATACTTTTAAATATATTTCTAGCACACTGCTGTTCTCAAAATACAATTTCTCAAAATACCAGTAGTAAAATAAGTTTCTTTAACACAGCAACAATAGATTTTTGAGAACATAATAAGACTTAATGAAATTTAAATAAATGTATGTGAGTCATAAAATACTTGATAAAAATTTGAAAAGAGTCAAGATGGCATAAACAACTTCCTAGACTCAGGTATCATCAGCCTAAGAACATTTTTATTGATGCTGCACGTTTTCTCCCAATTTTCTTCTAGTGCCTTAGAGTTGTACATCACGTTATATTCTTTTAAGAGCTGTGTAGATGCAATTCTTCTAGAAACTCAAGTGTTTCCTAATCCAATTTACATTTAATAAATAAGTTAAATGTTATAATAGGTTTAATTAATTTTCTTATTTTCTTCTAGTTTCATCTGGATAATTATACTAAATACAATACTATAAATAGTGAGTTAAAATTCATAAGGTCTACTAATGGAGTTACCATTTTCTTACTTTCAACAATACTATGAAAAATAATTAAACCCCAAAAGATCCAAATATATAACAACAACTTTAATCTAGAAATAAGAGTAGAAACACTAAGTCCAGGTAAAATTCCTCTACTTACAAAGCACCATGCTACTTATTAATGAACATTAGTATATTAGACAAATTATCTATATTAAATCATACTTGAGAGAAATGGAATAACTATACCAAGATTTTCAAAATGCAGGACTAGAGTTATGGCTCAACTGATAAAATGTCTGCCATGCAATCAGACATCAGTACTTGAATTCATATCTTCACCAAACACATAAAATCCTATTTCTGTGGCAGAGTGGGTACTGAGAGAGGCAGATTATTGGTGAACTAGTGTAGCTAAACAGTGAGCTCCTGGTTTAGTCAGATATGTCTCATTAAAAAAAGTTGGACTTTGATACATTAGAGTTAGGTATTGTGCAAGGTAGTAGATATGAGTCTGTTTTCCTTCTTCATGTGGACATCTAATTTTACCAGCACAATTTGTTGAAGATGTTCATTTTCTCCTGTGTATGTTTTTGGCATCTGTTTTGAATATTATATGGATGCAGTTATATGTACTCATGTTTGGATCTTCAATTTTGTTTCAGTGGAGTGCATGTCTCTTTTGTTCCAGTATCATGTTTTTATTACTATGGTTGTAATATCTCTTGATATATGGAATTACTTCATCATTGCTAGTTTTGATCATGATTATTTTGGCTATCCAAGTTCTTCTCTCATTCCACATGAATTTTAGGAGAGTTTTTTTTTCTATTTTTGTAAAGGATGAGATTGGAATTTGGTGGGGATGGCTGTATTTAATAGGGAATTGGATTTTGGTATAAAAGTCATCTTCAAAATATTAAATTTCCCAATCCATGAGCATGGGATATCTTTCCATTTGTAAATTTTTTTCTTGTACTTGGTTGTGTTTTTACCTATATAGTTTATTTTATCTTTTTATAGTTTATTTTCTTTGAGGTTGTTTAGAATGGGATTGTGTCTAAGATCTCTTTGTCTGTATATTTGCTGTTAGTGTGTAGAAAAGATATTGGATTTGCAAGTTGATTCTGCATTCTGCCACATTATTGGTATTGTTTGTCATATCTTGAAGTTTTTTTTAGTAGAATTTTGGCATCTCTCATGTATAATATGTTATATGCAAATTGGATGAGTTTGATTTTTTCTGTCCTTGTTCTTTTGTATCATTTAAATTTTCTTCCTTTGTTTTATTGTGACAGCTAGTTCTTTGAGCACAATATTGAAAATAATGGAATACTGGACATCCTTGTCTCTTTACGTATTTTAGTGGAATTACTTTGAGCCTTTCTCTATTTAAGACAATGTCTTGGGAGGTGATGTGGGAGTATCTAGGAAGAATCAAAGGAGAGGAAAACAGGATCCAAATGAAAACCATTTTTAGTTAACAATTTTAAAGATAAATAAAACCAGAACAAACATGGTTTGAATATAGGTAGTGTTCCCCAAAAGTTTGTTAATGAGGTGGTGCTACTGGAGGTATTGTGAACCCTTAAGATGTATGCCCACAAGCAGTTCTTAGGTCACTGAAGGCATGCCCTTGAAGGAGTTGCTAGCAATAACAAATATTTCCTCTTTCTAAAAAACAATACAAGCTGGGCATCGGTGTTGCATGCCTTTAATCCCAGCACTCGGGAGGCAGAGGCAGGAGGATCTCTATGAGTTAGAGGCCAGCCTGATCTACAAAGCTAGTCCCAGGAAAGGCGCAAAGCTACACAGAGAAACCCTGTCTCAAAAAATCAAAAATAAAATAAAATAAAATAGAAATAAATAAAAAAACAATACAACAACAACAACAACAACAAAAACATCCAGAAGAAAGCACATACATTGCTGTTACATAATATAGGTGTCAAAAAAGGACTTCCTGAATAGGGACAATCTTTTCCAGCTAAACATCTGACAAAGAATTAATTACCAGAGCCTATTAAAAAAAACAACTAAAAAAATGAAGAGTTATAAAAGTAAATGACCCATTTGGAAAAATAGGCCTGGGACCTGAACAGAAGTTTCAAAAGAAAATAAAAATTTAAAGAATACATCTAAAAGTGCTCAACCTAGCAATTAGGTAAATGCAAATCTAACAGCTTTGTAATGTTATCTTACCACAACAAGAATGCCAAAGATCAACAAAACAAGACAACAAGTGTTAGAGAAGATATGGAGAAAACAGAGCACTGATTCACTGTTGGTTGGACTGCAAGATTGTTGCTCCACTCTGGAAATCAGTGTGGAGGTTTCTAATAAAGCTAAAAATAAATCTATCATGTGGCCTAGATTTATAACTTCTTGGCGTATGATCAAAGGACTCAACATCATATTTTGTAGATACTTGCTCAGACATATTTAGTGCTGCTCCATTTACAATTGCTAAGAAATGGAAACAACATAAATGTTCTTCACTTGATGAATCAATAATATCAATGTGATATATATACACTATAGAGTACTATTCAGTCATAAAAAATAAAATGAAATTTACAGGTAAATGATTAGAAATTTGGGTTGTGGATTTAGCTCAGTGGTAGAGTGCTTGCCTAGCAAGCGCAAGGCCCTGGGTTCGATCCTCAGCTCCCCCACAAAGAATGATTAGAAATATAAAATATCATATTGAGTGATGTAATCTGCATCCAGAATGATAAATGGATGCTCTACCTCTTTTGACATTCCTCGCTCTAAATCTTCATATGTACACATATAACCAGGAATAACTGTAGAAATTATGAAAGTAAATGAGATCATTGTGTAGTGGTAGGATTCTCAAAAGAGGGTAATAACAGTGTACAAGTGAATTGACAGGGAGAGTTGGAAAAGAAGAGGGTGGGTTTAATTAGGGACGAAGTAGGAGAAAAACATAAGAGAAGGAAAGGGGAGAGTAAAATAATAGTAAGGCTCTCGGAAAAAGTCACAAGAAACCATGTTATTGTCCATATGACTACAATACCTATGAAATATGCAATTCTGTGTATACAGATAAATAAATATTTTAAATGAACATTTCCTGTCTTGACTCACAATGTTCATTCCAAGAACCATACATGATCTTACAAAAAATTCTAGGACCAGCCATGCGAAGCCTTTTTTGACTTGTTGGTAAGGTTTATCCAAGAGATTCAGAGAATGTTAGAGGCTATATTTTATTATCCTTCACCTGCCTAAATACAACCTTAACAAGGATGATACCAATAAATATGCTGACATGGAAGGGGCAAGCATATGAGGCCCCAACCCTAGACAAAGATATTTATATTTCACAGTCAACTAAAGAATGCTGAACAGAGAAGAAATAATCTTTCCCAGGAAAGAGTACATCAAATAGTTGTTGAAAGCACCCTGGGAGATACTTATGATGTACTTGTGCTGTGGAATAATCCTTCTGTACATTGGTAAATAAAGAGCTGATAGGCAGGTAGCCAGACAGGAAGTATAGGCAGGTCAACCAAACTCTGGATGCTGGGATGAAGGGTGGAGTCTAGGGAGGTGCCAGCCAGTTGCAGAATGAGCCAGACACACAAAATGGCATAGAGGTAAAAGTAAGAGCTAGTTAGTAACAAGCCTGAAATACTGGCCAATCATTTACAATTCATATAAGCCTCAATGTGTTTATTTGGGAGCTGCTACATACTTGCTTTGGGTCTTTCATATGAATGTACCTCTTTCCTGAGGATGATCTTTATAGCAGCCTCATTTTCCTTAACTTTTTGCTATTATTCAGATAAAGGAAGCTACATGAGGCTTTTTTTTCTACATATGATGTTATTCAAATGTCTTTAGCTTAAAGTAATTTTCACAGCCCTAGGGTTCCTAATTGAGTCCCCTAGCCAATTACTGAGAATGCAAATCCTATACTGAGCAAATAATAAGCATGATATATTTGTTTTTCAATGTATTACATCTCTTTTCACACAAGATGAGAGGAAGGTGAAAATATTAAGGGAATAGATACTTTAAAAAATCTGAATGTTAATGAATTATACCTTAGCACATTTATTATTATAATTTGAAAGTACCTTGGTCAAACTAACCTTTGAAAGAATTTGATTTTTCTCATTTCACTTCACGTTTTATTTCCAATGAAATCTATGTTTACTACATAACATGAATCACACCATCCAAAAGTTTACTATCATACATTGAACATGAAACTGGAACGAGCACATTGTTCTAGATAATTATAATACAACAATTTAATTAAAAAGAATCCTAATGACTACCCTTCAGCTATCAGAAAAGAAATGTACATGTTATCACTACCAATAATATAATGAATGTATTTATAATATCTAGAAGGACTGTAGGGCTGAATTTTGAAAGGAGATAGTTGTTTGGTATCTCAGGTTCACTGTCTTTTACAAACCTTAAAATTTATTTTTAAATATTAACAGAAAAACTGCATGTTAAGCTTAGAACATTCTAAGATTTTATTTTGGTTAACTATTTCATAATTTGGCTTTCCTATAATATATTATTTGAACTGTTTTTAAAGAGAACTCAAAACATTTTACTCCAAGTGTCTTACATCTATAAAGCTGTCACTACAAACTGTATAATATAAAACATCATAAATGACCATATTTACCAATGACAGTTTCTATCTCCACAAATGATATCAGCAAATCATTTTGGTTTACAACAGTAGAATATTTCTAATGAAGTAAAAACTCATTCATTTCCAATTTTATTTCCAGAAAGCTTACATTCAATCATTTTCACACTGTTTAATAATATTGATATTACTAAAATTGTGCCTATAAATTATTCAATTGATATATGCAAAATTCAGCAAGTTCACATAAAGCATATTATTAAAAAAATATAGATTTTCCAAACTAGTTTGTATTATCTCATTCAAAAAAAATATCATTCTGAGTCCAAATGCAACATGCAAAAATGTTAAAGAACCTACAACATTTAATGTAATGATATCTTAGTCTAAATACAAAATCTAAACATACTATGCTCACATAACTAGATGTACAAGTCAAAATCTATTTCACCACTATTATGAAAACAATTTTGTATCATTTTCAAAGAAAGAAAAATTAATTACTGTGAAATTCAATTTTTTGTTGTTGTTGAACTTACATTACTCTAGTTGTTATCTTCATGCCGTTCAGATTTATAAATTTTCTAGCCCAACACAATTCCTCCAGCTCAAACTTTTATATTGATTTCTTTTCAGCCTACCATTATATTGTTTGAGAATCAGATCAAAATCTCACTGTGGCCTAAGAGTTAAATCACTAATCTAAGTATGAAATCAAGTCTTAAATTAATACAAATATATTCAAATTCATAATTTAGAAAATAATATGAAGCAATACATTAACTGGCATTTGACATGTTTATTTAAATGATTTTCTTTTTTAATAAAATTAAAATCCAAGATTTCCAATTCTGAGAATCAGATATTTACTTAGAACACAGTAAAGCAATGTCCCTGTGACAATATGCCTATTATATTATGCTCTTTATCCTTGTTACAGTGGTATATTTATGTACTTAATTCCTATTTCTTAGCTGTCATTTAAACAAGATAACAAAACCTAGAAAAGCCAAACTTTGAAACGTTCTCTCTTGTATTTATTTATTTGAATGTATTTTTTTCTTGTAAAATTATCCTATTAGTCACTCAAAGGTGTTTAAAGGAATAGTATATTTCTTAGGTAATGATAATTTCACATATTTTCAGCAATGCATTACTTGGGGGATTGTGAAACTGTATATGAATGTGTAACTTAATTTCAAATTTTCCTGATAGCCTTTCTGAATGAGGAGAATCAAACAATTTTAAATAAGGAGCTTGATGATATGGCTGGGCAGAGAAAAAGGAATATAAGACAAGAGGAGAGAGGAGCTTAGTCTTTTCAGCAGAGGAGGTGGAGAGGTGAGAGGTGGCAGTGGCATGTTCCTTTGTCTCTGATCTTTCAGCATTTACTCTGATATCTGGCTCTGGGTTTTTATTAGGACCAATTAGGATTCGTGCTACAACAAGGGATATTAAACACATGGAAAGAAAATTCAGAAATGCATATTTTACATTGCAAATCTAAAGTCATCACAATGAAATCAGTGATGTATTAATCAAAAGAAAAGTTAAACTTAAGTAAAAGTGAAAAAAATGTAAAAAGGTGTATAAGGAATATTTATGAGCTTACCTAATTTAATATGTGTGTATGTATGTGTACATGTGCATATGTGTTAGTTTTGGCACTGCTATTAACTTAAAATAGATTATTAAACCTAGTAGTTAAGTGACTGATTACTTTGAGTAATTTTCCATGTATGAATTTCATATACCCTAAAGATATTTGATGATGCCACTAACTACTTATGAGAAGAAAGCTTTTGTCATTGCAGATTAATTCACAATAGCAGAAGTTTGGCCCCTTAAAAATCAAATATTGTGAAACGTATTAAATAAAATATAGTAAATATAGGAATTGTAATGGATGATCTTGGTTGGTAGTTTGACTATATCTGTAATCAACTAAAACCCAAGCATCTGGGAACCAACTATATAAGCTCTCTTCTGATGATATTATCTTTAGAAATGACCGAATGCATATTATTTTAGGAACTGTATAGGGAAGCTAGCCTTTTTAATTACAAGAAATATATGTGGACATCAATGCATATTTTCATATGTTAGTCATGTCATTCCCATTATTACATTCCTACACTTGATCTCAGTCATTGTTTTTTTACCTACTTTATGCCCAAATGGACATAAAATTTCTCTCTGTACTTTAATTTTTGAAAAAAAATGGTTAGGAATGCTGAAAAACACATTTTCAATGTAATTCCTCAGTAGTGACGTCTGTTTGGTTTTCATCTGTTCTCTTCTAAGGTTTCATTTTAACATAAATATTATGAACATAACTATGAAATATAACATGAACATAAATATTAATGAAGACATAGGTGAGTGCTCATGAAGTTAAAGTAACTCTTGAAGATGTACTGAACATTATAAATGTGATATGTCAATTGAAAATGGAAGCCTTCTTCTTAATTCGGTATATTTTTTAAGGACTTTTAAAGTCCATTAAATAGGAAATATCTGAGTGATGTATATATTAGTAGAAGAAACGGATTATTTAATATTCAATGCTGTGTCATGTTTTATACACTAAATATGTATCAAAAGGTATAAAAGAAAAAAACACGTATATATTAGGTAAGATCATGAATATTGTTTCAGTACCCTGAGATGTACACATTTTAACATTATAGCCAGACATGGTTAAGTTGAAGAATGAGTGACACTAGTGAAATTAATTGCCTTACTACTTATTGTTGCAGATGATTTTGGGCTATTTGTTAAAATGATATTTTCAAAGATCATGTACTATGTGAAACTAGTTCCTTTATAAATGAATTTGCAACCCTATACTTATCTATTCATTAGTCTATGGATATGTGGGTTATTTCTTTATATATTATGTGTTTTTTCTTGGAATATCCATGTACAGGTTTATTTCTAGGTACATGCTTTCATGTTTCTTGTACCTATAACTGATTAGTGAAAGGAAAAAGGAGAGGAAGGGGAGATGCCAAACCACTATTCAAGGAGCAACATGTGATGGGACACAGGGAAAGCCACAGAACACGTGGCAATACATAAATTAATAGTTATTGGGTTGAGTTAAGTTGTAAGAGCTAGCTAGCTAAAGAATTGGTAAATAATATAAACCTCTGTGTAATTATTTTATAAGTGGCTGCAGGGACTGCATGGGCAGGAGGGACCGAAGAATCTTCCAGCTACAAAATATACATATGCATGTATACATGCATGTATGAATATGCATCGAATATGTATTTATATATCAAATATATTTATTAGGATACACATATACACACACACATAAACACATCATGCCCTGTCAACCAAACTGGTGTCCTTTTAAAAATTTTGACCAACAAGGCATATACATACACACACATAAACATATATGTGTATACATCTATATGCATATAATAGCATTTAATGAAAGAAGAAGCCATGAATTTGAAAGAGAGCATGAAGTGTTGTGGAATAGAATATTTTTTTAATGAGGTAAAGTTGTGTTACATTTGTTTGTGTTGCAGAATAATTGTTTAACTGTGTACAGATGGGTTGCATTTGTTTATGCTGCAGAATAATTATTCAACTGTGTACAGATGCGTTGCATTTGTTTATGCTGCATTTGTTTTAATATGTAAATGTGTGGTGTTTTTTATTATGCTTCATTTGTTTACTTATATAAAGATGTTTTGCTATTTTACTTTGCCTGTCTAAGGCATCTGATTGGTCTAATAAAAAGCTAAAAGGCTAATACCGAGGCAGAAGAGAGATAGGCAGGGCTGGCAGGCAGAGAGGAAACAGGAGCCAGCCAGACACAGAGGAAGCAGAAAAACAGAATGTACAATATGTAGATGAGGTAAACGAGCCTCAGGATAGCATATAGATTAATAGAAATGGGTTAAGTGTTCTTTAAAAAGCAAGCTAGAAATAAGCCTAAACAAAGGCTGAGCAGTCATAGTTAATAATAAGTCTCTGTGTCATGATTTGGGAGCTGATTTTCCAAGAAACCTGCCACAGTTGAGGGGTATATGGGACAGTTTGAAAGAAAGAAATGGAAAGGGTTAATGATGTAATTATAATCCTGAGAAATGAAAGATGCAACTTGAATTATGTGAAACTATAAAAGGGTTATATTGACAATTTTTTTTGTTAGCTAGAAGACTTAATAATCTCTGATAGGAAAAGATGAAAAAATTAATTTCATGCAAAAAAATTTATCTTCTGTAGAAAATTTTGGTTGTTTGTAAGCCTTTTAGTTATATTTTTATCTCTAAAATTAAGAGCCATGCAATGGGACTGAATTTATAAATAATCATAATTATAAGGAATAATGTCACAATATACATTTGAGGGAACAAAAATTAAAATTAAAATCTAAATACATACAAATAAGTAGTACAAAGATATACTAGAATTTGATGTAAATATATCATTCTACAAAAATTTAATAGACTTAATTTTTGTCTTATTGTTAAGATTGTAGTATTACAACCTACCTTTGACTTCATATTTCTTGTCTTTTTAATTTTGTTTTACTTTGTTTTATTTTGTTTTCAGACACAGCACTGGTCTTCTTTTTTCATTTTACTTGCCAACCACATATCCCCCTCTCTTCCCTGCTCCTTCCACCCAGCCTTCCATCCCCGAAACTACCCCCCTTCCATTCCCTTCTCCAACAAGGTAAGACTTCCACTGGGGAGCCAGCAAGGCCTAATAAATTCAGTTGGTGCAGGTCTAATCCCCTCCCCCTGCATTAAGGCTGTTCAAAGTGGACCATAGATAGTGGGCTCCAAAAAGGCAGCTCATGCACCAAGGATGGATCCTGATCCCATTGCCCAGGGGCCCCTTAAATAGATCAAGCTACACAACTGTCTCCACTTATGTAGAGAGCCAAGTCTAGTCCCATGGAGGCTCCACAGCTGTTGGTCTAAAGTTCATGAGTTTCTAATAGTTTGGTTTGGTTGTCTCTGTAGATTTCCCCATCATGATCTTGATGCCCTTGCTCATAGAATCCCTCTTGTCTCTCTTTGACTGGACTCCTGGAGCTTGGACTGGTATTTGGCTATGGATCTCTGCACCTGCTTCCATCTGTTACTGGATGAAAGCTCTATGATGAACCCAGACTCAGAAGGACAAATGTGGAATGTACTCATAAGTGGATACTTGATGTAAAGCACACACAGCTGCAGAGATCTAGCTAACAAGGAGGACCCTCAGAGGGATGCATGGATTGACCTGGGGAGGGGAAATAGATGAAATCTCTGAGTAAACTGGAGATGAGGGGCGGCAATAGAGGGTACGGGGTGGGGGATGAATATGAGGGAACAGAGTAGTTGAGCTGGAACAGGGATGGAGTGGGAGAGCAATGAAAGAGATACCATGATAGAGGGAAACATCATGGGGATAGGGAGAAACAAGCTACTAGGGAAATTCCCAGGAATCCACGAGAATGATCCAAGCTTCGACTACCAGCAAAAGTGGGAAGGGTGCCTGAATTGGCCTACCACAGTAATCAGATCAATGAATACCCTAACTGTCATCATATTTTTTATCTTTAAGAAGAAAGAATTAAAGGAATTAATGAAATATGTTATTTGGGAGAGAAAATATACAAGAGCATGATAGACTCAGGTCAGGGCAACACTATTAGAGAAAATTCAACCATCCTCTCTGGGAAGCTAAACATTGACAATAGGTCCTAACTAAGGAATGAAATTTCATGTCCAACTACTCTCTCAATGCTGGGATTTGGTCTTTAGGGGCTTGAGAGATGGCTTAATGTTTAAGGGAATGTAATGTTCTTGCAGATGATCCAAGTTTAGCTGTTTAGCTTCAGTAAGCATGACAGGTATATCACAATTTTCTGAAAATCCAGCTCCACAAATTTTGGTGTCCTTCTGGCCTCTTCCTGAACCAGAACTCTCGTGTATATTCACTCACTCCCTTACACACACACACACACACACACACACACACACACACACACACACACAGAAACAAATATTAGAATGGGGCTGGAGAGGATGTTCAATGGTTAAGAACATGTAGTACTCTTGTAGAGGATATGAGTTCAGTTCAAAGCACCAATATCTATCAGTTCAGAACTTCTTGTAGCGCCAGTACCAGTGGACAGGAGGATATCATCTTTTGGCCTCTGAAGATATATGTGAACTATGAGTGCTAATGTTACATTTCCAGTTTAAATTACTATGCTTAAGAGATATATGAAACAAAAATGCCTCTACCCTGTATGCCCTGCTTGCCCAAGGATAGGTAGCTTCCTGGAATGTTGGGGGCTATTGTTCATGTAAGATAACAAGTCACATGTCTTCATTTCTGTAAGTAAGCATGGTTGCCCATACTACACAGGATTTGCTCTGGGAGACATTTAGGCAAGAAATACATCAATATGTATGCTTGTCCCTGATTGATGGAGGCAGGAAATACACAGCTTTGTAGAGTTTGCCTTTTAAGCTTCTTAGTAATGTTTTTTGTTGCCATTCTCTAGAAATCCAGGGTATGGTCCTGAGCAGAGTCCATTGTCATGGCCAGTATTTAAATTTAATAAAGCTTGCTTCAAATTTGGCTCAAAAATTGTGGTAGTGGTCTTATTCTTGCCTGATGGGATTAACAGCACATACACATACACAGAAACACAGACCTAGACACACACACATGTATACACACACACACACACACACACACACACACACATATACACACACACCACAATACAATACAATAATACCACAACTGGTTGAAATGCAATAATCAACTAAGCATAAGATGCCTAATCCCAGTGGATACATTTATAACACAACTCCTGCACAAAGGCTCAGGAAACATAACAGAAGAGGCAAATGGAAGTATGTAAGTGCTGGAAGACCAGGGAATTTGCTGTGAGAACTTACACCCATAATACCTTAACCTCATGGCTACCTAAAGAAGACCTGAACAATAACAATGCCTATAGACATGCTAATGTGGCAGGATAAATCTCACAGGGTTCCATCCCTATACTATCAATGAATGGAGGTTGAGAGAGTGAGAATTATTATTTCCCATCTTCCTAATTGTTTATCCAACACCACACAGAAATCTTTTATAGATAAGCAACCCTAAACAGAATCAGCAGAATCTATTTATAACTTATAAAAATCAAAGAAAAAGAGGTGATGAATTTGAAAGGAAATAAAGGATTTAGAGGCGTTGAAGGTAAGGGAGACTGGGAGAGGGTAAAGGGAAGATTTTGAAGGAGGAAAGGCAGAAATGATGAACTATATTTAATTAACATAAAATTTACATAAAATATTAAAGAAACCTCTCACACTAAGATTTTGAGCAATATTTCTTATAAAACATTTCCTGAACATTTACATAAAACATGTATAAATGTCTTTCTTAAATGTACCATTTTTTGTTTTAAAATATTAATTATATTCTATTTATATCTTAACATATGTTCTACTTTTGAATAGCAATCATGCTTGTTTATTTTATGAGTAAATAGTAAAGAAATATTTATTGAACTTCTCTTACCCTGTTTACAAGTGAATATTAACACATTTGATTTCATAATAATTTTTTATTTTATAGATGAATAAACCTGAAATCAAAAGACAAATGAGCTAGACCAATGTTATGTGAAAGATTATCACCCAAACTTCTTGAACTCCATATTCCTTTTAGGAAATCATACAATCTCCACAGGGAAAAAAAAGTATTTAATTTTTATACTCTAAATATACCCACATTGCAGTTTAAACATATCCTATCACTTTATAAAACAATAATCTAAATAAAAACTAAAAGTACATGTTTAAATCTGCTTTACTATAACTTCATCTACTAGTCTCTAGTGCACAGGTTCTCAACCTGTGGGTTGTGACCTCCACAGGTATTAGATACCAGATGTTCTGCATATCAGATATTTACATTGTGATTAATGTTATGAAGTTGCAACAAAATAATTTCGTGGTTGTGGGTCACCACAATACGAGGAACTGTATTAAAGGAAGATTGAGAAGTATAGTTCTAGTCATTTAAGCTCCTCTTAACCTAGCCTGTGTCTTTCTTGAAGTCTAGTATTTGTAATAGTATGTCATATTAGTGTTATAGCTTTCCTATGGTTAGACAAACAACACTATGCCTTTGCTTCTTAAGCATATGACAATCAGCAATGAATTTCAATCTTTTGTCTGGAATTTAATGACTACTACTTCAGAGCCAATCATTTAAATGTGCTGTAGATTGATTTTCCTCGAATGCATGTGAGAAACTTGGAATATAGTAGAACTGAGATAGTTTAAAATATTTGACTCCTTTATCATTATATTTGAATGTTCATAGATTTTTATTATTATTATTTTTGAGGGAAGGTCTTGCATATCACAGACTAGTCTAGAACTCACTGTGTACCTTAGGATGACCTTGAACTTCTGACTTTCCTGTATCATCTTCCTGCATTATGTGATTACACACTTGGAACACAACTACTTATTCAGTGCTAGGGCTATACCATCTGAATTCCATTCCTAAACCCTTTTCTGGTGTTTTGGGGCAGTACTTTATTTGTTCCAGATGGGCCCTGAACTCATTGTGTAGCCAAGGATGAGTTTTAACTTCCCATCTTTTGCCTCACCTACCTATGCACTGGGATTATAGGTATGAGCTCTATTTCTTTTTCTTCATTTGCTTCTATCCATGATTTCCATGTTTGTTTCTCATCTTTATGTGCTTCTTCCTTTTTTTTTCTTTTACTAAATGCTTTCAATGTATGAGCCCATGTAAAATTTACTAGAATGGTGACAGGAGAATCAGATTTGCTGTCATCCTTATTTATATACAGTGTTTATGGCCAGCTAGTGCTACCTAAAACCCTCTTTCAAAAGATAAAAATATAAGAAAAGATACAAGGGAGCTAGCTCATGAGTATAGTGGTTATGTAATCATGAGAATTTGAGTTATAGCATCATTTATATATACATATCTGATTTAATATATTTTAAACGTTAGAATAAAGTAAAATTTACAGATCTTTCATTCATTGCTCTTTTTGACTTAAATATCTAAACTAAAAATTTCACTCTATGCAGTCTATGACTGAATGCAATTACATTTTAAAATTTTTGGTTTATTATTGTGACATGATGTGTGTGTGTGTGTGTGTGTGTGTGTGTGTGTGTGTGTGTGTATGCCTGTGTTGAGAGAGAGAGGGCATATGTGCCTTTACATACATGTGAGATCAGTCAGAGGACAATTTTGTGGAATTAGTTCTTTCCTTAATGTGAGTTTCAAGACATTGACAGGTTTGCACAGCAGACACCTTTAACTACTAACTATCTCATGAGCCCACATTTAATTATATTCTGAATAAGAAGCCAGGAGATAACTAAGCTGGTAAAGGTCCCTGACATAGAGCTTGAGGAACTGAGTTTGTTCTAGGACACACAAGGTAGAAAAAGGAAACTAACTCCTACAAGTTGTTTTCCTACTTCTACACATGTGCATGGCATTCAGATGCCTCACACACACCTACACACACCCAGACCTCCCCCCAACACACAGAGGATTTAAAAAAAATACAGATTAAGATATACATTGATTTCCAAATGACAATATTTCAGAATCTAGTGTATTTTTTTCAATTTTCCATTTGAGAAATCAGATGCATTGTGTTTCTATGTGATATATCTAAATATCTACACTACATAAGAGGGATAGTCTAATTTAAAATTTCCTTTTTACAACACATAATTATTATTTCCTTAAATTTATGTCTTTCGGGATAATAAACTATTTAACTGTTATTTCTCTTCAATTAACAAAAAGAAAGCAAACATGATAAAACCTCATGGTATGGTAAATATTCATTCAGACTGCTTATAATTCTCCCTTATTTCAAATAAAAATAAACTCAAAGAAGCCATGTTCATCTATATGAACACATGACTCTCAGTTGCTGGTACAGTTTAGGGAGATTTATAAGACTCAGTCCTCATGAGGAAGTATTTCACTGGAGGTAGGCTTTGAGAGTTCAAATATTCGTGTCATTTCTAGTTTGCTCTCTGCTTTGTGCTTATAGTAAAGCATGTTCTTAGCATCTTGCTCTAGCCACCATGTTAATGCCATGCCTCTCTGACAAAATTGACTCCTACCTCTGGAATCATAAGCACAAATAAACTCTTTATTGTGTAATTCACCTTGGATGTGATGTTTTATTACAATAACAGAAAAGTAACTATTATAGAATTTGGTACCAGAGAGTGGACTACCGATAGGAAAAATCTGATCCTGTTTTTTCCCCATGGAAGACTTTGAAATTTGGAGTGCAAAAGCATTTGAACTCTCTAAGCAGAGCTTAATAGGCTCCCCTAATAGAAACCTAGACTCAGAAAGACAAACACGGTGTGTACTCACTCATAGGAGGATGCTAGATGTAAAACAAAGATGACTAGACTGCTACACAACTCCAGGGAGGCTTCCTAGAAAACAGGACCCTAGGAAAGACACAGGGATTGCCCAATGACAGAGAAATGGATGAGATCTACATGGACTTTTCATGTGTTTATCAATACTCAATTTTATGCAAGTAAAAAATGAAAAAGAGCAAATAGGGCAGAATGAAATATACAGTTTGAAGGGGAAATAACACTGGCAAACTTAATGTCACAGCCAAAGAATGATGGTGGTGTAAGAGAATGGTTATAATTTGTTAAGCAGATCAGTGTCATTATGAAGAGGTCCTACCTGTTTTACAAAAAAGGGAAGGAGATTTTGAAACTAACACCTCATCCAGTTAAATTCCCAGATTGTGAAAGAGAGCATAAGGCATTTCTGCCCCTTGAATCAAACTGCAGTCAAAACCTGCAGAGTATGGTTTCCAGGGACCATGCTTTACCCAAGTTGCTAGCCATCCTTGGCTATGTCATCCACTTGATACTGGCTTTAGAATCATGAAGGATACAAGAGTAGGAGCAGAAAAATTATCTTTCTTTTGTTTTAGAAACCCAGTGAGTCTCAGCAACATATGAAAGAGGAGTCCTTTTGTAAAGTACATGAGAAGCCAAAAAAGCTCCAAGAGGACAAGAAGCCTTGAATGGCTAAAGCACAAATCTGTGAAAATGAAGCCTGTGATATATTGAAGACCTAAAAATGAAGATGCTAGAAGCATAAGACAAGTAATAAAGAGAGCCAGAAATAAGGTATGCAGGCAGTCAGCCGAAGTGGGGTGGGTATTAGAATGGTTTTCAAGCTGTTATCCAGAAAGTCCAACAATGGCTTTCACAAAAGGAAAATTCAAGAATTTTATAGTTGTTCGGTTCAGGAGGCTGTATGTCCCAGCTGGTCTTTAGTAGATGCCAGAATCCTAAAGAAATAAGTTCTAAAGACAGTAAAGGAATGGATTTGCCAATGTAAGTAAGAGCAAGCAGGCAAAGAGATCAAGATTCCTTCTTCCATGGCCTTTATATAGGCTGTCACCAGAAGATATGGCCCAGATTAAAGGAATATCTTCTCCCCTCAAAATATCTGTATTGAGTGTGTATCTTCCTGTCTGAAAAGATTTGGATTAAAAGTGGGTCTTCCCGCTTTAAATGATTTAATTAACAACAACAACAAAAAAAATCCCTCAGGTCCATCCAGCTGCTTAGATTTTAGTTAATTCCAGAGTCAAGTTGACAAATAAGATTAGCCATCACAGTGGGTTTTAACATATTAAAGACTTAAGCAATTTTTCATTGCTATCTCTGCTTTGGGCTTGCAGTGCAAGATGTGAGCTCTTAGCTTGCTGCTCCAGCCATCAAACCTGGTAGCCACAATGCCTCCACATAGTGATAATGATGGACCCTTAGCCCTCTGAACCATAAGCCCAAATAGATATTTTCTTAGATCAGTTGCCTTGGTTATGGTGTTTTACCACAGAAATAAAAAATGAACTAATTCACTAATGTATTTGACTTTCTGCTTTTGGATTTTAATTTGTATGTTTCTGTATATCTTGTATTATATTATATCTCTACTATAAATATTCTTTATATCAAATCTTATTGTTTAAGATTAATTTTTTTCTAGGTAGAAGAAAAATATGCCCTCAAGACAGTTTTTTTCACCATAAGTAATTGGAGATTTAATGACAAAATTAGATATTTTGCTTTTAAAAAAATGATTGAAACTTCTGTCTCTCTCATTACTAAGAAATCTGTACACTTTCAGCTGGCAGTACTAACATTTTGATTTAGTTACTTCTCTACACAATGAGTATCACTCAGATTTCTAAAGATCCTCTTTACAACTGATACTTACACTAATTTAACTTGATATTTTAATGTAGATTTTGTGTATGTTCAATCACAAGAAGTTATGTAAAAATTAAAAGCTAATGATACTTTTTTTTTTTTTTGGTCAGGGATCCAAACCATTTAGAAATTTTTCTTTTTGTGTGACAGAGTCAACACTGGGAGGTCAGCCATTTAAATTCATAGTAAACATAAAAATAATAGCATAAAACCAAGGAAAACATATTAGAGAAAGTAAGAAAGCATAGTGGTAGGCAAGAATCTAAAGTGGCCCTTCCTCCAAGTTTCATATGACTGGATTAGTCAATCCTTGAAATTGTTGGAAAGAGACTTTGCTGATTTAAATAGCGCTATTAATCTAATGATTTTATGAGAAGAAGATTATCATAGATCCTGAGATATTTGTGTGCATGACTGGATGCAGTGGAAGAAGAAGGCAAGCAATTCATCTAGAAATGTGCAGCACAACTTGACATCAGAAAGATTTAAGTGTCACAAACAGTCCATCACTGCTTAAGGGCAACCACATGGAAAATTATATTAAAATGACATATTCTTGGGTCAGAAAGCGAGTAACCACCCTGTTCTGCTTTGTTTTCTTGCATTAAAAAAATTATATTTATAAGCATAAAAACTATAATTTTAAATAGAAAACATAAAAACTCTAATATATGAGAGCCTGATGCTTTTCAATTTTAAAAGCCTTCACTAGTCCTCTACTTAATTTAATTTTTGCTTGTACTATTTCTCACAATATCACATTTCTTGCCAAGAACCCATAAATAAAGCTAATCTTCTACTATCTAATTTCCTTGATTATCATATAATAAATTCACTAATGATTTTGTAGATAACATGACCTGAAAAGCTGCTTCACATTTCCTTTTTAAAATAAATTTTAAATGAACTTTTAAAAAGATTATAATGTCACACAATGTCTATGTGGGCAGGATAGTTTCATTTTAATAACAAAGGAATATAATAATATTTTCTATACCTATCTACTGTAGATTCCAATATTTCTCACTTATTTCTAAAATTTCAAAAGAAATTAAATTGTAAGCAAAGATAGGAGAAATAAAAATTTCCCTGATAGCATTTTGACTCTTCACATCCTCACTGAAAAGAGTTACAAAATGGAGTGAAGTTAGCCAATCCATGAACCACAAATCTTGAGATTTTACTGTTAGCTAAAGTAAGAAGAAACAAAGTAAAAGAATAATTCCCTGAACAGAAAAATACCATAACAAAGGAAATAAGTAGTTCTGAGAAGTAAATTTACACAATATTCAAGTATCTATTTTCTTTTAACAACATTGATGATGATAAAATTAAATATTGAGTGGAGTTGTAATATCTTTTAGATTGAGGTATATGGATGGCTATGATTACTTCTTATGATTGTTTTATGAACTTATACATTTTTGGATTGTTCTGAGAACACTTAACATGTATCTAATTTCTTCAATTCTTCTTTCTCTGTCTTTCACTATGCCCCACCTCTGTGAGTATGTGTGTGTGTTTCTGTGTGTGTGCGTGTGTGTGTGTTATGCATGTGCTCATCAGTGCATATGTGTGTGAAGGCCAGAAGTTAATGTGTAGTATTTTCTATCACACCTCATATTATTTCTTTGAGACAATATTGCTTACTGAATTTGGAGCTCACAACATGCCTGGACTGGCTTGTTGTCAAGCCAAAGGGCCTACCTTTCTCTACTTCCTGTCATGCTAGGATTACAGACAGATGTTGTTAAACTCAGCTGTCATGTGGTTGCTCAGATTCTGAAATCAGAACCTCTCAGTTGTACTATAAACACTTAACCCACTAATCCATCTCCTCAGACCCTAATTCTTAAAATTTGAATGTACAATTCATTATTGTTAACTATTGCTAAATTATTTTATAGTAGATATAGTCTTTGAGTAACATTTTATTTTCCTTCATTAGTAAATCTATGTTAAACAGATATTTTTAAATTAATTTTATATGCTACATAGCATTTTTTTCTGCTATATATGCAATGAGTTTTGTTTATCTGCAGGTTTACCAAATCATCTGTCAATGAACATATTGGTTGTTTCCAAATGCTGGATATTGTACACTGCAGCAATAAACATACTGTTAACATTCTTAAAAGTATGTATCTTGGGTATTTTGATTAAAGTTATAACTTGAAATTGAAAGCGCACACACACACATATGTGTATATATATATATATTATGATTAAAATGTTTTAAAACAATATTTCTGTCAAGGGTTAATTTCAAAATTTTGAAAAGCTGTAAAGAAAAAGGACCAAATAACATGTATAGGTAGACCTATTAGAATTATACCTGACTTTTTACTGGAGATTCAAAAGCCAGAAGGGCTTAGACAGATGTCCTTCAGACTCTAAGAGACCACAGATGCTAGCCCATACTACTATACCCAGAAAAACTTTTGATAATCATAGATGGAGAAAATAAGATATTCCATGATAAAGTCAAATTTCAACAAAATGTATCTACAGATATAGCACTACAGAAGATGTAAGAAGGAAAACTCCAACCTAAAAAGGTTAACAACACCCATGAAAACAAAGGATTAAATAAGTAATCTCAGTTTAGTAAAATAAATAGAGGTACACACACACTCACACACACACACACTGCAACCACCACTGCCACTACCACCATGAACAACAAAAAAATAACAGGAATCAGAAAATATGGGTCATTGGTCTCAACATCAATGGTCTCAATTCTCCAATAAAAAGACATAGAGCAATGGAATCTATGTGAAATCAGGATCTATCCTTCTGCTGTATTTAAGAATCACACCTCAACATCAAGGATAGACATGACCTCAGGGTAATGGATTGGGAAAAGGTATTTCAACCAAATGGACTCAAGAAGGAAGCTAGTGTAGCTGCTGTAATATCTAACATAATAGATTTCAAACCAAAATTAATTAAATAAACAGGGAAGGACACTATATACTCATCAAAGGAAAAAATGCAACAAGAAGACATTGGGATGCTTAGGCACCAAACACAATGGCACTGAAGTTTATAAAAGGGACACTACTACAGCTTAAATCACATATTGACCCTCACACACTGACAGTGGAAGACTGCTATACCCTACTTTCACCAAAGGACAGTTCATCCAGGCAAAATCTAAATAGAGAAATACTGGAGCTAGCAAACGTTATAAACCAACTTGACCTAACAGATATTTATTTACAGAATATTTCCCCAAAACATAAGAGAATAGACCTTCTTTGAACCATGTGGAACTTTCTTAAAAATTGACCCATATACATGGACACAAAGCAAGTAACAACAGATAGAAAAAAAATGAAAAAAAAAACTCCCTGAGTTTTATTAGACCCTCACAGATTAAGCTCAGATAACAACAGATACAACAAAAAGCCTACAAACTTCCAGAAATTGAAAAACTTTCTACTGAATGAAAATGGGTCAAGACAAAAATAAATAATACTTTCTAGAATTCAATGAAAATACAGCATATTCAAACTTATGGCAGTCAATGAAATTGTCTCTAAGTGCCTAAAAGAAGACAAAACAAAAACCAGAGAGATATCATATTAGCAATTTAACAATATACCTGAAATCTCTAGAACAAGAAGAAGCAATCACACTAACAAAGAATAAACGGCAAGGAATAATCAAATTCAGGCCTGAAATGATAAAATAGAAACAAAGAGAAAAATAAAAAGAATCAATGAAACAAAGATTTGATTTTTCAAGAAAATTAACACAATAAATAAACTATTATCCAATCTAACTGAAAGGCAGGAAGAGAATATACAAATAACAAAATCAGAAACAAAAATTGGACAAAATAGCAGATAGTGAAGAATCCAGAGAATCACAGGACATACTTTAAAAATTTGTAGTTCCCCCAAATTGGACCTATAACCCCCAGTGAAATAGAAGCAGTCATTAAAAGTCTCCTAAAGCCCCCCCCCACACACACACACCACCACCACCAAATGCCCAGGACCAGATGGTTTCAGCTCATGGTTTTACTATGATGGTTTTACTTCTACCAGACTTTCAAAGAAGTGTTAATGCCAATAATAACTCCTCAAAATTTCCACAAAATAGAAAAAGGAACATTGCCCAATTGATTTTATGAGATCACAGATACCATGATACTCAAACCACATAAAGTCACAATGGATAAAGAGAATTACAGACCAATATCTCTGATGAACATAGATGAAAAAATACTCAATAAAATACTTGCAAACTGAATGTAAGAACACATCAAAACCTCATCCACCGTTATCAGATAGGCTTCATCCCAGAGATGCAGGCATGGTTCAATTTAAGAAAATCAATAAATGTTTTTTGCCATGTAAACAAAGTGAAAGAAAAAACACATGATCATCTTGTTAGATGCAGAAAATGTCTTTACAAAATTCAACACTCCTTCATGATAAAACTCCTGGAGAGGATAGGAATACAAGGGACATACTTAAACATAATAAATCTGTTTACAGCAAGCCGACAGCCAATATTAACTTAAATGGAGAGAAACTCAATGCAATTACTCTAAAATAAGGAACAAAACAAGGCTGCCCTCTCTTCATATCCATTTAATATAGTACTTGAAGTTCTCTAGCTAGAGGAATAAGATAATCAAAACAGATCAAGGTAGATATAAATTGGAAAGAAAGAAGTCAAAGTATTCCTGTTTCTAGATGATATGATAGCATACATAATTGATGCCAAAAATTACACCAGGGAACACTTAACAGCTGATAAATACCTTCAGTAAAGTGGCGCCAGATGCAAGATTAACTCAACATAAGTCAGTAGCTATCCTATATACAAACGACAAATGGGCTGAGAAAGAAATCAGAGAAATAACACCCTTCTTAATATTCACAAATAGTATAAAATATCTTGGGGTAACTCGAACCAAGCAAGTGAGAGACCTGTGTGACAATAACTTCAAATCTTTGAAGAGAGAAATTGAAGAAGATATCAGAAGATGGAAAGATTCCCCTATGCTCATGGATCAGTAGGATTAACATAGTAAAAATGGCCATTTTACCAAAGGCAATTTACAGATTCAATGCAATCCCCATTAAAATTCCAACACAATTTTTTAGAGACCTTGAAAGAACAATTACCAAAGGAAGTTAGATTCAGGGATCTTTTTCTGAAAGGAAAAGGGGGTGGGTATAGGAATGATAGGGGAAAAAAAGGTAGATTATTGAATCTACTTTAATTCCAAAAGCAGCTATTAATCTCAAAAATTATTGCATTGGTATGTCTCCAACAGGTTCCTCTGCTCAAAGGTCAGGAAACACCTTGGAAGAAGGAGAGGAAAGATAGTAAGAGTTATAGGGTTGGGAGGACACCAGGAGAACAAGGCCCACTGAATCAACTAAGCAAGGCTTATAGAAACTCAGAGACTTAAGTAGCAAGCACAAGGCCTACACAGGTATGCGCTAGACCCTGTCCATATATATTATAGCTTTTAGCTTTTTTTTTTTTTTTTTTTTGGTTTTACGAGACAGGGTTTCTCTTTAACTTCAGAAACTTTGGAGCCTGTCCTGGACTAGCTCTGTAGACCAGGCTGGCCTCGAACTCACAGAGATCCACCTGCCTCTGCCTCCTGAGTGCTGGGATTACAGGCGTACATGACCATGGCCTAGCTTTAGCTTAATATTTTTATTGGAAGCAGGACTTCTGTTTGTGAGAATGAGTTTTTCTCTGATTCTGTGACCGCTCTTGGGACTCTCTTCCTTCTGTTGGACTTCCTTGTCTAGCTTGAATATGTTAGGTTTTGCTTTATCTTATTATATTTTATTTCATCATCTTTGGTTGTTACCTCTTAGAAGCCTAGTCTTTTCTAATAAGAGACAGAAAGGGAGTAGAATAAGAGAGGAGAGTAAAGAGAGGAGAGTAAAGGAGGAGGAAAAGGGAGGAGTAGAGAGAGGGGAACATATAATCAAGATATGATTATATGTTTGAAAAAAGAATCTAGTTTTAATAAAAGGGAAAATGGGGAAAAAGAAAACATACAATGAATACTAGATATGTGTGAATGACTTCAACATTAGTAATCATCAAGTATTTGCTAATCCAAATAATTGTACAAAAAAGAAGCAGATTAAGAAGTAGAGAAATTGGAACCCTTGAAGATCATTGAGTGTGACTACTATTGAGAAGAATATGAAAGTTTTCAAAAATATATAAATAAGTACATAAAGAAAGAAATATCTGGATAGAAAGGTAATAGCCCTGGGGAGAACCTTCTACAATTATTCTTGTAGATGGACATAGTAATGAACCAAGTCCCAATGACTTATCTTTATGCCCACAGGTCATTGAACCTCTAATCCTTTAGCTGTGAAGCTTCTATTTGCAGTAGATGGTGATTAATATAGAGAAAAACAACTAGTCACAGTGCAAAGAATAAGAGTTTTCAGGACACTCAGCCCTAAAAGGAATATTGAAGGCAACCCACCTCCCAAGGCTCAGAAATCATTGAGAAAGGGGCATAAAGAGTGTAAGAACCAGAGGTGGTGGATGACTGCCAGAAAACATCTGGAAACAACAATACAGCCAAACAAATAAATTTGCAGTAGTTGAAAATACATGTACCAAACCTGTAAAAGCCAAGCCAGACCAAATCCCTGCATGGAAGAGAACTGGGCAAACAACTCCACCCTGGATCCATGGAGTACTGTATAATATTTGTTTAACTAGGTAAAGGTGTTACATGTGTTTATGCTGCATTTGATTAAATATGTAAAGACATGTTTACTGTTTTACTTTGTCTGCCTAAGGCACCTGATTGATCTAATAAAAAAACTGAATGGCCAATAGCTAGACAGAGGAGGGATAGGTGGGGCTGGAGGGCAGAGAGAAAAGGGGAGCCAGCCTGCTGGGGCTAGCCAGTCAGACATGGAGGAAGCAGGAAAGCAGGACAGACAGTATGTAGATGATGTAAACAAGCCTCAGGAGAGCACATAGAGTAATCAAAATGAGATAATTTAAGTTTAAAAATCAAGGTAGAAACAAGCCTAAGCTGAGGCTAAGCATTCATAATTAATAATAAGTCTCTGTGTCATGATTTGGGGACTAGCAGTCCAAGAAAGCACACAAAAATGGAATTTTTGACAATTGTTTGCTGCTGTGAGAAAGACAGTTGTCTGTGAGTATGGCCTCTGATGTATAGCCTACTTTCCACTACAAAGCTACAAATTCATGAATAGATGGCTAAAACAAATGTGACTTGATGGAGGGAATAAAAGGGTGTACAGTTGGGTGGGTAGGGAAGGAAGTAGGCCTTGGAAGAGTTGAGAGTTTAATATGTTCAAAATGCATTGAACAGATACTTAAACAACAACAACAAAAAATACAAAACAAAATCCTTGATTAAACTTATAAACTATTATATGCTTCATTATTTGTACTTCTTAATATTTGAAAGAGACTGAATTGTTTAAAAGTGGACCAAATAACCTTCAACAGCATGTTCTGGTGATATTTTATTTGTGCTTTGATAAATAAAGCCTGCCTGGAAATCATAGGAAATAGCAAGCCACTTTAAGTAGACAGAAAATTCAGGCAATGATAGCACACGCCCTTAATCCTATTATTTAGGAGGCAGGATCTCTGTGTGTTCCAAGTCACACTAGGGAACAGAGCCAAGTGTGGTGACACATGTCTTTAATCCCAGTACCAACCATTCAGATGAGGAGGTCTGTACAGACAGGCAGTAACAAGGAAGTGAGGTAGCTGGGCTAAGATAGCCAATGAGAGTGCAGAACAGCAAGGCAGTAAAATAAAGGCATGTGTAGACAAGAAGTAACTCACATTTGGAAGCTGCAGAATTGGCAAGTTAAGGTTGACTGGTGGATTTCCCTATTTCCCTGATCTCTAAGGCTTTCACTCCTATAGTTTTTTATTTAATAAGACTATTTAGAAATTTGTCTATAGCCTTTCACATTGTTGTCTCTTCAGCATCTAGAAAAATAACCAGCATGAAGAATATGAGTAGTGACACAATAGCTAAGTTTCCTAAGAAACAAAGCTCAACTTATAAGCAGCACAATTAAGAAAGAAGCTTAGGCATTTCATGACTTGTTACTGAGAACATGAAGTGGGTTGCACATATGCTTCTGGTTTGATTAGCTAATGATAAAATGACAGTGACAAAACTTCTCACAGTTGAGGCTTCTAGATGTTTTCTCATTCTCTCCAGGCTATAAAGTCACAATAAATGTAAATTTATTAATTTAGAAATTTCCCTTCTCTCTATCAATATCTGAAAGTTGCCTCTAAAGTTGTTAGTAATTTCCTATATAACTTGTGTGCATTTACACTTCAGTGTCAGAAAAAAAATAAGTATGAAAACTTTTGAGGAGGAAAAATAATTGAATATGTTTCACATAAGACCATTTTTGAAAAATAGAAAAGATACCACATTAAGCAAGACAAGTTTTCAAAATAAAAGAATAACATTAAGGAAGTTTATTTACCTTTTCTTACAAAGTTTAACAATATTTTCTCAGAAATAAATACATAAAAGAACACTAGAATAACCTGGACGACAGTGGGAGTAATGAAGGGTAAGATTTGAGGGAAAGAAAGCTTATGGGAGCAGGAGATTCCAGCTGGATCAAGAACAGAAAGGGAGAACAAGGAATAATAGACCATGATAAATGCAGACCACATGAGAACGGGAATAGGCAGAGTGCTGGAGAGGTCCCCAGAAATCCACAATGATACATCCTCTGTAGATTGCTGGCAATGGTCGAGAGAAAGCCTGATCTGACCTAGTCTGGTGATCAGATGGCTACACACCCTAACAGTCCTCTTGGAACTCTCATCCAATAACTGATGGAAGTGGATGCAGAGATCCTCAGCCAGGCCCCAGGTGGAGCTCCAGGTGTCGAATTGTCGAGAAAGAGGAGGGTCTACAATAGGGTGAATTGTTGGATCCAAGACTGCAAAAACACAGGGACAAATAGCCAAACGAATGGAAGCACATGAATTATGAACCAAAGGCTGTGGAGCCCCCAGCTGGATCAGGCCCTCTGGATAAGTGAGACAACAGAATAGCCTGAACTGTTTGGGAGGCACCCAGGCTGTGGGACCAGGATCTGTCCTTAGTGCATGAGCTGGCTGTTTGAAACCTTGGGCTTACACAGGGACACATTGCTCAGTCTGGAAGGAGGTGACAGGACCTGCCTATACCGAATCTACCAGGTTTAAATGAATCCCCAGAGGTGCCTTGATCCTGGAGGACATGGGAATGGAGGGGAGGGGCTGAGAGGAAGGTAGGGGTGGGGGCGGGAGGGGGGAGGACAGGGGAACCCATGGCTGATGTATAAAATTTAAAACACATAATAATAATAAAGAAAAAAATTATAAAAAAAACACTAGAATTTTCTCAAAGTAAGATAAGCTGGAACTAAATGTATATTCCCACATACACAAATACACAAAGATAATTTTTTAAGTACAGTAGTTACATATAAAGTTTAACAATAGTAGTTGAGATATATCTCACTTAGTAGAGTGCTTATCTAGCATCTAGCTTATGTGACATGACAGGTCTTATCCAAAGCACGTCATAAACAATGTGCAGTTGCTCAGGCCTTTAAACCAAGGAAACAGAAGGATGAGAATGTCATTGTTATCATAGGCTATATGGAGAAAACATGTTAAGGTTGGGGCTCATGACATTCTTTCTAAAAAGAAAACCAGTGGAAACACCACATAATGAGATAATAAGGGAATGTGAGATAGCATACAGACTCAGGAAATTCCTCCAAAATTCTGTGAAAACAGTAAATACATTAAAAATAAGGAAAGTAAACATGATAACATGAATTTGAAAGAGCAATAGAATATGAGAGAGTTTGTAGAGAGGAAATAGAAGGGGAAATGGTGAAATTTTACCATAATCTTATAAATAAAATAAACAACAATGTTTAATATATCATTTGTGGTTTTATAACATCAATTTATATTTAATATAAAATAATATCAATAAGACTATGTAATATATAATAAATAATTATTAGTATATAAATAGTAAAAAGACAGATTTGGTGATATATTTGTGAGGGTTTGCCACAGATAAGACACAAGTGCAGTAACTATAGATTTGTAAGATATTTACTTTGGGAATCAGATCATGACTTTTTTTTTAGGGCAAATTTCTCAACAATTGTCAGTGACGAAGCTGAAGAACAAAGAAAGCCAATGATATAATTGACTAGAACACACCCACAATAGCAACAGAAAAAAAAATTCAGTAGATATTATAAAAGTTAGAAGGAAGACATAATAGGTGGGCTTATAATTGTAACTAGATGATACCAATTAAGAAAAATAGAATCTCATGGAGTCATAAGAAGTCTACATTCCATTTTCCTAGATACTACAGCAAAATGAATATTGACAACAATATGGGTAGTTAAATGTAAAACAAGGCAGTGGGGTGTAGATGTAACTGTCTTGTTAAATAAGAAACACAGAACCAATTACAGAGTTAAAAGCCACGAGGTCAGAGCAAGAGCGGAAAACCTTACCCTTCACTGCTTCTACTGTCCTTCCTCTCTGCAAAAGACCTACTTCTGAGTGTTCTGTTTGATCTAGTGCCCTACTGAACCTATAGTTGCACTTCACGGAAAAAAAAATGTTCCTACAGCCTCAATCTCCTGAAGTAGCTCTTCTCAAACTTGTGTTGCTATAAAATTTATAATTTGAAAATGTTACAAAAATATTCATAAGTCTTAATTGCAGCACAGAGATCCTGGAGATGCATGTTTAACAAAAATAACTTTAGAAAGGACAGACCAGTCTCACCCTCTTTCTTAAATAGTTTCTCTTTCTGTGATAAAACACACTTATCAATAGAAATTTGGGAAGAGAAGTATTTATTTCCCTTACACTTCCATATCATAATCTATCTTCAAGGGAACTGGGGGCAGGAACTCAGAACAGGATCCTAGAAACAGGAACTGAAGCAAAAGGTTACAAATGAATGTTACCTACTGTTTTGCTCTCTGTGATTTGCTCAGCCTGCTTTCTTATAGCGCCCAAGACCATCAATTTGGGGTTAGCACTTCCCACAGTGAGCTGAATTCCTCCACATCGACCACCAATCAAGAAAATGTGTCACCTTTAATCCCAGTACTCAGAAGGCAGAGCCAGGCAGATCTCTGTGAGTTCAAGGCCAGCCTGGGCTACTAAGTGAGTTCCAGGAAAGGCACCAAGTTACACAGAGAAACCCTGTCTCAAAAAAAAAAAAACCAAAAAACAAAAAAAACAAACAAAAAAAAACCAACAAAAAAGAAAATGTGTCACAAGTTTGCTTCCTGGAGAAGTCTGGTGAAAGAATTTTCTCATTCCAGTTACCCACTTTTAAAATAACTCGTGTGTGTTAAGTTGACATAAAAACAAGCCAGCACACACACTCTCTTTCTTCCCTGTATGAATGCTAGATTATCATTCTGCCAGTGAATAATGTCCCCCAATTAATCACTAAAATAGATAAAAGTGTGACTCAAGTGTTCTTAATTATTAGCAAAATTAAACTATGATTAGGAAAATTATTTTAAGCATTGCCTCTATATTTCCACATCCTATGACTTCTCAGGTCAACTGTTATGTAGAGGACATATAACAGCTTTACCCATAGTTTTGCTCTATATCTTCTTGAGGACTAAAGAGACTTCTGTCACAGAACCAAGAGCAATCACTAACACCAACTTCCATTACCATGAGCAGTGTCACTAAAGTGGATAACTGATTTATTTATTTACTTTCTTTTGTTTATTTCATAAAATTTGAGTATTTCAGATTTTTCCTTATCTTCTGGTCTGCAAACTCCTAATCATTTTAGGAAATATATTAGAAAAATTCAGAGACTCAAGAGAGCAGGATTATTTGCTCATTGATTTGTTAGTTATTTTAATTTGAAGAAACTAGAAGGGAATCAAAGAAGGTACCTACAACTTTTACAGGGCTTTGCTTGATTGTTTGTTTTACGGTGTGTGTGTGTGTGTGTGTGTGTGTGTGTGTGTGTGTGTGTGTGTGTAGAGAGAGAGAACTATGGAGTTACTCTGGAACACTTACCCTTTTTTCTTGTTTTGATGAAAGCAGCTTTAATTTTAGCTGAAGAGCCTGGAAATGATGTAATTCACTAATACTCAATAGTAATCAATATGCTTGTTTTCTAGATGCTATGATATTTTCAGACAAAGAATGTTTAAATGTTTCTGACAATTACTTCATAAATAGTCTTCACTGTTATATCTCACATAAAATCTTATTTAATTTAAATTGACTCAATACATGTGTCCTGCTTACATGAAAAAAATGATAGGGAAATTCATCTGAAGCTAGATTTTACTTCTTGAAAACAAACTCACAAACACAAAAGATTTATCTGCATTTTTCTCTAAGGAAAAACTGAGCCTTCTCAAGGCAATCTCCTTCTTTCCTGAGCTCCTGAAACATAGTAAGTTTTCATCTGTGTACATGTAGATTTGTGTATAAAATAAGCAATACTATTATACAACAAAAATTACTTCCATGCTTTAGAACAAGAACACATGTAACTAAAATATAATAGACTTTCAGAGATGCAAAGTGACAATTGCTGTGGAGGCAACTGATTTTATATATATATATATGTATGGTTTCTGTGTTTGGCTGTCATGGAACCAGTTCTATAGACCATGCTGGTCTCAAACTCAGACATAGGCACCTACCTCTGCCTCCTGAGTACTGGGATTAAAGGCACATGCCACCACTACCAGGTGAGACAGCTGATTTTTTTAGTGGGGTATGATTCTGTTAAAACAGAAGACATACAATTTCAGTCGGCTGTACTTCCATTGCTGAGCATCAAATATGCTTAAAAGTTATCTAGAAAAATGTTGCAGTGCTTCGGGACAGTAATACATAGCAAGGAGTATTAAGTGTGCTGTGTGTTTCCCTTCAGAAACGGAGTTAAATGCCAGGCTCTGTGTCTTCCTACAAGCAAGACTTCGTTTCGGGTAAACGCAGTCACTTTTGAGCTCAAATGAATTTGTGAAGCTTACTTATGTTGGACTGTAAGCCTGACCATGAAGAACATCAACATAATGATTGTTTACACATATAGGAGGTATAAATGAGGGAGATAGACACAAATAACGCAGCAATTTGTATTTTAGGCCAGATGGCTTCCAGGTTATCATCCAGTGAATAGCTCTATTCAATTCAATGGCAAGGTCTGTGCCTACTTACTCTATATTGTATAGTAACTATATGATCAATGAGCTCACCATTTAAAGACAGTTAACCTGGTCAATAAAATTAAATGTGAATGCACTTCAAGTATGAAATATTGTCACAATTTAAATGAAAAGTGACATTACCCTCTATTGCCCAAACTTGTACTGAAAATTGAACTTGATTATGGGCAAACCATGAAAAATTCTTGTCTTTAAATACTTTCAAAAACAATTGTTTTGCCTATATTTATAAAACTTTTTAGAATATTAGCTGTATGTAAATGATTTTATTAACTCTATAAGAAAGGAGCAATTACAGTATTATTATTATATCAAAGATTTCATAAAAGTTTTGATATTGATCTATCATTGAATTTGGTGGAAAATATATTTTAAAAGTATCACATCAACACATTTTTCATCTTATTTCCAACATATAGTTTGCCCTCCTAACAGTATTTACTATAAAATGCCTAAATTCTAATTGCATTAAGATGATACACTCTATAACAAGAAAATCTATTCTTCTTTTTAAAACTTAAAGTAAAAAGATAAAAGTCAAGGAAACATTAAAAGCTCTTAAAGAAAATTAAAAGTACATCTAAATTGTGAATAGTAAAAAGAATGTATCAACTTAAAATAAAATATCTATAAGTCAAATAGTCCTTGACTGAAGGTTCATTTCTAGGACTGCAAGTATGTAAATATGAAGAAACACTTAGCATAATTTATTATAATTATAAATATTATACAAAAAGTATTACTTAGAAATGTGGCTAGAAATACATGATATATAATATGGTTTAAAAGACAAACTGAGTTCTAGATAACAAATATTTTATTCATAGCATCAAAAATATCTGTAATTCTAACAATAGATAAATAAGAGCTAAATGTTAATTAATTTTATTTTAATAACTTTGAAGTAACAATATTGTATTTTGTTTATTAATATAACTATTTTTTACAAGGCATTGAATTCTTATTTGTATTTATACACATAGAAAAACACACATTAAAAGTATAGAGAATAAAAATATTTATTACATCTGAGATATGTCTTAAAATTTAAGATTATGAATATTAACAAATAAATTTCATATAACTATAAAATATATCTGTAACTAAATTTTCTGCTTATATTCAAAGAAAGAATATACATGTGTGTGATCAAATAAAAATAATTATCATTAGACATAAAAATAGTAGCATGAGTTAGTTTCATTAGGTGCTTATTATCAATAAAGAAATAAAGTTCACATGTTTGTCATTAATATTTAGGTGTTTAATATACCATTATTGTTATCTGTGCATAGTAAATTATGAAAAATTAGTGTGTAAGAACATTACGATTACTGAGAATTTTGGTAAAGGAACAAATGTAGTCCAATAGTAACCTTCAAAATGCAGTTCATGTGCAAATAATTAAAATATTCAAGATTAGCAATAGCACCTAAAGCATAAATAAGGATTCTGCATAGCAGAAAATTATTTAGTCGTTTATGCTCAAATTACTCATTTTGAATTATTTCTCTACTTTTAAAGGTGTTAACATGGATAGCCCTTTCATTCTTACATTTATAATCTTGGGATAGATTGAGTTCACATCTAGTATTTAACTTTTCTGTAAAGGTGAAATATTGTTCATTGATTACATGATAATCATTTGGAAAACATACTAAAAATTCATAGAGGTCATGAATTAGTGATTTAGTGAAATTTTCACTTCTGAAATTGTCATAGATATTCTCCACTTACTAAAGAAGTAGGCGTGTACAACCAATACTATTAAGTAAGTCAGATTTTTAAATCCAATTATGTATCCAGGGGACTTCTGTTTGGTACCATTTAACTCATAATATAGATTAGATTATTCTACAAAGAAGATAAAGACACTCCACATACATACCTGAAGACTTTTAAAATACCACTCACTATAGACAATGTGTAATGTCAGAGTGAGTGTCCAAATATACAGTACTGGTGGCTGGGTATAGCTCAGTTGATAAAATGCTTGCCTTACATATACGAGGTCCTGTCTTCAACCCACAGAACCACAAATAAACAAATAATATAACTTTCTTTTCTTTCCTCTTTTTTCTTTTTCTATTTTTTCTTGGTTGCATTCTTTTTTAAATTCATCTATATTTTACATCACAGCTACAGCTTCCCCCTCCTGTCTTCCCCTTCCAGTCCTTCATCCCCATCACCCCCCAACCTGCACACCCACTTCCCAATCCCCTCCAATTCTGTTTCCATTCAGGAAAAGAAAGAATTTTTGGTGGTGCATGTATTTTTTTAAATAGATTTTTTAAAATATTCTTATTACAGTACATATTCACAGCAGGAATAATATATGAATGTGAATTTCTGTTTTTAACTCCCATCCCAAGGAGCTATGCAGCATTTTCTATTTATATGTTAAAGTTTCTCTAAGTGTTTACTGAGTTTAACCAGCCTTCAGTTCATGAGGGGGCTTTATGTCCAGGAAAGACTAATAAAATACAACAAAACTGAAATATCTTTTTATATCAATTATTCAGTATTTCATAATTATGTGAGTTTAATGAAATTGTGACAATCGGACCTTCAAAACACATAATGTTTTAGGAAATCTTTCAAATGACTAGCCAAGCAAATTGCTGCTTCTACTAAAATGCATCTCTACATAAGTAGTCCAACTTTGGTTCATTGAATAAACTAGCATAAGTCATTAGGTATCAAGTAAAAGAGTAATAACATGTACCTTAAAGCAATAATCATTAGAATTTACATGCACTAATCAAAAGCACCACTTATATGAATGCTTACTTTCATACATTCAGGAGAGAGCTACTTAATTTATAATTGAACATAAATCATAAACTGGATTATGGATTGATGTTTGATAATAGTTGAAGTGACATTTATGTTAAATTAGTGGTATGCAATTTGGATATGCACTCTGTATAAAAATATATGCATGTTTATATCTGTGTATGTGTTTTGTATATACATATGCTTTTTGAAAAGGTATGACTTAAAAGAAATGTGATAAGATGCTTCTCAGCATTCTATGTGTTGAATCCCAGGAGTTATTCTATACTTACTATCTGATAAGATTTGACAGTATGAAATTCAGTTGCAAAGCTACACATAATGCAAGCTGGCTGGAGCAGTGCACTATCTTGCTGGAGGCTAATCACTTTATAATGAGTTCTGTGAAAAGTACCTATGCAATAAGTCGTAGTTGACAGCAGCCCAAGGGAAACTCTAAGTGCTAAAAATTAGCAGCTGAGAGATGTTGGATTGTATCCTTTTGACGATAGAAAACAGATTCCTTTCTAAAATACAAGCAATGTAAATTTAACATAAATCAAACAGATGGTAAAAGAAATATCTTTTGCTATGGGCTTTATCCTGTTTTATGCTCGCTGTTTTATGAAGTAAAATATGAAAAGAGCCAGGTTTCGAATGTTTCAGCTTGAGGATTCAATATCTTAACAGACAAGAAAAATGTTTTTCACTGTGATGTATATGTGACAGTTATGAAAAATTATACTAAGCTATATTAAAGAAAATGGCTAACATTCATTCAACAGGTCCTTTTTAAGTGATTTAATTTCATTATAGTTTGTGGATACTAACTAATCAATTTATACAGAAGAAATCACAATGAAATGTTCACTTGTACTTAAAAGACAGATGCAGTGCTCTGTTGCTTTAAATATCAATGTGCTTTGAGGATAAGGAATTTTGATTAGAATGTACTGATATTAAGATGAGTCTCAAAAATCCATGCTAATTTTGTCTTCAAGGAATATGCAGCATAGAACATAAAGAACGGAGTTTATGACACTGCATGGTAGGAAGAAATCCATAAAATAATGTTTCAGCTTTCCAGCTAGGCTCTAGATATAACAGAGACAAAAAAATAAAAAAAGATAAATTTGACACAGTGCCATGAAATGCATTTGAAATAGTTCCATGAAAAACATTTCTGAACTTCAGTAAATTTTCTTGTATCAAAGGGCACCACTTTGTCAGGGTTTTATAGAGGTCAAAATAATCAACAGGATGACAGATGTAATTAACAGATACCATCTCTAAAGTACTTGTATGTCTAAGTTCTTATACTGAAAATACATACTGAGTTATGTATCCTATAAAATTCAGATAAAGAACCATAATTTTATAACGTTATTTGAAAAACCTACTAAGTTTTCTGAAAAGTTTTTTGAGAGAATATCCTTATTTGGTCATGCATATAGAAAAGTCTCCAGAGCTTCATTTTAGTTTCCATGGTTACTTACATGTATAGTAGCCGTTGAAAAAGTAAACAGAGCAAGGAGGAAGAGAACACTTAAGATTTTAATCAGACTGAGCAAAGTGTCCCTGTGTAAGCCCAATCCACCAGGTTTAAATGAATCCCCAGGGGTGCCTTGAGCCTGGAGGACATGGGAATGGAGGGGAGGGGCTGGGGGAAGGTGAGGTTTGGGGCGGGAGGGGGGAGGACAGGGGAACCCATGGCTGATGTATAAAATTTAAGACATAATTATAAAGAAAAAAAATATTTTAATCAGGTTTTTAGATCTTAAATAAGAAACCTAAGTACTCTATGTTTGTTTGGTAGACAACTAGAGTTTATTGGAGAATTTTAAGCAGAAATTAGTGTGTTCATATGTTGTATTATGAATATGTGCTGGGTAGAAATATGGAAAATGATGAAGCTAGGAAAATTAACTAGGAGATTTGGGCATTTCTTCAAAGAAGCTTGTAAGAGAGGGAGTGAAAGGGAAAAATAGAAGAAAATACATTCAACTTGGTGACTAATGAATGTGAAGGAGAGAAGATAGAATCAACGTTTATAATAAACAGTCTCTCTAGAAAGAAAAGGAAATAATTATTTCAATGTTTAGCCTAAGGTCCAAGAGAAGAATAATTTTGCTGAAAGGAAACATCTTGACAAATCATTCAATTATATCTTTGTATTATTCATGGATATCATCATTAAGGCAAAATATCTGTAGAATACCTTTATATTGCTTTGATATCTTGATAAAGTTAAATAAATTTCAGCCTCTGGTTTGTTTTAAGCTCTATAAATAATCAGTTAACACTGATTATGCATATTATATAATAAAGAATAACCAGGCTATATTGTACAACTTCATTTTTTTCGGAGATTTTTATATTTCATTGACTCAATTTGATATATATATGTTCTACAATGAAATATACACAAATAAATCCACATTATAAAGTGATATTAGTACTTCAAAATATTTTAGTGTTTTAAACTCATGCTTTAAATATTAACCTGAAATATTTGAAAGAGTCAAACTAATCATTGGGGATTTAGCTCAGTGGTAGAGCGCTTGCCTAGCAAGCTCAAGGCTCTGGATTCAATCCTCAGCTCCACCCCCCAAAAAAATATAAATAAACAAACTACTGTTAAAATAGGAAATATAGAATAAAAACTGTATGCCATAAGCCATTTATTTGTTGTAATGTTTCTTGTTGCAAACCTAAGTCCACAGAATCATGATTGAATTTACTTCAGTTGTTTTCTGAGTAGGTACCATGGATAAACCTATAGAAATGTGGTCAACATAGTGTACATTTACATGTCCAAGTTCAAGCAGAGATGTCTCCATTTACAAAGAAAATCATTATGGCTCATTTTGGATTCTCTCAAACAAAATGTTGAATGGTGTGCTTTTGCACCTACTTTATTACCTTGCTACTTCTCTTTTCCTCCACCCATGAATTGAAAATTTAACCTTAAGTACCCTTGCAGTAGGTTCAGTTTCCAAAAGGAATCCAACTTTATAGATAGGTGTTCTTGACACTTTTTCTTTTAAACTGACTTTACAATAGAGGTCTTTTATTTTAAAGGTGAAGTAATGGTATCATATTTCTATTGGAGAGTTCATTTTCAATTACTTCATAAAAGTTCTATTCCATACTGATTCCAAAGCCTTTCTTGTGTATACTGACTCTCATAACAGAATGATGTGCTGTCTTACATGTGAAGGTGGTTTATCTATGAAAATTAAAGTCATTCATAATTTAGTAACTACAATTACTATAACCAGGTTTGCTTCTGATACTTTAGAGATTTTTGTATGATTTTAGAAGACTGACTCCTGTAAATTGTTCTCTGACTTCCATATACATGTTGTAGTATAAAAATATTCATGCATACACATGAACACACACACAAATAAATAAATTCATGGAAAAAGAAAAGAGGAGCACTTAATTATTCCTTCTTGAAAAGTATTATCATTTTCCTCTATTATAACCTACTTATAACATAATATCCTTCTATTAGCAAAATTAAATTATTGCAAAGTAAACTTACAAGCCTTAAAGTTACTCATTTATGTTTTTGTTTTTTGCTGTGTAGCCTTGGCTGCCCTGGAACTTGCTCTGTATAACAGGCTGGCCTAAAACTCACAGAGATCCACCCGTCTCTGACTTCCGAGAGCTGGGATTAAAGGCGTGCATCACCACAGCCTGGCAAAGTTATTATTCTAAGTTTACTGAAATGAATAAAAATAATACTGGTAATAACTTATGAAATTAATGACATTACTTGACACAACTAGATCAAGTAATTGTTGAATAAATGAACATTGACAGTTCTGATGAAGATAGTCCTTGGTAAACTGATAAAGTAATTGAATGTTTTTCCAAATTTGAGACTTTTAGTTATTATAAAAAATTTACATATAAAAATCTAGTTAGCTGGGCGGTGGTGGCACATCCTTTAATCCCAGCACTCAGGAGGTAGAGGCAGGCGGATCTTTGTGAGTTCGAGGCCAGCCTGGTCTATAGAGCAAGATCCAGGAAAGGAGCAATGCTTCACAGAAAAACCCTGTCTTGAAAAAACAACAACAACAAACAAAACAAAACCAAAAAAAAAAAATCAAGTGATTTTTTACAGTATTATACATTATCAGACAAATTATAGGCATGAAAAAGAAAAGTCAAAATCAACATAAAATCAAACTTTGCTATATGTAAAGAATAGCTTCTATAACAAAGACAATTTTATTAAATGTATGATAAATGTCCCATTGGGACTGGAGAAATAGCTTAGTAATTTAGAACAATTGGTGCTCTTGCAGAGGACCAGAGCTCATTTCTCAGAACCCACATGTCAGTCCCAACCAAAATAACAGCTTCTGACTTCTGTTGTTACTAGGAATATGTATAATTAATATATACATGAAAGCAAAACATTTGACACATAAAATAAAAACTAGTCAGATATTTAAAAAGCTAAAATATAAATTCATCTAAAACTATTAAATAATTATTTATTTATTTATTTTTTTTTTTGGTTTTTCGAGACAGGGTTTCTCTTTGTAGCTTTGTGTCTTTCCTAGAATTCACTTTGGAGACCAGGCTGGCCTGGAACTCACAGAGATCCACCTGGCTCTGCCTCTCGAATGCTGGGATTACAGGCATGCGCCACCACCGCCCGGCAAAAAAATTTTTAATATATGTTCTCAATCAAATCTATAGATAATAATCACGAATGTTTTCATGATACTGTCCTAATACTATAGACTTTTTATGTACTACTTTCCTTTTTGTTGTGATAAAATCTGTGATCAAAAATAATTCAGGAAAGGAAAGAAATCAGTAAACACTGAAAAGAGTGGGATAGAGAAATCTTGGAAGCTGGTCCTCAATTACAATGGAGGACCTGGTAGAAGGATGGGGCTAGGATCATCAAACAATGAAGTAAGGCTAACAGTATGGAATTCTCCCAACACCAACTTCTTGGAGAGGGAGATTTTGCTAATGTACAAAGGCAATATCAAAATGATGACCACACCCAGGCTTAAGTGCTTGGGAAAGAATTGAAGAAGTAAAAAAGAAAACTGAGTCATTTGGTAAAGTAATACAGGGCCAAAAAGAAACCTTCACTGATTTCTTACAAATATTGACTTCAGCAGTAAATAGAATGATACCAAATTCAGAAGCTATACAAATAATAATTGAATCTCTGTGTGTTGAAAATGCTAATGCACAAAGCTAAGAGGTAGGTAATTAGGCCGTTAAAGGCAAGATCAACACCCTTAGAGGAATGGATCCAAGATATAGTCAATATTGAATCCCATAACCATTATAGTGATATTTTATTTGTATTGAAATGTGATTTTATTTGTATGTCAATAAAGTTGCCTTGAGGTCAGAGCAAGCCAGAGCAGAAGCCGAGCAGTAGTGGGGCACGCCCTTAATCCCAGCAATTGGGAGGCAGAGCTAGGCGGATCTCTGTGTGTTCAAGGACACAGCCAGCATAGCAGACACACGCCTTTAATTTCAATACCAACCATAGAAGACCTGGAGGTCTGTACAAACAGGCAGTGACGAGGAGGTCATGTGGCTGGGTTACAACCAATGAGGGAGGAGAACAGAAAGTCTTTAAATAGACAGGACGCACAGAAGTAGGTCTCTTGCAGAGAGGAGGAACCGCAGAAGCAGTGAAGGGTAAGGTTTTCTGCTTTGGCTCTGACCTCGTGGGTGGTTTTTAACTCTGCAACTGGCTCTGTGTTTCTTATTTAACAAGCAGGATACATCTACAATTGGCGCCCAACGTGGCAAGAATTCATTAAAAAACCGCTTGCCTTGGCAGTGGGTCCGGCTTCCCGCCTGGGCGGGCCTGCCTCCCTAGCTCCAGCTTAGCCCTGGTCTAACCCAGGCCTAGCTCAGCTTAGGACTCAGGCGCTGCAGCTGGAGTTACTTGCTTAAAAAGCCAGTGCTACAAACAACTCAGGCCTGCGGTAGCTACCGCTAAATTGCAGGAGCTACACGCAACTGCAGATAGGCTGCTTTTGGCTGAAACGCCAGCGCACGTGGTCGGTCGGAGCTTAAGGAAGCCAGAGCCCAGGCTCGACTCCGCTCAGACCGGAACATTGAAGAGGCTGGATTCAAGATTTTAGCCAGAACTTGGCTACGCTTTCTTGCTTTCTCTCTCTCTCTCTGGATTCCCACCTCGGACGCTAGGTAGCTGTTTGGAAATTCCCTCGGATTTCTACTGTTCTGCGCAGAATTGGTAAGTCATTTATATCAGATATTTTAAAGGAAACTATTTAAAAGAGATTTTTTTTCCACATTAAAAAAAAAATGGGTTTTATGTGTACATTGGAAGAAAATTGGGCTTTGTTTGAAATTTTAGGCAGTATGGTAATGGAACAACTATATGAGAAGATTAATGTTGATCGAATTATGTACATTATTATTCTTCTTATCCTTATTTTACAATTTAAAAAGACAGTCAATTTAAGTGCCAGGATAAAAATTTTAGAAAAACTTGTTAAACCTGTTAAAATGAATTATAGAGAAATTCAGATTCAGACAGAAGAAATTAACAGTGAAGTTGTTTCAGGATTGGATTATAAGGTTACAGAAAGAAAGCCTGTTTTCACACAATCACCCTTAATTTATCCGGTAACCATACAACAGCAGCCTGGTCAAATGACTACACAAAATATTTGGACTCCAGTTGAAATGTTAGACTTACGAAGGTTTAAGGAGGCAATAGTATCTTATGGCATGCATTCTCCATATGTAAAACAAATGTTAAACTCCTGGTCGACTTATAATAGAATTATACCACAGGACTGGCGGGAGCTGGCACAGGCGGTTCTAGAACCTGGACAGCAGCTCCAGTGGCAAATGTGGTTCAAACAGGAAGCTAAAACCATAGCAAAACAATGTAGTGATAGAGGTATACAAATCTTCCAGGATCAGCTTGTTGGAGAAGGCCAATATGCTGCAGTACAAACACAATGTTTATATGATATGCAAACACTAATTCTATGTCGAATGGCAGCCATGAATGCATGGGACAGAGTTGAGGAACCAGGGAAGAAAACTGAGTCATTTACAAAGGTTATACAGGGCCCAAAAGAATCTTTCACAGATTTCTTACAAAGACTGTCTTCAGCAGTAAAGAGAATGGTCCCAAATTCAGAAGCTAGCCAGATAATAATTGAATCTTTGGCTTTTGAGAATGCAAATGAAGCATGCAAGAGAATAATCAGGCCGTTAAAGGCGAGATCTGCACCCCTGGAAGATTGGATTAGAGACACGGTTAATGTTGAGGCTCATGATCATGATAATATGTGGGTAGGAGAAGCAATTTCAAGAGGTTTGAGGAATGTTAGATGTTTTGGATGTGGAAAGCAAGGACATTTGAAAAGGGACTGTAAACAGGGCACTTCTAGAAACAATGTTTCTTCAAGGAACAATGGCAACAGAATGCCCCTTCCTTCAGGAGTATGTAGAAGGTGTGGTAAGGGAAGACATTGGACCAATGAATGTAGATCAACAAGGGACAGACAAGGTAATACTTTGCCTCAGTCTTTGGGAAACTCCCAGAGGGGCCTCAGGCAGGCCCCTACAGTGAATCCAGTTCAGACTTTTCCTGCAATCATAGAGGAGGCCCCTACTCAGAGCAGTTAAATGACCAAATGCCTATTGGAATAAACCAGGCTACTCAGAGTAATGGAACAACTGAGACAGAGAGAACAGAAAATTCAGGAGAGACCATAAAGAAAATTTTTTGGCAAACTTCTATAAATGAACAAAGACCACAATTAACAATAAAAATAAATGGTGTTTTGTTGTCTGGTCTGGTAGACACAGGTGCTGATGTTACCATAATTGCACCAGAATTTTGGCATCCATCTTGGCCTCTTCAGGAGGTAAATGTTCAACTGTTAGGAATTGGAACATTATCTCAAGTTAAACAGAGTGCAAGATGGCTCGAATGTATAGGCCCAGAAGGACAGAGAGGCAGATTAAAACCATATGTGGCTAACATAGCCATGAACCTGTGGGGTCGAGACCTGTTACAACAATGGAATACTCAGATTAACATCCCTCCAACCTCAGAAATAAATAATAAACTAGCACATGTTTCTGAGAGAAATATTAGAAGGTATTATTCTAATGAGTGGTCACCAGCCATCCATATTATACAAGAACAGGGCAGAAAAACTGATGATCTTCCAAAGGCACCAACAGCTCTACCTTTAAAATGGTTAACTGACAAGCCTGTTTGGGTTCATCAATGGCCTTTAACAACAGAGAAACTCCAGGCTTTAGAAGAGCTGGTAGAAGAACAGTTAAATGCTCAGCATATTGAAGAATCTACTAGCCCATGGAATTCTCCTGTATTTGTTATTAAAAAGAAATCTGGTAAATGGAGAATGGTAACAGACCTTAGAGCGATTAACAAAGTAATTCAGCCAATGGGCTCTCTACAATCTGGAATTCCTTTGCCTACTCTGTTACCTAAAGGATGGCCTCTCATAGTTATTGATTTAAAAGACTGTTTCTTTTCAATACCCCTACAAGAAAAAGACAGAGAAAGATTTGCTTTCACAGTGCCTACTTACAATAATTCTCAACCGGTTAGAAGATTTCAATGGAGAGTCCTCCCACAGGGAATGTTGAATAGTCCAACCCTGTGCCAATATTTTGTACAACAGCCCTTAGAAGTGATACGTAAAAAATTTCCTAAATCTATAATTTATCATTATATGGATGATATTTTACTAGCTGACTCAAGTGCAGATACTTTAGAAAGAATGTTTGAAGAAGTAAAGAAAATATTGCCTGGCTGGGGATTACAAATTGCTCCTGAAAAGATACAAAGAGGAGATTCTATTAATTATTTAGGATATAAAATAGAGCTACAAAAAATTAGACCTCAAAAGGTACAAATTAGGAGAGATCGCCTACAGACTCTTAATGACTTTCAAAGATTATTTGGGGACATTTCTCATCTACGAACTATTGTTGGGGTAAAAAATGATGAACTGAATAATTTGTTCAAAACCTTAGAAGGTGACAAGGACTTAAATAGTCCAAGAGAATTATCACCTGAAGCTGAGAAAGAATTGGCCTTGGTAGAAAAAAAAGTACATGAAGGACATGTAGATCGTATTGATCCAAAGCTGGATTGCATTTTGGTTATTTTACCTTCTAGGCATTCTCCTACAGGAATATTAATGCAGAGAGAAGATATTATATTGGAATGGATATTTTTACCAAATAAAAAATTAAAAACTTATGTGGAAAAAATCTCTGACTTAATTTTGAAAGGAAAATTGAGACTTCATCAATTAGCAGGAATAGACCCAGCAGAAATTGTTATACCTTTAACTAAAGAAGATATTGAAAAATTATGGACAGAAAGTGAACCTTGGCAAAGAGCTTGCAGTAATTTTTTGGGAGAAATTAACAGCAAATATCCTAATAGCAATAGAATTGATCTTATAAAGAGAACTGATTGGATCTTGCCTCGAATTGTATGTGAAAAACCCATATCTGGAGTTCAGACATTTTATACTGATGCCAGCAAACAAGGAAAGGCAGGTTACAAATCAGAAAATTTAAGTAAAGTGGTTCAAGGTCCTTATAATTCAGTTCAAAAATCAGAATTGAATGCTACTCTGTTGGTATTAATGGATTTTTCAGAACCTCTCAACATAGTTACTGACTCTCAGTATGCTGAAAGAATGGTATTACATATTGAGATTGCAGAATTTATCCCTGATGCTTCAGAATTAACTTCACTATTTATTCAATTACAAGATACAATCAGGGAAAGGAGTCATCCTTTATATATAACTCACATCCAATCCCATACTGGTCTGCCAGGCCCTCTAGCACAAGGTAATGATGAGATTGATAAATTATTGATAGGAAATGTGCTGGAGGCCTCAGAATTTCATAAGAAACATCATGTCAATAGTAAAGGTTTAAAAAAGGATTTTTCCATAACCTGGCAACAAGCCAAGGAAATTGTAAAGAAATGTCCTACTTGTTCCTTCTACAATCAGACACCATTACCAGCAGGATGTAACCCAAAGGGTACTCAGAGGAATGAAATCTGGCAGATGGATGTGTTTCAATTTGCAAAATTTGGAAAATTGAAATATGTACACCATACTATTGATACTTATTCAGGATTTCAATGGGCAACTGCTTTGAGTTCTGAAAAAGCTGATTCTGTAATCACTCATTTGCTAGAAGTTATGGCCATCATGGGTATACCTGCACAAATTAAAACTGACAATGCTCCAGCATATGTCTCTATTAAAATGAAACAGTTTTTTGCTTATTATAATATAAAGCATATTACAGGTATACCACATAATCCTACAGGCCAAGCAGTTATAGAAAGATCCAACAGAACTCTAAAGGACATGATAAATAAACAAAAAGGGGTAACAAAAACCCCCAGAAATAGACTGCACAATGCTCTACTAACTTTGAATTTTCTCAATGCTAATGAGAAAGGAACAACAGCTGCAGAGAGACATTGGTTAATAGAAAAAACAACAGAATTAAATCAGCCTATATACTTCAAGGATGTGCTGACCTCAGAATGGAAACCAGGGCATGTGTTACGTTGGGGACGAGGTTTTGCTTTTGTTTCTGCAGGAGAAGATAAGCTGTGGGTACCATCAAAACTGATAAAGGTTCGATTTGAACAAGAGAGACCTCTTAATTAGAAGAGGTGATAGTTCATCAACCAACATGACCATCCAGTTTAAACTCACTTATACCATTAATACATGCCTTTTCATTTAATCAGATGTAACTTGCCAAAAGGGGACCTCCCCAAAATTAGTCTTGGGGAAGGGTTTTTGTTTTTGTCTTTTAGGAGAATGAAGGCTAAGGAATCTGAAGAACACTGGACAAATGAGACAACTGGAAAAAAAGGACAAATCATCTGTCCCAGGAAAAAGAGTAAAATGGCCTATTGGTATATCATCTACAAAATTTCATAAATCTTTCTAAATGTTTGTTTCTGCTCTTCTCTAAAAAATTAATACTCTTAGTCTTCTTGTAGTCCCAGTTCAATTAAAGCTCCAAGCTGATTTTGGAGTTGGAGAATGGCTCTCTCCTCCTTTAAACTCAAGCATGTTGTTAAAAAGAAAATGAAAACTCCCTGTATCATACCAGAAGAAAGAGCCATCTTCTGACATGGGACAGGAGAAAAACCAAATTAATTAAGGGACTATTCTATTACTAATCTCAATTCTTTGACTCTATTCTGATTCTTTAAACTTTTCTTAAAGTATGAATTTTATATCAGAATTCACAAGATATATATATATATTTTAAACTTTGTTGAGATAATAATGGTCATATGAGTACTAATTAATTTAGAGAAAAGGCTTCGATTAGCTGCCTATACATGTCTTTGTGTTCGAGTCTCTTCAGTTTTCTGCAGGAAATCACGGCCAGGCCTAACATCAAATGAAATCTCCAGGAAGAAGATGGGGCCCCACAACGACAATTCCACGTGGAAAATAATATCACTAAGCTGACAAACATCATCTACAGATCAGCTTTGGACTACAAAGTGCTTAGAGCAATTCTGAGATGGCTAGCTGAGATGATCCAGTTTCAAAGACTGCTTGAACAAGGACTTGAGATAAACCCTGAACTTTGGCATTATGGATAACAAAGAATATAGTTATCTTTCCTAGAATTTGTCAATTAACCCAAAATTTTTCTTTTCAGAATAAAGATAACTTCGCCCATACCCAGCAGGAAGCAATTTTAAGAATTCGACGCCCACATTCCCAAAGGGGTGGTGTGGGGTGGGTGGTTTTTTGGTCTTTTTATGGGTATTGGGTCTGGGATAGTTTTCATTGTTTAGGAGGGTTGGTTACAAGTTGTTGTTAAGGGTTAGGTAAAGGGCTAGGCAAAAGGTGCTTGTTAAAAAAAAAAAAAAAAGACAATTACTAGTTTTAAATATTTTACATTCAATTGGATTGTTTTATATTGTATACAAATTATTATTATTGAGATTGAGATTGTTAGAATATACCATATACGTATTTCTAATCTTGTTCAAGATATTGTATTTATACCATTCATTTAACAATGTAATTGTAATTTGCTAATCCTTGAATGTTAGTATTACCAACTATTAGGATATATAGAAATGAAAATTAGTGGTTAGACATTACAATTGAACTTGTAGTCATATTAGGTGTGTTGTCAAGATCAAACAGATATATTTTAGATAGACAGGTCATCTTCAAACCCTTCAGAGATCTACAGAATATGGCATTTAAAATGTTTTAATAACTTAAGAATTTTTCTTTTTTGCTATGACTATGAGACATGATGGCTCCTGGCAGTACCAATCTACTTCAGAGAAAATATGGGCATTGAAGAAACTGCATATGGAACTAACTTTCATTGTTGCAAAAGTCAGCCACTGGACAACAAAGTATCCTTGAATCAACTGCTGACAAACAGGACAGACAGGACATGAAACCAAGGACTACCAATTCTTGCCAAAACAAGTGTGGTTGTGGCTTTAACAAAAGGCATCTTCTGAAGCCAGGACAATATGGCACCATCCCTGAAGTGAATGACCTTTGCAATCTGTAAAAGGTACCATGTCCTTTTCTTTGAAGGCAGCTGAACAGGGAGTGGGCCAATGGCTTCTGATGTGCAATGGAACAGCAGATGAAACAGTTATTCTTGAGGAATAACTAAGCTCACCTCTCTCAATAGTAGAATGGCGTTTAATAGAGAGATGTGAAGAACAGGATGCCAAGATGAAGCCACATATACACAGCCAAGAAAAATGGACAGCTGAATTGAAAAGACATCAATAATTTCCAGAATTTAAAATCCTGAATCATGACATGACACTAATGGAATTCAGGTGTTTCTGGTACATGGACTGCTCTCACCAAATGTGAGGTCAAACTGTTGACCTTGTATACATCTTAGTTCACAAAAGAGTCTGTCAGAAACGCTAAGCCTGTAGGCTGAAGATGATGCCCCAACACTGTGGAGAAACCTCAGGTGACTGTCCAGGTAGCTGGCTGTTTCTGTCAACTCACATTTTTTTTTGAAGCTGCTTGCATGTACTTCTTGTTTTTATTTTTTATTAGGTAGTATTATTTCCTTCTTGGGTCTCTGAGGGAGTTGAAGATCAGTTAGTTATAGTTATAATTATCTTTGTTAAGGATTTCAGAAAAACTCACTAAGAGCTGTAAGTGTATAAATTTGAAAGACAGTTCCGTTAGCTATATAAGTTAGGATAAAAAGTGAATCAGGTACATTCTGGACTTACCAAAATAGGATAGATAATGGAATTATTTTCTCTGAATTTGTCAATTACAAATGGACTAGACATTGTTTAGGTATTTATTGTTTGTATATATGGTATATATAGTTATTGTACTTTTGTATATAGTTTTTCTTATATTAGTTATAACTTTTTCCTTTTTTTCTTTTTATTAAAATAGAAAAGGGGAAATATAGTGATATTTTATTTGTATTGAAATGTGATTTTATTTGTATGTCAATAAAGTTGCCTTGAGGTCAGAGCAAGCCAGAGCAGAAGCCGAGCAGTAGTGGGGCACGCCCTTAATCCCAGCAATTGGGAGGCAGAGCTAGGCGGATCTCTGTGTGTTCAAGGACACAGCCAGCATAGCAGACACACGCCTTTAATTTCAATACCAACCATAGAAGACCTGGAGGTCTGTACAAACAGGCAGTGACGAGGAGGTCATGTGGCTGGGTTACAACCAATGAGGGAGGAGAACAGAAAGTCTTTAAATAGACAGGACGCACAGAAGTAGGTCTCTTGCGGAGAGGAGGAACCGCAGAAGCAGTGAAGGGTAAGGTTTTCTGCTTTGGCTCTGACCTCGTGGGTGGTTTTTAACTCTGCAACTGGCTCTGTGTTTCTTATTTAACAAGCAGGATACATCTACAAACCATGATGATGCTTGGATAGGAGAGGTGATTTCCAGAGATTTGAAGAAAAATCTAAATGTCAGATGTTTCAGTTGTGGTAAACAAGGTACCTTATTACGATCAATCCACATGAATCTATTAAATGGGTAACAGAATTTATTAAGATATGAATTGAGGAAATACTCTAATGATTACAGAATGGAGTAGACAGCAGAAGTTGTCCTCTGATATGATTGAGAGCATATCCACTTCGCTAGCAGGAGCAAGGGAGCAGGGCATGTGACCCTTCTCCAACCCCTTATAAGAGGTCAAATAAAATGGTAGGAAGCACTGTCTCCTTTGGGCTGTATAGCCCAAGGTTATAGGTGGAGCAAATACCACTACAGTAACTTAAAAGGGATTGTAAACAGGGCATTTCTTGAAACAATGTTTTTTCTACAAATAATGCCAACAGAACTCTCCTCACTTCTGGAGTATGCAGAAGGTATGACAAAAGGAAGACCTTGGACTAATAAATATAGACCAAAAAGGGACAGACAAAGTAACCCTTTGCCATTGGGAAATGCCTTAGGGAGCCTCTTTCAGGCCCCCATTCCAAATTAGGTTCAGTCATTTTATGTCATCATGGAGGAAACTCCAACATAGAGCAATTAAATAACCTAATGCCTATTGTAAGAAAACATAATGCTCTAGGTGATAGAAGAACTTTAGAAAATAAAACAAAAATTTCAAGAAAAACCAGAGAGACCTATTGATTACAAGAGGCATCAATTCATCAAACAGTATGACCTTTCAATCTAAACTAAATTATAAGAGTAATGTTTTTCATTCAATCAGATATAACTTACAAAAAGGTAAAGTCCCCAAAGTTATAGTTGGGGCAGGGTTTTGTTTTTGCCTAACCAGGAAAATAAAAACAACAATGTTGAGAAATTTAAAGACTTTTGGCCAAATAAGCCTCCAAAGAAAAAGGGAGAACTACCTGTAAAAAAATTATCAAGAAAAGAAATAATCTGACTGAATGCTATATCTGAAATTTCCCAAAAAAGTTGATGGGACCCCACAATGAAGAGTCCATATGCATTATGATGATACCACTAAGCTGAAAAACACCTAAAAATCAGTTTTCGACTACACACTGCTCATGACAAGTTTGAGCTGAGATGTTCCAGCCTCATAGACTACTCTAGCTTGGACTTGAGACAAGCCCTGCACTTTCCCTTTACACGGAGACTGGACAACAAATTATACAGCTACCTCTCCCAGGACTTGACAATGAAGCCAAATTTTTCTTTTCACGATCCCCAAAAGATGCCTTTGCCCCTAGACAGCAGGAATTAATTTTAAGAATATAATTCCTACATTCCCAAGAGGTGGGGTGAGTGGATTTTGGTCATTCATTAGGTTATGGATATTTGTCATTGTTTAGGGTGGTTGGATACAAGTTGTTACTGGTAATGGTTAAAAAGAAGCTGAATATAGGAGATTAGATTTAGGGTTCTTGTTTTGAAAAAGAAAAAGGAAAAAATGATATAGAAATGATAGGATAAAAGGGTAGACTACTTGTTTTAATTATTTTACATTGATATGGATCTTTCAACATTGATTCAAAGTTGAGATTATTTTTGTTAGAATACACTGTACATACATTTCTAATATTATTCAAGGTATTATACCTATACAGATCATTTAACAATATAATGCAAATTGCTAGTCCTTGAAAATTATTATTACAAACTATTTAGGATAATAAAGAAATTGCAGGTTAATAGCTATTCACCTATTACAATTAAACTTGTAGTCATGTTAAGTATGTTTTTCCATGTCACACTGATATATTTTAGATAATTTTAAAACACTTCAGAGATCTACAGAATATGACATTTAAGATGTTTTAGTAGCGTAGGTTCTTTATTAAATGACAATGAGACATGTCTGCTCCTGGCAGCACCAATCTACTACTGAGATGATGGGGATGGAAGAAACTCCATATCATCTTCAGTAGACCTCAAGGCTCTAAAGAGAATGATAGGAAATGTAACTTGAAAAGCCAGTATGCATGAGAAATGTTATGGGTAATAGGCAAACAGTATATGTTTACTTTCTTTGTGGCAAAATTAAGCCACTGGACATGAAAGTGCTCTTGCCTCGAATGCTGAGAGTATACTGTCTCAATGGGACAAGCAGGACAGAAAAGAAAGGATTGCTGAACTTTGTCAAGAAGGTAGGACAGCCCTTCAGAATATCTCGCTTCACAGATAAGTCTGTCAGATATACTAGGCCAGTAGGCAATAGATGGATGCACCAATGTTGCAGAGGAACTTTGTCCCAATTGTCCAGGCAGCCCTCTATTTCTGACATTTCCCACATTTTTTGGAAGACGCTTGCACTTCCTGCATACTCAGGTAATATTATTTCCTTCTTGGATCTCTGATGGAGTTAAAGACTTTACAGTTATAGTTAGTTTTCCTTGTTAACAGATTCAGAAAAGAATTTCACTAAAGAGGTGCAAAGTGTATAAGGTTGAGAGACATTAAGAGATAATTTTGGCAATGCAAGTTATAATAGAAAGTAAATTAGGTACAACCTTTTGGACTCACCAAAATAGGACAAATGTTTAAGGACTAGACATCGATGATGTAATTCTTGCCTATATATTATATATAGTTATTGTATTTATTGTTTATGGTATTTCATATATTAATTATAACATTCTTTTTTAAATTTTAGACAGAAAAGAGGAAATGTGGTGATATTTTCTTTGTGCTCTAACAAATAAAGCATGCCTGGAAATCAGAATATAGAGGTCAGGCAATGGTGGCACACATTTTTAATCTCAACACTTGGTATCTCATACCTTTGATCACAGTACTTGGGAGGTACATACTTTAATCCCAGCACTTGAAAGGAGGAAACAGGAAATGATATGGCTGGGCAGAGAGAGGAAGTGATAAGATGGGGTGGAGACAGGAGCTTGGCCCTTTCAGAGCTAAGAAGTCTTTCTAGCTGGGCAGTGGTGGCACACGCCTTTTATCCCAGCACTCGGGAGGCAGAGCCAGGCAGATCTCTGTGATTTTGAGGCCAGCCTGGGCTACAGAGTGAGTTCCAGGAAAGGCACAAAACTACACAGAGAAACCCTGTCTCGAAAAACAAAACAAAAAAGAAGTATTTCTAGTAGTTGACTGCTCTTCCTTTCTGATCTTTCAGCATTTACCCTGATATGTATCTGACTCTGGTGTTTTTATTATTAAGACTAATTAGAATTCACACTACATTGGTGTGACCATTCAAAAATATGTTAATTTAGAATTGAGCAAGTTCAGAGTTTTAAACTATAACTCTACCACACCATTCAATTTTAGATGTGCTATGTGAATTATTTGAGCATTGTTTTATTTCTATTACTGGTAAAATTATGTCCTTCATGGGGCTCATGAGAGCTAAATGATACTGTATATAAAATACCTAATATCATATTAGAGATCAGAGATCTTCATGGAACTGCATGACAAGGGTCTTATAAAATAGCTAAGAGACAGGAATTCAACTACCACATTAGATGACTGAAGATAAGGTTATATCTGTTAATATTTACAAGATGCCATACCACAATCCAACAGAAACCATGAGTGAATAAATAACATATATTCCTAGAAAAGTTCTGGAAGAAGCAAAGATTGCATATAGATAATAACATAATTCTTAGATAATACTGTCACTTTTATGATAGCTCAGTTTGTAATATTTTATCCCTATAGAGAACACTGTAACAAATATATCTTGTTTCCAGTAAGTTGATAATGATTACTTGGTGCCATTAATAGCTTAGGCAGACTTTAAAACATGTTAAAATATACAAATAATATAATAGAAATAACAACAAAACCGAAGCAAAGTATTTTCTATTTATTTAAATAAAAACATGAAATAATCAGTTTCTTGTTTTGTGATTGAAATTTCATAAGCACATATATTTTCCTCATAACAAATATTATCTTCTTAACATCTTAAATGCTATACATTCAATATTTCCCTGTCATGAATAGGTGATAACATTTTATCAGTAATTATATAACAGATATGTAGCATTAGTGGTTTAGGCATTTCTAAAATATTAAATATTCTAATTTGCCTTATAATTAAAACAATAATACACTAAACATCTCTATCCATTTGCAAATTATTCCACTATAGCAACTTTCTATCATGGGATTACTGGATGAAAGAATTTCATCATTTTCTTGATCTTGTCAAATATCTTTGCAAAGAGATTATTAATTCACAACCACAATGATATTTAAAATCCTTGTGTAAAAACCAAGTTCTGATTTATTCTCCTTATAGCTCAAATGGAGGTTTTACATTTCATTCCCAACCATATGAAAATAGATGTCCAATTATGTGCATTAAGATAGAGACTATTGATTTAATAGTGCACTATATCATGTTTTCTCTTTCTGAGGAAAAGCATGTAACTAAACTCCATAAACGATAACTTTTTTCTAAAAGAAAAATTAAGAGTTACTGCACAACAATTATATTTGTCAGATCAAATTTATCAGTAAATTACACTAATAGTAACAAAGCAAACTCAATTCAGAAAATTAGCCTCTGCATATTCCACAGAAAGAATACAGAAATAGCTAAATGTAGCCAATATTTTAAAATTTCCATGGTGTGTGTGTGTGTGTGTGTGTGTGTGTGTGTGTGTGTGTGTATTAGTCATGGAACTCTCTATGTAGCCCTGGCTTATCAGACACATGAAAATGTTCATTATTATGATGTCTAAGTATTAGTATTAGCAGTGCATTTCACAAAACCTGACTCATTTTTTTTTGTTTTTACATTATAATATACCATCACTTCTTAGTGATTTGGGGCAAGGAAAAGGAATATTATCATCTTCAATAGACCTCAAGGCCCTAAAGAAAATGACAGGAAATGCAAGTTGAAAAGCTAGTATGAATGAGAAGTGTTATGGGTCATAGGCAAACAGTATAAGCAATGTCTGCTTGTGTTCATAAATGATAAATCAAGTGATGACTAGTGAGTATATTCTTAATTCTAGGTAAGCTTAGATGATTCAACTAAGCATGTCAGAGTACAAAAATCATGGAAATTATAAGATTGAGTATCTGGTAGAATTAAGCATCTCTACAAACACCTGAAATAATGTTAATACAAGAGGTTATCATTTGCAAAATATTCTATTCAAAGACATATTTCAATAATGACTTCTCTCTAAGCTTACAAAAATACTATACCTGTGGTTCTCAACCTGTGGGTTGCAACCTCTTTGGGGGTCAAACATCCCATTCACAGGGGTCCTCTAATGCCATTGAAAAACAGATATTTACATTAAAATTTATAACAGTTGCAAAATTATACTTATGAAATATCAATGAAAATATTTTTATAGTTGAGTGTGACCCCAACATGAGGAACTGTGATAAAGCATTGTTTGGAAGGTTGAGAATTACTACACTACACAGTTTCAGACAAAGGCTTTTTTGTTATGTATGACCTAATATCCTCTAATAACAATTCCTTAAGGGAAAATGAAAACTTATATTGACAAATTAATTTTAAGCAAAGTACAATAGTATATTGTGAAATTAGCATTTTCCAAAATAAAATTGGATTGTTTGCTAAAATTTGACTTGCCATATATGATCAATTATACTTTATATTAGCAAAGTCATTTTGTTCCTGACCTCTTTGCTGAATATTTACAGAGGTTTTTCATGCTTAATATAATAATTTTAATTGCAAAGTGGTAATAAGAATTAAATAATGCATCTAAGAGGCTCTTTATAAATTCCAGCTACTATTGTACAATAATTTAACCATTAGAATGATTAGGTGTACAAACAAAGCTTATAAATAGAGAATTCAACTTTATTAGAGAGCAATCCTAACCAAATGCAAAACAGAATATAATCTGACAACAAAAGATTTAATATGCTGAGAAACAAGTGATGCAAATATAAGGAATTAAATATAAAAATGAAGACTCTCCTGCCTTTCATAAGGAACTGAGCACATGAGGAAATGTTCATGTATTGCTCATTGGTAGACAACAAAATCAAATGTCATAAACTCAGTCATAAACTCTTCAAATAGTCACAGATTCTTGATTTTTGCATCTTTGAAATATGGAAAATAATATGTGTCATAACTCTCCTGCTCTCTTATCATGAGAATTAAATGAATAATAAAGGTAAAAGCACCTTGACAAATTTGAAGTACCATATTTCTAGATTGTATTATTGCTTCTAGAATATGGCACACTAATATACTTGATTTGTTATCACATCATAATAAACTGTATTCAAAATCAATGAAAATAAATTGATATTCATATGTAAAGATTCTGTAAGGAAATTATATGCAATCATGAAAAATACATTATTTTAAATTATCATGATATAGCCAGAAAATAGAAATTGAATGTCATATATTAGAGAAAACATCTATTCTTAGAATTCACAAACACAAATGTTTCAAGTATTTCTGTTCAAATAATTTTGATATATGTGGACTATAAATTAGATTTCACAAGCCTTAGTATTGCTGATAAAAATGTGCATGTCATAATAATAATAAAACATCTTTGTATTTTATTTTATGATAGATTTTATAATTCTGTTGACATTATCTTAAGCACCAGAAATACACTGACATTAGCCTAGAAGTAACCAGAGTTTTGTTGTATAAACTCTAGAAAAGATACTGATAGCTACACTAGGACTTTATAAAGAAAAAGAAAAGAACAGGCATGATTGCCATCTTCAATGAAGAACAACATCAACAACAATAGGTAGGAACAATTTAACTCTAGGGAAAAGTTATCAAGATTAAAGATGGCCATTGTACATTTATTTGTGAATATTTAATTGGAGCACAGAGAACTGGCACACTTTCAAGCTGTTAATCACAGATTTCTAAATGCATATTAGCTAATGGATGTATAAAATTATGCTTATCTTAGACAAATGTCTAATTAAAATCTTTTGAGGGAGGAAAAAAATTTTCTCAGCATTAAAGAAAAGAACATTATGTAAAACTATATGTAATTTCAGATGAAGGAATGAGTTTTTTTTCACAATAGAGTAGTTTGCTAGGTATTACATATCTAGGATTTTTAGCCAAGTTGTTTAAAATCGTGTTCATGCCACATAAAGACAACCACAAGTGAATTTCAAAGACAAATCTTGTTTATCAAGGTCTCTATACAAGCCTACTAAAGCTTGAGACAATTAAACTCATTTATTATATAGTAAAATGCTACATTTTTCTGTAGAAATCAACATGCCATGAACTCCAAACTATCCTGGAACCTAAATTAATTAAAATTAAATGCTCCAAAGGACTCCTATTCAAATTTATGTGTGGTGGGTATTGTGTTCCCTGAAATATTGTGTGTTCCCTAAAATAAACATATCTGGGGTCAGAGAACAGACAGCCACTAGAACAAAGCCAAAAATGGTGGCAAGAAAATGGGAAGAGTAAGCCATAGCAGAAGCTGGGCGGTGGTGGTGCACACCTTTAATCCCAGCACTTGGGAGGCAGAGCTAGTGGATCTCTGAGTTCAAGGCCACTTTCGAAACAGCTAAGCTTGGTGACCCACGCCTTTAATCCCAGGGAGTGACACAGAAGTAGAAAGATATATAAGGCATGAAAACCAGGCACCAGAGTTGGTAAAGCCTGTAGTTTGTTAAGCATTTTGGCTGGAGAAGCATTCAGCCTCTGGAGCAACACAGTTCAGCTGAGATTCATGTGGAGGAGGACTGAGAAGCTGCCAGCCTGAGGAAAAAGGATCATCAGAGGAACTAGCAAGGTGAGATAGCTGTAGCTTGTTCTGTTTCTCTGATCTTCCAGCATTCACCCCAATAACTGGCCTCGGGTTTGCGTTTCATTAAGCGTAGAAAGAGAGGTATATAAGGCATGAGGACCAGGAACTAAGTGAGTAAAGCAAGTAGTTAGTTAAGCATTTGGCTGGTTTAGCATTCAGGCTTTGGAGCAGCACAGTTCAGCTGAGATTCATGTGGAGGAGGACTCAGAAGCTTCCAGCCTGAGGTATTGGTGAAATTATTAAGGCCACTCCACATAGTTAAAAGGGAGGTTTGTTTTGTGGGCTAACTTACAAATGAAGGGGTAGGTTGCAGGGTCTGGCAAAGGTATAGCACAGTCCGGAGGTGTTCTCTGGAGAACTCTGCTCAGTCTACCTCCAGCGTCCAGAGTCCGGGAACCAAGCGCCAGACCTTCCCAATCCGTGGTCTTCCGCTTCCTCCTCCGCCCTCCTTGTGGGCGTGACCATTACCGAAGCCTCAATGGGGGTTGGAACTTCCAGGCCAATGCTGGGATGGCTATCCACTACATCTCCTCCTTTTGTCTAAATAAGAAAGTTTTAACCTAATACAAGACTATATACAAAGAGATGGTTATCAAATATTGTCCAGGAGTAATGAGGGATAATGACCTAGATAAGTTGGAATTACAATAAGTGCAAACAATATCAAGCAAAAAAACACATAGTAAAATCCAGGGAAGTCTAGGGCATGGGTAGGTGGCATGTTACAAAGATCATTCCAAAAGGTGTCCTATCCTAAAGAACCTAAGTCTAATACTTAATATATCCTATCTAAGATATTATATATGTATATATACTAAGTTGTAACTATAACTGCTAATCTTCAACCTCATCAAAGACCTGAGAAGGAATATAATAATACCTGAGAAATGGGAGAAGGACGCAAGCAACTTTTGGGAGTCATGCAAGAGTAGACAGAGACAGCTAGCAGCCTGGACAGTCACCTAATGTTTCTCAGCATCGTTGGTGTATTCAAATTCGTTATAGGCCTAGAGTATCTGACAGACCATTTTAAGAAGCAGGAATTCTTAAAGACCATCTTACCATGTCTTGGCAAAGTATAGTGGTCGCTTTCCGTGTGTCCCGCTTGTCCAGAAAGGACAGCATTTGTACTGTCAGCAGTTGAGGCAAGGGCAGTTCTTTGCCCAGTAGGCCATTTTGTGCCGAGAAGACAAACTTCCAAATGGAAATGTCTTGGAAGCCCAACATTCTCTCGGGATCAAATTGGTGCTGCCAGGAGCAATTATGTCTCACGTCAACAGAATTGTAAGTTATTTAAATGCCATGTTGTCTAGGTCCATGAAGTGTTTGAAGATAACCTGTCCATCTGACCTATGTATTTATAAATCTGGATAACCTAACTAACATAATTATAGAGATGACAAGCATAGGTGACAATAACTATGTAAGTCTTATCTACCTAAACAACCTAAGGACTAAGCTTCCTATAAATAAGGCAAACAGTCTGTAAGCAAATGTACAGTAAGAGGACAATGACTTTAAATTGTGACAATACACAAAATATCTTTAACAGAGGTAGGAATCTTGTATCAGTCCCAATAATGACTCATCTTTGTTCTTATTATTAAACCAGTGTTTGAACACTGTGTGAATTATTACAATGAATGTCAAAATGGTACAGGCCAGATATGTCTTAGGGAGGTCGTATATTTCCAGGAAAATGTCATTCATCATACAGGCAAAAAGGTTTTTAAATTCTTGTGAGGTAATGTTGTCAGCCATATTACAAGCATTACTCAAGATTTGTTAGTCAGTTTTAAGGTGTAAAATTATCAAGTACTTTTACTTGAAATAAGCTTACCTTTCCGTGGTTTTTGGGGGTGCAATAGCACTTTTCAGCCAGCAGGTGGCGTTGGTATAGCTCCAAAGCAGGGCCTGCTGGCGACTTTGGCTGGCGGCAGCTGAAGGCAAGAGCCAAGATGGCGGGGAGCCGGCACTCAGGGAGGAGTGGGAACGCCTCACTCACAGGGGTTTTCGCTGGTCTAGGGGCTAAGCTAGGGAACTGAGACTGGACTAGCTGCTCCCTTTTTCGGGAATGGAACCGTGTAGGCGTCTCCTGGTTAAATGGAACTTTGCAGGCGGGTTTAGGTGCCCGCCAGCCGGGAGGAGGCTGAGGGAGGGAGCCGCCTAGGCCTTTGGAATTTGCCCCACGTGAGCCCCAGATATTGGTGAAATTATTAAGGCCAGTCCACGTAGTTAAAAGGGAGGTTTGTTTTGTGGGCTAACTTACAAATGAAGGGGTAGGTTGCAGGGTCTGGCAAAGGTATAGCGCAGTCCGTCGGTGTTCTCTGGAGAACTCTGCTCGGTCTACCTCCTGCGTCCAGCGTCCGGGAACCAAGAGAGAGACCTCTTCCCGATCCGATCCTTGGTCTTCCGCTTCCTCCTCCGCCCTCCTTGTGGGCGTGACCATTACCGAAGCCTCAATGGGGGTGGGAACTTCCAGGCCAATGCTGGGATGGCTATCCACTACACTGAGGAAACAGGATCACCTGAGAAACTAGCAAGGTGAGATAGCTGTGGCTTGTTCTGTGTCTCTGATCTTCCAGCAATCACCCCAATAACTGGCCTCAGGTTTGATTTTATTAACAAGAACACTTAAGATTCATACTACATCTGGCGCCCGACATTCTTGGTATGAACTCATGAAAAAGCTGCTTGTCTGTGGCTTTGTGGGCCCCTGCTCAGACCCAAGCTACCCTCAGCCAGTTGTGGTGAAGCACACTGGTTGGATTTGCTGAAGGAGGCAGAGGCAGGAGGATCCCAAGTTTGAGGGTGGCCTAGGAGGCTTGCTAAGGAGAAACTGCAGCCAGGGCCAGGCACAGCCAAAAACAGCAGTTGGTGACTGAGGTGATGCTGCTACCTGAAACAAAAGGTTTACTGCTGCCTTTTCAGAGAAGAATTGCCCAGACCATGGTGTTACAAGAAAGCATCGGCAAAGGTCAGTTTGGAAAAGTTTGGCAAGACAAATGGTGGGGAGAAATTGCTGTGAAGATTTTCTCTTCTAGGGAAGAACGTTAGAACATTCATGGTTCCAAGAGACAGACATTTATCAGATTGGGATTCCTCCAAACTACAGAGGAGGCACCAAAAAAAAAAAAAAAATCTAAAGGGAACCATGACCATGACTAACAGTAACTTTGAAATCTTCAAAAGGATGATGGGACCCTACAAAGATGAATTCATGTGAACTATGGTAAAGCCATTAGCACCACGGAAAGATTGACTTTGGACTACAAACTGGTCAGGACAATTTGAGATGGCTAGCTGAGATGATCCAGCCTGACAGACTTCCTGAACAAGGACTTGAAGCAAGCCCTGCACTTTATCATTATGCAGCGGCTGGACAAATGATACAGGACTTGACAATTAATCCAAAAATAAGAGTTGAGGTTTTTAAAAAAAAAGAAAGAAAGAAAGAAAAAGGAGAATATAGATATGAGGTAGATCACTGAATCTACTTTGAGAAAAAAAGATAAAGAAATAATATGATAAATGGGTAGATCATTGAATCTACTCTAAAAAGAGAAAGAGAACGATGACAAAAGGTAGATTATTGAATCTATTATGAAAAGAGAGAATATGGAGATGATAAGATAAAAAGGGAGATTATGGAATTTACTTTTAAAAAAGGAACTATTTGTTTTAAATAGCATAAGTAATGAAAATTTTTTTTGTCTGAGTTTATCAAATGTTACTGGACTGGACATTGTTAATATATATAATGGCATTTTATCTGAATTTGTCAAATGTTAATGGACTAGACATTGTTAATGTAATTCTTGACTGTATATATTGTATATACTTATTGAATAATTTTTCTTGTATTAGTTATAAACTTTTTTTTAATTTTAGACAAAAACAGGGGAAATGTGGTGGGTATTGTGTTCCCTGAAATATTGTGTGTTCCCTAAAATAAACATATCTGGGGTCAGAGAACAGACAGCAACTAGAACAAAGCCAAAAATAGTGGCCAGAAAATGGGAAGAGTAAGCCATAACAGAAGTTGGGTGGTGGGGCGGTGGTGGTGCACGCCTTTAATCCCAGCACTTGGGAGGAAGAGCTAGCCAGATCTCTGAGTTCAAGGCCACTTTAGAAACAGCTATGCATGGTGACCCACGCCTTTAATCCCAGAAACCCAACCTTTAATCCTGGGGAGTGGGGGCAGAAAGAGAGGTATATAAGGTGTGAGGACCAGGAACTAAGTGAGTAAAGCATGTAGTTTGTTAAGCATTTGGTTGGTTAAGAGTTCAGGCTTTGGAGCAACACAGTTCAGCTGATATTCATGTGGAGGAGGACTCAGAAGCTTCCAGCCTGAGGAAACAGGATCACCTGAGGAACTAGCAAGGTGAGATAGCTGTGGCTTGTTTTGTGTCTCTGATCTTCCAGCAATCACCCCAATAACTGGCCTCAGGTTTGATTTTATTAATAAGAACTTTTAAGTTTCCTGCTACATTTATGTGTTCAAATTTTAACTACAATATATTATGATAAACAAAATGGAAAATTGTCTTATGGGATCTAAATTTGACTTACAGTATCTCCTCTTTAGTGAAGAGAAAGGAATTTTAAGAAATGAAAGATAGAACATCTGCATCATAAACTCACATTTTACTGCTGGGAATAGCCATGTCCCATCAAAACGACAAAGTACTGACTATATATTCTTTGTTAAAAGTAGTGGGACAGTGCTAAACTGGAGAGAAATTATGTCTGGTACTGGAAAACTAGCCAATCACCCAGAGCTAATGAGGTCATGGATCTTAGAGAAGTGACTACCACCATTTTAGTTGATAAGCATAATTTCTAACTGCCTTCTGATATCTATCTACCCTTATACCTACAGATAACTATCAAAGAAGAATTACTTTGCAAAAAAGGAGACCGTTGCAGAACTGGTCATAATGCACTGATCAATGGATCAAGGAATGTCTATCCTCAACTGATACATCACAATACAATTCCTTCACCTAAGGCTCAGGGAATATCATGAAAGAGGGGTAGAAAGACTGTAACAGGCAGATAACTAAAAAAGCTGCTGTAAGATTGAATCATGTAGAAAATGACAGGGCAGCTTCAATTATGTTCCCTCAGCAATATGTCATCCTAAACATAAGCAGAACAAGGACAATACTAAAACCAAAACAAACGAAATCAAACAAAAATATAACACACAGAAGAGGGAAATTATATGTGACCTCAGGCGAAGAACTACAGGAAACTAAGGAATACTGAGAACAGGAAAATAGTCTTCCCCAGAGAAGAGCTCTCTAATTGGTTATCTAATATTAAGTAGTCAGCCCTGAATTTATATACATGTAAGTAAAACTATATGAACTGAAAATGCATCTACATATTTAACAGGATATGTGTGTGTGTGAGAGAGAGAGAGACAGACAGACAGACAGACAGAGACAGAGAGAGAATAAAAACTAAAGAAAAATGTAACCAGTGGTGGAGCTTTCTGTCCCAACTGCCAGTCCAAAAGACTCAGCAGCTGCTTGCCAAATTACCACACAGAGGTTTTTTTATTAATTATGAATGCTTGGCTGATGGCTCAGGCCTATTACTAACTAGCTCTTACCTTTAAATTAACACACTTCTATTAATATATGCATTACCATGTGGCCCTGGTTTTACCGGTCCTCTGGCATCTTGCTTCTAGGGTGGTTCCTTAAGTCTTTCTCAATTCTGCCCTCCTTCCTCTGGGTCCTCAGTTTGATTGTCCTACCTAACCTTTTCCTGTCTTGCCAAAGGCCCAAACAGCTTTGTTATCAAACAATGAGAGCAACAAACATTCAGAGCATACAGAAGGACAAAAAGGACATGATTTCAATAGGGAGCAATGAGCAGGCTTGGAGGGATAAATGAGGAAGTTGAAAATAATATACATATAATTTTTAATTTCTGAGATTATAATATAATGACATTTCTTCTTTTCCTTTTCCCTTCCATACTCTTCCATGTACCCCTCTGCATTCTCCTTCAAATTTATGGCCTCTTTTCTATTAATTTTTATTGCATGTAAATATGTTCATACATAAATATAACCTGTTCAGGCTCTGTGTTACTTGTGCATAAATTTTCATGGATCAACATTTAGCTAATGCAACATAAACCATCACAACAATCTATAGACTTTTGTTCTTATACTCACAGATAACTATAGTCTTCCACTCATCAAGGAAACTTCTTTTTGCAACAGACTGAGACCATTGTAAAAAAAAAAAAAAGAAAAAGAAAAAAAAACTACAACTGATGAAAACTGAAAATGCAGATTTATGGATTTATTTAAAAACCACTCAGGCACTGATGATTGATGAAGAGGGTAGAAAGAATGTAAGATCATGGAGTTTCCTATGAGATTGTATCTCTTGGTAATATCTCACCAACACAAACACCCAAATGAGTGCTGAACAAGGAAGACACCAAAGAACATTCCAAAGTGAATGGAGAAAAGCTTGCAAGGCCTCAGTTCAACACAAAGAACTGTGAAGATTGAGCTGAGCTGGGGGCAGTAATCATAGTCTACCCAAGGGAAGAGAACATCACTTGTTATATTTTAATTAAAAAATAAAGAAAATAAAATTAAAATTAAAGTAAGAAGTTTTGAGGTAGGAGAGATGGAGAAGTGAAGTGTAGGGTTGAAGAATAAAGTATAAATGCTGCAATGCAATTTACTTTTACAGGCTAACTTTAGAAATTAGTGTGTGAGTATTTACATTCTCATGTAAGGAAACCTAAAATACACAACGTTGTTCATTTATAGGTGTTTTTATTTTTTACATAACATTCATGGATTAAGGTGAGTATATTTGAATTTATTACATTTTAATGTAATAGTAGGAAAATCATTCTAAAAGAAGACATTTGTGTATCAAAATAAGTTATTCATATACTCAGTTAGCTTGCAAAGCTATGAAGGCAATCGTGTATAGATGTTCCATCTCCTGTAAAGGCACATTTACTTTTGAAGTGTATAAATTAATGACATGTAATTTAAATGATGTTCTGCTGCTGAAAGTTTGCTGAAATGCCAAGTCAGTTTCAAAACAAACATTAAAATCAAATGATTCTAACTCTTAACTCAAATATTGGATTCCTGGTTATTCACTTAATGTGGTAGTTAACTCAACAGTAAGTAAATATTTTACGTAGTTTTCCAGAACTCTACATTTCTTAAAATATTTCAATTTACTAAGATTTAGTGCTGTAAATATTAAGTTAAAAATAAAAAAGAACTCTTTCATGGATTATTCCTAGATATTAACCCACAGAAATTAATCATTCAAGTACATAAGCATGAAAGAAGCATGGTTTTGTAAAGTGGGTCAGGGATATTCATTTGGCTAAATGATTTTCCACATAAACAAGAGTTGTAGTTTTCTGCCAAGAAAATGTACTCTGAAAGTTGGAAGGAAACTTAAGGATTCTTATATTTCCCTGTGGGCTCAATTTAGGTCAGTAGAAGAAGGGAGGGTAAAAAAAGAGAGAGGATGAGGTTGAGAAGAAAACTAAATTTTATGAAGAGATAAATCAGGTTTCCCTGGAACTGTGACTTTAGAAGAGAACAGAATTATTTGCTAAATTATTGAATAAGAAACTGAGAACTTCATGGCATTTTGTGGATTAGAGTTAGGTTGGATTGATGACATTTGTTCAGAAACTCAGTATGACTATTACTTCTTAGGTACAGTTTCTAACTTTACACAGTACTCTTTAATTATTCATTAAAAACTGTGTATTTGCTGTATTTATTCTAATGTGATTTAAGGTATACTTATTTTCTCCTCTATGTGGATATGGTAACGTCATTTGAAATCAGAACACCTGGGTTCAATCCTAGTGGTTTGCTTGACACTCTGTGAAAACTTATTAAAGTTCTCAATACTTCCTAGCAGGCAAAACTAAGAAAGTGATCCAAAGTTGAATTTAGAGAGTTTATATTTGTTTTACATATAGATTACAGATTCATTTTTAAATCAAGAAAAACATTAGCACTAGAGGAGAGAAAGTGAACCTACAGTAATATAACATGGACTTAACTCTAATTAAGCTGTGGAAATATATTTGGAAACATTATGCAAACTCTGAAATGTAAATCATAGCTGACAGACTGTAGAGGAGGTACAAAATGTGCAATCACGACAGAAAAGCAGTAAGTTTGGGTTTTTTTCCCCTGTACTTAGATGTTTGACCAGCACACAAACCATGTTGGGGAATTATGATGCAAATGAATGCAGCCAGTTTTTTAAGAAAAAAAAATTGTCAAATTACAACAAAATAAAAGTAACCTTTCAGCCAGAGACTGAGAATGAGGCAGGGGCTCCTTTTTGTGTGTTTTTTGTTTTCTTTTGTTTTGATTTGACTTGATTTGTTTTGTTTTTCTCTCCTGAGGCCAGGAGCCCCTGCTCAATCACACTGCTGTTTATAGTAACTGTCTCTGGATAAAATAACCAGAAAAAAAAGAAAGAAAAGGGGACCTCTGTTCTGCAAAAACTGTCAAAGCAATCTCCTTGAGGTTTGTTTGTGTCCTTTATTTTGATTTCCCTCTCTCTGCTCTCTTGCTGCCTCTCCCTGAGCCAAAAAAATGATTCACCGCAAAACTGCAGGTGGCTGAAGTAGAAGGAACTCTTTCTCTGGCCAGAAAAGCAGAAAAGGGGCCCATTGAAACTGAATAATCTGAAGAAATCTGAGAGAAGAGAAAATTCGAAAAGTGGATCCCTGTAATCCTATGCATAAACTGATAAACATTCCTGACTCACCTTCTTAGTGCAACTGTTCAGAACACATCTAAGGATGAGCCATTCTTGGAAACTGGTTAAAACTGGAATGAAAGACCCTGGAGGTGGTGGTACACAGCATAAATCCCAGTACTTGGGAGGCAGAGGCAGGGAGATCTCTAAGAGTTCAAGGCCACAGAGCTAGTTTCAGGACAGCTAGGGCTGTTACACAAAGAAATCCTGTCTTGAAAAACCGAAAAAAAAAATGGGATGAAGATTGAAAATATTGCTTCCATTGCTCTCAGTTGACTCCAAGGAGGAGCTACATTGTTAGAATATTTACCAATATTTACCAGAAAAGGTTAAAAGGGTCCTCCTCCCAAAGGTTTGTCTGGAAATCAGAATGTGTTTTCATTTGTTTTATTTCTCATTTGTTTTACCCCTTTTGTTTCTGAGAGCTCTGAGTTTAAACTGTTATATATCTGCCAGAAAGCAAATATTTACAATATTTTGCATGTGGCTTTGAAAACTAAAACTTATCATTTATGGATATATATATATATATATATATATATATATATATATATATATATATATATATATATATATAAAGGCATCATAGAGTTAAGGAATGTACCATGAAGAATATTATTGCTTATTCTTAGCTTAGAAAAGAGGATAACTCCAGACATTTGTGTATTCAGTAAATAAAACTCATCTCTTCTTCAAACCACAGCCAAAGATTCAGTGCAATTTTAAACACAAATCTTTCTCTTTTATTTTTCTTATATATTTATATTAGCTACTTTCAACTAAAACTGGGTTTAGTTTAGTTTCCTGTGTTTGTAAGTCTTTGAAATGCTAGACATGTTTTATATATTGTACCTTTCTACCTCCTCTACTGAGATGTTAATTGATATGAACTGGTTTTCTTAATACTGTTCTCATAAAAAGGTTTGAGGTCTTTTGATTCAATTGCCATTCTTAAAACAGTATTTCAATTTACTTTTTTATTACCCCCTTGAACTATTAATTTTTCAATAGTTAGTTGTTTAATTTCAGTGTGTTTTAATATATTTTATTTTCTCATTTTTAGTTGTATTGTAGTTTGATAGAAAGACATTATGGTTTCTATTTGTTTAACATGTAGAGAATTGCTTTGCCCTCTGTCATGCCATGAGAAATACCCTACATGTTCATGAGGAGAATGTGCATTTTGTACTTGTATACAATGCTCTATACTTCTTGGTTTTTTTCATTTGTTTACTCTGACTTAAGAATATAAAATTGATAATTTCTATAGTGTTGCTTAATTGATTCATTATTATAATGTAATAACCTTCTATAGGCCATCTTTTCTGCTATTCATTTATAGTCTGATTTAATTTAATTATGCTTATTCCTGTTTCTAGTTCCGTTTACCTGGAAAATATTATTATCACATGACTTCATCTTCAAGGTTTGTATTAATGTAGACATTAATAGACTTACTTATAAATACATATTATATTCTCCTGTTTTATTTTGCCATTCTTATGTATATTGGTTGGATAATTTATTTCACTAATATGCAACTACATAACCACTAAAGACATTCCTATAGCCTTTTTGGACCTTATTTTAAATTTTCTTTTTTTCTTTCTTTCTCTCATGTTATAATGGTTCCTTCATGATGAATGATTTTACCATACTGCTGTGTTTTGATTTCTTGTTTATTACTTTTAGTTTTATTTCTTCTAGATTATTGGTTTGTGGTTACCACAAGACTAACAAAACAAAACAAGACATCCTTTGATTATATTGTACTAGTTTGATGTGAAGACAACCTATTAATTATTACTTACTTATTAATGTTTTATTCAGTTTGAAGAATTCTTCATTTCTTATACAAAAGTTCTAGTGGAAGCATATTCTCTGTTGATTTCTAAAGGACGAGTTTGCTGAATATGCTAATCTTATTTGGCAGATTTGATATGCCCTTGGTACTATGAAACCCCATTTCACTGTCACATGCACTGTAAGGTTTCTGCTGGGAAATTTCCTGTCATCAGATTTGGGAAGCAAATTTTTTCTTCTTTCTCTCTTGCTGCTCTCACATTTTGCCTTTATGTGTAGATGTAAGGGTCTTATTAAATAATAAACACAGAGACAAATGAAGAGTTAAAAGCCCAAAAGATCAGAGCAGTAGCTAAGAGCTGAGACCAAGACTGCCTTCTTACCCCTCACTGTCACTGCTGTCCTTCCCCTCAGAAAGAGACCTACTTCCTGTGTGTCTTTCTTTTTATTGACTTTCTGTTCTGCCTTCTCATTGGTTGTAAACCAAGCCACATGACATTCTCGTCACTGCCTGTCTATACAGACCTCCAGGTCTTCTATGGTTGGTATTGAGATTAAAGGCATTTTTCTCCATGCTGGTGGTATCCTTGAAAACACAGAGATCTGCCTGTCATGTGATTGGGATTAAGGGCATGTGCTACCACTGCCAGACTTCTGCTATGGCTTGCTATTAGCTCTGACCCCCAGGTAACTTTATTTATTAACATACAAATAAAATCATATTTCAGCACAAATAAAATGTCACCACTTGTTTATGATAAGTGTGGAGATAGATTTGAGACCTTATTTTACTAGTAACCAGATATTTGAATTGTTCTCTATGTTTGATACATTTTATTGTTTTGTATAAGTTTTTATACTTTTGAGATTCTCTAGTCCCTTTTAAACTCCAATAATCCAAATGCCTACTTTAAAAATATTTATATTTTGATTGAAAAGTCTTTTCTTATAATATATTCTGATCATGGTTTCCCCTTATTTGACTCCTCCCAGATCTTTTCCACCTACCTCCCTACCCAACTCCACACCCTTTCTTTATTTCTATTCAGAAAGCATTAAGTCCAGTAAATGAATGAAAAACTACACACACACACACACACACACACACACACACACACACACAAACGATTGCTCTGAAGTCCACCAAACATTATTTCATTCTGTTTTATTATTTTGTCTTTCTTCTTCTACATGTGTGTGTTTTCAAATTGTCTTTGACCCAGTAACTTATCTTCTGTTCCATATATTCTGTTATTGGTGCCTTCTACAGTACTTATTTTATTATTGTATAGATTGTGATGACTAATTTTTGGAAACTGCTTCTTTCCATTGAGTTTCTCTTAGAATATTCAGTTGGTTTTTTATCTTTCTGTTTTGTCTTGAAGTTCACTGAACATTAAAATATCTATTTAAATTTGTTCCTGAAATATTTGATCATAATGGTTTAATGTGACCTTATTTTAACCATTTGATTTATGTGCCCTTATATGACCTTTTAAGTGAAATCTTGGCTACTAGAACATTCTTGTTGCTTGCTTATGTGCCATAGCATCATAGCATTGAAAAAAACTATATTTCATTCTTTAAAATCTAGAGTTTTTTCTGTTTCCTAGACCACTCATTTTCTCTGAGCCTGTAGTCATTTCCATTTCAGCAATTTATGGAAACCCAAAACAGGTCTATTTCCTGTATGACATTTATATTTTTTCATTATTTCACTAGAAGAACATAATTTAAGTTCAGATTTTCTCCAAATCTATTTTCAATGTGTTGTTCAAAGGGAAAAGTAGAAGTTTTCAGTGAAGGTGGTGTGCTCTTTATGAAATTGTATGAAACTTTTGTAATCAGGATGGATCCAGAAGCTTTGTTTACAGTGATTGGAATAGACGACACAGAATTCTGTTCACCTCTTGAGGAAACACTTTTGAGGCACCATTCTCAAATTTATTTAACTGTACTGTGAGCAGCAATGCTATATTGTATAACATTGTAAACATGCTGCTCACTAAAGGCAGTGTATTATGGCATAGAGTAGATTCCACATTCTTATGGTAAGGTGGGATTATGATCACATGGCTGCAACAAAATCCAAACTAGAGTGGCAAAAATAGAATCCCTATAGTTTATGTATAGGGATTCACCAGAGCTATTCAGAGATCATGATAAGGAAATTGAACCATAAGAATTTGCATAGTATTCTATGTGAAACAAGCTCAGCACAGAGTTCCAACATCAATCTGTACATACTACTGTTATGGGATAATGCTTTTGTACACTGGTTTAATAAAACGCTGATTGGACAGTAGCCATACAGGAAGTATAAGCAGGATAAGAAGACAAGGAGAATTCTGGGAAGTGGAAGGCTGAGTTGGGAGACACCTGCCCACCATCCAGGGAGCAGCATGTAATGGCACACAGGTAAAGCCATGGAACATGTGGTTACATATAGATTAATAGAAATGGGCTGAGTTTAAGTACAAGAGCTAGTCAGAGGTAGGCCTGAGCTAATGGCCAGCAACTTTTGTCTTGTTGTCATGTTATCTTTTTATCAGTTTTTTTTTTTAATCAGGAAATTTTCTCCTCACTCCACATACTATCCACAGATTCCCCCTTCTCCCTCCTCCCACCCCCACCACTCTCTCCCAAACCACCTCACATCCCCACATCCCCCAAATAGAGGTCTCTCATGGGGAGTCAGCAGAGCCTAGCACACTGAGCCTAGGCAGGTCCAAGTCCCTTCCCACTGCATCAAGGCTGTGCAAGGTGTCACACCACAGGCATTGGATTCCAGAACCCTGCCCATAGGCCAAGGACAGATCCCAATCCCCCTGCCTGGGTGCCCCCCAAACAGTTCAAGCCAAACAACCATCTTCTGTATCCAGAGGGCCTAGTCCAGTCCCATGGGGACTCCACAGCCACCAGTCCACAGTTCATGGGCTTCCATTAGTGTGTCCAGTCATCTCTACATGTCCTCCCATCATGATCTCCAAGTCCCTCTCCTGCAGTATCTCTCCTCTCTCTCATCAGTTGGATTCCTGGATCTCAGCCTGGTGCCTGATGGCCTAGCAGTTTTAATTAATATAAGCCTCTGTCTGTTTACTTGGGTCTGAGTGGCTGTGGATTGGGTGGAACATAGGAGAACTTTCAGCTACATACTACCTTTCCTAATTTTAGTGAATGGAATGTTATTCCATCATGCTTTGCAACCCTAGGTTGAGCTAGTGTTAATGAAGCCAATACCTTGATTTACATGACTGACAGTGAATTTATTCTCACTAAATCTCATAAATGTCATTCCCAGTTCTTAGCCTCCCTGCTAAGATCCATACAATTATGTTGCAATTGGTGTTGATCCAGGTCTCACTCTTTCTCTCTCTCATATATATATATATATATATATATATATATATATATATATATATATGAGAATATGTGTGTGTGTGTGTGTGTGTGTGTGTGTGTGTGTGTAATGGAACCTGAGTCCCATTGCAAATCTTTAAATGACTCAGGTTAAAACATGAGTACACACTGTCATATCTAACAACATAATCTTGAATTATCATTGTAAGAGGAACATCACTGAACTCCAAAGCAAAGTCACTGGCTAATTTTTATATCACATTCCCTAGTTAGTTGGGTCTATCCCCATCCTTTTCTACTATACAAGCATAGACGAGTAATGTTAACAAATGTCAATGACCTGGGCAGTGAGTGCATTACCTATAGGTGAAGGTCTTAGAGTAAGACGTGGGACTCTTACTAAAATTGAATTTCACTGTTGCGTACTTGGAACTAGGTAGGTTTCAGGTATTAACCTTGCTTTTAATACAACCTCCCCTTACACTAACACACTTCTTAAGATCAAGGGCAATGATGTAGGCAGAACTTTCCTTCCTGTCTTCACCATTGCAAATGTTATTTTTATACCAAACTCAGCACCATTATATCTCCCCCTGGCATTATTATCTTATTCATGTGAACTTCATTTTATATAACAATTGCTTTTAAAATTCAAGCTTTATATTTTGCTAGTGAGTAAAACGAATTTCCCATATATTTATATATTAAACAATTATGAGTTTTTTTCAAACATTTCTTATATAAATTTATTTTTATTGCATGATTTTAATTATGATGTATAGAAATATATTAATTTGGCCAGGTGGTGGTGGTGCATGCCTTTAATCCCAGCACTCAGGAGGCAGAGACAGGCAGATCTCTGTGAGTTTGAGGCCAGTCTGGTCTCCAAAGCAAGTTCCAGGAAAGGTGCAAAGTTAATACAGAGAAACCCTGTCTCAAAAAATACATATATATATATGATTCATACTCACTTGTATCTTCCTACTTTCATAGCATCTATTTTGATACTAAATTAAAAAAATAATTGGTAAGGATAGTGACAAGGAGCCTGTCTACACTGTATTTAAAAGATTTTTTTTTTTGAGATTGTAATTTAATTAGGTTTCTTGCCTTCAAATTCTTTTATACCCTTTCCTATAGTCCCTCAAATTCATGGCCTCTGTTTTCATCAATTGTTATTGTATTCATATATGTATATGTATATACAAAATATGTCTTGAAGGTAAGTGACTTTTACATACCACAACATTTATAGTTAGATGATGTTCATAATTACTTTTCTCCTTAAAGTTTCTTCCCCCAGCACCATGAACAATAATAAATAAATGTAAAGTTTCCAAATGTGCACAAACATGATTTCTCCATGTTTGATGACATAAATCAATGGTGTTTTAAACAACAGAGCTTTGACATCAGGTTATGAAGAGTAATCAGTAGCCTTGACAAAAGTCTGTGATGCTTAGGACAGGGATTGGGACGTCTTTGGCTTAACAAAATTAATTTCTGGCACTAGAAGTTTCAATTAATGGGAAAAGATGTCTGGTTGCAACATTTCTCAGTCATTATATGATGATGTCAGTTAAATTCCTGTCAAATATTTATATATTTTAGGAAGCTATTATAATAGTAGGTTTCCATATGGTTTTTTCAAAAACACTTTAATGTTACTTGTGTCTGTCCATATTCCCTCCTTTATCCTGCTCATCCAATATACCACCCCATTGCATTCTCCTATTTTAGTTTCCTCTTTAGCTCTTTAAAAAACTGTATTCTCTTTCTTCTTCCTGGGATAATCCCCTTCCACCAATTCCCTTACTAGATATTTTATTGCTGTTCTTGTTTCAGATTGAAGCATACACATTGAAAGTTTAAAAGCTAACAACTACATATAAAAGAAAGCATGCATTAATTCTCTTTCAGGGACTGGGCTACCTCATTCTGGATGGTTGTTTCTTGCTCCATCCATTTGCCTCCAATTCTTATAATTTCATTTTTCTTAAAATCTGGATAATAGTCAATTTTGTAAATGCACCACATTTTCATTATACATTAATCAGTTGATGGATATCTAGGCTGTTTCCAGTCTCTTGTTATTATGAATAGACAAGGAATGAACATGGTTGAGTAAGAATTTCTATAATAAGATATAGAGTCCTTTGGGTATATGCCTGAAAGTGATATAGATGAATATTGTAGTAGACCAATATTCTGCTTTTTGAGGAACTTCAACACTGATTTCCACTATGGCTTTACCATTTTTCCCCACATTCACACCAGCATGTGCTGTCACTTATTTTATTGATCATGGTCATTCTAAATGGTTTATAATAAAATCTCACAATGGCCTGATGGTTAAGGTTGTTCAATTTTTTTCACCCATATGTATTTCATTTTTTGAGAACTCTCTGTTAAGTTCTATACACCACTTTTAATGAGGTATTTATTTTACTGTTATTTGTTTTATTTTAAATCTTTATAAATTCTGGATACTAACTCTCTATTAGATATATAATTGATATTTTTTTCGATTCTATAGGTTGCCACTTCACTTGAATGATAGAATCCCTTGCCATCCAGAAGCTTTTCAGATCCTACTTATTTATTGGCTGTTATCAGTGTCCTGTTGAAGAAGGTCTTTTCCTGTGCAAATGAGTTCAAGACAATTCCCTACTTTCTTTTCTGTCAGATTTAGGGTATCTCATACTATGTTCAGATCCTTGATATGTTTGAAGTTTAATTTTGTTCAGAGTGATAAATGTGGATCTACTTTCATTCACTTTGCAACAATTATTCAGAGTTATTTTATAAAGGAATTCTTCATATGTCTTTATTTTTTAAGTAATTAAAATTTTCCCACACCAATCAAATTTTTCCCTCTATCCCTTCTCTCCTCCCAGTCCCACCCCCAACCTCACTTCTGCCCCACCCCCATCTGCTCCTCCCCACATCCGTCCAGTCCTCCACCATCCACTCCTCCTCCATTCTCTTCAGGAAAGGGCGAGCTTCCTATGTATATCAGCCAGCCATGGAATGTAAGATTAGGCACCTCCTCTCTTTGTGGGATGACTCATCCCTAACAGGTTTGTGGGCCATCTGGCCCAAACAAGTGAAAAAGATACTTCCTGAGAGCCAGCCTGGGTCTGCATGATGGTCTTAGCAACAGCAGCTAAAACATGATCTGGAGATGACCTGGACCAATGAGAGACAGCCATGTCACACCAGCTGATGCATATTCATCAGACCTCCCCCTGGGTGGGGTGGAGGGCATATAAGGATTGGTCTCTTCCTGAATAGACTGGCTTGTTGTTTCAACATTCTCCAGGAGTTTGTGTGGTTTGACTCTGTGTCTACTTGGCCCCCGCCCCCAAAGATAACAACAGCAGAAACCTGCTACATCTCTTATTAACACTGGCCAAGGTAATCCAGTAGGAGGAAGGGGTCCTAAACCTGGCAACATATTCAGAGACATCCCCTACTCCACTATTAGGTGTCCCACAAGAAGACCAAGCTATACAATTGTAACATATGTGCAGAGGGCTTAGGTCAGCCCCATGAATGTTCTCTGGTTGGCAGTTCAGTCCCTATGAGCCCCCATGAGCCCAAGTTAGTTGATTCTGTGGGTTTTCTTGTGGTGTACTCAGCCCCTCTAACACCCATAATCCTTCCTCCCTCTCTTCCACAGGATTTTGAATGGTGTGCCTAGTATTTGGCTGTGGTTATCTGCATCTGTTTCCATCATTTGGTAGATGAAGCCTCTCTCATGACAATTGGGCTAGATAATTATCTATGAGTATAGCAGAATATCATTAGGAATCATTTCATTGTGTGTGTGTGTGTGTGTGTGTGTGTGTGTGTGTGTGTGCCAGTCATGTTTGATTCTATACTAGGTCTCTGGACTGTCCAGCTTCTGGCCAATGTAGATGTCCATCAACTGAAGAATGGATAAAGAAAATCTGGTATATTTACACAATGGAGTATTACTTAGCTGTTAAAAACAATGACATCAGGAAATTTGCTAGCAAATGGATGGAACTAGAAAAGATAATCCCAAGTGAGTCAATCCAGATCAAGAAAGATAAACTCACTTGTAGGTAGATGTTAGCCATAAAGTAAAGGATAACCATTCTGCAATCTACAGACTCAAATAAGCTATATAACAAGGAGGGCTCAAGGGGGAACACATTAATCTCACTGTGAAGGAGAAATATAATAGACATCATAAGTGGATGGGGGCAGGAGTCTGGATAGGGGAGTGGGCATGGGAACAAGAAAGATCAGGTGAAGGAGGCTAGAGGGAGAGAATATTGGGAAAGACAACAGGAATTAGGGGTGTCTCTGTGATGAGACCTAGTGCCTAGTACAATGGAAATTCCCAGGAATCTATGAAGGTAATTCTAGCAATAGGGATATAGATTGATCCTGAACTGGCCATCTCCTGTAACCAAGCAAAACTTCTAATGGAAGGATTGGGACCCCAACTCAGCCACATAACCTTAGACCTACAATTTGTCCTGCCTACAAGATATGTTGGGATAAAGGTGCTGCAGAAATTATGAGAGTGGCCAGCCAATTGAGATCCTCACCATAAGAGAGAGCCCACACCTGACACTGCCTGGATAGTTATTTTTTAGAGTTAATTAATTAATTAATTTGTTTGTTTATTTATTTATTGGTTTTTCAAGACAGGGTTTCTCTGTGTAGCTTTACGCCTTTCCTGGAACTCGCTTTGTAGACCAGGCTGGCCTCGAACTCACAGAAATCCTCCTGGCTCTGCCTCCCGAGTGCTGGGATTAAAGGCATGCACCACCACCACCTGGCTCTTTAGAGTTAATTAATGAAACTTTAGTACTTTACTCTTGTGGATTCTTGGATCTCTGATTTTTCATTATTCTTGCAGCTCTCTCTAAATATCTTCACATTTGATAAAATGGTAAACACTTGCAGACATTATGGAGATAGACCTGATATTGGAGGAACACTATATAATATCTTGTATCACCAATTAACAATTGCAAGGTCTTTTAAGCAGATCTGGAACCAGGTAGGCTTAGCATTTCCTTGATGTGGGGGTATTGGGATATATATTTTTATTTGTATTGTTTTTGACTTTGAGATTTTTGAGGGTATAATACAGGTGTGACAGCTTTGGAATCATCAGTGGGGATTCTGGACACATCTGTAAGTATCATAGGCCAGTAAAAGTGTCCAAATAGAAGGGTAATACCTTGTTACATAGGTTAAAGATGAAAGGTTGTAGACAAGTAGGAGGGACTCACAAGGTTCAATGAACCACAACTGGTGATATGGAGTCGATATAACCACAGGGGATATTTTTGCTGATATATGTTTGGATGTAGTTAGAGTTTTCCTGCCTGGCCCAGTCAGGACAAATCTCTCTTACCCGCCAGTCCCACAGTCGCTCAGACCCAACCAAGAAAGCACACAGAAACTTATATTGCTTATAAACTGTATGGCTGTGGCAGGCTTCTTGTTATCTACTTTTTTTTATCTTAAATTAACCCATTTCTGCTAATCTATACTTTGCCACATGGCATGTGGCTTACCAGTGTCTTTACATGTTGCTTCTCATGGCGGCGGCTGGCGGTGTTTTCTCCAGCCTTCTACTTCCCAGAATTCTCTTCTCTTTTGTCCCGCCTATACTTCCTGCCTGGCCACTGGCCAATCAGAACTTTATTTACACAGAGCGATATCCACAGCATTTGGAGGTTGGGACAATCAAAGGGATTTGGGGCTTTCAGCATGAACTTCTACTATTATGGGTTTTATGGATGATGATTTTGCCATCTACAACTCTGCTGTGGAAATGAGATTAGCAATGGGTAATAAATATGACTGCAAATCTATGCATGGTCTCTGGCTAGACATAGTATCATCATTAAACATCCATGTGGCTTCCAAAGCATATTGTGAGTATACACAAGATTATTAGAGCTAGCAGCCAAATTAGGATTCAAATACAAATACACAAAGCTACAAAATCAGCAGTTAATACACCTGAAGCATTGTGTGAATATTGCTACTTGCAATGGTCAAGGTCATCTACAGTCCTTTTTTTTCCCTTTAGTACCTATGTTTCTTCTGGTGGGTAGGGTATCTATAGTAGCTCTGACTGGAGTTGCTCTGAGCCTCCTCAAAAGAAAATGTGGAGTGAGTCAAGGAGGAAAATCTGTAATGATGAAATCTGTGGTATTTAACCGTGATTTTTTTCCTGGCATCTGTAGTGGATGCACAGGTATTAGATTTCTCGAATTTCCTGTTGAGGTCTTCTCAAGAACAGGCTATTGGACTCCATGGTAATGAAAAGTATAGGAGCTTTCATTATTTAAAACTACAGGAATGTGGCATGACCAAAGGAATTCTGAAGATCTTAGAAGCAAGGGTTACTGGGAACTTCTACAGAGCAAGTCACTGGGAATAATTGAAATACCTATTGCATAGCTTATCCTAATAACTCCTACATAGCTTCTTTGTTCCTAGTGGGTTTTAGATAGGTATTGCCCCAGCCTGTGGGGTTCTCAAGGAGGACCTAAAGGGAGGGCTGGCGAATGAGAAGGACAAGAGACACAGAGAATGAGAGCATATTTAGGTAGGCAAAGGGGGTTACAAGCAGGAAAGGACTTAATTATGGGGGTTGCAAGCAGGAAAGGACTTAATTATGGGCTGTTCAGCCAGCAGGGAATGTTGTTCTGAAGATTATCTATCTACTCTTGCCTAACTGCCAAATTGCTTAACTGCAGCTCCTTCACCTGATATCTGAGAAGAGGTTCTGGTATTTGTGAGGAGAGATTCTGGTGCTATGGAGACTTAAGCAAGGCCTAGATCTAAGAAAAGAATAGAGAAGCCCAAACATGGCAGCCTGTGTGTCAAGGCTCGCTTAGGTTTATGACTCCTGTCAAGTATTATCTCCAAAGACTAAGAATGTTAAGCATTCTCCTTGTTCTCTTTTCTTGTATAACTTTATGTCACAAGCTGGGTTGTACCTTCTACATTGAGCAAAGCCACCTTAAATAAGTGAGATGATCCATGATGCATACAAAATAAAACTGTTCGACCCTTTTAGATTATTATTTTCAAGTGTTTTGCTACAGTGTATTTTTATATCTCCTTAAACTGACTGAAGTTCACAACAGCTATTTTCCCTGCTAATCTAAAATTATTGATTTTTGTAGGATAATGCAAACTAGGATTTCCAAGTCTACTGTGTTTCTGACAACATTCTTGCAATTCTTATTACTCATGTGACTAAATTATAGGATGAAAACATTACTACCTTATAAAATTATATTAACATAAACCTATCAGGAAAAAAATGATTTCTATTCATCTTTTAAGAATGAGATTTCAATTAAAACTAATTTATCTTCTATCATTATATAGAAAATTAAATTCCTTTTGTTTCATCACTTTGCTGTGGTCATAAAACTTTCCCATAAGACAATTTATAAGCTAACATTACACTGTTATTTCTACAATTCAATTTTTATTCACATTTTTACATATAATATATACTCATAAAATTAAAATATTAAGGTATTACTGAATTTGTAATAACAAAATTTATTAACCAACATAACTACCATACAGATTAGGCAATAGAATATTATTAGTATCCCACTATTCCTTTACTTTATTACAATCACTGTACTTCCTTCTTATCAGGCCTTAAAATCCCAGTTCCCCTATCTGAATATGATCTAAACTTTACTAAAAAATATCTGAACAGGAGTATTAATTGCTTTTCTCTTCTTGTGATAAAACACTAGATTAAAAGTGGCTAATGGAAGAAGGAATTTATTTTGGACTACAGTTCCAGTGGGATGGGAGTCCATCATGGCAGGTAGGCTTGGCAACAAATGGCAGACATGGCAGCAAGAACTGGAAATAGAGATTTTAAATCTTCAAATGCAAGCACTTACCAGAGATTGAACAGAACATGGGCAGAGACAATGAATACTCAAAGCTTTGCCATAGTAATTTACCCCTTTCAGCAAGATTTCACTTCCCAAAAGTTTCACAAGCTCTCCCTAAAACACTGTCAACTGGGGACCAAGTGTTCATAGACTAGAGTCTATGGAAGACATTTTTCATTAAAATAGCCACAGGGAGGATTGGAGGGAGGAGAACACTAAGGATTATTGAAAAGGCCACAGGGAAAAATGCTATTTTATTTGTACTTAAAACTATGTTTCTTTCTCTCTGATTCTCTCTTTATCTGTCTCTGTCTTTGTGTCTCTGTCTCTCCTCTGTGTGTATGTATAAGTAATTTCAATGAAGTTGATACATTTGGGAGTATAATGCTTTCCCAAGGGCCACAGACTACCTAAAAATAACCCTATTGTCAGGCATGGGAAACTGTTCTTGTAGTTGTTAGTTAGACTCCTAAAACAATATGGACCACTTCTGTTGCAAAAGGTTGCCTTATAGAACTTGAAATTATACCATGTGGCTGCTGGGTGTGAGGTATTATGCCTTTAATCCTAACACCCAAGGGCACAAGACTGCGGCGAGCTCCTCGACCAGCGAGGAAGAACGACCACCAGCGCAGAAAAAAACAGCAAGAGAGAACAGCAATCACCATAAGAAAGAACACTAAAGCGAACACAAGCGGATCAATCCCAGCAATCAGCATATTTGAGAGAACTTACCGACGTCGCCGCTCCATGTGTTGAGTTCTGAATCCTCTTTGACCCCCCACCTGGTGTCCGAGTTTCCCGGGTTTCGGCACCAGCTGCGGCGAGCTCCTCGACCAGCGAGGAAGAATGACCACCACTCGAGGATTCTTCTCAGATCACACTTTATTGGAGTGCCTCTTGATTAAGGGAGAGCAGGAGGTGAGGGGCCCCGAGAACAAAAGGGCAGCTGCTTATATGGGAAATCAAGCGAATGGGTTACTCTGTGATTGGATCCCGCCAGAATTCAAGCACGGGGCGCCACGGGATAGGCTTGGGGACATAAGGTCATGATGCCAACACTCACGCAGGCGCAGTGTATATCAGCCACAGAGCTCTGCAATTACCTTTATATGGAGTTGTTTATGAACTGGCGATTTGGGCCCGGCGCCATCTCGGAATGGCAGTTGGTGGCTCCTAACATCTCCCCCTTCTTTATCAATAGAATGCCAGCACTGTACTAGATCATCCAATCAGGTCCCCACCTCATGATGTGTGAACCGATCGAGGATGGTAGAACAGCAAAGTCAAAAGCATACCTTCCCATGTGCAATGGACCGATGCCCCAGGGCATCGATGCTTAGACAAATCTCTCACACACCCTCCCAAGTGCAATGGACTACTTAGTCCTAGGGGTGCAAGGGCTGTGTAAAGAGGGTTAGGCATTCTTAAGGGCTGCTAGCCATATGGCGGGAGAGGAGCCATTCTCCAAGGCAGCTAGAGCTTGAATCATATAGACCTTGTCCCTCTGAGCACGTGCTCGCGTAAGGCAGATCAACCACAGGCACAACAAGCTCCCTCCCAAACAGCAGGCTAAAAGCGATCCCATTCCCGCCCACTCCTTCAGGAAGCTAATAGAAGGCCGCAGCCAAGACAACATCTCATCAACGGTGGCCAGGTGCACCCGAGTAGAGTTAACCAGGATGATCTCTCGTCGCAGTATGCTGGTTAGGTTATCAAATTCAGCTGTCCAAGTTCCTGTTAAATGAGCACTCAATTGTTTAGAATAGTTAGCAGCTCTGCTAAGATTCTCATATTGGACCGTCGTCAAGCAGAGGCCACTCATAGGGACTATGCATGCTGCTGTGACAACTTGTTGCAATATATCTACCTGTTCTTGGAGTAGATCAACTCACTGATTGATTAGGACTATGCCATGGTGCAACTGTCCATTAATAGCTGCCTGAGTGCTGAGGGCTTGAGCTGTATTCCCCGTCAGCTCATTTAAAGCTTTTGCTGTAGGGACAGAGGTGGCAAGAGATGCTGCAGCAACCCCAGCAGCAGTGGCAGAAAGGGCAATAGCAGTTACAATGGCCGCTGTAATACCAAAATCTCTTTTATGTCTACTTAGCAGCATCGGCAATTCTTCTTCTTGTACCTTAACAGGCATGGGCACATAGGTGGGTATCCTTACCACAACCATGGCATCATGCAATGAAGCATTCCAACATTGGGTTAACAAACATGTTTGATTACTGCAATTTAAAACACTCTGTGTATAATTAAAAACCACCAAAAGAAACAGGGGCCACACACAAACTGGTGTGGATTTGAATTCCATGGGCTTATTGCAATTTACTGAAACATTTTGTTCAAATGTCTCCCCCGAATGAAAAAAATAACTACAATTTTTAAAGGCACCCCCTAATACAAATCCCATAGCATTAAGCTGACTACAGGTTCCTATCTCATTACACAAAACCCAAGAATCAAAGGGATTAGATTTGATAGCCATTAAAGGGCTATTAAAGGAAAAATTAAAACCAGTAAAGGTTTCATTAAAGGGTGAAGTTTTCAAGGACAAGGAAAATGTCTTATTCACATTAACCAAATTGGGAGTTAAGCTACTCTGACAGCCTGTCCACGTTGGAGGCCAATCAGTCGAGCCTACACATTGTGGTAGAACTGAGGGCTGTCTACGGGGAGCAGAGCCGTTACCTTTACTAACTGCTCTTGGGGTTAATCCAGTGAGGATAATAGCATTTCCATTTTCTCTCCCCTGGGTAATATTAGGGGGTCCAAACCATCCCAGCGTCTGCTTGATAAGAACAACACAAGGATTGGTTGAAGCATTATCAGTATGAACCGTGAAGCAGGGCGTATTTACAAGGCTAGCTGTGGTAAAATTATTAATCACCTTACTCTTATCCACAGGCACAGATGGCCATCCTAATGTTTCATTAGAGCTAAAGAAAAAAGGGAACACCCCTGATTGCAATGTAAGTGGCATTGGATAAGGCCAGGCTTTCATTAGGGCCCACAATGTTTGTTCAGACTTCACCGGTCCGAGGCAGTTGGTCAACATTATCCATAACAGGCACCTCAGTAGCCTGATTCGAATCTGACTCCATGTCATCCTCAGGGGCATCATCAACAGGTCGAGTCAGAGGTACTGGAACCCTGATTGGATCTTCTTGATTCTGTGGGAAAACATATACAGCTCCCCTGGATCTCGATATTACAGGATCCGGTCCATACCATTTGTTATCAAGTACATTTTTCCACATCACTCTCCTTTCCTGATAAGGAGGTGCCATAATGTGTCTATCAGCTGCCAAATCACCGGCATCATTCAAAATTAGAAAATTAAGAGTAAAGAGTGCAAGAGATATTCTCTCTCTGGGAGAAGCATACTCTGCTATCCCCCTTTTTTGTTTTTGAAGTAGGTCTTTGATACTTCTGTTGGCTCTTTCAACAATGCCTTGACCTTGAGGATTATAAGGCAGGCCTAATGTATGTGCCACTTGGAGTTGCGCACAGAAGGTACGGAATCCGCGAGATGTATATGCGGGACCATTGTCTGTTTTTAGAAGCTGAGGCTTTCCCCAAGCTGCTCATGCTTCCAGGCAGTGGGTCCGGACATGAGCCACCTATTTCCCAGCCAAGGGTGTGGCATGAATGACTCCAGAATAGGTATCAACTGATACATGAAGGTATTTCAATTAGGTTTAAGTCCTTTTGGATTCACACCCACATGTGGTGGGTGGAGAAAAGTTACACAGGAAGAACAAGATTTTACAATATCTCGCGCCAAATGTCTGGGAATTAAGAATTTCTGTCTCAATGTATTTGCTGGCACATGGTACAATTTGTGAAACTCCTTAGCAGACTGTACAGGATCTGTCACCACAAGGGCCAAGGATCGAGTAGCGCGGTCAACTAGATCATTAGCCTAGGACATAGGTCCCGGGAGCAAGGTATGAGCTCGAATGTGCCCAACGAAAAATGGATGCTCCCTATTCAGTATACAAGTTTGTATCTGATGCAGGATATTAGACACCGTGCTAGTATGCTTAATAGATGCTGCTACCTCAAGGGAAGCGACTGCATTCACTACATACTATGAGTCTGAGAACAAATTAAACGGTTCTGAAAATCTTTTGAAGACTTCCAAAACAGTCTGGCACTCGGTGATTTGTGGGGTATCAGGTCGAAAATCTAAAACAACAGGTTCTTGTCCTTGAACAACAAAGGCACCTTTACCAGTCTTAGAACCATCAGTAAATATGGTTAATGCAGAAATTACTGGTACTTTGGAAGTAATCTTTGGAAAATAGACCACATTTTTATCAACAAAAGTAAGCAACTCATGTTTTGGCAAATGATTATCAATAACATTAGGAAAGGCACAAATAAGTATTGCCCAATCATCTACTGTACCAGCCAAAACTTCCGCTTGATCTTTTGTATAGGGGATAACCAACTTGTCAGGCATTTTGGAAAAGTGTGTCAAGCTATATTTGAAGCCTGTCAATGCTTGAACAGCAACCAAGGTGGGATAATGTTGGATGGTCTTTGCACCCAACAAGTTTCCATGTAACCACCATAAAGGACCTTCTTGCCATAACACACCTGTTGGATAATTTTTTGTCTGTAATATACACAAAATTAAAGGCTGTGCAGGATCAAACCTGCGCAACTGGGCTTTCATCATGGCTTTCTCAACCTTTTCCAGAGCTGTCTTAGCTGCAGGAGTTATTTCCCTAGGAGAATTTACATCTGGATTGCCTTCTAAAATTGCATATAATGGCAATAATTCTGCTCGAGGAATATGCAGATACCCTCGAACCCAATTAATATCTCCTAGCAACTGTTGAAAATCATTAAGTGTCTTTAAGTGACTAGTTCGAATAGAAACCTTTTGTGGTGAAATTATCAAGGGGTGGATAACTGCCCTCAGAAACTTTATCACTGTTGACTGTTGGATTTTATCTGGGGCAACAAACAATCCCTTCCTTTTCAATGCTTGAATGGTTGCTTGGAATGCTTTCTCAAGAGTCTGTTGTGAGGAAGTGGTTAGCAATATATCATCCATATAGTGAATGATCCTTAGCATAGGAAATTGTTTTCTAATAGGCTGCAAAGCTAAATCAACATATAACTGACACATAGTGGGACTATTAGCCATTCCTTGTTGAAGAACCCTCCATTGATAATGTTCATCAGTTTGCTCATGATTGACAAACGGTAAAGTAAATGCAAATCTCTCTCTATCATTGGGATGTAATGGAATAGAGAAGAAACAATCCTTGATGTTCAACACCATAATGGGCCATGCCTGGGGTAGGGCTGACAGTAGAGGTAGTCCTCTCTGTATAGCTCCCATAACTTGCATTTGATTATTTACTGCTCTTAAGTCATGTAGCAACCTCCACTTTCCTGATCTTTTCTTAATAACAAATATAGGTGTATTCCATGGGGATATAGAGGGCTCCACATGTCCTAATTGCAATTGTTCTTGTACTAATTCTTTAGCTGCGTTTGATTTTTCTTGTGACAAGGGCCACTGAGGAACCCACACTGCCTTTTTCGTCAGCCATGGTATTAAGATTGCATCCTCAGTGGCCCCTAGAAAAACCCAGTCCCTTCCTATCTGTCTTAATTATGGGCTCCATAGGGACATGCCTACCTTGTAAATGTTTTCCTAAACCCTTAGAGGGAACATACCCCTGAATCTTCATAATATTTTTGCTTGCTTCTGACTAGTCATTAGTTAATCTTAATTGTAGCTGTTGTTGAATATCTCTGCCCCATAAATTAATGGGGATGTCTATTACAAAAGGTTGAACAGTTCCTTGTTGATCTTCCATTCTCCAGATCAACTCTTTTGCACTAATGGAGGGAGTATGAGCATAACCTAATCCTTGAAACGTTTGAGCGGAGCTTTGTAAAGGCCAATGCTTAGGCCAGGCACCGGACTGGATAATACTCTGGTCCGCACCTGTATCCAATAGACTTGAAAATACCTTTCCTTCTATCTCTAATCTCAACATGGGTCTCTAATATAAATCCAAGGACAAACATGCCAAATCTACTCCTGTGGAACCAAGTCCACTGTCTTCCCTCACTTTGTCCTTGGCCTGAAATTGCTCATGCATGGAAGGCAAGATAAGCAATTGAGCAATCCTATCTCCCGGAGCTATGGATCTAATACTGTGGGGGGAATGACACAACACTGTAATCACTCCTGTGTAATCCGAATCTATGACCCCAGGAAATACAAACAACCCTCTCATGGTGGATGAAGACCGTCCCAATACTATTCCAACAGTTCCCTTTTCTAGTGGTCCGGTCATGTCAGTTTCAATTGCTTGTACTCCCATTTTCTAAGTCAATACCAGTCCGGTGGTGGCACGGAGGTCCAGCCCTGCGGAGGCTGGGGTTGCTCTCCTTGCTGAGGAGGGAGCCTCATGCTGGGACCCTGTATTGCCCCAAAAACTTTTGGGCCCTGGGGATGTGGGCCCCGCACCCCGTTTTTTGGCTCTTGGTCATTAGACTGAGGGATGGGTTGACCATTAATGTCCTTGACTGACCTACACTCATTTGCCCAATGTTTCCCCTTTTTACACTTAGTACACAGGCCAGGCTGCCTCACTGTGGTATTCTGAGCCACAGACAGGCGTTCCTTTGCTTTAGGGCATTGCCTCTTAAAGTGTCCCTTCTGGCCACAACTAAAACATCCTTCATTTTTTTCTCGATAGTGCAGCTCGTGTGGCCGTGAGGACTGCCGCTGCTAGGCCAGCATTACTTAGCGGTCCTCCAATCTCCCTACAGGCCTTTAACCAAGCTTCCAGTCCCTTTCCTTTCCATGGGGTAATAGCTCTCCTGCATTCTTTTGTGCTTTGCTCATACACTAATTGTTGAACCAGAGGCATAGCTGTTTCTACATCCCCAAATATCTTTCCTGCTGCCTCCAACATTCTAGCTACAAAATCTGAGAAAGGTTCATTGGGTCCTTGAATGATCTTAGTTAAGTTCCCTGAGACCTCTCCTTTATTTGGTAATGACTTCCAAGCCTTAGAATAAATGTCATTTATTTGTTGATCAACTTCAATAGGATATGCTGTCTGATTCACAGTCCATTGTCCTTGGCCTAGTAACATGTCAGCTGTCCACTGTGGTCGATTATTCTGAAGATTAATTCTAGCTTGTGTCTGAACTCTATCTGTGACTATAGATTTAAAATCCAAGTACTGTCCTGTAGACAGACATGCTCTAGCTATTTCAAACCAGTCTGTTGGAGTCATAGCCTATGTGGTGAGCCTAGTCAACAAGGTTAAAGTATAACTAGCTGTTACTCCGTAGGCTCAAGCAGCCTCCACCAGATCCTTTAGTTGTTTATAAGGCACAGGGTCATGATACCTATTGTTTGTTTGTGGGTCTTCAAAGACTGGGAATGCGGACGCTAGCCACGCCCAGGTGTCCCTCCTGATAAAATGGCAACCTCCGCCTGTTTGCAGATACGAAGGTGGTGCCGGGGGGTGGGGGTGGGTGGGGGGGTGGGGGTGGGTGGGGGGTGGGGGGGTGGGGGGGTGGGGGGGGTGGGGGGGTGGGGGGGTGGGGTGGGTGTGGTCCCGAAGGCGCCAAACACTCATCCCAGCAGAAACCTTATAAGGAGGGGGGCGCCGCCGCCCATATCTCTCTTCCTCATACTCAGCGGCAGCTTCCTCTAAATCTTCCTCCTTATCAGGGTCTAACTCATCATCAGAAAAATCAAAGTTTGCAAACTCTTCTAATACTGGATATAAAGGGTTCCCTTTCTTTTCTAAATTTTCTTCCTTCTCTGGTTTATTTTCTTTATCCTTTTCCTTATTCTTTTCTTTTCTCTTTTTAGGCCTACTTAGGTTCTCTCCTTTAGAGTCTGATTCTGACAGACTGTCCTGGTGTTTGATCAGTGCCTTGCGTCCTTCCCTAATAATTTCCACACTGCGTCCTTCCTTAAGACATGCGCGTACCAGCCTCCATAAAGGCATGGTACCTCTGCCCAACTTGTCTTCTTGCCTAGCTTTGTCCAGATCTTTGCCTAACCTCTCCCAACATCCTAGATTAAGATCCCCAGACACAGCGAACCATGGAGCATTCTTGTCGATAGCCTTAACTATGGCATGGACTGTGCCTGATGATATCTTAAGACCTCGCTGCTTCAGCAAAGCCTGAATTGGACTATATACATCACAAGTTCCTGGGCCCGTTCCTTGGCTGTTTCCCATGATGTACACTTATGTACGTGCGTCCTACTCACTGGGCTTTAGACTCTGCCTGCCTCGAAAAGGAAACACTGTCTTATCTACAACGGATTTAAATTCACTTTAAACCCAACAAAGACACTCCCTGCCCGGCTCGTGGCAGCGCAGAAAAAAACAGCAAGAGAGAACAGCAATCACCATAAGAAAGAACACTAAAGCGAACACAAGCGGATCAATCCCAGCAATCAGCATATCTGAGAGAACTTACCGACGTCGCCGCTCCATGTGTTGAGTTCTGAATCCTCTTTGACCCCCCACCTGGTGTCCGAGTTTCCCGGGTTTTGGCACCAGTTGCGGCGAGCTCCTCGACCAGCGAGGAAGAATGACCACCACTCGAGGATTCTTCTCAGATCACACTTTATTGGAGCGCCTCTTGATTAAGGGAGAGCAGGAGGTGAGGGGCCCCGAGAACAAAAGGGCAGCTGCTTATATGGGAAATCAAGCGAATGGGTTACTCTGTGATTGGATCCCGCCAGAATTCAAGCACGGGGCGCCACGGGATAGGCTTGGGGACATAAGGTCATGATGCCAACACTCGCGCAGGCGCAGTGTATATCAGCCACAGAGCTCTGCAATTACCTTTATATGGAGTTGTTTATGAACTGGCAATTTGGGCCCGGCGCCATCTCGGAATGGCGGTTGGAGGCTCCTAACACAAGACAGCCAAACCTTCTGAGTTTGAGGCCAGCTTGGCCTACATAGTGAGTTTCAGATCAGTTAAGGGTACATAATAAGTGTACTGTCTCAAAAGGACATCACATCACAACACACTTTGGAAAAAAGGACTTAAAGAAATAAAGCTTCAACTGGCTGGAAACTTCCTCTTGGGAGGACTAGCTCTCAAACTACTGGAAGGTACTATGTAATCTTCTAATGTGGGAAAAAAGATAATTCACTTAGTTCGCAGAGAATGTGGTATCTTAAGTTAGGGAGGCAAAGATGGCTAGAACAAATGATGTTCATGAATACAAGACTTTATATGCTGACAGTCTATAATTTAATACCTAGAGTGCATTGTCCTCTGCATTCTAAATAGCATACAGGAAATGTAGCCAAAATTATGAAGGGATTAAAAGGCTAACCTGGCAAATCTGAAAGGAAATGAAAAGAAAGAAGGAAAGAAGAAAAAACCTGCATACAAATTCCTGAAGCACAAATAAATATTTTCTTCTCAGTGTGTCCATCTTGTCCTCAGCACAGATCTGACTTGTGGCATTTGAGAAAAATGTCAGCTCTTTTCTTCCTTTTCCTAACAGAATATTCACCATATGCTCACTGAATTATGTGGTCCCTCTCAGAAATGTTGAAACTCCCAGGGTGCCATTAACCATGATCTATGAAGGCTCTTGTCTGAATTAGACAAAAAATTAAATTATAGTGGTGGGCTCATGCCATTCTAGTTAAAAGTCTGTCATCTTTGCCATTATAAACTTCTATTTCCCTTGTTTTATACCTCAGCTGAGAGAATTTGCCTTGCAGTCATTCGAGTATCTGAGAATGTCTCAAGATTTTAAGACATTTTTAAACATGGAAGAAAATCAATAAAATCTATTTGTACTGTAGTAAAGCTATGAGTGAGTGTGTTTGTGTGTATGTGTGTGTACGTGTATGCACATTCCCTTACATACATGGTAAAGCAAGTATTCAGAAGGAATTTCTAGTTTTAGTATTGTCTGTGAAGGGAAAAGAAACAGTATTTTTAAGATTATGAGCATTTAGGAAGCAAAGTAGAAAATGTAAAGCAAACAGTGCTTAGCTAAATTAGAGCTACAACTTTGTGATCATTAATACTTGTCTTTGCTTACTATTTCCACTGTTCTCATGACTGATTTTGACTTAACTGTTGTAGAATATTGTTTTAAGATGTGTTACTTTTGTTTATGCTCTGGATCATTTGTTTAATGATGCAAAGATATGTTACATTTGTTTGATTAAATAAAATTCACCAGCTGTCAGGAGGCTGAGTCAGCAAGTAGATGACAGGAAGTATTAGGGAGAAGCCAGGTGGAGAATGGTTTTTAAGTAGGGGTGAGGAGAAGGATGAGGACTTTTTGGGAGACTTGAGCAAGGAGAGGAGGTAATCAGTTTGCTATTCAGACTCTCTGAGTAGCAGAATTCCACCTCAACCTTTGAATCTTCAATTCTTTAGAGCTACAGAGATTTAGATAAGTTCCCTTCATAGTTTTGAAGGATCCCCTCAGGCTGTGGGCCTTGCAACCTAACTACTGCTGGTAGCAGCAGAGTTGCAGTTGCTGATAAGGATAGCTGTGGCTTAAAAGGGAGAAACAGTTTTTATTATTTATTAGTCTATATCCTGCACGTGTTTTATTTAGGCCAATAAAAGAGATAAATAGGCCGGGCTGTGGTGGTGCACGCCTTTAATCCCAGCTCTCAGGAGGTAGAGGCAGGTGGATATCTGTGAGTTTGAGGCCAGCCTGGTCTCCAAAGCGAGTTCCAGGAAAGACACAAAGCTACACAGAGAACCCCTGATTCGGAAAACCAAAACAACAACAAAAAGAGATAAATAGATTTAAAATTAACTGGATTGTGAATAAATTTCTTACAAGATTCACAAAAATATTTATGACATTATGTGATGTTAATATTTTCTGCTTTGGAGTGGAGTCTGTTCATTGAAAACCCACTGTTGAAAATTCAAGAAAAATTCATCAGGTGACTATCAGAGTGGATTAGTTACATAGGTTTTCATTTTAAAGTCTCATAGAACTCAGTAATAATGCCTGTTGGTCATAAAGCCATAGTTTGAGCAAGGACTTTATAAGGTACGTCATATTTTCATAGTCACAGTAGCACCTCAAACTTGGTAACATAATTTTCATTTTATAAAAAAGGGACCAAAGAAAAAAACTAACATCTACATAGGGAAACAATGCTAGTACATACATTAATAGACATTAAAATCAGATATATTTTTATCTTTCATATCTGTAAAATTTTCTTCCATGATAACTTAGGATCAAAGTTAAAATTTTTGGGGAAGAAAGGAATCTGACATTTGCTGTATTTCTATATTATTCAACTAAATTTAATGTTAAATCTAATTATGGCAAGTAAAAAATAGTGTAGCACCCTTCAGTTTTGATGAACTAGATTCATGATTTTTTTCAGTGTTAACACTTTCTCTGAGGCATTTAGTTGTATAGTGAGGCCTCAGTGTGCCTAACTTTAAAATGAGTATTTTTACTCCATAAGATAACATAAAAGATAATGCTATAATATCCAAGGAAAAATAATTAGAGGATTCCACTCACCTTTTCATTCATTCATTCATTTCTTGAATATTTAAAAATATAGTCAACACATCAAACTCTGTGCTAGAAATGATGCTTATAGTTTGCTGTTTAGTTTTTTTCTACTCTCTGCTGCTTAATTCACAATTCATTTCTCTTTTTATTCTGTGTAAGCAACATTTTAGAAAGAGTGATTCTCATGTAATTTATTTTAAATAATAGGATATGGGGCTTGAGAGATGCTTCAGTGGTTAAAAGCTCTTGCTGCTATTCCAGAGGAATAGGATTCAGTTCCTAGCACTCAATGAACATCTCACAAACATCTGTAACACCAACTTCATGGGGTCGGCTGCCAACCTCTGAACTCTCCCAGCATATGTACATACATGTACATACACAGAGATATTCACATATATTTATGATTTAAAATAAAATAAATCTTTTAAAATGTCAAGAAAAACCAAGAAGTTTGTAATCAGATAAATCAAAGAAAACTTACATTAATATAACATAATCCCAGAAATCCTTCCCATGGACATTAGCAAGCTAAAATGTTGTTAGCTCTTTTTTCATTTTAGAAATGAAACCTGCTTAAAACAGAACATAATGTTGTAGAACCGTATTTTGTCTACTCAGTGCCTATTACTAATAGAATTCAATGAAATTGATGATTAAGGAGTCATGTTCTAAGAAATCATGCTCATCTAGGTCTGAGGAATGTAGCAGAATATTCACATTTGTTTCACATGCAAGAGGATGCAGCTTCAGTGCCCAGACAAAACAACAACAAATGCTGGCCTCTTGCATTATGTAGTGCTGTTTATCCTACAACTCAATAGCTTGACAAACACTTTACCATAGATATTTAACTCAAATTTACAATACAATTAATGTATGTGTGCAAGTGTTTATGTATGGAAGTGCTTGTTGGATTTTGTCAAGGGCTTTTTCCTGCATCCAGTAAGATGATCATTTGGGTTAGTCTTTCAGTCTATGTGGTGTGCTATATTTATTTATTTAAATATGTTGAAGTACCCCTGAATCTCTGGGATGAAGCCAACTGTTCAGGGTTGATAATCAATTTTATGTGTTCTTGGTTTGCAAATATTTTACTGAGAATTTTCACATATATGTTTGTAAGGGTTACTGGTCTATACTTGCCTTTTATTATTGAGTCTTGGTGTGGTTTTGGTATTAGTGTAACAGTGGCTTCATGCAAATTAGGAAATGATCATTCAGAATTTATTTTGTAGAATAACTTGAGGTATACTAGTGTTAACTCTTCTTTGGAGGTATGGTAGAATTTTGTGCTAAATCCATCTGAATATAGACTTCTTTGGTTGGGAGATTTTAAATTACTGTTCTATTTTACTAGGATAACAAGTGTTTTTACATTATTGATTTCATCTTGTTGACTTTGGTAGATTTTATATATCAAGAAATTCATCCATTTCTTTAAAGTTTTCCAGTTTGATTCAATGCACTCTTTAAAAGTATTTCGTTATGATGTTTTGAGTTTCCTCAGTGTCTATTGTAATGTATCTCTTTTTTATATAATTTTATTAATTTGGATATTCTCTTCTTACTTTGGTTGATATTACGTGCTTTCTCTTATACACAGGTGTTATCTGTTAATCATAAGATATATGTATTACAAACAGAAAAACCATAAAGATTAGGTAGTTACTAAGAGACCAGACAGAGAAGAGGACCTTCCCAGGAACAGGAAACAGAGTTTTAAGAAGTGGCAAAGGGAAAACTAAAATAATAGGATTATATGGAGAGAATGATGGAAAGTGATGATGAAGGACAGAAATGGGGAGGGACAAGTAACAGTACCACTAAAAGCCTTTTTAAAAGCAATATGAAAAACTATGGTTGTAGAAACTTCCCAAAATATAAAAATACTTGAAAGAATTCAGATGAAGCATGTAGAAACTTCCCAAAATATAAAAATATATGAAAGGAATTTAGAAGAAGCCAGCATGTAAAGAGTAGGGAGAAATGCACCAGCTGGGTATCTTATACCAAAATGAAAATCTCCAGTTCTCAGAATAAGCTATATCTTGTTGACTTGGTTGGGCAATAGAGTCCTAAAGACATCCCAAAACATCATGGTTATTTCCAAGGCTTTTGGTTGGTCTCTATAATCTGTTGATAAGGTCCTATTGCTGAAGAAATAACTCACTTACATCATCAAACATGGAGAAGTCAAGCTGGTCCTCAACTAAAATAAGTTTTTTTTTCCTGCTGACTAGTTAGTATTCATCATGCTGGAAGGTATTTTATATGCCACTAGAAGAAAAAAGTTATCATCAATATCACACAGAACTTACACTAAATCCTAAACAGCAACTTACCTTTAAGATATATTGGTGAAATAGTGGTTTACATGTTCTGGGAGTAAACAATTTTTTTTTTAAATTCCACAAGATGGAAACCATACATGAATTCCTGATGCCTCAAAAATGGTAAAAAAAAAAAAAAATCTGAGACTAGATTGAGCACAGCCCTGGAAAAAGCATAATCATATTCTTATGCTAAAGGAACATAGGAACATAACAATGAAATGACTCATAATGTTATATTACTATACCCATAGATCAGAGCCTTAGTCAACCCTTGTCAGAAAAGCTTCACATAGACTATGCTAATTAACACAGAGACTAACAACTGGACAATGAGCATTTGTGTTTTGGAGCACTCAGCTCTAAGTGAGATGTCTTTATCAAACCCATCCCCTCATTGTCCAGGAATATAGTAAATGAGGAAGCAAAAAGCTTTTAAGAACCAGAGGAGGTGAATGACTCCAAGGAAACAGGGTTTTCCATATATAACAGGAGTGATACATATAGGAACTCACAGATAATGTGGCAGCATGCACAAGATTTACATGATTTTAAGCCAGACAAAAATTCCAGCACTGATAAGGGGAAGTTGACAAAAATGCCAGCTTCTGAGAAACTATTTGTATTTGGATGTGCCAGGAAAAAATCCATTTTCTCCAGTGGAGTAAGACTGGATTTACCAACTGTCTTAGTTAGGGACTTTTATTGCTGTGAAGAAACATCATAACCACAGCTACTCTTATAAAGCTAAACATTTAATTGAGGTGGCTTGCTTACAGATTCAGAAGTTCACTCCAACATCAACAGAATGGGGAACATGGCAGCCTGCTGGCAGATGTGGTACTGGAGCGTGGAGTACTACATCTTGACTCAGAGGCAACAGGAAATAGACTAACTGTTATAGTGAGTGAAACTTGAAAAAAAAGAGACCTCAAAGCCCGCCCCCACAATGTCACACTTCCTCCAACAAGACCACACCTCCTAATAGTGCCATTCCATTTGGGGGCCATTTTCTTTCAAACCACCACATTCTACTCCCTCACGCACAAAGGCTTATAACCATATCATAATGAAAAAAGATGCATTCAGCCCAACTTCAAAATCTTCATAGAATATAACAGTCTCAAACTTGTTTGAACTCCAAAGTTTCTTCTGAGGCTCATGATAGTCTCTTAACTATAAACACATGTAAAAATCAAAATCAAAAATTAGATCACATACTTCAAAGATATAATGTCACAGGATATATATTACCATTCTAAAACACAGGGAAGGGAGCATAGCAAATAAATACTAGACCATAGCAAGACTGAAAACAAGCTGGGCAAACTCCAAACTCTGCACCTCCATGTCTGATGTCAAAACGCTCTTTGATCTCCAATTTTGATCAGATTTATTTACTGCAACACATTTCTTTCTCTTGGGCTGTTTCCACTCCCTGTTGGTAGCTCTCCTTAGCAGGTACCCAAGTACTCTGGCATCTCTATCATCTTGGATTCTCCAAGAAAATCCAGGCTTGAACTTCACAGCTTAATGCCATGGCCTCTCTACTAGTCTTTCATTCAGGAACACTCCTGACAGATGCTGGCCTTAGCGACTTTCTTTAAGTATGAAGGTAAATTCCATAACTTTTGTCCTTAACTCTAAAGCCAGAACCACAAGGCGGAAGGTGCCAAGTTCTCTGCCTACTGACCCTGGAACATGGTCCACTTGTTTAAATGCATCTTCACCAGTTTCCTGTTTTCCTTTCCTGCATAAGCTTGGCTGTCCTTGAACTTGCTCTTTAGACCAGGCTGGCCTCAAACTCAAAGATCCACCAGCCTCTACCTTCCCAGTGCTGGGATTAAAGGCATGGACCATTATACCCAGCTCTAAGATTTTCTTAAATTCCTTTTCACCATTTGGAAACACAGCTGGGAGGAATATTGCCCTGAGGTCACCACTCCCTTTATTATATATCTCAATGAATTTATCTCCTTGAACACAGGATTTATCTTCTTCCACTTCTTGGTGCTCTTTTTCTCCTCAAAATTTAAATGTTTTAATTTACCCTGGCTAGCTTGCTCCCCTTCATTATAAAGCTTCATTAGAATTACTACTAATATCCACATGAGCGAGTCTGTACTAGGCTGTTTTGAAATTTCTTCTGCCAGCAGAATTAATCCAAAACAGTTCATTTTAGCCTCAGGTAAACTCTTTGGACAAGGGCAAAAGGCAGTTACTTCCTTGACCAAAATATCACAAGAGCGATTTCTAGGCAACAAGCTAAAATTCTTCCCTGAAACCTCTTGATCCAGCTTGCATGACATTGCAAATCATTATCAGCACTGTTTTCTTCCATGCTCCTACCCATATGCCCCGTTAAACAATGCTTAAAGAATTCCATTGATTTCCGAATCCAAAGTACTAAAGTCCATATGACTCCAAACAAAAGCATGGCCAGGCCTATCACAGCAATACCCCATTACACTAGTACCAGTTTCTTTCTGTCTTAGGGTTTTATATTGCTGTGAAGAGACACCATGACCATGGCAAATCTTATAAAGCAAAATATCTAATTGAGGTGGCTTGATTACAGTTCCAGAAGTTCAGTACACTATCATCAGTATGGGGAGCATGGTAGCATCCAAACAGAAGTAGTACTTGTAGCTGAGAGTCCTACATCTTAACTCAGAGGCAAGAGGAAGTTGACTTGACAGTCACACTGAGTAAAACTTGAGAAAAGAGACCCCAAAGCCTCCCTCCATCAAGAACATACCTCCTAATAGTGCCACACCATTTAGAGCCACTTTCTTTCAAACCACCACACCAACAACCATGTACCACAGCAGGTCTTATGCATAGGAGTACTTCTCCAACAAAAAAATGGACTCTATTTCTTTGTGTGTGTGTGTGTGTGTGTGTGTGTGTGTGTGTGTGTGTGTGTATTTACTCTTTAATTTGCTATTTTTGACTTATTTTTTTTAAGTTAGTTTATTTTACATTTCATTTTGGTACCTAATTTCATTTCATTATGTTTCTTTGAGAAAAAGCTAGCAAGAGAAAAAACATGAATCTTGGTGGGTAACAACCTGAGAGTATAATGTGTTGAGGAAAAAATTAACTAATAGAAGAAATGACAAAAAATTAAAGCCTTTGCTTGGAGAACACGCTCAATAAATGTTTCATGACTGCAGCAAAACCTGGCTCCAAAAATTCTTCATCTTCACCTCACTTTTGGCAGGATTGGGAAGGTACACTAAGGGATAGCACTCTAGTGTGGTGATGTTGTGTTCCCCAAAAATATTGTGCACCCTAATAAACTTATCTGGAATCAGAGAATAGAACAGCCAATAGATACAGAGGCCAGAAAATGGGGGCAATCATACCTTTAATCCTAGCATTCTGAAGGCAAAGATCCATCCAAAATTCTGTGAGTTTAAAGCCACAATGGAAACAGCCAGGCATGGTGACTCACACCTTTTTTTTTTCTCTCCTATTTTTAAATTATTATATTTGTGTTTTAATTTTATACATCAGCCATGGGTTCCCCTGTCCTCCCCCCACCTGTCCCCACCCCAACCTTCCCCTCAGCCCCTCCCATCCATTCCCATATCCTCCAGGGCCAAGACTACCCTGGGGATTCATGTAAACCCTGTGGATTCAGTACAGGCCGGTGCAGTCCCCTCCTTCCAGGCTGAGCAAAGTATCCCTGTGTAAGCCCAAGGTTCCAAACAGCCAGCTCATTCATTAAGGACCCATTGCCTGGATGCCTCCCAAACAGTTCAAGCTATTCAATTGTCTCACTTATCCAGAGGGCCTGATCCAGCTGGGGGCTCTGTCATTGTGCATTTCCAATCTTGGTCTCAACAATTCATGCTTTTACAGTCCCTCCTCTTTCTCGACAATTGGACACCTGGAGTTCCACCTGGGGCCTGGCTGAGGATCTCTGCATGCACTTCCATCAGTTATTGGATCAGAGTTCCAGCTTGACTGTTAGGGTGTTTGGCCATCTTATTACCAGCCTAGGTCAGATCAGGCTTTCCCTCGACCATTGCCAGCAGTTTACAGAGGATGTATCATTGTGGATTTGAGGGGACCTTTCCAACATTCTGCCTATTCCTGTTCTCATGTAGTCTTCATTTATCATGGTCTGTTATTCCTTGTTCTCCCTTTCTGTTCTTGATCCAGATGGGAGCTCCTGTTCCCCTAAGCTTTCTTTCCCTCAAACCTTGTCCTTCATTATTCCCACTGTCGTCCAGGTTGTTCATGTAGGTCTCATCCATTTCTCTGTCATTGGGTGATCCCTGTGTCTTTCCTAGTGTCCCGTTTTCTAGGTAGCCTCCCTGGATTTGTGTAGCAGTCTAGTCATCTTTGTTTTACATCTAGTATCCTCCTATGAGTGAGTACATACCATGTTTGTCCTTCTGAGTCTGGGTTACCTCAATCAGGATGATTTTTTCTAGATCCATCCATTTGCTTGCAAACCTCATGATGTCATTGTTTTTCTCTGCTGAGTAGTACTCCATTGTGTATATGTACCACATTTTCTTTATCCTTCAGTTGAAGGGAATCTAGGTTGTTTCCAGGTTCTGGGTATTACAAACAATGCTGATATGAACATAGCTGAGCAAATGCCCTTGTGGTATGATTGAGCATTCCTTGGGTGTATACCCAAGAGTGCTACAGCTGGGTCTTGGGGGAGATGGATTCCCAATTTTCTAAGGAAGCACCATATTGATTTCCAAAGTGGCTGTACAAGCTTGCATTCCCACCAAAAAACCACATGATCATTTCACTAGATGCAGAAAAGGAATTTGACAAAATCCAACACCCCTTCATGATGAAGGTCTTGGAGTGATCAGGAATACAGGGAACATACCTAAACATAATAAAGGCAATCTACAGCAAGCCAACAGCCAATATCAAATTAAATGGAGAGAAACTCCAAGCAATACCACTAAAATCAGGAACAAGGCAAGGCTGTCCCTTCTCCACATACTTATTCAATATAGTACTTGAAGTTCTAGCCAGAGCAATAAGACAACATAAGGAGATTAAGGGGATACAAATTGGAAAGGAAGAAGTCAAGCTTTCCCTATTTGCAGATGACATGATAGTATACATGAATGACCCCAAAAATTCAACCAAGGAACTGATACAGCTAATAAAAACCTTCAGCAACATAGCAGGATACAAGATCAACTCAAAAAAATCAGTAGCCCTCCTATATACAATAGACAAACAGGCTGAGAAGGAAATCAAAGATACATCACCATTTACAATAGCCACAAATGATATAAAATACCTTGGGTTTATTCTAAATAAGCATGTGAAGGACCTATAAGACAAGAACTTTAAGTCCCTGAAAAAAGAAATTGGAGATGTCAGAAAGTGGAAAGATCTCCCATGCTCATGGATATGCAGGATTAACATAGTAAAAATGGCGATCTTACTAAAAGCAATCTACAGATTCAATGCAATCCCCATCAAATTACTAACACAATTCTTCACAGACCTGGAAAGAATAATACTCAACTTCATATGGAAAAACAAAAAACCCAGGATAGACAAAAGAATCCTGTACAATAAAACAACCTCTGGAGGCATCACAATCCCCGACCTCAAGCTCTACTATAAAGCTACCATAATAAAAACAGCTTGATACTGGCATAAAAACTGACATGTGGACCAATGGAATCGAATTGAAAACCCTGACATTAACCTGCACACCTATGAACATATAATTGTTGACAAAGAAGCAAAAATGGATAAAAGAAAGCATCTTCAACAAATGGTGCTGGCATAACTGGATGTCATTGTGTAGAAGGTAGAAGGCTGCAAATAGTTCCGTATCTGTCACCGTGCACAAAACTTAAGTCCAAGTGGATCAAAGACCTCAACATAAATCCAGTTACTCTGAACCTGATAGAAGAGAAAGTAGGAAGTAGTCTTGAACGCATTGGCATAGGAGAACACTTTCTAAATATAACACCAGTAGCATAGACACTGAGAGAAACAATCAATCAATGGGACCTCTTGAAACTGAGAATCTTTTTGTAGAGCAAAGGACACGGTCAACAAGACAAAGTGACAGCCTACAGAATGGGAAAAGGTCTTCACCAACCCCACATCTGACAGAGGTCTGATATCCAGAATATATAAAGAACTCAAGAAATTAGACATCAAAATGCCCAACAGTCCAATTAAGAAATGGGCTATAGAACTAAACAGAGAATTCTCCACAAAGAAATTTCAAATGGCTGAAAGACATTTAAGGAATTGCTCAACATCCCTAATTATCTGGGAAATGCAAATTAAAACGACTCTGAGATACCACCTTACACTTTTCAGAATGGCTAAGATCAAAAACACAGAAGACAGCTTATGCTGGAGAGTATGTGGAGCAAGGGGAACTCTCCTCCACTGCTGGTGGGAATGCAAGCTTGTACAGCCACTTTGGACTCATGCCTTTAATCCCAGGAAGTGATCCTTTAATCCCTGGAAGTGATTAATTGTAAAACTGATCATATTGACATGGCATTTTGCATATCATTGGCTTAGATTAATAGTATACATAAAACAAATGGGATAATACTGAATGACATAAGAACATGAATATTAGAATTGTATGTTAGCATTTATAATATTACCAACTAATTGATATTTGTCATTAAGACTTATATTTTACTCAATGTTTTAGATAGTTCTATACCACAAAATAAAATTATTTGAACTGTTTGTTCATATAAAAGTGTCTATTATTCCCTTGTTATTATTTTGCTCATTTTTTAACATACATTCTTTTTAGAGTTTACTTGATTTCATCATGTAAGACAACTTTGGATTGTAACTCACTATGTTGCTCAAGCTTGTCTTAAACTCATGAAATTCCCTCTGCTTCTAACCTCTAAGTAATGATACTACAAGAATTATGCACTATGCTTTTCCTGTCATATATTCATGTTTTAAAGATAAACTAGATTATTATATGAAAATTAGTTTAAAAACCTGTTTTCGTCAGCTTGCAATAAATGCAGGTAATATGGATGAAAAAGAATGCAAATAGTGATAGCTTTGGTCAGCATAAGACCAAGAGGTAGTCTGTATGTGCATTCTACATCATAATACAGAAAATCTGAAATGTGAGAAGAGTAGAAGTTTTGATCTTTTAAACTTTTGTCTAATAAAAGATGCAACTCTGACAATAAAATAACAATAATTAGCTATTTTAAATACTGTAAATATATGCATAGAAAATTTGTTTAAACAAGTCTAATACAGCCACCCATGATCAAGGAAAACTCATGCTTAAAGTTTTCCAGTTTGTTAAAAATACAAACCAGGAATCACTTTAAACTACTAGCATATAAGTAGCTTTCTGAATTAACAGTAAAATAAATAAAATATTCTTAAAATATTTTCAAATAAATATGGTTTTTATAATTTTCAGTTTTTTAAATTTTTGAAATATTTTTATATACTCAGCTGAGACACATCTTTTAATAAACACTTAATTTCCCCAGAACATATATTTTCAGTTATGTTGATCCAGAATCATATTTGAAAAAGACTTACGTAGATTTTCATAATATAATGGAATATATTGGTGAAGAAAGGTGAACCATCATTTTATTTGGAGCTCTGTGTAAAACCAATGGAATAAGATATATCAAATATGTTATGAATAGATTGAAATAGACACGAAGAGACACAAATTTAAATACTAGAAATAGACATTTCTAGGCAGAAACTAGGCCAAATGGACAATATTGGTTTGGAAAGCAAATACTTATTGCTATCAAAGATAAATGATACCTTAGAATGAAAGGATTAAAATAGATGTACCTGTAAAAATTATACTGAATGAAGTACCAAGACCTAGAAGTACAAACACAGCATATCGTTTCTTACATATGGATCATAATATCAAAATCTCTGAAGTTTTGTGAGTTTTTATATGAGCTACTCTCAATGGAATAAAAGGAAATCTCAGAATCATTTTATTTTTTCACTTCCTTAATTGCTAAGTATGATTGACACATTTTGATACATTTCTTAGTCGTTATATTCTTTCTTTGAGATTATAATTTAATTACAATATTTCTCCCCACTTTTCACTTCTCCAAACCCTCCCAATATACCTGTCCCTATTCTCCTTCAAAATCATGGCCTCTTTTTTCACTAATTCTTTTTGGATGCACATATGTATATACACATATATTTCTGAATATAATATACTCAGATATATTACTATTTGTATGTCTTCTGGAAGAGGGAGCATTAGTTAATTATCTAATACCAAGTTGTCTTCCCTGAGAAGATATACATACAAACATAAGTCAGAGAAAATGCCAGCCCAATGTCCAAGGAACAACATCTAATGGGACACAGGTAAAGCCATAGAGCAAAGCCCGATAGGACTGGAGAAAATTCTGGCTACAATTGGTGCCCAATTTGGGGCAAGAGTTTCCACCTAAAACTTGAGAGAGCTTAAGAAGAGATTATAAATGTAGATATGATATGACCAGCTTCTTAGTTTATGTCTCTCATAACTGGGCCATGGTAGAGGTACAGAGACACTGTGGCATTCAAGCATGGTGGATTCCCGCAGCTATACACAGAGGTGTCTCCAGTCCATAAAGCACACTACATGGTAGATTTAGCATTTGCTAGTACAGACAAAAAAAGGGGTTTCTGGGCTACAAGCTGCTTGATGGAGGAATAGACCCACAGCATCCCAAAGTGAACATGGCTCCCAGAGCTGGCAGTAAACTACCTTACCCATGTTAGGAAGCTGAGGGGGGGGGCAGAGTCAGCAGCCAGGGCTGCCACTTTCATCCTAGCCATGCAGGCAGAAAAGGATTATAGATACACAATATGACAGATTCAGATGGAACAAAATTCTAAGTGGTTTACATTGTATGTAAAAAGGCATATAGGCTTGAGAGAAAAAGAAAGAAAGTGTATAGATAGTCATAAAAATTTAAAAAAAGTTTTAAAAAATTAAAATAATATATAAAAATATAATAAGCCATGTAAAGATGGAAATTACACAGAGAGTCTGGATTATGTTGTCTTTGGGACTTTTAAGTGGAGAGGGACATTTGATTGTAAAGGCTACTGAATTAAACCAATATAAATATTTTAAAAGAATCTTGACTTTAAAATTTAGGTCTAAGCATAGGTTTCTTTGGAAAATAGGTCCTACTTTTATTTCCACAAAGGTGAGAAGCTGTGGATCCCTTCAAGTTTAATATGGTTCCATCAAGGAAGACCCCCTGAGACATCTCCAGATTATCCAACATCCAAAACTACATCAAGCCAACTGACTGAAGATGATCCAGTCACACAGACTACTCTAGTCAGGACAGATAACAGTGTCCCCAGTCAGCAGAAAGTAGCCTAAAATACTATAACGACATTGCCCAAAAAATGGATTGTGGATGTTTGTCTTTGATTAGGGGTTTTGGTTACAAATTGTTATGATCATAGTCCATTTCTTTATAAGAGAAAAAAGGGAGATATGCTATAGAAATGATAGGATAAAAGGGTAGATTCTTGAACTTACTTTAACAAAAAAAATTATTAATCTTACATATTTTACATTGGTATGGATTTTGGTTTACTGATACAAATTTAAAGTTAATTTTGTTATATTGTATATATATAATTCTACTCTTGTTTAAGGTATTATGTTTATGCAACTCATTTAAAATTGTAATATATAATTAAGAAATACAGATTAATTAGACATCTATGATAATCAGACTTATAATCACATTAGTTTTCTAGATATACATAGATATATTTGATTTAGGTAGGTAATCTTAAAAACTTCAAAGACCTACAGAATATGGCATTTAAAATGTTCTAAGAACTTCAACTTTTCTGGGCAATGAGATATGTCTGCTCCTGGCAGCAACAATTACTGGAGGATGATGTACATTGAAGAATCTCATTATGGAGTTTGCTTTCTTTGTCGCAAAAGTTAGCCATTTAACAACAACAAAAAAGTACCTTTGCCCTGACTGCTTGTCAGGATGCTGTATAAAATGGACATGTAGGACCCATAGGAAGGTGACCACTGAACTGTGCAAGGAACGATGGTCCTTCAGGTTCCTGCTTCACAGAAAACACTGCCAGACATTCTACAGGACACAGGGAGAAGCAACTGATAAACTTTGCTAGAATGGACAGAACAGTCCTTAAAATTTCCTCTTCACTGAAAGCTATGCCAGAGACTCTAGCCCTATAGGTTGAAGATAGATGACCCAACATTACCGAGAAACTTTGGATGACTGTCCAGGTAGCAGATATTGCTGTCATTTCTAAAATTATGTAAGTCGCTTGCTATGTACTTCCTGTTTACTTAGGTAATCTTATATCCTCCTGGGGACTTGGATGGAGTTGAAGACTAGATAGATATAATTATAGTTTTCTTTGTTTATAATAAAAGGTAAATTAAATCTGAAACTTTAGACTCACAAAAATAGGATAGATGATAGAGTAATTTCTTTAATTTTTCCAATTACAAATAAACTAGATATTATAACTGTAATTCTTGCTTGATAACTGTTTTGTTATATATAATTTTACTCTGTTAAAGTTAAAGTCTTTTTTTTATTAGACAGCAAAGGGAAAGTTCTGTGGAATGTCTTTCTGTATGCTGTGAATATATGTGTTGCTCCCATTGGCTAATAAATAAAGCAATTTTGGCCTATGGCAAGGCAGCTTAGAGGCAGGTGAGAAATCCAAGTGGAGATGCAGCTGGAAGAAGGGTAGAGTCAGGGAAGCAACATGTAATGGGACACAGGTAAAGCCACAGAACACATGGCAATACATGGATTAATATATAATGGGTTGATTTAAGTTATAGGAGCTAGCTAGCAAGAAGCCTGAGCCATAGGCTATACAGTTTGTGATTAATATTAAGACTCTGAGTTTTATAAGTGGCTGTAGGACCACAGGGCCTGGTGGGACTGGAGAAACTTCCAGCTACATTTTATGGATAAAAGAGATGTTTGGCTATCAAGTTAACAAATAATGGAATCATATTTTGGTTAAATTTTATTGTCAGTTTGATAGGTTTGAGAAGTGCCTAATGCCCAAATCCTCAAGTGTAATAAAAGAGAAAAGTAGAAAAATCTTACTATTATGGGCATTTTTTCCCTTGCTTTCTGGTCACTGAGATGTGAACATCTATGTTCTACTATATCTTCTCTAATGTGACTAGCTGATACTATAGGAATCATAAAAGAAAATAATTTTGTGCTCCTTAAAAGACATTATATATAAATTGTAACTAAAATTAAGGATAATATATTTATACAAGATAAATATGAAGTATTATATAATGATTAAAGTATCAATTCACCAGGAATATATTACAACTATAAGTCTATATGCATGAAACTTTGGAATGCCGTAATTTCAATTGTAAACAAATATTAGCAGAAAAAAGATAATAGATAAAATTAGTATAATATCATGAGATTCCAATACCCCACAGTTATTTTGTGGAAAGTATAGGTATCAAATAACAAGGCAGTAAAACTGAATGCTAATGATTAAAGAACTAGAAAAGGAAAAACAAATTAAGGCCCAAATCAGCACAAGAAGAGGAATTATGATGTTGATGTTACAAATAATAGAAACAGTGAAAGAAAAAAATCAAAGAAAAGGTTTGTTTTTATAAGATTAGAAAGTTTAACAAACTGTTAACTAAATAACCACAGCCAAACAATACTCAAGTAAATTAAAACAGAAATTAAAGAGAAGATTAGAGTTAATACCACAAATGCCTGAATGACTGTAAGATATCTATATTAACATATGCATTTCATGTTTAACTAGAAACAAAGGAGGACAGATTAGAAGATAATCATGGCTCAGACTGAGGCTTTTTCTCTCATCATTGTAGCTCTGCAGAGTATAATTTGCTATAGACTGTAGCCAGAGATAATGAATGTTCTTGAATACCTCAGGCTCCCTACTTTGCCTCCCAAGAACAGGATGCTGTGGAACACTTGTTTTCTACAAGACCAGCTGTGCATCAAGGATAATTCCAAGTGTGGAATGCTTTCATGATCCAGAATATTAAGTGATGATGATGTCTCATACTTCCAGCACCTTTCTATTTTTGCATCTGGTTTGTCATAGAACTCAGGCTTCTTATAGTGATTGCATCCTATTTGTGAATAATAAACTTGCTTTCTCTGACTTTTTATTTTTAAATTGAGTGAAAAGCATGCCTATAAAATTGAAGAAAATATTTGTAAAACATACAACTGATAAAAGATCTATGTAAAAACAATTTTTAAAATATTTTATTTATTTATTGCAACCCAATGGCTATTTTCCCTCCTTCTCCTCCCAGTACCTCTGCCTATCTCCTCTCTGCTCCCTCCATCCACTTGTCCCACATTTCTTTTTAAAGGAAGGCTAATCTCCAATGGATATCAAACAAACATGGCATATCTAATTGAATCCAGGACAAGACCACCCAGCATAAGAATAAAGGTTCCAAAAGCAGACAAAAGAGTCAGAGACAGTCACTGCTCCCACTGTTAGGAAGACCAACAAGAAGACCTAGCTACACAATTCTAACATATATTCAGAAAGTCTAAGTCAGTACCATGCAGGTTCCCTAGTTTTGGATTCAATCTCTCTGAGCCACTATTAACCCAAAGTCAGTTGATTCTGTGGGTTTTCTTGTGATGTCCTTAACCCCTTTGGCTTCTACAATCCTTCCTCCCCTTCTTCTGCAGGATTCCCTAAGGTAAGCCTAATGTTTTCTAGATGAAGCCTCTCTGATGACAATTGGGCTAGGCACCAGTCTATGAGTACAGTGGAATATCATTAGGAAACATTCATTGTTTTTTCTTTGTCAGTCTCTGGGCCATCCAGAGGTTTTCTGAAGTTTTTCTATGTCCTGGCCTGTTGGAGGTTGGGACAAATCTCTCCCACTCACATTCCCCAAGTAAACATACAGAGGCTTATATTAATTATAACTGCATGGAGGGGACTGAAGCTTTTTGCTAGCTAGCTATTATATTTTAAATTAGCCCATAACTATTAATCTATGTATTGCCACATGTTTCGTGGCTTTACCTGTGTCCCATTATATGCTGCTCCTTGGGCAACTTGCTTGCATCTCCTCCTGCCTTCTTCCTGTCTCTCTCTGAATTTCTTGCCTGCCTCTAAGCTGCTTTGCCATAGGGCAAATGGCTTTATTTATCAACCAATCTGAGCAACATATATTCACAGCAAACAGAAAGTCATCCCCCCATTAGTTCTGGCTTTCTAGGCAGTCAGTCTCAAGGGTGGGCTCCCTCTAGTGTCATGAGTGTCAAGCTAGACCAATCATTTGTCGACCACTCCCACAATTTGCTATTTTTCTAATGATAGTCAGCCTTCCTTAATTCACACATTTCCCATTAAAGGCCAATGTGAAACAGAATCCAAGATGATCAAGTATAATCTCAGTATCTTAAAGTGCCTTTATCTTAATTGATTTCCAAAATTTGGCTTTCCATGTAACATAACACATTCATAAGCTTGATGATTGAAACAAAGAAGTATTTTGAAATAAGTCAACATTATTTGGCCTACTATACCATCAAGAATAATACTTCTAGTTCTCTGAGATATGTGTAATTATAAAAATAATTCAGAATTGCATGAATATCTAGTCAGGAAGTAAAGGTAAAATTTATTGGTTATTACAAGTAGGCGAAAGTATGCCTCAGTTATTAGAGCAAAGATAAAGCATATTGCCTGTTTACTATGGAACAATCACATACTAAAAACACAGAACACATTGAGAAAACTTATTTTCTAAAGTTATATTTATAACTTCTTTCAAAAAGTTATTATATAATAAAGGAGCACCTGTAATCTACTAATTAGAAAGATAAATCCCATGTAGTTGAAATAAAAGGCATATATTTTCACATACTAGGTACTAATTTTTTTCATGATCATAACACATCACTTACTTCATGACTTCCATAGTTAATTTTCTATTTGCTTCTACCAATAAAACACTAATGTATGTAAGTATAGCCTATACAGGTGTATTTAAAATGAACTTAGAATACATTTATAAAGTTGTACAAAAGAATAACTGATTTAATTATTATGTAAACCATTGTCATATGAAAAAAATGGGATGGATAGATGGATATAAAGATGGATGAATGGATAGATAGATAGATAGATAGATAGATAGATAGATAGATAGATAGATGAATGGATAGGTGGATGAGTGGCTAGAAGGATGTACACATGCATGGATAAATAGATTGATGGATGAATGGAAAGGGAAATAGTGACTTACCATAGGTAAGTAAAGAAATCCCATGATTTCCTACCTGAAAGTTGAAACCCAAGAAAAACCAGTGATGTAATTTACCTTTCATCTGAAGATCTGAAAAACACAAGAATTGAAACAAATCCTAGTTTTAGGGGAGGACAAGGTGAATTAAAATGCCCCCATTAAGCACTGAGGAAGGCAAAAAGGAACATATTCCTTTTATTACAGTTAAGTCATCAGTAGATTTTAGAATGTTGTATCAAACTTAGTAAACATTTCAATGTTAACATAGTATGGAAATACATAGATTCTCACAAAAACTGTTTAGTCTAGACATCTCTGAGCCCCTCCAATTGATTCCTAAAATTACTATTGCAATGATTAGTTCTATTTAAACAGAGTAGCTGTTATTTCTCAGGAATTTCTCTGTGATTAGGGAATTTAACCGAATCCATAAGGCAAGCCATTTTGTCTGGAAATTTATTCAGGATGGTATGTTGATGAATAGAACAGTTGTTTGGATTTAAAGTATTATGTGTGCTAACAGGAGCGGTTTTGGTGTGGCAGATCAGAAAATGTTAAATGCCAGAAATGAAGCACAGGTTGTTATAAATAACTGATGTTTAGGTTTGCTGTAAAATAATTTATAGCTGACTATATGTATATTCAAAAATTGATTGGCATGTATATGGCACATGTATAAGAGGAAGGAATAAAAATAGGTTCATCTATCATTCCTTATTACTTAGAAAAACTAACAAACATGGAAAATAAACAACAAAGCATTATTCTCTTATTTACTGAGTAATAATGTTGAAGTACTGAAGATGGTGTTGAAATTAAACTTCTGCAATTCATGGACTCAGAGGGAAAACACATGCATATTTCTCTGGAACATATTATGAAAATCACAAGAACTATAACCATCATTTCCAAAATGTAAAGTTAATAGAATAAACCTACCTGAACTGACTCAAGAAATTAAAAGTAACATTTCACTACCAAGTCTTTGATTTATGGACAGGACTTGTTAATTTTTTGGCACAGTTTCTTATTATGCTTTCTACTGCAGCAATTTTAATTTAAACTTCTGTTATAAAAACCCAGCATAAGAGTGTGCTAATATTTTGTAGATGCTGTTGTTTTGCAGAAGGTTAAACTATTTTATTGTTAATATCTCCATTAATTTAAAATTAAAATTGCTGTAGGGATGAGAGGAAAAGACTTTTAATAGAGCATAGCTTCTTGGGCAATGTTGTACTGAATCATCATGTCAAGAGTGTATTCATTGGCTGAATGCAGTCATTTTTTGGCCAGGTTAATGTTGTGAAATTATTCTTACAAAAGGAACCGTATAAATTTCCATTCTATTTCAATACTTTAAATGACCATGAAATCCTAATGCAAAGTCTAAAAGAGAAAGCTGTAATATCATATGGATTAAAACAAATTTGGAGGAAGGTTTTCAAGCATTAATTTTAAATATTTTCTGTGAATGTTATCTATAAAAGCATACTTCCCAAATCCCTCCTGGGTGATTATCAGTGAATTGTTTAAAATTTCTATTGTGCTCTCTTTTCAAATCAGCTAACTGGCCATTCAGTAATTTTTAGCCAGAGCCCTTGGGCCACACATTATACCTCATTTAACTACCCCTGGCACCTTTAGAGCCATATTTTCACTTTTATTCAGTGAAACCTTCTGCTATATATGATAACCCAGTCAAATGACAGCAACAATGCATAGCTGGCTAGAATTCAGTGCGAGTAGAATTAGTTCTGGAAATCAGAAAGTACAGGAATATTGAGGTATTTATTTTTCTTACTTTAATTAATTTCTCTAAACATTTTGGTGTTTTATATATCATTTTATGGAATTGTCCATTATAGAAATTATTTTTAAAGTAGCAATACAAAACCCTGAGTCAAGTGTCTATGCATGTACTCAACTTTTCAACAGTTGTTGAACAATTCCTGTGTGTCAGACAATATATTAAGCATAAATGAGTAAATATATCATCACAATTATGATTTTATTTATTAGCATTATAGTTGTCTGAATCAATTTCTATGAAAATACTCAGTAGAATAAAGTTAGGCAAAGAGTCACAAGCAGCATATATTACGATGTCTGATCTTAGTTGTCAGGTAGACTAAATAAAGAATCAACTCCTAAACCATTGACCTTTCTGTGAAGGACACTGTTGGTCAGATTGTTTGAAGAGGGAAGACTGCCCCTGAATATTGGTGTCATCTTCTGGTGGTACCCTGGTTCAAAGGACATTGAAGAAGAAAACTGAACTTTTTTTGCCTGCTTGCCTTCTCTTTTGCTGGAAAGTATTTCTATCACACTTTTGCTGCTTTCCTTCACGATATTAGAACACACTTCTTCTATGTTCTAGAGTAGACTGAATACCAGTAATGCTATGATTCATTAACACTGGATTGAACTGCCAAGATAGCCAGCCTTGTGGATGGATTAACTACTGGGTTCTCAATGCTTTAGTGTAAGAAAGCCATTACTGAAATACCTGAACTATAAAAGGGAACCTAATAACTCATTTTAATAAACATGTTCATTCCATTAATTATGTTCCTTTAGAGAAACCTGAATAAATGTTTGCATAAATATGATAAACTATAGTATAGAGACAAATGTTTTGTTAATTGCTCTGAGTTATTTAAAGTCCACACATTAGAAACATACATGAACTACTATGAATTTACAAGTTATGTGTTACTCAAGAATTCATGTATTGATAACTTGGTCTTCAGAAGAATGATAATGCAAGATAGGATCTTAAAAGATGTAACTGAACTCTATAGATCAATTCAATGCTTGCTAATTGACATGTGTGTTAAGACTTTGATTTCCTCTTTGGCTACATTGTCTCTTTCTTTCACTCAGGCTTCGTCCATCAGCCATAGGGTCCAGCCATGGGGTTGTTACTAAAAGTAAGATGGGTTCCAGTCTCATACTCTTGTCCCTCAATGTCTATGAGCTAAACAAGTCTATTTTCTTTCCAAAGAGGGGATACTTCAAGTATTTCATTATTGTCATGTAATAATGTTTAACTGAAGTTCAGAAGATGGCAGTTATTGTGGGTTTTTAAGGATGAAAATACCAATGAACCTCAAATTTTCTTTCTTTTTTTTTGAGACAGGGTTTCTCTGTGTAGCTTTGTGCCTTTCCTGGAACTCACTTGGTAGCCCAGGCTGGCCTCAAACTCACAGAGCTCCATCTGGCTCTGCCTCCCGAGTGCTGGGATTAAAGGTGTGTGCCACCACCACCCAGCAAACCTCAAATTTTCTGTGCTTATAAAAATAGAATATATTGTAGACATTTTGCAAAATATGATGGCTGCACTAGTATGAATAAGTTAATCACAGCCACAGGCTTTCTAAGAGCAATGGGTCGGAGAGAATGAACAGAAATTTCATTTGAGCTCTCATTTAAGATATGTTGTAGTCGATCCCAATGGCTGAGCCACTATGGGTTTTCATGTGAACAGGTGCACACTATCAATTTCATTGCTACCCAAAACTAGTACTTACAAGTGAGACGAAACACTCTAGAATAGATTGTACCTACCACAGTGAAGAAATACATGTGCTGAATAAGGAATAGTTCCAGGCAGGGACATATTTTATTTCAGTAAAAACAACCTGGGCTTTATGAAGCTGCTGAATTTAATTCTCTATTGAATAATCAGTGGGGAGTTCTAAACATGGAATGAAAAATAATTACAGTAGATAACTCTGAATATGCATTGTATTTCAAATTTAAATTAAAACAGAGATATGAAAATTTACCATTGAACATTCTTTAATGCTGTATGTTTTTAAGAATGATCAAAGGATAAATATACTTAGATACTCAGTGCAATGCAAACTCCATGGAATCTATGAGAGTAACCCCAGCAAAGACTCCAAGTAACTGGGCACACAAACCTTAACTGGCCATCTTATGTAACCAGGTAATGCCTCAAGTGGAGGTATTGGGACACCAATCCAGCAACAAGACCTTTGACCCACAGTATGTCCTGCCTGCAGAATCATCATCAAAGAGACCAGCCAATTTCATACAGTAACTGATGGGAGCAGATGCAGAGTCCCACAGCTAAACATTAGGCAGAGCTCAGGGAAGCCTGACGAGGAGGAGGAGGAGGAGGAAGAGGAGGAGGAGGAGGAGGAGGAGGAGGAGGAGGAGGAGGAGGAGGAGGAGGAAGGACAGGAGCAATCAGAGTATCAGGAATACCAAAAGAATACATCTCCACAGAATCAACTGACCAAGACTTACAGGGGCTTGTGGAGATGAGGGAGTCTGTGTGGGTCTGACCTAGATCCTCTACAAATAGATTATGGTTGAGTAGCTTGGTGTTCTTGTGGCCTCTTAACAGTGGGGGCAGGGGCTGTTTTTTACTCTTTTGCCTGCTTGTGGAAGTCTTTTCCTCCTACTGGGTCACCTCATCCAGCCGTGATGTGATGGTAAGTGTCTGGTATTATTGTAGCATATTATGCCATGCTTGGTTGATGTTCCTGGGAGGCCTGCTCTTTTCTTAGGGTAGATGGAAGGGGGAGGATCTGGGGGAGAAAAGATGTGTTTGGGGGGAAGACTTAGTAAAGGGGAGGGAGAGGAAACTGCAGTTGGGATATAATGTATGAGAGAAGAATAAAAAAAGTTTCTGAGTTGAGGTAAAATTCAAAACTTTTATGAACACATAGAAATAACTTTAATATTTTAATTATTTCATTGTTTTGAAATTGAAACATGTAGCTACAAATAAAAGGAAGTAAATAATATTTCAGAATAGTAAGGAATGCCTTTTCCATCTAATCTAATTAGTGTCTTTTGTACTCTCATTGTTCTTAGATTAAACATAAATGTTTTTATAAGACATTCAAGATTTAGCAGAGGGGCACATGGAGTTATTTTCACTGGCTTTATTGTAGTCTATGCCTATTTTATAACTTTGTGTTTTGTCCATGCCTCATTGTAGTTGGAAGGACAAAATGGCAGAGAACATGAGAGGATAGACTTGTTTTTTTTTTTTCCAGAGAGCAGAAGGAAAGCAATCATTCAGTTGTAAGTCTGAGGACTTTCTTCACACAGTTTTAAAGACTTAAGAAACTCTAATTTTACTAAACACTTCATAAATATATTTTGTTTAGACAAGATGGGCTTTTGAGGTCCATCAGAGAATCTTGTTGAATTTAGATCATTCGATATGTGTAAACTTTCCCATTCATTTAATGTTTCCCTTGAGAGATTTCTTTTATCATTAGCCAGACTTGCATTCTTTCAACATGAATCAAGATGGATAGATGATCAATCTGTTCTTCAATGTTACTACTATCAGTTTGCTAAAATTTTATTCTGAATTTTGCAGTCATATTGAAAGGAGGCATTGTTCTATACTTTTTGTTTAAAAATTTCTCATTTTCTAGTATTGGAATTCAGTTAAGAGTGACATCATAAAGTAAATTGTAAAGTGCTCTTCTTTTATTCTAATTGACAGATCATGTGATGAATTTGTTTGGTTCCTAAAATACTCTAAGCAATGTACCTATGAGTTCATTGAGCCTCAAGTGTGTTCAGACTAGTTGCTGGAAGTTTTCCTTCATTCTATTGTTGTTTTTGATTTCTGATTCTATATCCTTACTTTTTTAGGTCAATTTTCTTAAGCTAGTCTTGGCACTTCATGTTTTTAGAAATATGTCTAATTTACTTGAGTGTTATAATTATTTGGCTCTTGCATTGTTTATAATATTTTAAAATAATAATCTTTATTACCATTAGATTTACAGTGGTAGTCTCTCTTTGATGCTTTATTAAAGTACCCTAAAATAAGCCACCTTTAATGTTTATGTCATTGTGGCTAAAGGATTATCCATTTTATGGCTCTTCCCAAAGAACTAGCTTTTGTATCATTTTATAATATTTTTATTATTTTTTATTTTACTACATTTAAACTCTTAACTTTAATATTTGCAAACCCCCCTCTGCTTGACTTTGCTTTTTGTAATTTTAAACATAGATTCTTAACATGTTTTAAAATAATTTTTACTAATACAAATTTCTATCTAAGGAAATTTTGTATTGTCATATACATTTTGGTGTCTGTTTTCATTTTCTTCCTCTCAGATATACTTTTCTTTTATCTTGCAATTTCTTCTTTGTTGTTATGGCAACTTTAAAATAAATTGTTTAATTTCCATATATATATATATATATTATCAAATTAATTTTAGTATTTTAGTTGTAAGTTCATTCTATACAAATACAATTTCATATGTATATATGCATATATGTCTATATAATATAATGGCCTATATTGGTAGCTCATAAATAGAAAAAGTAGTTGATTTGTCATAGTTCTGCAGGTTGTGGAGTCCAAGATCAGCATATCAGCAAATGTAGTATTTCATGAAGACCTCCTTCCTCTTAGATATTGCTTTCTTTCGGTGTCCTCACGTAGTTGAATAGGCTAGTTAGTTCTTTGCTGTGCCTCCCATATTGGTATTAGGTTTAATCATTAATATTCTTCTCTTTGATCAAATTACCTCCTAAATCATTTACTACATTTATGCTGTGGAATACAATTTCACTATATGAGTTTTCAGAGAACACAGAGAATGTGTTGTATAATTTTATATGATTTTAAACACCTCTACTTACTGTGTTTCAATTTATATTTAATGTAGCCAAAAACAAACAAACAACCAAATGTAAAACAATAACCATCTCTAGAGAAGAAGAATGGCATGCATATTTATCTGTATTTGATATTTTATGTCTTTCATTTCTTCGTTGGTATTTTTGGTTGTTTTATCTGTTATTGAGCATGGGTGTTAATGTCACCACTTGCACTTACCACATTTTTCTATTTTTTTCTTTTAATTCTGACAGATCTCTTATGCATGCTCTTTTGGTTTACTAAATGAATGTGAATTGTTCATTTTTATGCTTTTCTCATAAAAACATCTTTGGTGTTTGTGGTAGCTCTTTAAGTCATTCTAGATTGTTGGGATTCATTTTTGTATAGTGTTTCCAGGTATTCTCCCATTTGCCATCTATTTTTGATATATCAGCATTTTCAAAGCTAAAATGATTTTCTTTAAAACAATATGTTAAGACTAGTAAGACAAAAATAAATGCCCAAACAAAAGCAATATGAGACAAAAATCTACAGAAATCCCACTGATTTTATTTTGTGTTGGCCATCTAGTGCTTGGCATGAAGCCTTCACTTAATGTGGTTTATATACCCAGTAAGACTCCAATGGAGAAAACTAATCTTTCCTTTGTGAGTGGTTGTCAATTGTTAGCTTATGCATGTTCCCACAGTCTTTATGAGTTAATATGTATGCCAGTCTTGTTGTGTCTAGAAGGCAGTTTCCATAGTGCTTTCCATCACCTCCGGTTTTTAAAACCTTTCAGCTTCTGAGTAGTTCCCAGAGCTCCAAGGGGTGGATTTAAGGAAAACACACAATTTAGGACTTAGTGTTCCAAGATCTCTCAGTCTTTGCATATTGTCTGGCCATGGGTCTGCATTTGTTCCCATCAATTTCAATAATAGTCTTCCCTGACAAAGGCTAAGCAAGATATAAGATAATGTTATTAGGAGTAATTTTGTGACAATGTTCATTTAACAGAAGAGTATTTGGTTTTACCCAAGGTCCCTGGGTGTAGTTAGAGTTTTCCTGCCTGGCCCAGTCAGGACAAATCTCTCTTACCGGACAGTCCCACAGTCGCTCAGACCCAACCAAGAAAGCACACAGAAACTTACATTGTTTAGAAACTGTATGGCCGTGGCAGGCTGCTTGTTATCTACTTCTTCTATCTTAAATTAACCCATTTCTGTAAATCTATACTTTGCCACATGGCTTGTGGCTTACCAGTGTCTTTACATGTTGCTTCTCATGGCGGCAGCTGGCGGTGTCTCTCTCCAGCCTTCTACTTCCCAGCATTCTCTTCTCTCTTGTCCTGCCTATACTTCCTGCCTGGCCACTGGCCAATCAGAACTTTACTTACACAGAGCAATATCCACAGCACCTGGGCTTTGTAGTCTCAGGTTCTTTGTCACCAAGGCAGTGGAGTGTTCCTTAAAAACAAATAGAAAGTGGTTTACTCCTACAACATTTGTGATACAATTGCACAAGCATACGCAGATGTAGATCACAGGGTTTGTAGCCGAGTTATTGTTTAGTTTCTCCTCTGGTAGCATGTAGAGTACCTTACAGTACCATGAACATTAGTCAATTGGGGCAATCATGATTGGTGAGTTATATAGATGTCGTCTTCAGCACTATTGCCTTCTCATTGTTTTGTGAAGATCAGCCAGTGACTTTCACAAATAGATTGGCTTGTTTGAAGTTTTCCATGAGTCCCCTTTTGTCAACAACTCAATTAGATGTAACACAGTCGTGGCACTGGAAGTAATTTTGGTGTGCATGTCCCTGATGACTAAAGATGTTGAACATCTCTTTAACTACTGTATACTATTAGAGGGACCAGCCTTAATATTATGCATCCCAGGGGCTCAGAACTACAAATGATGAGGACTATTTTAGGGTAATAGACTTTCAGCACACCAAAAGCTATAGTCCACTTGCTTTAATTCCTCTGGCATAACATCCTATCTACATAGCTTCTATTCTGTTCTCGTGCCTAGCTCCTTTCTTGACTGATTTCTCTCTATATTTATCTATGGTTCCCTCTAAGTTCTATATTAATTCTCTCTTAATTCTGCCTCATTTAGATCCTTTTCACCTTGTTCTTACCCAGCTAGCACTTCCCCATCTGACTCTTCCTCGTCTTCCATCTCGTTCCTCTAGAATTCCCTTCCAGCCCTTCAGTCTAGTTCTCCATCTCAGTTTGTTCCTCTCCAGTTCTTACCCATCTAGTTCTTCCATTCTCTTATCTCCTCTACATCTCCTTATTCTCTCAGTTCTCCTTAAGTTTCTTAGGAATCCAGCCATAGCAATATTCTGGCTGAGCAAAGTCACCAGGCTTGAATTCTATGGGGTCATAAAGCCAGGTAAGAATTTTCCTCAGGCAGTGGCCACCAGACTTTCTTTTACAAACCAAAATGGGTGTGGTAAAAGAGGAGGTCAACTGAGTGCTAATGACCAGTTAGTATATGAAAAGGGGTATTCGTGTGTTCAGTCTCCATTCTGAGAAGTGGTTAGATAAAACGTTAGGGGGGGGGTTACAAATTTAGTAAGGCTGTAAGAAAGGAGGGTCCGAGCTAAATTGTGTAAAGCTATTACTTAAGGTCCACCTGACCTAGGTGGTGTCCTTTTGTGTAATTTACCTTAAATCAGGAGACTAGCATGTGGTGGTCTGGACTGTTATTTCTGTTAGTCCTTGAAAGTGGCTAAGGGAGATATCTGATTCCAGTGTGGAAAGGGAAGAAACTGATGCGCTAGAGGAAAGGAAGCCTTTCCCGAGGCTCTTCTCCAAATACCTTGAATGTATATGTCCAGAGAGTGATCAGTCCACACTGTTAGCACTTCTTAGGGAAAAATCAAATGGGAAAACTATGAAGGCACACATGATTTATATAATAGAAGACAGCTGACACATAGCAAGTCAAATAACACCAAATGCTCCTTGGAATATGGCTTCCTCTGGAGGAAATCCTTGATCCCTTTAGGTAGTGGCTTTGCCATAACCAGCTGAGTTCTTATGATATTTTCCTGAGGCCTGTAGTGTTTAACTGTTTTTCAACTATTTTTGCTTCATACTTTTTACTTCTTTGTTTTTTTTTTTTACCTCTGTACCCCATTTATTGATTGGGCTGCAACAAAAACTTAGCCTGCAGGGTAAGGACTCCAGCCCAGGAGTGATGGAGCCTCTGGCTGCATATAGCTCTGGCCTGAGCCTATGGCTGCAAAGCCACAGGCAAGTGGCTTTTTCATGAATTCATACCCCAAAAGTGGAAAGCCAGATGTTGCATGAATCCTAAATGGTATACAATAAAAACCCAGAGCCAGATATTGGAGTAAATCCTGAAAGATCAAAGAGACAGAGGAAAAAGCCACAGTCACTTCTCACCTCTTCAGCTCCATGAATCCTCTGACTGAATGCCTCTGAGTCCTCAGCAGAAATGTTCTCTAGTTCCTATCTCCTCACACCTTATATACCTTTCTCCATCCAGCCATTTCACTTCCTATCTCAAACTTCTTAGTGCTGGGATTAAAGATGTGTGCTTCCCAAATACTGGGGTTAAAAGTGTTGCCACCACTGCCAGGCTCTGCTCTCTTCTAGAATGGATCAATCTCAGTGTGGCCTTGAACTCACAGAGATCCAGAGGGATCTTTGCCTCCCACATGCTAGGATTAAAGGTGTGTGCCACCACTGCCTGACCTCTATTTTTAATCTAGTGTCTGGCTCTGTCCTCTGATTTTCAGGCAAATTTTATTAGAGCACAACAACAACAAAAAAATTTATTAGAGTACATCACCACAGCAGTATATGCTCTTAACCACTGCTTGAAGAAGAATGGCTCCTATAGGATAATAGCTTTGAAATTCAGTCATCAGGGCCTGGAATGATTTGAGAAGGATTAGGAGGTGTGGCTTTGTTGGAGGCAGTTTGTCACTATTGCTCTCTCTTTGCTTGTAGATCAGAATGTACCAGGTACTACTCCAGTGTGTGCTTGCATGTTACTACCATCCCCAGAATGATGATAATGAATTATGTATATGAAAATGTAAGCAAGAACTCAATTAGAAGCTTTACCTTATGAGTTGCCTTCGTTGTGCTGTCTCTTCACAGCAACAGAACAGTGGCTAAGCCAACTACTCAGCCTTTTTTTTGCCTGAAGAATAGTTTATTTTTTTAAGAAAAAATTCATTTAAAAAACCTTTCAGCTACTATTTACATGGATATTCTTTATAACACATTTTTAGTTCACCTATTTTTCTGAAACTATGTTTTCATCTATACTGATATGCTAGGTATCTTAAGCTCTGTCCATTTATCATCTTTATTGTATCACTTTTCCTTCAAATGAGAATTCTTATTTAGACTATCTCAAGTAAAGTGATTATTTCTTAGAGCTGCTCAAATTTATTAAGCTCTGTTGCAGTTTTCATTTTAGCTCTTATACTATCACATTCCTATTATTATATTACTGAATATTCAATGAATTTCTTGAGATTATTTAATAAAAATAATTTGAAATTTAATTTTTAATGGATCAATATTTGGAGATAGGGCTTTAGTAGTGGTGATTAAATGCAGTAAATTAATATAATTTTCAAGGAAGTGAGTGGGTCCATTGCTACAGGAATATATTTTTTTTTATGAATTTGGCCTTTTCTTTATCTTTCTCCATTCTCTCTATCCTCTTTTCTGGGCTCTTCTTACTTCTACTATGGCATAATGTAGTAAGAAGAATCTCACTAGATGAAAACCACTCAGTTTTGGATTTTCTAGCCCTCATAACTGAAACAAAGTTTCTATTCATTATTTATTAACTAGTTTTAAATATCATGTTGCATTACTGCACAGGGATAATACAATTTAGGTATTATAAATATAAATAGAAATTATTTATATAATAAGTACAAGATTTGTACTTCCCCAAAGAGAACATATAGTCCCAGATTTTTAAGGTTCAGAGATTATATTTTCTTCATTTATTTTTTATATCACCTTTTTATTTAAACCTGGACATTTAAATACAAAGAGTCCAATCTTTAATCCATTTATTATTGTATTTTTTGTTTAATGATTAGTGACTACTCAAAAATATCACAATCAGCCTGAGAAAGGAAATTCCTGTTTTCTTAGGTTTTTTTTTTTTTTTTTTTTTTTTTGGTTTTTTGAGACAGGGTTTCTCTGTGTAGCTTTAGGCCTTTCTTGGAACTCACTCTGTAGCCCAGGCTGGCCTCAAACTCACAGAGATCCACCTGCTTCTGCCTCCCAGTGCTGGGATTAAAGGCATGTGCCACCACTGCCCAGCTTGGGAATTATTCTTAATATTTACAAATATGTTTAAACATTTCATAACCATTCATGAAAATCCAATTAACCATTTTACTTTCAAAAGTTTTTGATTGGCTTCTAGTTAAAGTTAATTGTTATTGATGTCTGAATTAGTAAAAATGTTTCACTGTTCTTGTTCGTTAATTTCAACACCGTATGTATAGTTTCATGCATTGTGATATCTGAATCAAACTGGCTCAGATAAAATAGTTTATAAAAATTGAGTTTTTAAAAGAACTTCTGAAATATTTGACTTTTTTCTGTGAATGGTACTTTTGAGACTATTCATTACTTTTGCTGGTTAGAAAAACATTTTTTCCCCTCAAAACTCTCCTTACAGTGCTGTTGTCACATTTACCATCGACCTTGTGATAGAGAGCCAATAAGATCAAACTATTCTGAATGTGATTATGGTGAATCAACTCTTGTTGTAAAGATTTGATACTAATTTTTAAAATCAATTTATTTGTGTTAACCTTTAAAGAAGAACATAATTTTGGATTTAACTTTTGTAATTTCTCAATAAATATGCAGTATGACATAGTATTCTCATAGCATTCAATATTCCAAGCAGATGTTGTTTAACATATATATGTATATACTCTGTATATACTAAGGTAAAACAATATCTAAAGTGTCTCAGCATCCTTGTGTGGAGGTGCGTTAGAGTCAATGCTTCATAGATACTAAGAGATGACTGTGTTACACCATTCTCAGGAAATTTAGAGGATGGTCCTGAGCAAAGGGACATGAAAAAACAACTCTGTTTTGTTTGTTAATTTAATTTAATTTAATTTTTTAGCTGAAAATTTTTGATGAAATGTATTCTGATCATCTCTTTAACCACCCCTAACTCCTCCAAAATGTTCTGCACCTCACCACCCAACTCCATTCCTTTTCTTTCTTTCTCTGTCATTAAAAGACAAACAAAAAATCAAGGAACTCAAGTCACAAAAATCCCTACAAGGTCACAAAATGTAGAAACCAAAATATACTAGCAACAGACTAATAAGACAAAAAAAAATCATTGAACAAAGTAACTTGAGGAAAAAGTTCTTCAGAAATACCTCTGAATTCATTTCATGTTGGTCAGCAACTCCTGACCAACAGGATATGTGCTGTGCCCTCAAGTGTGGTTTGTATATACAATGAGACTCCACTGGAAGAAACTGTTTTCTTTCCTTTATAAGCTCATATCAATTGCAAATAGTTTCTTGGTCATGCACAGGTGCCAGGTCCACTTTCCCCTTCAAATGATGGGACCCACTTGGATTGATTCTATGTAGGCTCTGCACATGCTACACCATCCCTGTGAGTCCACATGCACATAAATGCTGCTATGCCTGGAAGTCACTATTTCCTTGGAATCATCCATTACATCTAGCTCTTACAATCTGTTGTATAGATCCCTAAGCCCTGAATCTAGGTATTTGATAGAGATAGCCCAATTAGTGCTGACTGTTACAACATCTTTCACTCTCTACAGTTTCCCGTTGTGGTTCTCTGTATTTGTTCCCAAATACTACAAGAAGAAGCTTCTCTGATTATGGCTGAGAGAGACATGTCCTCTGGGCGTAGCAGAATGTTATTAGGAGTCATTTTATTAGTGTGTTCTTTTAGCAAAACAATAAATGTTGGTTATCCCCTGGGTACATGGCATATCTATCCTCAGATTCTTGATACCCTACCAGTGTCAGGCATGATTTGCCTTTCATAGAGTGGGCTCTAAATCCAATCAGAAAATGGTTGGTCACTTCCACAATGTTTGTGCCACTACTACACCAGCGTATCACGTATGCAGATGACTGTTGTGGATCTTGGGTTTGGTAGCTGTGTTGATGGTTTCCTTTCTCCTTTGGAAGCATGTAGAGTACTTTCTAGTACCATAGTGTTAGTCAGTAGGGGTGAATCCTCTAGTTAGGCACCAACTCTGTTTCTCCATATTTGATAATGTGGTGGCTTGAATAAGAAATACCCCCATAAGCTCATAGATTTGAATGCTTATCCATAAGGGAATGGCACTATTTGATAATGATTAGAAACTTGTGCCTTGTTGGGGATAATCATGGCCTTACTGGAGTAGGTGTGTCCTTGTTTGAGGAAGCATGTCACTGGAGGTGAGTTTTGAGGATCCAAAGGCCCATGACAGGCCCAATTCTCTGTCATTATTCTTATGAATCAGTGTGTGCCTCTCAGCTACTGCTCTTGCACCTGCATGTATGCTACTATGCTCCCCATCCTGATGATTATGTAATAAACCCCTGAAACTGTAAACTAGGCTCCTATTAAATGCTTTGTATTTTAAGTGTTGCCTTGGTTATGTTGTTTCATTACAAAAATAGAACAGTGTCTAAGACAGATGAGATACATGTTGTCTTCAGAACTAGGACCTTACTATCAGTTTCAAGAATGCAACCAATGTCCTTCGCAACTTCCGGAGACATTTGGGGCCTTACAAGGGGACCCTTTGGCCCATAACTCAACTAAATGTAATCCATTTCTTGCACTGTAGTTTTCACTTGTTGGCATAAGATGTCTAGTTGGGGATGTTATCTCCCCCATAATTTGGTGACTCTATGATATCTCTTTCCCTAATATGTATATATTTTACTAAACTTCCAGAATAGTAGTTTTCTATATGGGCCATCAAATTAGTTGTCCCTCCCTTTATTCCTTCCTTTAATCCTTTATTCAGTTTTCCTCTCCATTTATTTCTCCCACACCAGTATCCCCTGTGCCCCTCTATAACAATATACTTATTTCCTCTTCCTTGACAGATCCTCTCATCCTTCATTGTCCTTTAGGTGGTACCTAATCTCAGTGCTTATATAGACTGTATAGTGCATACTAAAGGCTAAAATCTAAAACCCATATAAAAGATAAAACACAAAATATTTATCATTTTGAGTCTGGGTTACCTTATTTATAATGATCTTTACTTTATTATCATGAAATAAATTGTTGCATGTAGTATAATTTAAGGGCATATGCACACATAAACAACAAATCTCTGAAGCATAAAGCAAATATTGTCAGTAATCTCAGAAGAAATAATTCAGCAATCAAATTTGGAAAAAACTGTGTACAACTCTCCTTAATAAATGAGAGAACTAGACAGAAAATCATCAATGTTACCAGAAATTTAAATAATGTGATAAAAGAACTTAACACTACCAAAGAACAGGAGAGTATATATTCTTCCCAAGAATACATATGACAATCTTTAGAATAGTGCTCACAATCAGTTATAACAATGTTTCTATAAATTTAAAAGCATTGAATGTATACTGTTAATAACTTCAAAGAAAAATTCTAATAGCAGTGTGAAGTATCTTAGGAATAAATTACTAAACAAAATTTGGTAGAGTCACATGTATTTGGCGTTTTAATAATTCTACTTAGTAAATAGGCCAAGGAAGAAATTTAAAGTGATATCAGGAATTATTTTGTGCTAAATCAAAATCAACCAAAAAGCCAGGTGTAGTACTGCAGGACTATAGCACCAGCTACTCAAAAGACTGCTGCAAGAGGATTGCAAGCTCACGGAATGTCTGGCCAAGTTTCCAAACCTGTCTGAAAAGGAAAAATTGTAGCCATTTTTCTGAGGTTTCTGTTGCTGTAATAAAACACCATGGCTAAAAGCACCTTGAGAAGGAAAGAATTTATTTGACTTACAGGTTATAATCCATCACTGGAGGAAGTAAGAGCAGGGACATAAAACAGGACGTAGGAACTGAAACAGAGGCTATGTGTTTCTCACTGGCTTGTTTCCCCACGATTTGCTCAGAGTGGCACCACCCACAACAGCATAGACTCTCTCACTTCAAAAACTAAATAGAAAGATGACCCAGAGGTTTGCATGCAGGTCAGTATTATGGAGACATATTTTTATTATGGTTCCCTCTTCCCAGATAACACTATTGTGGATGAAGCTGGCAAAAGCAGGGCAGTACCTCTGTAGCATAAAGTCTACAGCTCATTAAGTACCTAGAACTGAAAGAAAAATAAAAAATAAACTGCAGCATATCAAAATTTATGATATGTACCAAAGCAGTGCTAAGAGCAAGTTGTAGCTATAAGTACCATTCTTTATATAGATAAATGCTTTCAGCTAAATAAATATCCATTTTAATCTGCAGAAAAAGAGAAAAAATAATGGAGTAAGAGATCAAAGAGAAAAAATAATGGAGTAAGAGATCAAAGTTAAATAGAAAAAAATTAAATAACAGAAAATCAATAAAATTAAAACCACCAAACATTCAATAAAAATGAAATACATTCAGTTAGAAAAAGAGAGTGATGACTAAAATTATGACTATTAACAAAAAATATAGAAGTATGACAGCTGGCCATACAAAAACAAAAAAATATAAAAAGACTATAAACCACTATTTTCTAGCAACAGGAAAATCACAAGGAACACATATCTTCTTAGGAATACTCAAACTGCTAAAACAAAGTCAAACTGAAATAGAAAATCTGAATCAATCTGTGACAATAATATATATTTAACTCATAACTTTAAAACATCTCATGAATAATATAATAGGCACATGAAATTTAAATAATCATTTAGCAATGAATAAATAACATTTTGCCATACAAGTTCATAAATCTAGAAAGAATTTCTTCACATAGATTCTGTGTATGATACAAGTATCATGTTGCTATCAGAACCACAAAAAGATACTAAACAAAAAGAGAACTTAGTCTAATAATTCTTATGAATATAAACACAAAAGTCATTAGTAAAATGCAATTAACTATGTCTAGACACATAAAAGATATTAAAAAGGATTATATATTATATTTTGACTGAGTGGGGTTTATTTATTTATTTATTTGGTTTGTTGAGAGAGGGTTTCTCTATGTAGCCTTTACTATTCTGGAACTCACTTTGTAGACCAGTCTGGCTTTGAACTCAGAGATTCACCTACTCTGCCACCTGAGTGCTGGGATTAAAGGCACGTGCTACTACGTTCCATCTGTTAGTGAGGTTTATTGTAAGAAAGAAAACTTATTTTAACATTTTCTTAATTTTAAATATATGTCCTTTGGACTTCTGCAAGGTATGGTGGTACCTTCAATTTTATCACTTGGGAGACAGAGACTGGCAGATTTCTGAGAGTTTGAGGCCAGCCTGGTCTGTATAATGAGTTCCAGGATAGCCAGAGCCTCATAATAGAGAAACCCTATCAAAATGGAAGGAAGGAAGGAAGGAAGGAAGGAAGGAAGGAAGGAAGGAAGAAAGAAAGGCAAAAATGGATGGTGAGGGGGAAGGATAAAGAGAGAGATTATATTTCTACCCTCAAATAAGATGGTATAAGAATTCAGAATCTTTAATACATAAATAAGTCATGAGTGCAAGGAATTATAATATAGCCCACAGAGAAACCATTAGCCTCTGCATTATGCAAGAACAGGGAAGTGTCATCTTTGAGCCAGACCCCATATTGCTGGTTTCTTCATTTGAGGCCTATTAGCCCTAAGTACTGTGGAAAAAATAGCTCAATTGATTGTGTTATATTCTGTGACAGATTAGATGAACCCAGACAACCTATAAAAATCAGTTCATAGAAAAAACATGATCAATTCAAGATGGATCTAGTTGGCCATGCCTTACTCCTAGAATGTTTATTCTACTTAGTTAACATCCTTATATTGAGGTATATGCTCAAAATAATCCTACACCTAGTATTTATGGGAATTTAATAGCTGATTATAGTGTTCATAAAAAGTCATAAGGGATCCAAAATGTTCAATACTGCCTTGAAAATTAAGAAAGCATCCTGTAATACTATATATGTCAAGATGATATAACACAAAGGTAACAATACATGTCAATTAAGGAAACAGAATACAAAGTCTACAATTAATCTATCACATTTGTGGTCAACTGGTTTCTATAAGGACTCGGATCAATAAGCCTAAGTGAGAATGAAACTTTCTTTGGCAAGTAATGCTGAGACAACTGGATGTCCATGTGTAAAGGAATGAGTCTGGGGAAATAATTTGCCATGGAAATTTTGTATTCAAAATGAGAAATGCAGATGAACAAACAACTACAAAAAAAAAAAAACCCAAAGAACAAAAAATACCAAACCAAACCATTTTTTTTAAAGAGAAAAATAGAAGGTGAAGTTGGGTGAATAGGGTGATGGGAAGACTTGGGGAGGGTCGGAGAGAGAAAAGAATATAATCGAAATATTTTGTACAAAAAAAATTAATCCAAGGATAATAAAATTTAAAAAATGAGAAACTCGCATAAAATAAACTCAGTAAAAAAACATGCACATAGTTATGACTTTAAGTTTGTTGAAGATCAATGAAATCTGATTCTAAGAAAGTTTCATGGCTTGATGTGTATGTGGGCTCCCAGGCAATGGGACCAGGACTTACCCTAGGTACATGAACTGGCATTTTAGAACTCATTCCCTATGGTGTGATGCTTACTCAACCTTGATGCAGGGGGGAGGGACTAGATCCGGTCCCAACTTGGTATGACAGGCTGTGTTGACTACCCAAAGGAGGCCTAACCCCTATGAGTAGGGGCTGGAGAAGGGGAGGGAAGGGGAACAGGGGTTAATGTGTAATAGGAAAGAAAAATATTTTCAATAAAAAATAAGTAAAATCAAGAAAATAGGTTGTCAGATTGAAAAAAAAAAAAAAAAACCAAACCAACAAGAGAAAGCTGATTTAAAAATTAGACTTTCAAGAGTGAAAGATGAAACATGGGTGGTGATGGCACACACCTTTAATCCCAGCACTCGGGAGGCAGAGGCAGGTGGACCTCTGTGAGTTCAAGGCCAGCCTGGTCTACAGAGAGAGATCAGGAAAGGCACAAAGCTACACAGAGAAACCCTGTCTTGAAAAAAAAACAAGAGTAAAACATGGTTTCTTTTAAAATATAAAGAAGGGAAAACCACAAGTCAAGACTGTAGAAAATATCAATAAATGATGCAACTGATAACTTAAAACTCCAAAATATATTCAGGTTGCTTTCAAAATGATGATGGTGGTGGTGATGATGATGATGATGATGATGATGATGATGTTGGAAAGTCTTTATTTGGTTAATGGACATGATGGGCATCTTACTAAACACATACAAAATAATTGGTTACTATGCAAATGAAAATCAAATCCACACTAAGAATCCATTACTCATCAGCTAAAAAGATGATGCTTTTAAAATAGACAAGAAATATGTTCATAATGATATGGTCAAACTAGATCTGTGATACCCTGATGGAGAGACTGGAAGGTTGCACTTAATGTGAAAAAATATTTGGGAAATTTTTATGATGTTAAGCACAAATATATGTCCATCACAATAATTTCATTCTTAGGAATTTAACCACAATAATGGAAAACATGTTTCTACACAAACAATTATATAAGAATGGCAACAGAAGCATTAATAATTTTATTTTAAAATGGTAAAAATGAGTATGTCCATCAATGCTGTGGATATCACTCTGTATAAATAAAATGCTGATTGGCCAGTAGCCAAGCAGGAAATATAGGTGGGACAAGCAGAGAAGAAAATTCTGGGAAGTAGAAGGCTGAGTGAGGAGAGACACTGCCAGCTGCCACCATGACAAGTGAGATGTAAGGTACTGGTGGTAAGCCATGAGCTACATGGCAAAGTATAGATTAATAGAACTAGGTTAATTTAAGATAGAAGAGCTAGATAACAAGAAGCCTGCCACAGCCATACAGTTTGTAAGCAATACACATGTCTGTGTGTTTACTCGTTTGGGTCTGAGCAGCTGCAGGACTGGCAGGCGAAAGAGATTTGTCCTGAACGTGGGCCAGGCATGACTGAAGAAAACTTCAGCTACTCATCAACTTGAAGACTACAGTGAATGTGTTAAGTATGTACAAGAATTGGAATGGAGAATAGTAATGATTTTGTTAAAGACAGGTTAGCTTCACAAAACTTTTGCTAACTAAAACTGTGAGATGATGAAGACTCTATGATCTCTGCAGTTCTATTTATATGAAATGTCCAGTAGTGGCAAATGAGTAGAAACATGATGTAAATAAGTTGTGAATAACATACAGCCAGTATTGTAAATAGTGATGATAGTATGTTTTATAGATTGAAACAACAGATTGTAGTGTTATTTTCAAAATTCTCTAAGTGATCTATAAATCACTGCATTTTATAATACAACTATGTGTCAACAGTATATAAAGTATGCCTTAAGTTAATTGTCACCTAAAAGATCTTAACAGTAGAAATATGCATTTCTATATTCTGATACATCAGGAAAACTGAATGAAACTTTAAATCATTATCCAATAATATCAACAATAAAATTATCCCATGGGCTTTCAATATCATATTTAAGGACTCATGGAATATAAAAATATTTCATGAGCCCACATCATACTAATTTAATAGAAAATAATTTTACATGCATTCATAATAACTATAACTCGAATGTGACAGATAATATAAATTTGAATGCAATCAAAGATAGAAAAATTATTTTAAAACTCAAAGGAAACTTTTATGGTTCATTGCTTTATTAAAATGATTGATTTTTAGCAATGACTTTCCAGTATATCATTATGTGAATCATGAATGTACTGACAAATTATTGATATACATTCATATCAGCATGAGATAGTTTTAAAATAACTGTAACATAGAAGATAAACTTTCAAGCACTTTAAACATAATCATTGTAAATACAAAATCAAACAATGAACTATTGAAGAAATTGATGTTTACTATATCTACATTTATAATAAGAGGCATGAAATTATAATCTTTTTATTTAAAGAGTAAACCCATCCTAGCATAATATATGTAAAAGTAAAAATAATTTAGCATAATATATTTAGATACTACTGAATATAATTAGCAATTACATATTTTTTTCAAAGCATTATAATTTGAATTAAGAGCAATGATTAACATTTGAGTGCTCACTTCACAAAAACTTAATTTTCCTAGTAATTAAGACCAACAAATGACAAGAAGCACTTCAAAACACTGTAAAGTTTCTGTACAACTAAAGTAAAGGTCAGTAGAGTGAAGATAAAGCTAATATATTGGGGGGAGACTCTTTGCCAGCTACATATCTAAGAGAGGATTAATATTCAGAATACATGAACACTCAAAAAGGTGAAGAAAACAAATGACGCACTTTGAAATAGGCTTTTGATCTTAACAGAAAGTTCCCAAAAGAAGAATTAAAAATGACTAAACATATATATCTAGAAATGTTTATCTTCCCTGTAAATTAGGTTAAGGCAATCAAAGCAACTCTGACATTTCAAAATACCTCAGTCAAAATGACTAGGATCAGTAACAACCACAACAAAAAACTGAAAGCAAATGCTAGAGAGGACTTAAGGAAATGGGACTTTAGGTGAAATTACAAAACTGGTAATCAATGTGGATAATTCTCAGAAAGCTAAAAATAAGTCTACCATTTGACCCAGCTCTACAGTTTTTTGGTATATGCTGGAAAGATTTGATATCCTACTCCACAGATACTCACTCTGACGTGCTTATTATTGCAGTTCTAGTCACAGTAGCCAAGAAATTTAACAACTTAAATGCCTTGCAACTGATTAATGAATACTCAAAATGTGGTACCTACACAAAATGGATTAGTATTAAGCTTTAAAGAAAAATGAAATCTTGAAATTCATAGGTAAATGGTGGAAATATAAAGTATTCCCAGACACAGAAGGATAAATGTTATAGTTTTCTCTCAGTTAAGGCTCCTAGCTTCAAATCTTCAGATGTGAGTACATAACCTGGAGTAAATGCAGAACCAGGAAAGAAAAATTAAGACACTTATGGCACTTTTAGAGAAAGGGCTTACACAATACAGGTTATATAAGGCAGAAAAGGAGAAAATGATGGGAGCATTTAATTAGGGGTGGATGATAGAGGTAAATACAGAAGAAACAGGAAGTATGAGGAACAAATAACACTAAGATATTTGGAAGAAATTGAGGAACGATATTGTTTTATAGTTGCCTTTTTTGTTTTTTGTTTTTGTTTTTCGAGACAGGGTTTCTTTGTGTAGCTTTGCGCCTTTCCTGGAACTCATTCTGTAGTCAGGCTGGCCTTGAACTCACAGAGATCCACCTGCCTCTTCCCCCTGAGTGCTGGGATTAAATTACTCATAATACAATTGTGTCTGTTAGTATACTTATATAAATAGTTTCAGTGAAGTTTTTCTACTTGAGATGACAATGTTTTTCCTAAGAGCCATAGACTATGAACTAAAACTGCTAGTACAAGGCATGGAAAATATCCCTTTGAGTTGTCGGTCAGTGGAGTCCAATCCCTTGATTCCAACAAACTGAGTTGGACCTGAACCAAAAGATTCCTTGCTGAGGACTAGGCTTCATAGTACCAGAAAGTGTTATGCAAACTGCCAGAGAAGAAAAACATTAAATAGTCCTACCAAGGTACAATGCCTATGAACCACACAATGAGCCATATGACATGATATCCCCAAAAGATGCAATAGTAGCACTGATACCTTGGAGGTCACCATCAGTCCTCTAAATGGGCTTAAAGATCCCTCAAAGAAAAAGAAATCATGACTGGTACTAGAAACCTAGGCAACAACCTGGGGCTAGTTGACAAGGATTTTGGAGGAGAAATGACAATCACCCATTTATTAATCCAGAATAATTTCTTAGTGCATTTTAAAATGTAGTGCTCACTCTCTCAACATAGAAACTTCTCTTTGCAAAAGACAGACTCCATTATAGAAAACTACAGCTGGCCAAAATGCAGAAAATAACTGACTATGAGTGTTCCCAGCCCCAACTGATGCATCTACAACACAACTCTCATGTATATATCTCAGGGACCATGTGGAAGAATAGTTAGAAAGAATGCAAGTGCAAAAAGAAGCCTTCCAGTAGTGTTCTGCAAATTTCAGAGAAGCTATACATTGATAACCTAACAACATGGTTGACTAAACAATATGTAAATAATGACGAGTCTAAAAAACATGATAATGTGTAAAGGAAAAAAATCTTATTAGGCCCTACTTCTAGACAAAGTACTACAGACCACTGAAGATGGCCTAGAGAGGGAAAAATAGCTTTCCCAAGGGAAATACCCTTGGTAATTAGATTAATTGGTAATCTAATGACAAATAATAAGTCCTGAAATTATATTTAGAGAAACACCACTAAATAGAATCAACAGTTTATATATATCGATTAAGGAAAAAGTGTCCAGGAATTTGAGAAAGAATGAACCAGAGACAAACCTGAAGTAGAGGAGCTGGGGGGATGTGAGGAGAAGGAAAATGATTAATTATGTATTTTAATTTAAAAATACAAAAATAAAAGAAGATATAATAAAAATAAATTTACTCTGAAAATATTCTCAAACAAAATGAATTGAAACTTGTTAAACCTTCCTGATTCTATATAGGAAACAGTTTCTTGACTGGAATGTTAGTAGGTCAAATATTCACATACCCCAAAACTAGTAGTGAAAGCTAACATACAGGATTCCAGTTTAAAATAAAAAATAACATAATGGTGAATCAATTATTAGTAATTTAAGCTTTGTCATTATAAAACAAAAAATTAGAAAGTTATTGTAAAATATATATTTTGCATTTCATTAAAGCTGTTAAATTAACATTTACAAATTGCAAACTGGCACAGCCATATCTGAATATGGAATGGCAGGAGTCATAAAGCCAGCACAGATGCTTGACAAAGATCCAGCAAAGCTGAGCCACATGATGGCTGCCATGGCACCTTCGGTTTTCATCTCCATCTGTTACATACTTGGGGCACTTTTAATATTTGTACAATTTGGGGATGTTGGGTTGATGTAAAATTACTTATGAATCATTTATGCCTTCTCCTAGGAATGCTGTTTCTAAGCTTACCCAGGAAAGTCCTGAACATACTATCCCCCCTCCTCACTTTGAGAGAGATATCCTTATCCACTTGAAGGTCTTCCTTATGCCTTGGAGGTTATGACACATAAAAAAGTCAGAGGTCTCTTCATGAGGCTATGAGGCATTCTTGAAACATCTGTTCCTGTACTTATACAGGAACAAGATATTCAAAACAAAGTAAATTCAACAGGGTCAACAAGATTTGGTGGGCTAGAGGAATTGCCTGCACTTCAGATTACAAGCCTCTTCCCACTGTACACTCGAACAATTATGTGGCATACAACTCTGCCCTACACAGAGACATACTGATGAGCAAAGTATGAAGTGGAAAGATGATAAAAAGTATGAGATGTTAGGACCTCCCTCTCTTAGAAGTTAGCTCATGTAGAGCCACTACAATGTCATATGACCAAGGAACAACAGAATGCCAGGATTAGACACATAGACAAATTCTATTAGGATATAAATGTGAACATTGATTGTATAATGCCAGAATTTAAATAATAACTGCAGCAGTTTTAGCCTGAGAATTTCTCCTGGTTACTCTGACCACTAGGAGTTAATAATGAGACATGGCAGAATGCCCAGGGCGGTTGAAGATTTTGTTTTGGTCTTGTGTCCTTGAAACAACCAAAGCAACCAACCTGAGCACAGGCTGTCATATGCTGCTAGATTCTCAAAAATTGGATTATGGGGTTTATGACTAAGAATGATAACTCTGTTTATTAATGATGTCAAAACTTGAGGGAAAATGATTGGAAATGATAACTCTGTTCTGTCATAGTTTATTAATAATCACTAAAAGATGAGCAAAAGGAAATGAAACACATGTCCAAAACCAAAAATGATATGATGTATGTTTTGGAACATCATGAATGTATCAGTGTTAACTAAATTCTGTATAAATAAAGAAACACTCTGGCTTCTAGTCAGTCAGGCTGCAAGATTCTCTTGACCACCATGGCCTGGCTCACTTCCTTCTCCTGCTGATTCCTTACACCCTCTGCAGAACCCATCCACCGCCAGGGATGGCTCCCTGCAACTAGTTCTAAATTTGTTGACTGCCAAATGAAGAAATTAATTGTAACCATATGGTTCTCTCCCACCCACTGTAGGGAAAAGGGGCTGGCTAGAGAAACCCACCCTGACCCTGGAGCCCAGAATTAGGGAAAGATGGCTCAGATAAAGCCAGTGAGAGAAACACAGTTTTTCTGTGGGATCAACCAATCACAGAACAGGACAGCAGAATCTTGGCCCTAGGGCCCAGGACCAGGAAAAGAAACACAGCCCGTGTTTAGGACCTGGGCCAGAGAAATGAACCAAGGAAACATGCCCTGACTCTGAAACCAGTACCAAAGAAACAAAACTGGCCCCTAGAATCAGAGTCAGTGAATGAAATGTGCCCTGGCCTTAGAGGTAGTGTCAGAAAGCTAAGTAAGGCCAGTGAAAGATCAGAGCCATCACTACTGTGCTAAACAGCTCCAGGTGTCCGGCACACCTTCAGGGCAGAGCTTGTGTTCTAAGTAGCTCAAAGTGTCCAGCATACCTTGCCATGTAGGGCTGAACTGTCTCCAGTTCAGCCAACAGAGCTGTGCTAAACAGCTCCAGGTGTCCGGGACACCTTCAGGGCAGAGCTTTTGTATTGAGTATCTCAAGGTGTCCGGGATACCTTGCCCTCTAGGGAGACAGTTCAGCCATCAGAGCTGTGCTAAACAGCTCCAGGTGTCCAGGACACCTTCAGGGCAGAGCTCTTATTCTTTGTAACTCAAGGTGTCCGGGATACCTTGACCTCTAGGGCTGAACTGTCTCCTTGCAGTTTCAGCCATCAATTTACTTACATTTTGGTGCCAAACCTGGGCCACCAAACCCAAAGATTTGCAGTTTACTTACACACACTATTTCCCAAATAGCCACTCGGATGCTTACATTAATTATAAATACTTGGCTTGTAGCTCAGGCTTACTAATAACTAGCTCCTACACTTAAATTAACTTATAATTCTTATTTATGTTTAGCCACATGGCTTGGTTCCTTTTCTCATCTTGCTTCCTCTGCATCTAGCTGGCAACTTCTGACTCCATTCTCATTCTTCTCAGAATTCTTAGTTTGGTCACCCTGCCTATACTTTCTGCCTGATTATTGCCCAAATTAGTATTTTATTAAACCAATTTGAGAGACAAATCTTTACAGTGCTCAAGAGAATTATTCCACAGCAATTAGCATCTGAAAAATTCTGGACTCAATAATTTTCTTAATTCAAAATTTATGTCCTTTATTTCATAGTGTAATATTGTATGTACTATGAAGAACTTCAGAGTACTCAATCAGAAAAAAAGCTGTGGTTGGAAAAGATGATATAGATCAAGAAACGTACTTTAAAATTTTTCTGTACAAAACACAAAAAGAACAGCTAATAATGTAATTCATTATTTTTACCCATGGCTAGTCATCACAGCCAACTGTAAGCAATAAAATAGTAAATACATATTCAAATTTCAGACTTCACAATTCCTTAGCTTTTTAAAAATTAGCAATCATTTGGTCACCTAACCTGCCCAGTCCAAGAACAACACCAGGTGAAATACTCAAATGGAATGGGGAATTTTCATTAGACTTCACTCTAGATGAAGCGTGTCAAGAAACTAATGATTGCTGAGAGAGGGAGAATCAGTATTTCTCAAGTGTGAGCCACCTAATTTGTTATCCAATACCGAGTTGCAATCTCTAAAAATATGAACAACCTTAAATGAACTTAGTAGGTACGTGTGTGTGTGTGTGTGTGTGTGTGTGTGTGTGTGTGTGTGTGTTAAAGAGGTCATGAATTTGAGCAGGAGGTGCAAGTAGCATAAAAGGAGTTGTAGGAAGGGGCAAAATGATGCAAATATCTGTGTGAAGAGTAAGACTTAGAGGTATTATTTTGGTCTATTAAAGTGGCAATTGTAGATTATTTTCTAATGTTCATTGTAGTTGGAAGTTTTCCTGCTTCCTGCCCAGTCCTGTAGCCACTTAGACCCAAGTAAACACACAGAGACTTACGTTATTTTCAAACTATGGCCATGGCAGGCTTCTTGCTAGCTAGCTCTTATATCTTAAATTAACCAATTTCTTTAAATCTATACTTTTCCATGTGCCTTATGGCTTACCAGTGCTTTACATCTTACTTCTCCTGGCAGTGTCTAGCAGCATCTGCTCACTCTCCTTTCTCCTCCCACTATCTCTCTTGGATTTTCCCACCTGCCTCTATCCTGCCCTGCCATAGGCCAATGCACTTTTATTTATCAACCAACAAAGTGGCACAGTTATTTGGGGGGGGGTGGTTCAAGACAGGATTTTTCTCTGTAACAGTTCTGCCTGTCCTGGATCTTGCTCTGTAGACCAGGTTGACCTCAACTCACAGAGATTTTCCTGTCTATGCCTCCTAAATGCTGGGATTAAAGGTGTGTATCAGGACTACCTGGCTCTGTTTTGTTGTTGTTGTTGTTTTCTGCTAAATTTTATTTACAACTTTTGACTTAATTTTATTGTCAGGACTTCTGCAGACGTTGGAGAAAATGGCTAATAACAACTCTTATTTAAATTATCCAAGATTTTTAGACAAAGAGGAAAGAAGCATCTGTGATGGCTATTCTTGGTTGTCAATTTGAGTATATCTGGAATGAGCTACAATCCAGAAATGGAAGGCACATCTGGGAGAGATTTTTTGCTTGGTTTATAATGACTGAATCTACTTCTAGTCTGCACATTTAAGGTAGGAAGACACACTTTTGATTCAGGTCTTGAAACAGGAAGACACACCTTTAATCTGGGCCATACTTTCTGTTGGAAGCCAATTTGGGAATATGGAAGAAAGAAGGTTTTGCCTGCTTGTCTTTGCCTTGCCAGCAGATCTATTCCTTCACTGGCATTGGAGTCTACTTTCTTTGGGATTGCAGCATATACAGAAGACCCATTGAGACACCCAGCCTTTTGGGACTGAACTACTTGACTATTGGACTTTCTGTTTACAACTAGCCATTGTTAGATTAGCTGGACTGCATCCTGTAAGTCATTCCAATAAATTCACAAACTCTCTCTCTCTCTCTCTCTAATTCTCTCGTATATTTACCAATAATCCTAACCCTAAGAGTAAAATATGAGATCATAATATTTCTAAAAAGAACATGAAATAAAGTATTATCATAATTCAGGGAATAAGATATGTCCCTATATTCTGGGATCTTTGGCAGGCTTGAGCTTGTTTAGTTCTTGTGCATGCCATCCTAATCACTGTGAGTTCATGTTTGAATCTGCTTTGTTGTACCTGTGAGACACAGCTTCCTTCATGTTAATGACTACCTCTGCCTCAAATCATCTGTGTGACTCCCCTTCTCTGAAGATATGAATACCTTATTTAGTTCTGTGCAGTGTACTGTCTTATTCCCTACATGTAGAACAAGGGAGGTGGGGTCTATTTGTAGAGGGTTAAAAGATGATCTGGTCTATGGGTCTTGCAATATTTAATATTATGTCAATTCAACAGAATAACATTATTTAGTTCTTCCCCTAGGGCCTCTGAGATACCCATCAATGTATTCTTAGGTCCCTTTAAGCATACCAAGCATGGGTTCTATCACACAGAGTAGGCTTTTAATTCAATATCAAACCAGTGGTCATATCTTGTCAGACCAATCATTGCTGTAGATTACAGGGTTCATAACTGAGTGAGAATGATGATTACTTCTCTCTTTCAGTAGCTTGCATAACAACTTTCATCACCATGGAAAGCTAGCTAGTAGTGATGAAGCTTCCAGGTGAGTACTAGATTGATTTTTTCATGCTCTATGACAGAAGCATCTGGTAGCTTCAGCAATAGGGTCTTACAATCAAGTTCTAGAGGTTTGCTAATAAGTCCAAAAGTATTACCAATAGAAATATGTGACCTCAGCAGCCAACAACCCAAAGAGATAGCCTACATCTGGTCCTGGTATTTTTATTTGTTAGTGTGAGGTTTCTAGTAGAAATTTGTACTCCTGTTACAAGATAACTCCATTAAACCTCTTTTTATATATGTATATGAATATTTTTTAAAACTGCTCACTAAGGTACAGAATTTAGTAAGGGGCCATTGTATATATTTCAGAAAGTATCTAGAATACATTTTATTGCAGCTTTTTTAAGAGTCTTTAGTGTTAGTTAGCTATCTCTCCTCATACTTCGATCTCCACCATGCCCCCCATAAACTATTGCATTGTTTTTTTAACTTTATTCTCAAATATTTCTTGTTTTTTGTTATTTGCCTCTTTTATGACATAATATTTTATGTGGAATTATTATAATTCTGTTATTTTGTAGTCTCCTTTGCTTCTGGTATTCCTTGTAACAATAGTTTTAATAAAGCAATATACAGGTGCTAATTTCTTTGGATTTGTTTATATTAAGCTATATTAGTTTATTTTGTTCATGTGTTATTTGTTGATTATTTTCTTGTTCCATGTAGACTTGTGTTGATATGATACCATTTGAAGGAATACATGTTTTACTGTCTTAAAGCTCTTTCTTATTGGGCATTTGAACTGATGAGAATACCTCCATATTTGTATTTGAGTCAGAAGATGGATTATGTAGTTGCTACTCTGTCTATAGCTGAATTGGCTGTTATTCAGTTGTCTGTAGGGTACAGTGCTTGTCTGACAAGCATATTTTCAGAGGTACAGTTAGATGTACCTTCTCATGAATACATAAGAAGGTATTATTTCTTCTAGGAAAATAGCCAAGTAAGACTTTAGTAGGATAAAATATCTGTTTCTACAATGTGTGCAAGAATTCCTTACTCAAATTTTTCTCATTTTGAATTTCACAGTTTTACATTTTCTTATTTCATTTTCAAAGTTTCATAAAGTGCTTTTGGTAACTAATAGTTTTCACAAAATTCTGTGGGTGTATTGTGGTGGTATTGTGTTCCTTGAAATATTGTGCACTCTAACAAGCTTATCTGGGGTCAGAGACAGAACAGCCACAATATTAAACATAGAGGTTAGGCAGTGGTAGCACACGCCTTTAATCCTAGCATTCCAGTGGCAGAAATCCATCTGTTCAAGGATACAGCCAAGCATGGTGACTCACACCTTTAATCCCTAGAAAGCAAGCCTTTAATCCCAGGGAGTGATAGTAGAAAGCAAAAAGCTATAAAAGGTGTGAGGGCCAGAAACTAGAAGCATTTGGCTGGTTAAGCTTTTAGGCTTTGGAGCAGCAGTTCAGCTGAGATTCATTCTAGATGAGGACTGAGATGCTTCCAGTCTGAGGAAACAGGATCATCTGAGGAATTGGTGAGATGAGGTAACTGTGGCTTTTTCTGCTTCTCTGACCTATCAGCTTTCACCCTATTACCCAGCCTCAGGTTTGTTTTTATTAATAAGACCATCTAAGATTCGTGCAACAGGTGTATGTCAGATCAGGGTTCTGTCACCTTCCTGCTATCTTATGATATGTACTTTGGCCTTTTTGTTTCTAAAATTTCTCCCTTTTACAGAGATGTCTGATAAACCAACTTTGATACCAACTTGGAAAATTCTTTCCTAGTATTTTAATTTCCATGAATGATTGTACTTTACTGCCAGATTAAATCAGAGACATTGGATTTTCCAGTTAAGTATTATCACTTGTACTATATCTGAACTTTTTCCTGCAGGAATAAAAGTACTAATGAGAGATTCAGAAAAGACATGACAAGTAAAATTGCAGTAATGCTTTTTTCCTGGAATAACTTTTTTAACCTATAGGTTAAATGAAAGTCAATCTATTAATATTTAATTCCTCATAGTATAAATAGGAAATTAAAAACAAGGAATACTAATTGAAGGACAGCTATTAATATTAGAGTCACATATACACCTTCATGAATAACTTTTGTGAGAATAAGAAGCTACTTAAACAGTTTTGTAAAAAGACAACCTAGCAATAAAAAAGTGTAGGTGTATTAAAATATTAATGAATGCTTTTGAAGCATACAAAATACATTATGGTTCTATTCAGTGGGGAACTTCAAAAATTGCCAGAAGGTCAACTTTCTCATATAAATGTTCTTAAAGTAGTCTATAACCACATTATAAAATTTTCAACCACTTGACCCAACCTCATGTAGTTTTCTCAAGGATTTTCTTCCATCAATCATCTTCCCTTTGTTCTCTCTCTTCAGTTTCTCTTTCTTTGTAGAAATAGCCCCTGTAGCTTATAGTCACATACCCAAGCATCTCTGACTTAAATAATACAGTTTGGGGAGAAGAAACATAGTGTGAATACATTCCTTCATAATTTCAATTATTCCAGGAACAGAAAACTATCATATATTGAGGCTGAGATTTGATATGTTAATTATATCCATTTTTTTCTTATTTGGAAGAAAATCTCATTTTTTTGGATACCCATGCTACTTCTCTGTGTTTCTTAAAAGCATATTCATCACATGACACCTGTCCTGCCAAACAAATATATCATACCCATAAACAGTCACATGCCATGAATTAGCAATCAAATGGGACATACTGCTAATGAGAGATTGAGGCATCACACAGACATGTATGCTGTTAATTCTCTTATTCTTTCTGAGAGTAGAAGAGTATTTGAACTATTGTCTTTTCTATTATGACTCAATACCTATACAAAGCGCAATGAACCCATATTTATATTTCAAATTATTTATTCCACTTTCCCAACAAATAGATTAGATTTTCTCTTGATTCTTATTCTTTCAAACAATGTCTACATTCTAAATTATTTTAATTGGTCTTGGCTGTTCTATATTTAGAAACTATATGCCAAACTTTGGCAAGTTAAATGTCTGCTTTGATCATATACTGAGCTAAGTCAATGATCCTCTTTTGGACCTTTAACCTTAATGTAACATAAGAAAGTAATGTGTCTTTTGCCTTCATTCTGGCTTACATTATATTGCCCATATTAAGAATTCAACATCAACATTTAAATATAGTATATAACCAAAATATTAATAACTCTGCAATAAATTACTAAACAATTCTAGGACAAGAATCACAGATATTTTCCATATTCTCAACTCTTCTATAGTCTTCCCAGAAAATTTTTATCAATATTTATGACTTCAATGTATAACTTTTTAACTAATTCTTTCTGTTTTATGTGAAAATTCTCTCCTGAATCTACAAACTCTAGTCATGTCTCCACTTGAAAATATTTTATTAGATTAAAATTCAAAATAAGAGCATGCATGTATTCATCACTTCCTCCATATCAGTCTGTTTCATAATTATTTGCCTAATTATTTCAAATTTAAAATCTTGCCTATCAATTTGAAGTTACATATTTCCTCAAAAACTATGAATTTCTGACCAACATCCACTACATAACATCATGTATAATTCATAACAGAGTTAGACTTGGAAATAGTAATAATAATAGAAGTCTGTCCGAAAGCAGTTCCTATGAGGTAATATCTTCTTCGGTCACTCATACTATATTATTAAGACAGTTGAGAGTATAACTTATAAAGACTTTTAGTGTTTTAATATTTAGAATTGGTCACTAGATTTTAGGTGGAAATTATCTAGACAAATTGAATACTCTACTCATATATAGAGCTACCATCAGTAATTAGTTTGTGTAAAAATAAACCCAATTAAAAATTTCTAGAAAACTATACATTTTTCTCTGTGAATATATTATATCATCCAAGTAAACAAAAACAAAGTGAAAATGAGGAGTCAATTTCATCCATGATGAAGGTCTTCTGTAAGTGAAAGGAGAGCAACTACACTTATATGTGTCTATAGTTTGCATACCCCTTCACTGACAATAGAATTAAGAATGGAATAACAGTATTTTTAAATCAAAGCCTTTACAGCCATATACCCTCCTTGTTGATCCACACATTTAGAATAGTAAAGAATGTTAAGGACTAGCAATTAGTCATTACAGCAAGAAATAACTCAATTATAGTTGGATTTTCATGCATTAGAAAATAAACCTAATGCAATTTATTCAAAAGTGAAATAAAATTATCAAGATAATTTTTCTATTAACTCTTGCAAGAGAAACAGTAAAAACAATTCTGTGGTTGGAATAGTCTCAATTACTACTTTGCCAGATAATTTATCTCCACAGACTATTTTCCTATTTAGTCAACATCTGTGTATGAGAAACAAGCAATGAGCATGATCTATATAATGAATAAAGAGACACAGAGTTCCTGAAACATACCCATTCACCGTGAATCAGATTTTAGAAAGATAACATACAATACACATTAGTGGTACCAAGGTGAGTTCCCAGAACATTATGCACTTTTGCCTTGTAACATAGTCTTAACTTTATTTCTCTCCATCTTCCCATTAGGCTCTCAATTTCCTCTCTAGGTACTTTCATGTATATTATTGAGTTGCTCCCTAGAAAAATAAAGTTAGCCATGTTTTCTTCATAACTTTCTGCATATTTCATGTGACTTTCATGCATGGTAATTCCCCAAATCTATTAATCTTTATGAACACACACACACACACACACACACACACACACACACACACACACACACATATATATATAATCTGCTCTTTCTGCAGAGCCAACTGGCACTTCATTGAACCACGTGTCCTCCTCACTTAAAAAACTTTCTCAGTTGTGGATTTAGCTCAGTAGTAGAGAGCTTGCCTAGCAAGCCCCAGGCCCTGGGTTCGGTCCTCAACTCTGGCAAAAAAAAAAAAAAAAAAAAAAAAAAAAAGATTTGTTTGCCGGGCAGTGAATCCAGCACTTGGGAGGCAGAGGCAGGTGGATCTCTGTGAGTTCGAGGCCATCCTGTTCTACAAAGCGAGTTCCAGGAAAGGCACAAAGCTACACAGAGAAACCCTGTCTCAAAAAAAATAATTCTCATCATCTTCTTTCACCCATTCCATGATCCTGTTTCTTAGAGTGATTAATATGCTTAATATTAATATGCACTTAAGTGCACATTAATTCTCATGGAAAATCATTCCATTAACTTGCTATTTTATTAAAATTCAAACACTATGCTAGGTAATAGTAAGGATTCTTCCAGTTTTGTCAAGCTAGTATTTGAGGGGCACACCTTATAAAACATCATCCATCCTTTGATGTCTAAAGTGTAAACTTTCTGATAGATTTACATATTTGCACCTAAAAGAACAACACCATTTTGGTGATTTTAATATGATATTCCCCATAGTCCAACAATTTTGGATACATGCTCTCTCTCCCAATGGTAGTGTTTGGGAAGCTTTAGCAGCTGTGGCATTGTTGGCGGTAGTATGTAGTAGTGTGTTGCTAGAGGTGGGCTTTGAGTGTTTAAAGACTCATGGCATTTCTAGTTCACTCTTTCTGCTCTGTACTTGCTGTTCAACATGTGAACACTCAGATTTCTCTTCTGGCTGCATGTCTTTCTTCCTTCGAATCTAACCCTCTGGCAGCTAGAGCCCAAATTATTTCTTCTTATATGATTCTTTGGTCAAGGTTTTTTTCCATAGTATAGAAAATAACTAATATTACCATTTTGCTTCTAAAAGACCTCTTCTACTTCCTCTTGGGTTCAATATTATGGCAAATTGATGAAGAAATAGGTCTAGTTTCAAGTACATGTCATTAAATAATATCTTTTAAAGAGAAAATTGTAAGTTTAATTGCTCGTTATCCATACAATTTTCATGCAGATCCCCTTGAAATCCATTTTATAGCAAATAAGCTGCTTATATTCCTTACTTGATGTTTTCTCATCATCCATAGTACATAATTATTGTTAATTCAAATCACAAACTCTATATCTTTAATAAAATTTATTAACTCTACATATTATCATCTCTCACAGACATATATCAAAAGCACAAAAGTTGAGTATGATATAGATAAATATAAGTATCACATCATGCTTCAACTAAAATTTCTCATACTTCATAAAATATATGAATATTCAAGGCATGAAACATGGAAATATGGCTAAATATTCTCGTATATTTGTAATTTTGAGATACAGAAAATGCTTTTAAAGTTATAATAGTAAACAAGACTCAAAAAAGAAAATGATTATTAGCTTGACTACATTAAAATATTCCACCTTTCGCATTCCACAGTGTTTTTTTAAGACAGGAGAAAACTGGTACAAGTAAAAGGTTTTACTTCATGTTAACAGAAAACATTCTAACAAAATTGAGCACTAGATGTGAACATTTGAGGAAAATACAATTGCTTTCAGTAAGAATCAATAATGGTGCAAAGAAATAATAATTCTAGAAATATTAGTTAAATAAGAGATATTGAAATGACATAGTGAAGTGAAAAATGAGATAAATTAATTAATTTATAGCCTATCAAAAAGCATGTTAATTAGAAAAATAGTTCTGCAAGGCAGTATATTTTGTATTTAACAGCAATCTTGATACTCTCTGATCCCAGTTATTAAATGTCAGCCTTTGAAGGATAAGAAAATATGTATGCAGAAGGCTATTCATTATAACATTCTAAATAAAGACTAAATATCAGAAACAATATCAATATGAATTAGGCTGATAAAAGAAACTGTGATATTTGCATATATCATTCAAATCACTGACAGGTAAAATAACATGTTAAAGAATGCAATATTTATAGAGTTGCGAATCTATTCAGAAATGTGTGATTGCAAGTTAAAGTCACATTGCAGAAAAACAGTATGGCTATGAGCTCATTTGTTGAGCATATACTTATTTCTCTATGTGGAACACTAATTTGGTACTTGTATTCTATGAAATGTAGATAGTTGGTAACCTATTCCAAGTTTATTATGTCTAAGTGTTGAAAATTGAAATGATCATCCTAGTCTTCCTGTAATTTCTTGCTTATTGTATAACAAACATTTACAGTACTCTGAATATTAAAAGAATTGTATGAGTATAATAGCATAACAAAATATAATTTATTGACTGATCTTCTATAAAAATGCATATTAAATTTAAAATATGAATAAATAAAAAACTATCACCTAAAAAGATCTCTTTGCCTATTTCTGACTCTCTTGTTTCCTACCTTATGCTCATGTTAATATTTCCCAATTTTTGACAAACAGTCTAATGGTATGAAATTATATGGAAATATGATCTAAATAGCTCCTGAAAACTTTTAAAACAAATTATTCAAAAATGTCCCTACCAAATTATATAATTTGTTGTCAAAATTCAGAAAGATAACAAAATCTACTCATTAAAGAAACTAATAATCAAACTAACAATAGAAAGTAGCTAGCTTAAACTGATAATTGTAATTTTCCTAAAATAAATATGGAAGACCCATATAATTATATAGCATTATAATATGTTTCAAAGCTTGGCATGAAGTACTGACTGATGTTTGAGTATGAGCTGAGAAAACATGAGTTCATTATGAGAGATATCTTTGAGGTGATGGAAACATTTGAAATTGTAAAACTGTAATTGATGAGGCAACACTTTCACAAATCTAGAAATTTAATGTATATTATTGAGACATTAGGAAAAATGGATTATATAGTATGCAAATTGCACATTAAAAATTAAGAGTATAACAACTACATATTAATAAATAGTTATGTTTTGAAAATAATAGCAACTATAATATAAATGTAAAATATATAGGAACCATTTAAAATAAAATATTAAGCAATTACATTAATAGGATTTGCAAATAGTTGTATTATGAAATAGAGAAAATATGCAAATAAAATGAAAATAGAAAGTGTGATTGAATGTTTGTACATGTGCAAATTATCTTCAGAATTACACACTTAAGGTCCACCTCAACAGGTTATGGTAATTGTCACTAAGACTGTTGACCTGAGTTTGATGTTTAGATTCCAAAATATAAAAAGATAACTGATGTCTGGAAGTTGTCCTCTGATCTCCATATACATGCCATGGCATATATATGTCCACATAAATAAATATGCATTAAATAAAAAGATAATTGTGTATGTACAAATATAAATGAAATAAAAATGGTAAAATAAGACATTTAATGAAATTTCAAACAATATCCATCCATTAGTAAACACATGTAATTCTGGCATAAAGTCAAGGTTTTGATCCCATGTTATGTTATCTTAATTAATAAAATTTAGAAAAATAATTAAGATTAAATAAAAACATACAAAGTTATCTGCCCAGTATTTTTTGATATATTTGACTATTTGAAAGCTAGTATATTATTTTCAATTACATACAATAGCTAAAAAATCCATTAATATATTCAACGGAGAATTTTTATGATTAATAATGATCTAATTTGAATGATGAAAGCAAGTATCATATCCTAAAGAAGGAAAGAATGCCCTCATATAGATTGTAAATAATGAGGAGAAAGAAAAATTCTTTCTAGAGTAATATCCTGTTATCATTTGTATCTACAACGTTGCTCACAGGCTCCTAAATTGAGCACATAGTCGCTGTCTTATGGTTCTCTTTGGAAGGCTGTTTAGGCATCAGATGGTGTGTCCTGACTGGTGGAAGTAGGTAGTTGTGGAATATTACTTTAACTAGGCAAAGATGTGTTACGTTTGTTTATGCTGCTTTTGTTTAACAATGTAAAGATGTGTTACTTTGCTTGCCCAAGGCACTTGATTGGTCTAATAAAAAGCTGAATGACCAGTATCTAGGCATTAGAGGGATAGGCAGGGTTGGCAGGCAGGCAGAAAGAATAAGTGTAGAAGGAATCTAGGCTCCAGAGAGGAGAAAGGAAAGAATGAAGGAAAAAGAGAGGGAGATGCCCAGGGCCATTCCGCCAGGGGGCCACCAGTCAACCAGAGATGGAGTAAACAGGGAAGTATTTCATACAGAATGAAATAAAGGTAAAAAGCCCCAAGGCAAAACACAGATGAAGAGAAACAGTTTAAATTAAGTTATAAGAGCTAGTGGGACAAGCATCAGATGAGGCTGAGCATTCATAACTAATAATAAATATCTGTGTCATGATTTGGGAGTTGGTTGGTGGCCCAAAAGAAATCCTGCTACATTAGGTTGCTAAAAGTAAGTCTTAAATCCTGCTGTCTCTACTTTCTGGTTGTAAGACACAACTATTACATCTTCACACAGCCGTGAATGCTACCATTCCTTCTTTGTTGTGATTAATTGCAAATCTCTGAAAATGTGAGTCCAAATATTTCCTTCTTTAAGTTGTTTTTATTAGTCATTTTTGTTCATATAAAAAACAAAAGCAAATAATATGGTAACCATTTGACATATTCAAAACACTCCATTTTATAATAATTATGATAAATAAATACATGAAAAACATGTAATTTAATTGCAACTTTACATTTGTGGAATGATTCTTCTATTGTTTTTCTTTTATACTTTGAAGTGTTATTGATTGAACCTAGGTTATCAAACATGTTAGACAATGCTTTACTAAGTTATAATTGCAGCACTCTTTACATTTTACTTTTCAAATAGCTAGATAAAGTTGCTTATGCTGGCCTTGAACATGTGATTCCTCTGCTTTCTCCTCCTGAGTAGCTCTAATTAGAGATGGATGGTAACATGACTAGCTTGTAGAAATTACTTTTCAACATTTCACGTTTTATACTAACTAGAGAAATGAGAAATGAATTGGTAAATTTCTGGAAAGCATTTTGCAAATACTTAAGCTTAAGAAGATTATTTAACATACATTAAATTATCTGAATACTTTTATAATATTTCTAATATCAAATCATTTGATGCTTTAATAATTTTGAACCTTAAGGGCAATATATTAAATAAGCTTTTCATTGAGAAATACATATTAGTAAGCAATACTCATTTCAACATGAATAAAATCATTTGGTTTTGACCAGCATAAAAACAATTTTTAGGGCCAGCAAGATAGCATAGTTGGGGGTTGCAGATTTAGCTCAGTGGTAGAGTGCTTGCCTAGCAAGCACAAGGCCCTGGGTTTGATCCTCAGCTCTGACCAAAAAAAAAGATAGTATAGTGGGTTTGATGATCACTACCAAGCCTAAAGGCCTGAGTATGATTCCCTGAAACCACATGCTGGTAGAAAGTAGCCAACCCTGACTTGTTGTCCTCTAATCTGTGTATGTGTGCACATATACTCCAAATAAATGTAATGTTTTAATTTAATAATTACAAATTTGCAACCTAAGAATGTAATATCAATATGGAAAAATAGTGAACAACATTAAACTGTTTTCTGTAATTGAGCATTTTGCAAATGCTTGTCTTTTGACTTTCCAGTACATAACTTCTGTAAAGTGATCTTATTGGTAAACTAATATCAAATTATGTTCATCATAGGAAAAGATTCTCCCACCAAATTTGACTAAAACTTTTCTGAAGTTCCCATTTTGACTAGGGTTAGATTTTGGCTGTCCCTGGCTTGTTTACTTCAGCAAAAAAAAAACCCTACTAAATGAGTTTGGTGAAAATATTTTACATTCCACCCCTGGTTTAACATCAAAAGAGCATACCATTAGTACAACTTTGAACTTGACATTTCCTAATAGTGATTTTAAATCTTTTGACCCCTCAACATACTTCATAGTCACACATTTCTGTTTTCTAACTACATTGATCTCATCAGTACTCATGATCCACCTGTGTTGATATGTTACATACTACACCATTAATATGTACAATTGCTAAATGTTAGTAAAATAACATTTGAAAAATAAGTGTTGCCCACTTATAACAAGAGTTAGGTACAATGGCTTTCTTATTTTGGATTTTCCAAGATGCCATAATACAATACCATAAAGGGATTAGTTAATAAACAACAGGGATTTATTTTATCCTTCTATTCTTTTTAGTTAACAATATTATATATAATATTATATATATCATATACATATATTTACCCAAGGAGCTTTTATGTTAATCTAGTTCCATGCCTGAATTCAAAATATAATTTCACCTGGGAAAAAATTGTTTTTTTCTAAAATTACTAGAAAAGGATCTTTCAAACACCTTTCTCAGACTAACTTCCTAAAGCTCTTGACCTCATCATGAATTCATACTCCGAAAAAAATGGGAATTCTAAGAAGTTCTTTATTAAGTATAAAGAGATAATACATGAGAAACCATAATCTTCTAAAGACATAGATCTGAAAAATCATAATCATGACATATTGTACATTTAAAGTAACTTTAAAAGAAAACCATGCTAAGGGTAAGTACCAAAAATTTTATTCTTTCTGTGAATAAAAAGTAATCACATCAAGGAAGGCTATGCTAAATTACAACTAATACTATGTAAAGATTCCCATGTATATACTCCAGTTTGCTGGTACTTATTATCCTCCACCATCTTCTCAAACCCTAGTAATCACTATTGTCATTTAATTTTGAAGAGTTTAGATATGTTGTTATGCACATAGGAAAGAGGACACGAAGGCCTTTTATTTTGTGATTAATTATACCTAAGGTATTGCCTATCTTGTTCTACTACATTGGAAATGACAAAAATCTGTTCTTCAAGTCATGAATATTGTATCATCAGATATATACATTTTTTTTTCTGAATGCATCTATGCTGATTTCATCTTTGTCATTATGAATACATGAGACTATAGAAATGTATTTAGTATAACAGTTTTACCTCTTTTGGATATATGCCCAGTTGTAGGATAACTAGGTCTTGTATTTTAGATCTGCCTTTAATTCTATGAGCAACTTACAATATACTTACCATAATGGCTGTATTAATCCCTATCCCCACCATCAGAGTACAACTGCTCCCTTTTCACAATACCTCTCCATCCCAGTATTCTAAAATCATTTGAATTCTTTGAGAAATTTAAGAAATTTCTGTTCTTTGAAATTTTCATTTGCTGTTTCTAATGGAACACTTTCTACTAAGATAATCTCATGGCTGACTTTTTTTCTTTTTATCAAGCCTCACTTAAAATTTCAAGACATCCTTAAAAATTTTATTTGCGCTACAGGCCTCATCATTCCCTCTATGGACACCATTATATTTCTTAGTTTTATTATTTCTGCATTATAGTTTTAATCACAGATATCTTTCAAGTCTCATTTGCATAGTGTGTTTTATTGAACTAGATATAAACTTTAAAGTAAGGAGAGACTTTTTCACTTTTTCATTAATCCTTTCATGTTCTCTCTGCCTCTACATCTCTTTCTCTGTCTCTCTGTCTCTTTCTATTTCTCATAAAAATATGCTTGTTGGTGTTAATTTTGTTAAATGAATGACTGTGATGTTTCAGTAGATAATTGGAAGAAGAATAAAGAGACTGAACGTTTATGTGCAATCCTGAATAATAATTGTGATTATACAAAATTATCTAATAGGTGAATTTAAATTCATAGGGAGCAATTTTGTGTATCATTTAGTTGTATTTATGTGCCTTTTTATTAAGCATTATAATAGTATTTTATTGTATTTTGCTGAAATTCAGGGTTTTTTATATTTTTTAACTAGGTACTACATAGTAACGTCACTCTCAAACATTCCTTAATAGAACAATAGCATCTTATAGAAACGGTGAGAAATATGTAACTTATCTCATTTGATATGTGAAATAAATAATTTATATCATTTGGTATATTTGCAGAATAAATAAATGCATGCTAAATATTATATCATGTATTTCTATAAACTCTCTCTTATTTACAGCTTCTCCCTGTTTTAAAAATTCATTTAAATTAAATTATAAGCACTGGGTACAATGTTATAACCTGAAAAGTGTCAGGTATGCTATGTATTTTCCATCTTTCATATTTATCTATTGCTACTAATCTTTAAAACTTTGTTTTTTTACCAGTATTGCTAGAAAATCATAGTTCCATTTAATAAAACTATTTGGTTTTGTTGCCAAGAGTTGTTTGCAGGTATAACCCTCTTTGCATTTGTAAAATCATTCTAGCATGAATTGAATTGTTTGATCAACCCAAAAAATTAAAAGGTTTCTTGTCTTCTCAGTGGTGGTGGCACTTTCAGCAACTGGGAGGCAAAGGCAGGCACATCTCTATGACTTTGAGGCCAGCCTGGTTTACAGAGCAAGTTCCAGGATGGCCAAACTTATTCAAAGAAACCGTGCCTCAAGAAAACAAGAAAGAAAGAGAAAGAGAGAGAGACAGAGGCAGACAGAGGGAGAGAGAAAGAAAGAAAGAAAGGGAGGGAGGAAGGAAGGAAGGAAGGAAGGAAGGAAGGAAGGAAGGAAAGGTTTCTTGTTCAACTAGTTCAATTTATTCGTCAAAAATGATCTTACCATACCAACAATGGCATTCAGTAGACTCAGGGAAAATATGAAGGCAAAAATAATATTATACTTGTATTTTCATTGCTAAATAAATTATATAAGACACTAACTCAGAAGTACTTGCAGCATTGGTTGTGAAAATATAAGCCCCACAATTTTTCTTTTAAACTTGATTAATTAAATATTAATTATTAAATAGAGCATTGATGCTTTAGAATAAAATTGTTTTCTTATAAAGTATTTTAAAGGATAGAATAGACAATTACGCTAAGATAATTTGTGGTGATATTTTATCTGTGTACCCCAATAGAGCTCATCTGAGGATAAGAGGAAAAAGCCAGCCACATATTAAACACAGAGGTTAGGCAATGGTTGAACATGCCTTATTAGGATTACCTAACATTCAAGAGGCAGAGATCCATCCATATCTCTTTGAGTTCAAGGCCACAATGGGAACAGAGCCAGGCATGGTGCACATGCCTTTAATTCCAACACTAGTTAACTATAAAGATCTGGAGGTGTGTACAGACAAACGGAAAGTGACAGGCCTAGGCAGAAAGGTGGTGGTGATGTAGCAGGGCAAAGAGAGGAAGTGAGATGGCAGGGACAATAAGGCATATAGGTGTGGTTATACAGAAGTAGGTCTCTCTGGGTGCTGAGGAGTCAGTAAAGTGAGGTAGGCTGTGGCTTGTCCTATTCTTCTGATCTCTAGGTTTTCACCCCAATATCTGGCTCTGTTTTCTTATTAATAAGACCATTTAGCAATTCATCTTACAATAGTCATTGATTCATTTTTGAAAAATAAAGTCTCCATGCATTGTGAAATCTGACCTCAAAGTCATGATCTTCCACTTAGTCTCCAGAGCACTCATGATTTACTATTTCCACCCACTGTTTTCAGTTTTATATATTTTAGAGCATCTGAGTATATTGTAGTGGTTGTAGTGAATAAAGGGAAAGAAGAAAAGTGTAATTATATTGTAATCTCAAATTACTATAAACATAGTTTAATTGAAATGGGATTGTATCACTTTTGTCCTTCCTTTTCCTCCCTCTAACAGATCCCAGGTCCCTCTTCCAGCCTCTTATCCCATGCCTGTCCTCCATCTGATAGCCTTTTTTCTTGGATTAGCTCTGTAATACATAACTATTTTATAGAAGTTGTCTAGCAGTCGTGGTATTAGAAAATGAATGCAAGCTGCCAAGGAAGAACACAGAGTCCTATCCAGCTACAAAACATAAACCATTTATACATACATACATACATACATACATACATACATATTTACATATGTGTGTGTGTGAGCGCACGTGTGCACACATGCGCACGCGCGCGCGCACACACACACACACACACACACACACACACACAATCTCAAAGTTATGTGCTTTGGGGTGCCAATTTTCCCCAAATGAACTATAGTCTAACAAAATCCCAGTACCAGGCATGAGAAACATCCTTTTGAATAGTTAACGAGGGTAGTTGAAGTGATTTCCCAAACAATATAGACTATCAATATCTCCCTTGTTTGCCTCTCAGAGGTTGATGGTGGATCCATTGCTGAAGACACTGTGCACTTAGGACAGAAGACTCAAATGATTTGAGCTTGATTAAACATGAAAGCCTCAGTCTTTTGCAGTCTAGCTTTCATGGCACAAAAACATACTATGCAAGCTGCCAAGGAAGAAAGCAATTGAACAGATTTATCAATGTCCAACACCTTAATCCAGGACAATGGTCAGTAAGGTTTCTGTTTGTAAAGGTGTATTAAGTAGTACTTACATGTTGCTATCAACCAAAAGGTCTCTAATCCCACTAAACAGAAGGGAAATCATGCCTGGTACTGCTCATTTAACTTCTGAGCCCCCTCTAGTCCCACACAATGAGTGATGTAAAGCTTCATGAAGTGTTTGTGTGTGTGTGTTTGTGTTTGTGTATGTGTATTCATATTGTATAATAATTTTGACCAAATTGAAGAAAGGACAGAAAAGTCATATGGTTTCTCTTGTTCCACCCAGCCCTGTACAATCCAGAAAAATCTCTCTCATTCGTGGTCCTGCAGCTGCTTATAAAACAATCAACCAGAGGTTTAATAATGCTCTATAACTGCTTGGTCATTAGCTCAGGCTTATTACTAACTAACTCTAAAACTTAAGTTAACCCATAATTCTTATCTATGCTTGGTACCTTTTCTCAGTTCTGCCTTATCATCTTGCTTCCTCTGTATCTTGCTTTTGACTCCTCACCCCACCCTTCTTCTTCCCAGCATTCTCTAGTCTGCTTGTCCTGCCTATACTTCCTGCCTAGCTACTGGCCAATCAGCATTTTATTAAACCAGTGTACAAGAGCATTATCCCACAACAACAAATAAATAATAGCAGTTAATATCAAATACCAAAACCATTTCCAAATGAAAATATTTCTGCTTTAGCATTTTTGTTTTAAATTTTTTTCTGTTGCTGTGATGAAATGCCCCAATAACAAGCAACTTAAAGGAGAAAGGCTTATTTTATGTTATAGTTAAAGACATAATCCATCTTGGCAGGAAATTTCAGGCAGCTGTACCTTGAAGCATGGCGAACATAACCAGAGGCAGAGCCTTGAAGAAAATTCCATTGTCTATGCTGAAATGTTAACTGTCTTGATCTTGTATGTCTTGTGTAGGAAACCACAGATCCTGTGAGTGTTTGAGTACAAGGGTACTGTGTCCAGAAGACACTGTTTCACAACAGTGCTCATTGACCTCAGACTTAGAATCGTTCTACCCAGTCCTTCACTGTTTCCTGAGATATAGGGGTAAAGAGTGTGATATACCTGTCCTGTTTAGGTTTGAGAACTCCATAGTATCTTATTCTCTGCAAATTGATCAGTTGGGAGTCTCTATAATAACCACCATCCACTACAAAATGAAGCTTTTCTGATGATGGTTTAGAGCTGGACTAATTTGTGTGTTGTGGAATAGAATCTTTGTTTAACTATGTAAAGATGTTTGTGTTGAAGGATAATTGTTTAACTAAATAAATATGTGTTACATTTGTTAATGGTGCATTTATTTAGCTATGTAAAGATGTGATACACTTCTTTATGCTGCATTTATTTAACTATATATATAGATGTATTGCATTTGTTTTATCTTGCTTGCCTAAGGCACCTGATTGCTCTAATAAAAAAACTGAATGCCTAATAGCTAGGAAGTAGGGGGATAGGTGGGTTGGTGTGCAGAGAGAATAAGTAGTAGGAGGTATCTAGGTTCAAGAGAGAATGAGGGAGAAAGAGAAGGAGCCACCTGGGGCTAGTCAGCCATGCTGGCACCAGCCAGCCAGACATAAAGGAAGCAGGGAAGTAGGACATAAAAAAATGAAAGAAATGTAAAAAGCCCTGAAGTAAAATGTAGATGAAGAGAAACAAGTTAATGTAACTTATAAGAGCTAGTGGGATAAGTCTAAAGTAAGGCCAAGCATTCATACATAATAGTAAGTCTCCATGTCATGATTTGGGGGCTGGCCATCCAAAAAAGCCTGCTACATTTGTGTGTGTAAAGACAAATATCACATCATTGTATAACATTTAAGTGAGAGGGGCCTTCTTGAGCCTAAAATTATCAGTGAAGTATTAGAATAGAGAAACATAATTTTTCACAGAGAAAAATTTTAACTGTATAATGAAAACTAAGTAAAGACAAATTTAAAAAAACTGGAAAATACATAAATCTGCAGATGATAAAGACAAAATCATTTTTCATAAATGCAGAAAACTTATCCAGCTAGAAAATAATAAGCAAAAATAAATTAGAAAATGTACCAAGGAAAATGCAATCAATAACCATATGAAAAGCATTAATTTTACTATGACAAAAGATAAGTTGAAACAATAGGACACATTTTATAAAATCTATTGTACTTCCAAAGCATTTCAAAACATAAAATTTATATATATAAATCTTAAAGAAGTTGATATTCATCACTGGTAGAAGAATGCTAAAATTATAGGGAGGACAATATTAGTACATACCTATGTAACCTAATTATTCTTTTAATATATTTTATTAGTGGCTCTATAAGCTTTCACACTTTATATTTCATTGACATAATAAAATTATTGAATGAAAATTTTAAATATGTGAAGACTTAAGATTTTGATAAACTTTTTAAAAATCTGAAAGACAGATGAGATTGTGTCATTTGTTAAGATATTTGAAAGTTGTGTGTGACTGTATATATGTACGTGCATGTGAGTTGCAGGTGCATGAAAAGGTCAGAGGATCTCCTGGAGTTGAGAGTTAAATAGTTTATGAGACAGCTAATATGAATACTGTGTACAAAACTTAGGTCCTCTGTAACAGCAGTAGGTGTTCTAAAAGGCTATACCTCGTATTCATCCCCAGCATAAATATATTTAAATCTATATTTAGTATAGAAATATTTTCACAATAAAAATGGGAATCTATAAACACATATATAGTCAAAGGAAAGGTGACAAAGTACTAATAGGTTGGAGTTCTGTTTCATATTCTAGGGTTTATATTATCTCTCCCCTTCCTTCAATTTAAATAATATTAATGCTTTAAGAGTTTTGTTAAATGTATTTTGGTCATATTCATTCCCTGAATTTTCCCATATCCACTCCTAATTCCCTATCCACCCAACTTTATGCTTTTTTTAAAATCTTTTTTGAACCCCACAAAGACCACTTTATACTACTCAAATATTCTTGGATGTGTGTTCTTCTACTGGGGCATGGTCAGCTTACCAGGGTCTACACTCTTAGAGAATATTGTATCTCCTTCAGATAACAATTGTCAATAGCTCCATACCTGGTAGTGGAGTGTTGAAGTGGTATCCTCAACTACCATTTCCATGATGGAAGTTGACCTGGTTTTGGCTTGTGTATGTTTTGTGTATGCTGCTGCAAACCATGTGAGTTCATCTATGCAGCTGGCTTGCTGAAGCTAGAAGACACTGTTTCCATATAGGCATCCATTGCTTCTGGCTCTTATACTTTGTCATCTCTTCCAGAATGATCCCTGATCATGGAGGATGAGTACTTATGTTCCTTTGGAGGCTGAGCATTCTGCAATCTCTTATTATATAGATCTTGGCCAGTCATTTCAGTGTTAATCATGATCTACAAAATAGGGATTTCTCAGATGAGGGATTGGGAGATGCTTTGATATATGATATAATGACAAGATACTACGTGTCTATTTAATTCTATGTCCTTTTAAATGAATAATGGTAGTAGGTTTTCCCCTATAACCCATGACTGTTGTGGAGTATTAGTTGAACATGTGTTACATTTACATATGCTCTGAAATATTTGTTTAATGATGCAAAGATGTGTTGCATTCTTTTATGTTGCATTTGTTTAACTCTGTGAAGCTATGTTACTTTTCATGTCTAAAACAGGTGATTGGTCTAATAAAGAGCTGAACATCCAACAGCTAGGCAAGAGAGGGATAGGTGGAGCTATGCAGAAAGAATAAATAGAACAAGAAAGAGAGAAGAGGGAGGAGCGAGAGGAGAGAAGGATGCCAGAGGCCAGCCACCCAGCTATGCAACCAGCTTGAATTTCTCTTTATGATCCCTTCAAGATTGAGACTTCTACTACATCTGAGGCTGCATCTTAATGGCATCTCATAGTATCAATTCTCAGCTGCTTTCTCTGACCCCTTCATATTCTTAAAACCAGTACCACCAGAAAGACTCTTGTGCATTACAGAGTTTGGCTGAAAGCATGAGATATAGCCTTATACCCTTGTGGATCACAGCTGCTATGTGCTGACTCTAAGGAAACACTTCTCACAAGATTTTCCTTCAATGATCTGGTCTCTTCTTAATCAGCACTAATTTTACAACTTCACCTAATCAGCATTGATTATCCCAGCAAAACAAAGGTTTCATTTTAGTGGTTCTGGCCTCATCTCAATCACTGCTGACTCTCAAGTCCCTGGTGACAAGAACCACAGAATCTTGATTCAAAATATTGAACAGTTCTGATAGTTAAACAGCATGGCCAACACAAAGTTTGGGAAGAAAGAATTTATTTGTCAAGTTACACTTGATCACTAAGGGAAATCAGGGCGGGAACTCAAAGTCAGAACCTGGAGGAAGTAACTGAAGCATAGGGCATGGGAAAAAAATGTTGCTTACTGTTTTTCCCCTCATGGCTTACTCAGCCTTTTCTTTTCATTCTTCCCTTCCTTTTTCCTTTCTTTCTTCCTTTCTTTTCCTTCCTTCCTTCCTCCCTCCCTCCCTCCCTCCCTCCCTCCCTCCCTCCCTTCCTTCCTTCCTTCTTTCCTTTCTTTCTCTCTCTCTCTCTCTTCCTTCCTTTCTTTTCTTTCTTTCTTTCTTTCTTTCTTTCTTTCTTTCTTTCTTTCTTTCTTTCTTTCTTTCTTTCTTCTTTCTTTCCTTCCTTCCTTCCTTCCTTCTTTCTTCCTTTCTTTCTTCCATTCTTTCTTTCTTTTACAAAACTCAAGGTAATTTGCTTAGGGTTCACACTACTCACAAAGGCTTAGGCCCTTCCACAACAGTTAATCAAGACAATGACCCAGTGGCTTCACTACAGGTCAATAATATATGGAGGCATTTTAATTGTGGTTCCCTCTTCTCAGAAAACTCTAGATTATGTTTAGCTGACAAAATCTAACCGAAACAAGTAGAATTCAACTTACACAGATCAAGTAATCCTTTTCCACAATATTAAGCTAGGTTTATTCAGAGGAAAATCTGAATTATGGATTTCAGTCAGCTTTCAATGATTTATCCAAACTTATGCTGAATGCTGCACTATAATACAAATATGTACTTTCCCTATCATATTAATTTATTGATTTAAGTACATAAAACATGCATAATTTTCATTTCCAAAATTTAATAAATTAAATTATAACAAAAATTATTAGAGGTAAATGTAATTTCCATCTCTTATGGTTATTTTCATGTCAAGCCATACATTAATTCAGTAAAAAGGACACTGAGCAGACAATTTCTCAACCAGAGTGGCTGAATTAAGCTATTTACATTAATGACTTAATAACATTTCATCAAGTATTTTAATGCAACAGACAACATTGAATTTTTCTTCTTTTTTCTTTTTTTGTTTGTTTTTTGAGACAGGGTTTCTCTGCATTAACCTGGATGTACTGGAATTAGCCCTATAGACCAGGTGGGCCTCGCATTCACAGAAATTTACCTATCTCTGCCTTCTGAGTGCTGAGATTAAAGGTGTGCACCACCATTACCCAGAGAATTTTCATTTTTAAAATATAATAAATATTAAAAGTAACAGAAATATAAAAAGGAAATTTAAAAATAAGATCAACTTCCACTAGTATAAAATATGTGTAACTGTATAAGAAAAGAAACCAAAAAGCAATTGAGTAACCAAAATAAACTCACACTGCTAGTGTAAACTTTCTTATTTACATCTTGTATCATACCAGATCAGTTTCATTTTTAAAATTATGTTAAACAATACTTCAAAGTAAGTTTGTATTTTGACTTATTCTTTGAACATTTTGCCTAAGTGTGCAAAATATCTTGAATATCTCCACTCCTTATGCCCTCCCTACAAATACCTAAGTTCCTCAAACATATTATCCTCCAAACTTGATGTTCTCTTATTTTTATTATTATAAATCATTGGATTTGATTACTGTTACTTTTAGGGGATATCAGTGTTGGGTCATCTACTGGGGCATAAGCAACTTAACACTAGCCACCAAACCAAAGAAAAATTACTCTTCCTCCCTTAGTAGCCTTACCCATTTCTAATAGTTCCTTGACTGAGTTTAAGTATTCCAGAGCCTCTCCCTGTTTTAGACTGGAATTTTCTACTGGTTTGATCTTATATAGATCTCATGTGGATAATCATAGATACTGCTAGGTCTTGTATGTGATGGATATGCCATGTACAGAAGAGAGTATTTCACAGAATGTCATCCATCCTCCCTCTCTTAAATTATTGTGCTCTCTGCTCCATAAAGTTCCATGATATTTACAGATGGTATATTATGTAGACATCCCATCTGCAGCTGAATACTCATGGTATCTTATACTCAGTATTTTGAACAGTTATGAGTCTCTACAATAACCACGGTCCACTGCAATAGGAAGCTTCTCTGATCTATGCTGAAAGAAGTACAAATATATGAATATCGATATAAATATTTAGAAGGCAATTTTACAACATGGCAAATTAGAAAAACAACATCTCCAAGGGATTCTTTCTTATGTCTCTGACTTTGCTAACCACAAGTTTTGACAGTACTACTCATGAATTCCTTTGTGTGGAACAAGCCTGAAATTTAATCAAGGGAAAGTTTAGTTACACCTATAAACAGTCTTGCTACTATTTCATCAAGGGGCACATCTTGCCTGGCAAATCATTATTGTTGTATGCATTGTAAAGCTTTGGGTGTGACCACTGAAAACTTTCTTCCTCCATCTACCTCATATCACCTTCCAGAACTATGAAAACTAGCCATCGGGGAGAGGTTTCTTATCAACTCAGAATTGATTTCTGTGTCCTTCAAGCACATTATGTGCTATTTTCAGCAATAGGGTCGGTCTTATTAGTTAGCTATTGTAGATAAACAAAGACAATGAAGGTTGCCTGTATTGCTTTCTGTACCTAGCATGCCTCCTTGACCTATAACTCACAAGAAGGCAATTAGTGTCTGATATTGAGACTTTAAAAAAAAAACTTTTCATAGAATAAATTCATTGTTAGTAGAATTATGTTACATACAGACACATTCATACATGTATACATTGTTTGTTGAGCACCTTTTCTTCCATGTCTCCCAGCAACTATTTATCCACCTCCAGATAGATAATCTCCTTTCTTTTCTTTTTTTTGTTATTTATTATATTTGTGTATTAATTTTACACATCAGCCATGGGTTCCGCTGTCTTCCCCACTCCCGCCCCCCCCCCCACCTTCCCCCCAGCCCCAACCCTCCATTCCCATCTCCTCCAGGGCCAAGACTCCCCTGGGGATTCATTTAAACCTGGTGGATTCAGTAAGGCAGGTCCAGTCCCCTCCTTCCAGGCTGAGCAAAGTGTCCCTGTGTAAGCCCAGGGTTCCAAACAGTCAGCTCATGCACGAAGGACAGGTCCAGGTCCCACAGCCTGGGTGCCTCCCAAACAGTTCAAGGTATTCAATTGTCTCACTTATCCAGAGTGCCTGATCAAGCTGGGGGCTCCACAGCCTTTGGTTCATAATTCATGTGTTTCCATTCTTTTGGCTATTTGTCCCTGTGCTCTTCCAATCTTGGTCTCAACAATTCACACTCTTACAGTCCCTCCTCTTTCTCGACAATTGGACACCTGGAGCTCCACCTGGGGCCTGGCCGAGGATCTCTGCATCCACTTTCATCAGTTATTGGATGAGAGTTCCAGCATGACCTTTAGGGGTTTTGGCCATCTGATCACCAGACTAGGTCAGATCAGGCTTTCTCTCGACCATTGCCAGCAGTCTATAGAGGATGTATCATTGTGGATTTCTGGGGACCTCTCCAGCACTCTGCCTAGTCCTGTTCTCATGTGGTCATCATTTATCATGGTCTGTTATTCCTTATGGATAGACACAGGGATCGCCCAATGACAGAGAAATGGATGAGATCTACATGAACAACCTGGACGACAGTGGGAGTAATGAAAGGCAAGGTTTGAGGGAAAGAAAGCTTAGGGGAGCAGGAGATCCCAGCTGGATCTCCTTTCTTTTCTTAGTCAACTTTGCTTCTATTTTCATATCATATCCTCATATGATTTTATGTAGTCATATAACATCTAGGAGTTAGTTATGAGAGGAAACACATGTCTAGGACTAGCTTGAAATCACCAAATATGATTACCTCCAGTTGCAACAATTTTTCCTAAAATAGCATAAATTTCTTCTTTGTGTCTAAAATATTAATTGTGTGGATGCACATCATAGTTTATCCACTCCACTGTTGATGGTTATCTAGACTCATTCCATAACATGAGTGCTGCAATAAACCTTAATGTGTAAGTATCTCCATAGTATGTTGACTTGGAATCTTTTGGATATATACTTAGATAGATTACAGAAGCATCATATAGAAAGAAGATCCATTGTTGACCTTTTGAGAAACCTCAATACTGACTTCTATAGTGGCTGATGGTGGTTACATTCTTACCAGCAGTGCATAATTTTTCTCATCTGTGTACAGCTTCTCTGGTATTTGTTTTCTTTCCTTATTTTTTTGGTATTATGTTTTCTTAATTATCTTCATTCTGACTTGAGTGACATAAAATCTCAATTAGCTTTAATTTGAATTTATTTTGAAGCTAATAAAGTGGAACAGTTTAACCTACATTTATTGGCTATTTGTAGTCCATCTTTTTGAGAGTTGTTCATTTATTTTATTTATACATTTATTTATTGAGTTTTTCTAGATACTAATCATATACCAGTTTATAGCTAGCAAATATTTCTTCCACTACATAGACTGGGTCTTCACTTGATTAACTCTTTCTTCTACATGTAGAAACAATTTAATTTCCCAAGTTAATGGCATGACTTTCTCTCAGAAGAAAAGGTAGGAAAAAGACTTCAATATATAAACATAGGGCTGAGAATCCTACTATTCTTAATGTAGTATCTATATCAACCACAGACAGACAGACCAAGACACACACACACACACACACACACACACACAGACACACATACACACACACACACACACACACACACACACACACACACACACACAGCCCTAGTGCTCAAGGAATATCCTGGAAGAGTGAATGAAGAGACTTTTTTTCCCTTTTACTGAAAATAGATTATTTTCTTATACAAATATCCTGATTACAGTTTCTCTTTCCTCCACCCCTCCACATTCCTCCCCACTTCCCCTCCCATTCTTTCTATCTCTCATAGAAAATAACAGACTTCTAAGAGATAACCACAAAACAAACAAAATAAAGCATAAGATAAAAACAAAAACCATCACATAGAAGTTGGATAAGGCAAACCAAAGAAGGAAAGGAGCTCAAGAGAAAGCACAAGAATCAGAGATTCATTCATTCACACACTCAGGAGTCTCATGAAAATACTGAATTGAAAGCTTTATTATATACAAAGAGGACCTGGTGCAGACCAGTGTAGACCCTGTGCTTGCTGCTTCAGTCTCTGTGAATTGCTGTTTCTGTCTCTGTGAATTCTGGAGAGATTATAAAGCAGAGAAGTCAGAGAGGACTACTGTGAAACACTGTCTTCTGGACATGAACTCAGAACAAGACCTACACAAACTCAAGCCAATTAACTTTCTAGCATGTATTGGGGAGGGATTCACCAGTCCCCATACCTCAGTAAGGAGAGCATTAAATTGATGGCTCCTGGAGGTGGGAGAGCCCATTTTTTCAAGGGGGTGGCCTTTTGAATATTGTCCATGCTCTAGTGGATGGTCCTATATATATGTACATACATACTACTAAAATCAGACTTAATTGCTATTTAGAAAATGAGTATGCATGAGGCTGAGAAAGGGAAATGTTGATAATGTCTGGAGGGCTTTGAAATGGATTGGAAGAGTCAAATATGAACAAAGGACAGTATACATATAAAAATTTCAAAATATTAACAAAAATACATAAAATATTTAGACAGTGACTTCTAAGTGTACATTGTGTAGAAACTGATAGAATTAATCTCATATACAAATATGTGTATTTTCTATGTTTTTTTCAGTAGCAAAGGGGCATAGTATTACAAAATGGATGTGATTAAAATTGATGTTTGAAATACATACTGATAATAAAATCATTATGAAGATAAACCATTCCAGTACCCTTGCCACTCTGTCTACCCTGTGAAACCATAGGACATATATTGGCCTATGATCAGGCTCCTTTAGTGCTATTTAAATAGAATTTTCAGCACCTGCTCCACTAATAAATAATTGAATATACTTGTAAAATTCAGTAATAGTTGCAAAATAATGTTAGAAATCTTAACTTCAAGGAAAAACAGATAAGGTAAAATTTATAACAGTCCTCATAAGCTAATATATTGTAATGAAGAAAAATATTAATTTGCAATATAAACAGACTTATCTTTTTCTGCAGGAGAATATTAATTTTTCTATTCTTTCTTTCATAACAATTTCTTTCAGTACAATAATTAACACCTACCATAACAGAAGCTCAGTTATGTGCTGAAAATAATACTATGAATAATAATTTCCCTTGTCTTTAACAATTAAATCCAGCTATGAAACCAAATATGTTCCATAGTGATAATACAATAAAATACTTGCAATGACATGGTAATATATACACAAAGACTATACTTTGAATCTGGAGCATTCCCAAAAGTCCATATGCAAAAAAACTTCATTGGAAGCCTGAGCTGCAATGTGGTAGAACTTTTGGGATTTGGGAACTAATGAGAGGAAGTTAGACCTCTAGGGTATGCCCTTGAAAGGTATGTTGTGAGGCTTCTCTGCCACTCATTTTACTTCCTTGCTGTCCAGAAGTGGATAATTTCTTTCTTTTGTGATGTACTACTGGCCAGAAACTCAACATAATAGGGCTTAATGAACATGGACAGATATTTCAAGATAAAATAAAAATTTCTTCCTCATAGCTTATCTCAAGTGTTTTTGTTCTGGCAGGGGACAACTGATAAATTCAGGTAATTTGAAATCACTGAAGATTGTATATGATTTTAGAAATAAGAAAATACTTGGTTTATGTTTTGAAACAGAGTCATATTTTAGGAATACAAAAAGGATGATCTAACAGTCTAAGCAAAGGAATAATTTTTGTAGTTTCACTTAACACACTGTAGTGAAATTTTTTGTGTATTTTTTTCATTTGATGTATCTTCTTGACATTGATATATATATTTTAAGAATGCAACAATTTACAGAGAGCTAAATTTGTGACTAGTACAAAGAACATAGCTTCAAATTTATAGTCAAAATTAAGATGTTTGTTATTATATTGATATAGAAAATATAGCACATGTTGCATACTAAGAAAAAATTATCAATAAGGCACCATACAAACTTCCAAAGGATGGAGGCAGCCAAGTGTCCTACCAAGCAATGAACCCTGTGAACCACATCAATAACCAGCATGGCATGAAACCCCTAAGGATGCTACTCATACCAAGTGCTCTCTAGGTGGACTTAAAACTTGGTCCACAAGAGGACAAGCATGCCTGGTCCTGGTAACCTAGAAAACTACTCAATGAGAGTGAAGTCATGGTTATTGAAGGAAAACCTATAATACAAATTTTGCTAAACCAGCATAATCTCTAACAACAATCTATAAACATCTGTCCTTATACATACAAATAAGTGTAGTCTTCACCTCCTATCAAGGAAACTTCTCTTTGAAACAGAGACCACTGCAAAAAACAACAACCAATAAATATATAGCATTGTGGATCCAGTCTCAATAGATATATGTGCAAAATGCTCTCATGCCTAACGTTCAAGTAACATTGAGGAAAATGGGCCGCAAATATTATAAAAGCCAAAGTATCAGGGAGTTTGCTAAAAGATTTTATCTCTTGGTAACATCAGAACCTACACCCTCAAATTCTCACCAAAATGGATGCCCAGGCATGAGCTGAAGAAGGAAGATACCAATGAATGTGCCAAAACTGCATGGGTGAAAATCCACAACATTTCAACCCTACAAAAAGAATTATAGGCAACTAAGGAAAACTGAGCACAGGAATTCTTCCCCAGATAAAAAAAAAACACCAGTTTGTCTACACAATACCAAAAATTGGCCCTGAAAACATATATGTGTATGGTAATATGCACTCAGCAGGTAATATTTAGCAATAGCCATGCATACAATAGCAATTAATGAAAAAACAGACAATGAATTTGAAAGAGAGCAAGCAAGGTTGCATAGGAGAGTTTGGAAAGAGGAAAAAGAAGGGAGAAATTGTGTGATTTTATAGTCTCAAATTATTTTTAAAGCAAAAATGCCCTACTTTTCTATAGTCTTTTCAATTTTATACAATCTATTATCATTCCTTTCCCTTACTTTCTTTTCTCTCCTTTGAAGTTATTTTTATATCAAGCCATTAAAATGTTATATGTCAGTATCATCCTTAACATTAGTGTGTTCTTTAAAAAAGATTTCCTGATTCTAAATTTCTGCAAAATTTCCTATGCATTTTTTTACTTTTTTTTTGTTTTTAAGTAATGATTTGTGTTTCAAGAGCAAAATGGTTTAAAAGTCACAGGATAATAATTTTTGTTTTATAAAGAGAATTGGGAAGAACAATGCAAAATCATAAACAAGTTATAACTTAGATGGGGCAATTCTTTTTTTCTTCACAAGTTCGTACACACACACACACACACACACACACACACACACACACACGGTTACCTATAGTATTTAGTGTAGGGTTGAATTTCTGTAGACTTTTCCTCATGTAGTTTGTCATGTCCCTTGATATCTACCTTGTTCAGCTCATATTTGGGCAGTGTTGTTTTGAGTTTTTACATGTATAGGTTCTGATCTTATCAAGAGATAAAATCTTATAGTAAATTCCCTGATCCTTTGGCACTTGCAATTTTTCTGCCCCATTTCCCCCAATGTTTCCCGAGCCTTAGGTTCAAGTGTGTTTTGAAGTTGTATCCATGGGACTGGATTCCATAACCATGCATTTTCATTGTAGTGGTCTCTGTCTGTTGCAAAGAGAAGTTTCCTTGATGAGAGATAAAGCCTACACTTATCTATTGTTATAAAGACAAATGTTTATAGACTGTCATTAGAGATTATGCTGGTATGGTAAACTAGTAGTTATAGGTTTTTCCAGAAGGAACAGGAAACAAAAATGAAATATGATTATAAGCATTTATAGTAAAAGAATAAATAGGAGATAAAAAGTTTAGGGAAGCTGTAAATCCAATTTTTATTAAAGAATATTTTCCCACTGACTCTAGTATCTAGATATTTAAGTTCTGATTGTTAATAGTTCAAAGTAGTTCACCTGTCAAAAGTATTATCCCAGTCACACTAATATGATGATGATCTTGAAATTTACTAAAACTCTGTTTCTCCATAGCTTTTATTGGTAAAATACATATAACACTTTCTACTGTATATGATCATTATTATGAGTATTAAATAAGACACTATAAAAAGGATTTATAGTTAGTATTATAATTACTGTCAAGCTGTACTGATGAATACTAGATCCTAATAAATTAATTGAAAAAGGAGCATAGGATCATATAGAAAAGAGAAAACCACAAGTGAAAACGAAGCAGAGTATTGTAGTAAAAATGGTTGTGAAACTGAAAACTAAAGATTGATTCCTGAAAATACAAAGCCTTTCTTTCTCTCCCTGCTTTGAAAATAAACAGGCATCTGAATGCTTTTTACTTGGCTCTTTAAAGGTTTTAAAGAGTTTTTAAAGTAATTCATTTTGAAGTAAAATATCAGAGAAAATTCATTTCAGTGCATTTCTCTTATTATGCTAAGATGAATACAAAATGCACTTAATATATATTTTTAAATGTATGAGTGCTTTGGCTGCAAGTATGTACATGTACCATGTAGTGCCTGGTCCCCATGGAAGACAGAAGTGGGCATCAGATCCCCTGGAAATGGAGTTACAGATAGTTCTGAGCTGCCACATGGTACTGGGTATAGAACCTGAGTCCTCTAGAACAGCAATCACGGCAGTTAATGACTGAGCCATCTCTCCCACTCACAAAATATAGTTTCTTAAACTATTACAGTTAGGAAAGCACACAACATATACTCAGTGACTTGCTGTATAACGACCAATTTTTGCCATGCTTACATTGATAGAGTTTCAGTCCATGCATCAAATCTCTAGGTTAAAATGCAAAGTATTCACATTTTGTGAATGGTAATTGAAATGAGCAACATTCTAGTGAGAAAAGTTGAAGTCCAAAATATAAATAATAAGCACCAACTATTTGGATATTAATTTTCAAATACTAATTTTAATTATAAAATTATAGCCATTTTAATTATGAAAATGGTTATTTTCTTATCTAAAAAAGACAATAAGTAGAAGAATATTAATTTTATTAATTCATCAAGCCCTTGATATAGCATTTCTTCTGTCCCAAACACATTTTCCATAATGACTGTCTACAAATGTATATTACAGTGAAATATATAAATATTTATTCAAATACCTAAATGAATATACTAATTATAAAGGAAGAGCATATGCTCAAAATGAGATAGACAGGGTTCTTTAATGAATGCATTTAGGACCAAGTGCAGACATTTTCCAAAATTGACAACAAAGGTTTTTATAGGTATGTGGTCATAAATGTCTAAGAGTATATCTTCCATCTAGAGAAAAATAGAACTTAGTCTTTTTGTTTCAATTGGAAGAATATTGCCTATGAGGCAATGATAATGATATTTTTACTAAATAATATGTTAATCTACCATTAATTTTAAATCCTAATGATATTTATACTTCTCTCAATTTTACAGAAATATATATCTAGAAATCTACAATTCATACAAATAAGATTTCAGTGAATGGATAATGAAAATGAGTTTAATAATTTAAATAGATTTGCAACACCCACTGAGATGAAAGCAATAATTAAAAATAAAAGCCCAGGGAAAAGATGTATTCAGAGCAGAATTTTACTAGATCTTCAAAGAGTTCACACCAATACTCCTCAAATTATTCCCTGAAATATAAACTGAAGAAATATTTCCAAATTGTTTTTATGAAGCCAGAATCACCCTCATTGCAAAATTAGATGAAGATTCAGCAACACAAAAAAGATAATTATAGGCTATTATTTCTAATAATCATATAGATAAAATTCTCAAAAATAATTGAATTTAAGGGATTGTCCCTTCTTATCTAGTCGTCTCAGTGCCTCTTTCAAATATAACTCTACTACCTTTAGTAAAAATGATCTGCTTTTTTAAACTTTCTAATATTTTGTTGCTCTCTACATACTTAGGATTAATTTTATTTCTCATTTTCTATTACAGATTTTGGTGGCTCCTTTAGACTTGTATATCTGACATTATTAGTTATTTTATTATTATATATTTATTATTATAAATATAAATAAATTATAAATGATATATTTTATTATTATAAATTAGTGTATCACTATTTTAATACTACCTAATTTATATTTCAGGTATCCTCAACTTTAATGAACTTCATTTTCTTTTGATTTCAGAATCATCTCATGCTGGAGCTCTAAGCCATCATTTCTCTTGTTAGCTTCATTTCCTCCCCACCCAGTCTAGGATACTTGAAGTCTAACTACAACTATATTTTGCCAGAACTTTAGGTCCCAATCCCTTCGTGTACACAATAAGTCACTTGTAAATATCACCTTTTGTGAACAAAACTATTTAAGTTTTCTGTTCCTGCATTCACACTGATGAACTCCCATGCAAATTATCAAGTTGTCAAATTCTCCAATCAAAACTGGTTTTACAATATTGGACTAATTTAGTCTGTTTTGGTAATTTAGATACAGTATCTGCCTTCTTAGGTTTCTAGAATAGTTTAAAATTAATTCAAATCTATTTATCACTTTTTATAATATTTACCTTCCTAGGAGATGTTTCATTACTTTGACTGGTCACATTTAAAATAATTTACAGGGCTATTTTTTAATGAGTTATGACACTGAAAATTAATCCCAGCTGTCACTGTCCATAGGGCCTTTTTTTCTTCTTTCTTCCAATTATATTGTGAAATTATAATACTTCAGGTACAGAGCCCCTTTAAGTAAGGATCAATTGGCTCATTTCTTTTTCAAAAGATCTTAATTGTTTCTTTAGAAACATCAGACCTCCCTCAAGCTCCTAATTCTACCTCTTTATTCCTTATTCTCAGGAAATCATATTATCTATTATTTTCTCCCTTTAAAGCTAGCTACATAATTTATGGAACTCAAAAAAGTAAAACTTCAAGTCCACATCAGGAACCATAATGCCCATCTCCTCACTTCCAAACAAGCAATCCTAGCACAAGATGAGTAGACAATCTCCAAATAATTATTAATTCCACACTAGATAAAACTGGTAAATATATAACTACGAAGCCTAACACTTCTTGATTTTTGCATAGAACCAGATTATTACCATATCCTAAATGTTTACCCATTGTGACCATATCTCTTCTACCAGGAATGAAGGACAGATACAACTCAATCATTATTTAAGTCAGAATACTGCAGTGGCTTTAGGTTTTCTGCAGGAACAAAAGGGACCTAAAAAACTGACAGTAGGGAAATGGTAGCTTAGAAAACAGTCTGGGAAAATGGGAAGCTAGCCAAAACGTAAAAAATACACAGTATCTGGAGTATGAAACTTTAAGTGGAAAAAAATCAAACATAAAATTACCTAGAATTTCAAAATTGCAATTCCAAATACTGGGATCTGTGTAGCTACATTTTATTTTTACAGCCTTATGAAACCAGGATATTTTCAGCAACTTAAAAGCCCATAGAAGCAAATTCTTTGAAATTTTTCCTGTTCACTGATACCAGCATCCACATGGTATCTTACTCGCTTGCCTGATCTAACAGCAACAACAGCAGCAAAACAGCTTCTCATGCCTGAAGTCAATAACTCTATTTGAGATGTAAAGTCATTCATTTCCTGATTTCCAATTGAATGTACCCTATAAAGTCTAGCATTTCATTTATTTTCAATTTAATAATGCAACATCTGTTTGTAGTTATCTCCTATATCTATCCTCCAATGTCAAGCACGTGAGCAGTGTTTGGAACACTAATCCTCTATACAGTTTCATCATCCAATGACTTATTCAACTTATAACCAGTGTAGTCTGAATTACTGTTATATTACTCTACTGAAAATAGTTTCATAAAATCTCTATTGGTATTGTTTATGTTAATGGGCTAAAAGGCGGTCAAAAAGACAGATATACGTGAGAAAATACACAATAGAATATCTAAAAGCAGTGGATTAAAAAATATAAAAAAATTGTTTACCACACTTAAAAGTGACTTTCTCCTATTGTGAAGGATAAGCTCCGCTGAAAAGTATTAGTTTCATTATTCTGAAAAAAGTGCTTTAAGATTAGCTTTACAAACTATTAATTCTAGAGAATGTCTATGAAAGATAAAAAAGAAAAGGAAGCGGGTATGAGTAGGATGAGCCTTCAGTTTAGGTTGAGACAGGATTAGTCATGAGAGGATCCCAGCATCAAGCAAAAGTGGCCTGACTCTCATTCCTCCATCATGCTTAATCATTGACTAGAAACCTTCCAGAGTTTTGCAAATAAGCTCTGAAGTTATGACACTTAGGAGTCCTTAGGAAATGATGTTCTCTGAAGCATGCTCTTAAAAGAACTTGAACATTTTGTACTGCACAGATGTAACCATCCTTGCCATTGTGAGCAAAAAACTATTCCACCATTTCCTTGAATTTCCCTTTCTAAAGACACATTTCAAGAAGGAAAGTTAATGGGACAAACTAGAACTCTTATTATAGTTGGTCCCTGTGGAGACCTGACACTGTTTCCTTTCCTACTACTCTAAATTGCTCCTCATCAGTAGGTATAAATTTAACAAGCCTTGTCGAAATTTCTAATGACACGACTTCAAAGTCCATGCTTGAAATTTGTGAGTTGTTGCATGTTTCAGCTGCTGCATGTGTCCAGTTGCAGCTATAAGTGGCCAAGAGGAACTCCTAGGAATCATTTGGAATCCTCCACAACTCCCCCTGTCCCTACTGTATAGCAGTAGCCCTCCTTCCTCCTACATTTTTTCATTGAAAATTAGTTCTTCCAAAAATAACAGCTCATCTTTTGTTTTCCTGATCACAAAATATCTTTGTTGTAGATAAAAACTTATTAGCAGACAACAATGTTGCAGCCACTTCAATGCTTCTTTCTCTTTTAAACTTCAGAAATGTACAAACAGAAAGCTCTGGGAATGAGAACTAAGATCGCTTTTGTCTCAAATCCTTGGTTCATACTCAATTACTCTTTCTACCAAGGACACAGGTACTTCACAGTGGCTACATGCTAATGCTTTCTTTTCTTCCTAAAATTGTATTGGTCAGCTTAAGTAGCCATAACAAAATATGATACATGGAATTAAACAAAAAAAATGAATTATCTCAAAGTAAAACCCTAAGGTTAGAGTGGTAGTGTAACCATTTTCTTTGGAAAGGCCTTAGTTTCTTCATAAGTGATCAATTCCTAACCTCCACATTCATGAATTTATATAACCTTAATTATATCTTCCAAGGTCCCACTTCTGAGTACTCTCACTGGGCATGTTCATGTTTCAGTGTATGGATTTGGGGAAAACAGAAATATCCAGTCTATACTATATACCAATTATGCTGTCAATTCAATAGTTTTAAATTTTCCAATATAAAACATGTTTTCTAAAACTCTATTGAATTGACACTAGTCACCAAAGTTTAGCAGAAAGCCTATAAGTGAAAAAAATCAATTGTGACACTAATTAGGAAGTTAGAGATTTCCTTACTATCTTAAGTAAAGGCTTCAGGTTCCTAAGACTGCCCTTACTATATATACTATTCTCAAAGTCTTGAGAGCCTACTTGAACTCCTGAAAAACAAATTGTCAAATCAAGGGTCTTTACATGTCATCATCACTTTCTGTAATATACTTGAACTGCTAATTATACTATTATAAAGAAGATAAATAAGGAATAAGCTAAATAGAAAAGCATGCATAATCAAGATATAGAAGGAAGAAGGTTAAAGATTACAGATATCTCACATCCTTGTGAGTCTCCCCACTCTCCCAAGATATAACCAACCCAGAATGATCTTGAATGACATTGTTTAAAATATTTAATGAAATTTCATGATGTCAACATGATTGATTAAATCATTACTCATTGGTGATTGAACTCAAATCCCTAGTCGTTTTCCTTTCCCTGGAGGTGAGTATTAGGCTGCATTTGAAAGTTCCACCACTTTAATCAAATATTTGGTTTCCCTGGAAACTAAGCCCCATTCTGAAGCTGTCTAAAGACCACCAAGAATCACTTTCTCAGCATAAATTCAGTTATGGTAGAAAAAGCTTGCTATAAATAATGAAAATGACTTCCACCACTCAGGAGAGTTGAAGAGCTTGAGGATCTCTGTGCCAGGAAATACAAACAAAAGTCAAACATATGCACTTTCTATAATACTACTAACCCTCTGGCTTTTAAACAGAAATTTCTTTAGGATGAGGAATTTGTAAGAATTAAAAGTTAATGACACCTATGAATACAATCTGATTGGTCTCACAAGGTGTTTTGCACTCACAACTATTATGAGCATTAGGAGGGCTAATTTTTGTAAGAATGTCTCCAGATTCCACTGAGCAAAAGTGGATGGTTTGATAATATACTGTAAAAGTAAAATTAATTAAAAAATTTAAATTCTAATTTGAAAGAAAATACCTAGAGTCAATTTTTTCATTAATAATTGAACCATTTTGGTCTGAAAATGAAATTAGTAATAAAATGAAAGATATTCCACTATACTCATAGATTAGTGGATTAGTGCCTTCTTTAGCTATCATTCATCAGAGAAGCTTCCTCTTATGCCCATGGGAACAAATATGGAGATCCACAGCCAGAGAGAGAGAGAGAGAGAGAGAGAGAGAGACAGAGAGACAGAGAGAGACAGAGAGAGAAAGAGAATATCTTGGAATCAGCTCTCACGGAAACCTTTGGAAGAGGAGGCAGAAAGAATAGAGGAGACAGAGGGGACAGAGGGCACCACAAGATCAAGCCCCTCTAAAACAACTAAGCAAAGCTCATAAGAACTCACTGAGACTAAAGCAGCAAGTATGGGCCTACCTGGGTCTGCACCAGGTCCACATAAGTATATGGCTTTCAGCTGAGTGTGTGAAAAAGTGGGTCTCTGATTCTTGTGCCTCTTCTTGGGACTCTTTTCTTCCAGTTAATTTGTCTTGTCCAACCTCAATGCGATGGTTTTGTTTCATCTTATTACATTCTATTTTGTTATATTTTCTTATCTCTGATTCTTGTGCCTCTTCTTGGGACTCTTTTCTTCCAGTTAATTTGTCTTGTCCAACCTCAATGCGATGGTTTTGTTTCATCTTATTACATTCTATTTTGTTATATTTTCTTATCTCTTAGAATCCTGTTCTTTCCTAATGAGCAACAGAAGGGGAATGGATCCAGATGTGAAGGGATGTGGGGAGAAACTGGGCAAATAGAGGGAGGGGGAACTGAAATTAGATACATTTTATGAGAAAAGAATCTATTTTCAATAAAAGGGGAAAATATCAAAAAAATTGAACCAGTTCATCATCATCATATAGAATGAAAATACTTTCTGGAGTAAAGGAGTCAGTGTTTTACACTTCATTTTGATCATACCAGGTTCCTAAAGCAGAAATTGTCTCAGTAATGTATGTATCCACCCTTTCAGGGATCCAGTATAATTGAACTAAGAGATGGTATCATTGTTTTCTGTGTGCCATTTTCAAGTTCTTAAACTAACACTACATTTTTCTCATCACATAAATAATCTGTTCATTCCTTTACCTGAGTAACTCTTCCTCTTTTCTATTTGTATCTACTTTAGTCTTTTTGTTTTATTATAATAAAATTCCTTTTTTGACATATAAAACAAGGAAACTTTAGTTTCTGACTGTGTCTGAAAAATCGAAGTAGCATAGCATCAGTGTTTTCTGACTTTTTGTCATAACATTGAATAGCATCACATGCTGAGAGAATGTAGGTAAGGGTTTAATTAGTATATGCAGATGCAGGGGGCACATATGGTGACAGAGGAGCAAGTGAATGGGCCAAGCAAGCCATATTCATTTTAGAGTAACTCCCTTTCCTGGTAACAAATCCAATGCTGCTTTCACTAACCCACTCTTTTATAACAGGTAGTAATTAGTTCAGAAGCCCTACCCTTCAATGACCTAATCACCTTCCACTAGGCTCCACCCTTATAGTTTCTACCAACTTTGAGCATTGCCATAATGGTAATTTGGAGAACAAGTTACATCCAAACTTCAGAAATACCTAATGGTTCCTAACTTTGGAAGAAATAATAGCTTTAAATTTTTCAATTTTGTGCTTGCCAAGACAAGAATGGAGAATGTTAACATACCATGTACCCATATTTGATAGGTGAAACATGTATTTATATGTGATGAGTGATCATGTTAACAACTTGATTAAACTGGTACCTAGTATCTAGAAGTAGAGAAAATATACTTCTAAATATTTCTTGAATGCTGTTTCACATATAGTTAAATCATTAACAAAATGATTTAATGAACAGTTTAATGCATTGAGGTATTCTAAATTTGAATAGAACTTCTGAAGGCAGTAGAACTATGTAAGATGGACCCTAGTAGATGGAATATCTATTGGAATGTGTCTTTACTCTTCTGTTTACTGTCTGTTATAATGGAGAACATTTCACTGTCTCATCCAAGCATGATGGGATAAAACTTGTGACACATTGAACAAAAACATTCTTGCTTTTAAGATGCTCATGTCAGGCATATAACGCAATGACAAGAAAACCAAAATACATATCACAAATTTGTTCCTATCAGATAAGTTCAGTATCTGTTGGGACACAGCTAGTGAATTATTTTAAAATTATGTATATTTAATGTGAAACACATTTTTTTTCCAAGGGAAGTGAATCAAGAAATTTTAAATTTTATCACAAACATTTAGTAGTAGAGTTGTAAGTAAGTTTTCTTTGGACACCATCCCTTGTTTGAACACACGTTCATTCCCCTGTTTGCTTGATCATCATGTCAAGTCAGGAAAAGAGATTTCAAATGATATGGTGAATATGGCAAGCAATTAATTTTCAAACTAGTGTCCTAGTTGCTTGGGAACTATTATGTAATTTTACCAACATGTTCTCCCATATTTTCTGATGAAATTGAACCATAAAGACAAAAAAGTTTTTTAATTATTTAGATATTATTACTTATCTTAATTTTAATTATGGACATACCCTAGAAACTCATACGTACTAGTCTTTAATGTATTGATTTGCTTCTATTTTAAGAAAATCACATTTCCATTACCAGTTCCAATTCTGTATTGGACATTACTCAGTTGATATCCATGACATCATTGTTAGACTGTATAGCACATACTTAGATATAAAAAAGTGAGATTCAGTGGTCCAAATTTCTGAAATTTATTTTGTTTTATTTAGTTTGTAACACGGTAAAAATGCATATCTATCAGTTGTTAGGCAGCATCAATTCCTGTCCTGACCCATTGGTAATCTTCATACCTACTTGTGTTAATGTGACTTGATAACTAGCTTCACTACCTTTCACTCTGTGAATCTGTCTTACTGGCATAAATCATTTATTATTGATAATTCTTCTTTCAAAGAGTGAAATGGGAACACCACTTTATCCAGTCTATCTCTGCACTAGTATATTAGTTCTGTGTCTATATTTACTCATTTCATATATCCTCGTGGTCCCTTTAAGCAAGTACAATAAAATATCTACTTGTTAATTCCTGTCAATTTCCAAATCCAAAATGGAATTCGTATGCTGGGCATTGTCATGTCCTATTTTAATTCAGCTTTTAAATTCCCGTGATTTCCCCAGGGCTATGCCTCCAGAAAAGTATATCTTTGAAAAGCCACTTCATTCACTGCCCTTCTGTCTGACCATATGGCCAGACCATTGGCCATTGCCCATGAGTCAGTAAAAAACTGAAACAATGTGGCAAGCAGCATGAAATTCAGCTCACCAAGCTGATTTGTTTTATCTTCCTTTACCACAGTTGTGTCCTGCCAAATGTGATGTTTGTTCATTTTGGAATTGCTGTTTTTGAACAAAGCATCACTTTGTTGGTTAGTAGAACACTGTTCATAGGATCTTGTCTAGGTAGTGATCACTCTTCATAGAGTCTTGTCTAGGTGATGAAAGATATAAGTATATCTTGATGTTTCAAATAAATTCCACATGCAATGTCTACTAGCTTCATAAGTTAAGTACCTCTTTGCTTTCTGCCAGTAGCACTACTTTGCACAAATAATTTCAATTTTATTGCAAACTTTTTTTGGACATTGCCATCTTAATTGAGTGATTTCCAAATATCACTCAAGATATCATTGTTATTTCAGGTTGTAACTTTAAACATAAAAATAGGAATTTCAATTAATATTCATATCAAGTGAATATGTCTAAGAAGGAAATTCTATGATCCAACGTTTCAGCGTTTATTGCTGTGAGGTACCTCACAAATTTTATTGTAAGTCTAACTTTAACATCTGTATTATGTACAAATAATGTATATATGCCAATAGTCTGAGCAATATAGTGTTTTTTGTAGACTTTCAGAAACAAACATTCCCATTTAAAATGTTAAATTAAAATTATTTGAATCAGGAATGTACATACCCTTAATTACTAATGTTTTCTAGTGAAGTACAGTCTGCATCCCCATATAATATTTAAGCTACATCACAAAAAATTCTTCCTATAATTTTTCTAGTCATTCAGTTAAATTACATCAGTTCTTGCATTCTCAAGGCCTCTCTTAGAATCACATAAACAAGTTTTGGTTAGATAAAAGTATTATCAATATTATAAAAATAAAGAAAAAGAGGCAAGGGATTTGAAAGATAGCAAGGAAGAGGGCACATATGGGAGGATTTGGAGGGAGGAAATGTGAGGCAGATATTACATAATTATAATCCCTAAAATAAAAATATATTTTTAAAAATTATGGCTCTGTGAATTAAGCCATCTCTTCCCATATAAATTTCAGATAAAGCAAATAGAACATTTTTTACAACAGATTTTTACAAACTTTCAATTTGCACACAAACTTCTACTGTAATTCTATGAATCATTTCAACTCTAAATTCTGTTGGGTTTATTTTAACCTATATTACAGGTTAACCAATATATTAAACATGGTCTAATATAATCTCATATCAGAATCTCCAATTTTTTTTCTTTTCAACCATTAACCAATATAAATACTTATGCTCATGAGAAATTAAGTGATAGGATCATTACACTTTTATGAACATTTTTACTAGTTGTCCTGATTTTATTTCAGTCAGTTCCAAGAGCTAAATATTTTATTTTAGATATTCTCTGTCTCACCTCTCTTCTCACCAACTCTCTTTTCCTTTCTACTCTCTTTTTCCTTGTCTCCAGAATGCTCACTAGAATAAGCCCGTCATAAATTTCTCCATTTAGTAAACCACCAATTGAATATTTTACAGTGTCTATAATAATCATCGACACATTGACTTTCTTGTAATTATTCCCTAAACAATACAGCATACCAACTGTTTACATGACATTTACATTGTATTAAATATTATAAATAAGCTAGAGATTATTTAAAATATAAATATTCCTGTTTGTAGGTTATATGCAAATGCTATATAATTTTGTATAAGGGAATTGACCATCTGGCAGAATGTGGTATCCTGAGACTCTAACAAATCCTTCATGGATAACAAGGGATGATTGTAAAATTTATGCCTCCTAGTTTTTCTTTTCTTTTCTTTTTCTCCCGCCCCCAAACTAGAATAAATAAAAGAGCTTTGTTTAGAGCATAATTGTACTGGGGCAATGAAAAACATTTCTGTCTTTCCACCCAACTTTCATTAATGTTTTTTCAAGAAATCTTTCCTATCTAATCTATGTTCTTTTTAATCTCTTTTATTTTCTCTTTCCTTTTGTAATTTTGCACATGAAAACAATGTCATATTCATCACTCAATTTCTGCCTCCATTTCTTCTTAGATCCCTCTCAAATGCCCTTTACTCCACACTGAGAAGATTGTTGTTGTCAGTTTCTCCAAAGTTACAGCCCATAGTAGGTTGCCTATCTTCCAGTGGATAAAGTCCTATATACCTGTACATATAGGCAGAATTAATTAGACTCAGTGGGCTGAAAAATTCCATTTATAAGTGGCAAACTTCTCTTTGTATGTCACTGTTTCTCATTCTCTGTCTCTCTCTCTTATCAAGTGCTTTACTATAATCTGCAATACCTATAAAAGGACTCAAAGGGCAAGTCATTCTCAGAATGTCCAGTTTTGAATCATTAAGATTATGTGAATTGTCCATGCAGTTCTTCTTATCCACAGAACTTATCATACCCTGGATAACAGTCATATTCAGTGGATCAGTAGCCATGTTGTAATAAATCAAGGCCTACTGGTTTTACACACCTGTTTTTTTTTTTTTTTTTTTTAAATCTGGGATGTTACACTTGATTCCATTTGACACTTACAGTGGGAGTCAGTACCACCCTCAAGATAAACAGACTTCATAGTGACATAGTATATAAGACCAACTGTTCCCTCATGAATAAAACTGCTGTATTTAAAAGAGCTGTCATAAAAATAACACAGACGAATGCAAATTCACTATGTTACATATCTAGAAGCTGCATTTTCAATATCAATATTTCATCAGAGTTGGATATCTTTTGAGATTCTATTATTATTTTGCAGAAATAGGTTCTTCATATTCCTATCTGTGGTCTTTCTTCAATGTGTGTACATATTTCATGTATCAGTGTGCCTGAAAGCTTTTATTTGCTAATGCTAGTTTTATTAGACTGAGACCTCTCATATGATCTTATTTAACCTCAATTATCTATTTAGTGACTCTGTCTCCAAAAATAGTCAATCACATTCTGAGGGACTGAATGTTATGTGTTTGAGAGGAATATAATTTTGTACATCATATTATATCCCCGAAGCTTCCAAATATTTGTTTTTACCACCAGAAAACTATATTTATTCCCATAACAACAATCTCAAAATCTATTTTTAGTTATAATTTTCTTATATTTTTGTGAGAATTTAATATACTTACATAATGATTAATTATAATATCCATCCCTAATTTGCTTCTTCAAATTCCCCTATATCCCACCCACATGCTCTCTGCCACTTTATTTCTTCTTTATTATTCCTTTTTAATATGTGACTAAGTCAAATTAGTGATGCACATATATGTATATATGTAGGCCACACATGGGAGTACTGAAGCCTACAAGTGGGGACATCCTCAAAAAAGGATGTTTCTTCAAGTTCCAGCAGCTATCAACTGCCAAAATCTTACCAATCCATACATTCAGAAGTCACGACTGTTTTAACAATTCTAGGTCTTCTGGCATCAAAACCTTATATGAGTTAACTTTGAATGTTTTGTTGTCCCTACAGAATTAAAGTTCTATGACACCAACTGGATGTTTCACAGTTCTCCTGAATTCTGACACTATCAATATTAAAGTTAGCACAGCCCCTCAATGGGCTTGAACCTACAAGTCTAATCTCCTTTTATGTTCCAATGTTTAGCAACATTTGTACTTTTGAACAATGAACTATGTACCTTTGATGATGAGTTAGAATGAGTTAAATAATTCAGGAAATGTCTGTATATATAAGTCAACTTTTATTATAAAATATAAAAATCAATTACAGCCAAATGAAAAATTTTAAAACAAGGTACAAAAGTTTGGATGTAGCCAAAATTTCTGTTTTCTCTTAAGTATGCCACCATTTAAGCATACCATTATGCTCATGCACCCAGAACCACAAAACCCTATTGTTCAAGAATATTTGGCAGTTTTATTACAGAAGAATAATTGATTTAATTGTTAGTGATTTAATTGTTAGCCATTTTTTGACTGAAATAATATGTAGGCCAACTTTCTTCCCTGGAGTTAAAACAAAAGAGTCTGTGCTGAGTATTTCAACCTACTAATCAAAGCAAAACATGTATGGTGTGTGTGTATGTTGTGTGTGTGTGTGTAAGCTTGTGTGTATGTGTCTATGTACACACACACACACACACACATATGCAAGTGTAAATAAGGCATGTAGAAGGTATAACCCCAAATTCATAATTTTGTCTCTTAGTGGTTTGCAAGTACCGTATGATTAGTTTCATTGCCCAATTCTATTTAAAAGCATAAAGCTGTAGCAATAATCAAGAGTAAATATAAGGAACCTGTAGTTTGACAATAAATAACGAATAATATCAGTGTTCAGTGAAGAAATGTTAACAAATTAAAGTAATAAAATGGTTACAATAATTTAAGATATTGTGGATATATAATTAATTCAGAGTAGTAAGGGTATTTGATATTCATGAAAGATAAATGATAACTTTAGAGACCTGAGAAGAAATGGCTGACATTATGTATGGTATGGTCTACAAGGTTAAGAATATGTTTTGACCACAGGAATATAAAGATTGATTTGACATAAACTTTTATTTCTACTAAGTTTCTAAAAGTATTTAAAAAGCAGCTCAAATTATTAAGTTTACATGCAAATTGTATATAATATGTGTAATATAATCCATTGGTAAGATGTAGAAAACAAGAGTCCTAGACAGAATTAAGATGTATTTGAAAACATAAATATTTAATAATGGGATGACAAGAAGTTAGCAACCAAGACTGATAATGTAAAATAATGGGAGAATAAATGTGAAAGTGGTAATTGTGGAAAACTTATTACATGTAAAGTACCAGGAGTGGATTGGTGGGTACATTTGATTCATATGCATTAGATGAATCAATTAGAGGAGTAACTAAAGATAACAATGCAAACAGTGTTGGTCATTGTTTTAAAACAATACAAGAAGGTCAATTGTGACCTTAAGAACCTTTGAAAATTAGTTGTGAAAAATCACTATAGCAGATTGAAAAGTGAAAAAGGGAAGCCAGATAAAAGTTGGACACGAAAGAAAAATGTGAGGTGATAGATCTGGTATATTCAAGGGAATTCATGTACTGAATCAAGGTTTTATTTAAAAATACAGAAAGAAAAACAAAATAATGTCTGGTAGAATATGTAACCTGTAACCTTTTCATTAATGTAAGAATGTTTTCAAGTGAGGTGGATAGGAGTTAAAATGTTTAACAAAATGTACAAAGAAATAAGCCATATGCAGAAATTTATCTTTGTAAAAAGTCATCAAATGTATTAAATAAATTTTGTGCTTACTCTTCCCTAAAACTGTTAACATTATGTAGTTGTGACTGCATATTCAACCACTTAAAAATTCTTGTAACAAGTTTAAAACCCATGTAAAATGTTTTCACAAAGACTAATTGAGCCTCTGTGCTTTGCCTTATCTGGCTGTTTTCTTCAAATTCTTCTCTCTCGCTGCAAATGGCATAAAAACCTTAATGCAATTTCTAGATGTTTTACAGTGTGGTACTAAGTTCTTCATATTGAAATTCTAGTGATAGACCTGCACTGAATTAGAGGACTGATACAATCTGGAAGGTTGAATCTATGGAACACTGCTATGTCAGCAAACTTGCCATTTGCTGAATAAGAGCTGATAAAGAAGAAAATCAATTTGAACAACCATAACAGTTAATCCATTCTAGTGGGTATTTCTGCCTCTAGAGAATAGGTAAGATATTAAAATAAGTGCTAACATCTAGAAAGAGGATATTTAAAAATGTTTTACTTATTTGTAATTGTTCAAGTAGGTTTTTAAACTTGATATAGATCTTTCAAATAATTTTGGATAATGTATCTAATATGCCTAGTGAAAATTATTGCTATCTGATCCCATACTGATAAGTTATCACTGATAGGGACTGCAACAAAAATATAACAGTGAAAGTAAAAATTTATTTTTCATTCAAATTCCCCTTTAATTACAATAAGTTCCTGCTCCATTCCAATATGATGTATTTATTACAGTTTGAAAGTAACAACTCTAATCATTTTAAAATTTAAATCTATTTGATATTTGTATTTTCAGAAATTAACAGTGTCTAACTTTAATGTATAACTTTTATATATGAAGAATGCTTTTGTTTTAGTTTTTCGAGACAGGGTTTCTCTATGTAGCATTGTGCCTTTTTCCTGGAACTCACTTGGTAGCCCAGGCTGGCCTCGAACTCACAGAGATCTGCCTGTTTCTGCCTCCGAGTGCTGGGATTACAGGCGTGTGCCACCACTGCCTGGCAAGAATGCTTTTGTAGTGTTAAATGCAGTATGAAAATGGTTGGGTATAAAGTAGGTCAGTTGTGAGCTATATATTAAAAACAGTTTAAACTGTCATAATACTATAATTAGTTTTAATTCATGCCCAAAACTTATAGAAACACGTCTCAAATAGCAACAAAGTTTCTTCCTCTCTCTTTCCCTCCCCCTTATCCCTCCTCTCTCTCTCCCATCACCTGTCTCTGCATGCATTCAAGGCTCGTGTATGGGCTAGTGTTTATAGAGGAAGGCTGTATATGCCCATGTGTGAGCATATCAATCCAAAGGTCTATCAGGTATCTTTCTCATCACTCATTGTCATATTTTTATTTATCATTTTTTTTAATCTCTTACTGAACCTGGATAGACTGGCTTGCCAATGAGTTCTAAGGATCTATTTATTTCCTCCTCATTCAAGAAGCATCTGTGGCTTTTAAATAATACTGAGTAACTGACCTAAGGTCCTCATACTTATATGGCTGGCACCTTACGGAATGAGCCATGTCCTTAGTCACAATAACATTCATTTTCAAACCTTCTCTTCAAATTAAAATTAAACACCATGAAAATATTGTAATGGTTAACTATAAATAAGAATAATGAGAAGTAAAACAATGAAGATAAAAATGAGTAATGTAATGAGAGAATGAATAAGTGGTACTAAAAATACATAGGACAGAGGCTTTATAGTTTGATTACCAATGCTAATTGAATAACTCCTTTGCACATCTATGTTGTTTTCTGTGTTGTTCATGGCAGCAAGGATACAAAATCAACTTTGAAGTCCATTTATGAGTGAATTAAGAGGGAGAATGCAGCATGTGTATGTATATGTGTGGATTAAAAAGTAATAGTTAGCAAAAACTACTAAGTAGTATACAATCTTTTAAACTAAAATTAATGGAACTGAGGTATATCATATTCAGTAAACTAAAGAATAAATATTACATGTTCTTAAATTAAATTTAGATGTTATTTAAAGTTGAATTAATTACATAATACTGATTAGTAGACTCAGCGTTGGATGGGAGAAGGCTAGGATAAAAGGAAGTGGGATAAGAAATAGTAACAGACATAGAAAATGGTAAGTTCCATTCTTGTATTAAAGAACTAGGCAACCAAATGTACAGAGATTTTGAATTGCAAAGTAATAATAAGTGATAACAACAAAATTAAATTAAATTAAATTGTCTTAATTTTATCGATATATTTTATACATGAACTGAAGTATATATCATGCTCTAGAATGTGTTCAATTATCATGAACTAATAAATACTTTAAATGTTCAGTACAATAAAAATATTAACTATCTCTAATTGCTAATGGAATGTGATTTTCATACTATAATCCATAAATCAAAATATACTAATAAAAATCATGATTAAACTGATATTTTTATTTTTATTTCAAAAGACAGGGTAATAGAGAGAAAGGAAAGCAAAAGAATAAAGAGAGAAAGGAGAACTGGGAAGAATGAAGACAAATGAGCTTTCCAGTTCTGGTACACACATGTTAAAACCCTTAGTTTTCAAATTCAAAGACATTATTTAGAATTCTGAAGTTAATCCATGTATAGAGCACAAGGCTTTAGTTGTTATCTTCCTAAAAGATTGAGTTAATAAGGACTGTTCATAGGAGTCATTTGTTCCTCAGCAGTCAAAACAAGGAACAAAAAGAAACAAACGAAGAGAACTTTTGAAGCTATTATTACTAAATTGTTGAATATCTTACTTACTGAAGAGGAAAGAATCAGAATAAAAATGATTTTAAAGAAAAAAAAAAAGACACCACACATTCTTATATTGGATCCCGATGGAAAAAGCATTTTAGAAGCTTCAAAAAATTACAACCTTTACTTCAATTGCTTCCTCGCATAATAATACTTTGAAATTACTGATGAAAAGATACTTTCAGTGTTTTCTTCCATTATTACAAACCAGTTATCAAGCTGTTTTTAAGAGCTTTTTAAAAATGAAGACACAGCCAAAAATAGGAACTGGGTTTAAATAGATTATGCATTAGGACGTTTCAAGAAAATGCACCTGTATGTTTTGCCTAGTCAATAAAGTAGTTGAAATGCATGAAGAATTTTTCTTTTTCATCTCATATGTATAGAAACTTGTAGCATTCAAGACTTCCATAATATTCCTAAACATATTAATATATAATTATAAACAATTGATTTTTGTTGTTAAAATGCATACCACGAAGAGTACTGATCTACTATTTATATATTAAACTGACACCATAGCAATCATGTAAATGTTGTGTGACATTATTAAACAATCTCTTTCTTTTGAATTTAACATAGCCTTCATTTGTAATGCAGTTTTCACTTCTTGTTAAATCAATGCCAACACAATTTTAAAGAACCTCACAAAAATACAAAGAAATAGTGACTAATTGGAATGAACTATGCATATGTAGAATAAAACTTCTTTATTTTGTATAATAATATTGCATTTATCAACACATGGATTTTTAGGAATAAGGCTGTTTATTTAGCAACCTTTTCATTAAACATTTTTCTTCATAAAATCAAACATGATCGAAAATAAGATATCACAACCCCTAGGTATTCTCTTATAATTTCATTTTCACATCCCTTTTTAGGGGCTGTTAGTGAAAAGGAATCTTCATATTTTAATTAGGCCCCACATTGGGCACCAGATGTAACACAAATCTTAAAATGTCTTATTAATAAAATAAATGGAGCCATGTATTGGAGTGAAAGCTGAAAGAACAGCAAAACAGAGTAAATCAGCCACAAGTTCTTACCTCTACAAAATTCTTAGTCTAAAGACAGTGAGTTCCTATTTCCTTGTGCCATGCCATATTTCTTCCTGGGATTAAAGCCATGTATCACCACTGCCTGGTTCTGTTTCTCTCATGTAGCCCAGTGTGGCCTTGAACTTACAGAGATCCAAATGGATCTCTACCTGCTGAGAGATAGGATTAAAAGTGTGTGCCACCAATGCCTGACCTATGTCTAATTTAGTGGCTAGATCTGTCCTCTGATCCCCAGGTAAGTTTTATTGGGGTGTACAATATATCACCACAACAAATACAAGTGTTATTGTCAGATTTAATTAACCTTAAGTAATAAAAAAATATTTCAGTGGCAAATTTATTTTCAACAATGAATGATATCTTCCAAATGTAAAATTAGTAGAATAATTTTACTTTACTTTATATTATAAATTCATGGTTTATGGACTATAGGGTTGTATATCCACTTAGTAGTTAATCAATACATGATAATGCTCAGATTACAATTATGATTGATGATAATTATTCATGTCAAAGTCCAAAAACCACTTCACAATAGCCACAAACAATATAAAACAACTTAGAGTAACTCTAACCACACACATGTGAGACTTTTATGATAAAAATTTTCAAGTCTTTGAAGAAAGAAATTGATGAAGACATTGGAAGGTGGAAAGATGTCCTATGCTTTTGGATCAATAGTATCAACATAGTAAAAATGGCCATCCAACCAAAGGCAATCTACATCTTAATCACAATTACATCAAAATTCTAACACAATTCTTTATAGACCTTGAAAAGACAATACTCAACTTTATATGGAAAACAAAAAGCCCAAGATAGCTAAAATAATCCTGAATAATAAAATATCTTCTGGAGGTATCCCCATCTGCTGTAGAATGATCCTCTTGTACACTGTATTTGTCACTCAAATTGGTTTAATAAAATGCTGCTAGTCTAGTATCTGGGGAGAAAATATTGGTGGGGAGACCAAACTAAGAATGATGGGAAATGGAAGGGCAGAGTCAGGAGTTGCCAGCCAAATGCAGAAGGAGCAGGAGATGAATGTGCTATGCTAATAAAGGTACCGTCATATGGCAGAGCATAAAAATAAATACAGGCTAATTTAAATGTAAGAGTTAGCTAATAACAAGCCTGAGCTATTGGCTGAACATTTCATTTATAATTCACATTCAGCTTCTGAGTCAGTTTTTTGGAGTCAGGTGGTTAGGGCAGGAAACGTCAGACTACACCCATTCCTGTTTGCAAGCTGTACTAGATAAACCACTTGATATCGATGTAAAAATAGACACACATTGATCAATGGAATCAAATTGAAGACCCAGCCTAAATGCATAAAACTATGGATACTTGATTTTGAATACTGAATCCAGAAAGACAAAATGGAAAAAAGAAAGCATCTTCAAGAATTGTGCTAGTCTCACTGAATGTCTTTATATAGAAGAATGCAAATAGATCCATATTTATCACTCTGCAGAAAACTTAATTCCCAGTGTATCAACCACCTCAACATAAAACCAGATACACCGAACCTGACAGAAAAGAATATAGGGAATAGCCTTGAACACATTGGCACAGTAGATAACTTCCTGAGAAAAAAACAAATAGTGTAGGAACTACGATTGACAATTAGTAAAGGAACCCCATAAAACTTAAAGCTTCTGTAAGGCAAAAGACCCTTTCAATAGGCCAAAACAGCAGTCTACAAAATGGGAAAAGATTTTCACTAACTCCACATCTGATAGATGGCTAATGTCCAAAATTATAAAGAATTCAAGAAAGGAGACATCAAAAAACTAAACAAACCATTTAAACGTGGAGTACAGACCTAAACAGAGAATTCTCAATAAAGAAATCTCAAATGACCAAGAAACATTTAAATAAATGCTGAACATCCTTAGTCATCAGGGAAATGCAAATCAAAACTACTTTGAGATTCCATCTTACACCTGTCATAATAGCTAAGATCAGCAACACAACTGTCAGTTCCTGTTGAAGAGGATATTGAGCAAGGGAAACACTCTTCCATTCTTAGTAGAGGTGCAAATTGTAATGCCACTATGGAAATCAATGTGGCAGTTCCTAAGAATACTGGTAATTGATATACCTCAAGACCCAGCTGTGGTACTAATGGACATATACCCAAAGGACACTATATCCTACCATAAGGACATTTATTCAACTATGTTCATAGTGGATTTATTCATAATAACTCCAAACTCGAAACAACCTAGATGCCCTAACCAAAGAATGGATAGAGAAAAATATGGTACATTTACACAATGGAGTATTATTCAGCTGTTACTGAGAATGTGGCACCAAGATTTATGCAAGTAAATGAATGGAATTTGAAAAAAAATCATTCTGAGTGAGACAATCAGACCCAGAAAGACAAATGTGGTATGTATGGCTTTTAAGTAGACATTAGCTTTTAAGTAAATGATAGTCATGCTACAATCAACACACCCAGAAAGGCTAAGTGAAAGGAGGGCTCTTAAGGAGGACATATGGCTCTCCCTGAGTAGAGGAAATAAAATAGATATGTTGTTGGACAGGTAACTGCTGGGAATTGGAATAAGAATGATCAGGTTTGGGAGGATGAATGGAAGGGGAAAATACAAGGAGAAAGACTAGAATTGGAGGTCATTTGTAGTGTGAGGTGGAAACCTAGTGCAGTGGAAACTCCCAGCATTTTACAAGGGTGACCCAAGTTAGGACTCATAGTAATTAATGGAGGATATGGAGCATGAACAGGCCATCCTTTGTAACCAGGCAAGGATTCCTGTGGTGGGACAGAGGCACCAACCCAACCACAAAAACTTTGACCTACAATGTAGTCTTCCTGAAAGATGTGCTGGGACAATGGTAGTGCTAAACTTGTTGAACTATCCAACCAATGATGGCTCTAATATGAAACTCATGTCTTAAGATGGAGCCCATGCTGGACAATCCCAGGATGACCAGGAACTGGATAGCCAACAGACCTAGGACAGGAAAAAAAATTAATAAAATTATTCCTAATGATATTTTGCTATATTTATAAATTTCTGCATAGCCCTATCAGTTTAAGATTTTTTTTTTCCAGCAGCTGAATGGAACAAATGCAGAAGCCCACAGCCAACATTAGGTACAGAGAGAACCCAATTTGGAGATCTTCATTGGGTCCTTCCCCTTGGGCATGGGAGAAACCAGTGGAAGATGGGTAGGAAGAATTGTAGGAGCCAGAGTGGTTGAGGATACAGGAGAACTTGGCCTACAGAATCAACTAATCAGGGCTCATAGGGGCTCAGAGAGATTGAAATAACAATCATGAAGCCTCTGTGATTTTGCAATAGGACCTCTGCATATATGTTATTGATGTTAGCGTGGTGTTGTGGGATTCCTAACAATTAGAGTTGGGGTTGTGACTCTTTTGCCTGCCCTTCCAACCCTTTTCCTCCTACTGGGTTGCCTTTTCCAGCCTTGATATGAGAGTTTGTGCCTAGTCTTACTGTATCCTGCTCTGCTATATTCGGTTGATGTCCCTGGGAGGCCTCTGCTCTTTTTCCGAAAGGAAATGGAGGAGTGGATTTTGGGAGACGGGATGTTGGGAGGGATACTAGGAGAGTAAAGAGAGGGGACACTTTGGTCAAGATATATTGTACGAGAGAAGAATAAATTTATAAAAGAAAAAATATTAAAATTATTGTAGAGATATTTTTCAATAATACACTTATGAAAATATTAAATGATAGTAAAGCCAACTATGAGGTACACAAAATTATAATGCGTAAGAATCAAGTGCAGATTATTTCAGGAAAACATATATGTTTTACTATTGTACAAGCTCAAGTCAGACAAATCCCATCATTGAGTGGGGAGTTGAGCGCAGAATCCTGCCACTAGCTGAGGAGTTATTAGCATTTGACAATTTCTTGAGCAAGGAGAGTCAGTTTTCTTTAATGGTATGACCCCTTGTGGGTCAGTCACATACCACGGCAGGTCCCACTCCCCAAATTTTTGAACAATACAAAGTGGACTTGATGCGGAAAAAAAATTAAGGATTAAACTCAAAGTTGGATGGGTAAGGAGCTGAGGGTAGATATGGGTAGAATTGGGAAATGAGTGAATATGATCAAAATATGATTAAATTCTCAGAATAATTAATAAAAGTACTTTTTTTTTGAGGATCGAACCCAGGGCCTTGCGCTTGCTAGGCAAGTGCTCTACCACTGAGCTAAATCCCCAACCTAAAATTACTTTTAATGCAAAGAACTGTACTAGCAAAATAAAAATAAGCATCATCTGATGATTAAAAAAGAGATACTAACTGAGAGATGAAGACACGGCTCAGTGATAATTAAGTACTTACTTGCCTAGTTAATGTTCAATCCTTAGTACTCAGAAAAGAAAAAGGAAATAGATACAAATAACAGCCTTTGGTGCAATTCAACAGTTCAATGAAATAAATCAATAGCACATACTCTACTCTTACTAATGTCTGAGGCAAAGAAAACTCATTCATTGTGTTAACATATTAGGCATAGCAGTAACCATTAGGTAACATCATCATATGTTGATTTTTATTGTATTTAAAAATAGTTCCTATTCACACTTTAAGTTATTATTAAAGACCCAATGAAGCAGTATCTGTAGAAAATGCAATCATTCACAATGGGTTTTTGGAAAATTATATTTTTGTTTATACTTTTTGGGTTTTCTTGAGAATTTCATATCTGGGTACTGTATTTTTATTATTTTCACCTCACCACTCTCTCTCCCCATTCCAACTCCTCCTTTATCCCTTCATTCATGACATCTCCTTTAATTATTAGTAAATATGTATATATGCATATAACACTGATATTATGTATATTTATTAGTGTTTTACACACACACATATAATCTTCTGAGTTAATTTAGTATATATAATATGTACACACGTTTAGTGGTGACCATTTGAATTTGGATAACACATCAGAGAGCTTATCCATTTCCTTCCCTATGAAGTAATTGACTGTATCCACTCATCTAGGAGTAAGGCCTTATCATATTCCTTCTATCCATGATAGCATGTCAAGTAGTGTTGGGTAGGTGTATGTTTCATTTAGAGCTACAAGGGTCTGCATTGAAGCTGCATTAATTGGAGTCAGGCATCTCATAGTTATATCCTCTGCATGTTGAACAGTTCTGGATCTGTGTAGTAGTCCCCATCACCTGCTGCAAAATAAAAGCATCTTTGATGAGGCATGAGAGCAACACTTATCCATGGGTATAAGGATTAATATTTAGAGTAACTTGTTAGAAATTATACTGGTTTTTGAAATTGGTAGTCATAGGTTCTCCTTTAAGATCTATGACCATTCCAGCCATGGATAGTTGTTAACTAGGTTTACTGTTTTGGGGGGCCTGCCACCCAGCTACCAAATAAATCACACATGGAGGCTTTTTTTGTTTGTTTGTTTGTTTGTTTGTTTTTCAAGACAAGGTTTCTCTGTGTAGCTTTGTGCCTTTTTTCTGGAACTCACTTGGTAGCCCAGGCTGGCTTCTAACTCACAGAGATCTGCCTTGCTCTGCCTCCAAAGTGTTGGGATTAAAGCTTATTCTTAGTTATAAATGACCAGTCTTAGCTTGGCTTATTTCTAGCCAGCTTTCCTTTACTTAAATTATCCCATTTATCTTTTGCCTCTGGGCTTTTATATTTCTCTATTCTTGCATACCTTTATTTGTTTCTTCTTACTCCATGGCTTGCTGTGCAGCTGGGTGGCTGGTCCATAAAATCCTCCTCCTTCCTCTTGCTCTTTCTTTTTTTTCTCCCAGATTTCTCCTTCTGTGTATTCTCTCTGCCTGCCAGCCCCATCTATCCTTTCTCCTGCCTTGCTATTGGCTAGTTCTTTATTAGATCACCAGGTGTTTTAGATAGGCACAGTATCACAGTTTCACAGAGTTAAACAAATGCAACATTAACAAAAGTAACACACCTTAAAATATTCCTCAACACTTTATGGTACTTAACATGGCAAATATTTTATTGCTACTATATTTAAATAAATTTATCATATCTCATACTATATTGGATACTGACTAATACTTTATTCTCCAAAGCATACATACTTTTATGAATTATTTCAATAATTTATATTTAGATACTATCACAACATATTGCTAGTTACTCTTTATAGCCTTTACTTAAAATCTATTTTTGATGTGGTGTTTACATTGTTCTTTTTAGTTCCTTAAAAGTATTGAGGCTTCCCTTGGGGCTCCTTGTTTCCTAGCTTCTATGGAACTGTGGGTAGTTGTCTGGTTATCCTTTGCTTTATATCTAGTATCCACTAATGAGTGAGTACACAGCATGTTTGTCCTTCTGAGTCTGGGTTACCTCACTCAGGATATTTTCTAGTTCCATCCATTTGCCTGCAGATTTCATGATGTCATTGTTTTTTTTATAGCTGCATAATAATCCATTGTGTATATGTACCACATTTTCTTTATCTATTCTTTGGTTGAGGTGGGGGCATCTAGGTTCTGGCTATTATGAATAATGCTGCTATGAATATGATTGAGCAAGTGCCCTTGTGGTATGCTTGAGCATCACTTGGGTATATACCCAAGAGTGATATATATCATTGGGTCTTGAGGTAGCTTGATTCCCAATTTTCTAAGAAACCACCATACTGACTTTCAAAGTGGCTGTACAAGTTTGCACTCCCACCAACAGTTGGAGGAGTGGAAAGAGAGGAGATCCCAATGAGTGAACTGGGGACTGGGGGGCAATAACGAATAGGGCATGGGGGATGAGAACATGAGGGAAAAGGATGGTCGAGCTGGGGGAGGGACAGAGTGGGAGAGCAATGAAAGATATATCTTGACAGAGGGAGACATTATGGGGTAAAGGAGAAACCTGATGCTAGGGAAATTCTTAGGAATCCACAAGGATGACCCAAGATTAGACTACTAGCAACAGTGGTGAGGGTGCCTGAACTCTCTTACCCTGGTAATCAGATTAGTGAATACCCTAAGGGTCATCATATAGCCTTCATCCAGTAATTGATGGAATCAGAGGCAGAGATTGACAACCATGCACCAGGCCAAGCTCCAGGAGTCCAGGCAAAGAGAGGGAAGAAGGATTACATGAGCAAGGTGTGTATGGGGGTGGGTGGGTAGTGGTCAAGATCATGATGGGGAAACCTACAGAGACAAGTGAACCAAGCTCAGAGGAATTCATGAACTTTTAGATTGACAGCTGTGGAATCTGCAGGGGACTGGACTAGACCCTCTGCATGTGGGAGACAGTTGTGTAGCTTGGTCTGTTAGAGAGGACCCTCCCAGTGTGTTCAAGATCTATCCCTGGTACATGAGACAGCTTTCTGGATCCCGTTACCTATGGTCAGACACCTTGCTTACCCATGATAAAGCAGAGAGGGGCTTGGTTGTGCCTCAGCTGAATGTACCAGGCTTAGCAGTCCCCCCCATAGGCGAACTTACCTTTTTAGAGGAGGGAATGTGGGGGAGTGGGAGGAGGGATCAGAGGGGGATCTGTGGTTGGTATGTAAAATGAATTTTTAAAATGTACAAAAGGCAATGAGGCTAAGGAATCTAACATTAACTTTTTTAGTTTTTTCGAGACAGGGTTTCTCTGTGTAATTTTGGTGCCTGTCCTGGAACTAGCTCTGTAGACCAGGCTGGCCTTGAACTCACAGAGATCCACCTGTCTCTGCCTCCTAAGTGCTGGGATTAAAGGTGGCACCACCACCCAGCCTAATATTATACTTTTGTTCTACTGGATACACAATCATTTCCTGTGTGAAACCTCATTCATATACCTTTAGAAGTTTGTATTTCCATTGTTCTACAAGCTAAATAAAGATCAGCATTAGAACCAATTAAGGCATTTTACATAACAATCTCAAATCTATCTTGTTATATAATTAAACATTTATACGTTGCATTCAGTTCTACTTCAATGCAGAAATAACCATTGTAATTTTCAAAAATCCTTTTTCTTTTTTAACTGTTCAGATTTAGGAAATTAGGACTTTTAGAAGCTATTGAAAGCAGAAATGGCATAAATAAGGGATAATGCTTCTGTTAAGGAAAATCAAATAAACCCAGGAGATAAAATAGTCCCAAAATGTTATAGTTAAACCATCCTTAGGTCTAATATGTCACATGTTAAGCAATGTTTGCATTTGCTTTTGAAAATAAGCCACTCTATGGTATTATATGATAGATGTGCTTACTGCAGTGGTAGAAATACCAATGTAATTTCTACATAAAGCCACATCCTAAAACCTAAGTGATATTTCACTGAGTAATTATGAAACTGCAAGAAATAATATGTTAAAAATGTAAAGGTCCTTGCTTTTGTGCTAGTGTAAGTTGGAAATATGTAATTTATGTTTTGATTTCATAGGGGTTTAGACAGCTTTGAGTCAAATAAGAGACTTAGAACTTTGAAACAGTGTTGAAATTGTGATAGACTATGAAGACTGTTGAAATTGGACTGAACACATTTCTGTATTATGATATGGTTACATGCCTATGGGTTCCAGGGAGTGGAATGTGGTGGTTTGATTGAGAATGGATCCCAAAGGCCCAACCATTTGAATGCTTAATTATCAGGAAGTGGAGATTAGAGGGATTAGGAGATATGTACTTGGAGTAGGCCTTTTTTAGGCAGTGTGTCACTGAGAGTGGGCTTTGAGGTTTAAAAAGCCCACACTAGGCCCAGTCTGTCTGTCTGTCTGTATATATCTCTCTCTCTTCCTCTCCTTCTCCCTCCCCTCTTATGCCCCTTCCCTCCTGCCTTCAGATCAGGCTGTAAAACTCTCAACTACTGATCCATTTCTGATTCCCACCATGATGTTCATGGACTAACCCTCTAAAAATGTAAGAAAGTCCCTAATTAAATGTTTTCTAAGAGTTGCCTTGTTCATACTGCCTCTTCATGGCAATAGAACAGTGACAAAGATCGTATTAGTGATTCAAACTCAGGTCCTCATGCTTGGATGGTAAATACTTTACCAACTGAGTCATTTCTATAGCTCTCTAGGTTACTTGTAATGCAAATTTCCTAAAATCGAAGCAAAATGATGAAAAAGATAAATGATTATTCTATGCTTAGATACTATTATTCTTAGTATTTTACATGATTAAATACTGAACTACTTTTTGAAATATATAAGATGAATTATATTACTAAACCTTGTTACTGAAAGTCACTATAAATGAATATAATCTTAATAGAATCTTCTAATAATGCACTACTGTAATTTCCTACATATCAAATAACAATAAAGACAGTATCATTTCAAATCAATATAACATCTTTCAAAGTTTAAAAACCTAAAAAATTATTATAAGTTCTTATGAACCTGGATGCTCTTAACTATAAAGAATGCCTAATCAAAAACATTTCAGTTCTAAGTGAGAGGTCAGAAATAAAACCCTGTGTTGATATCTATCCTTGATGGTAAGGTGTGTAGTTATATTAGCTTAATCATTTATTACTTCATATTGTATAAATAACTAAAAAAACAAGTTTTACAAAATTCTTGGTTACTTATACCATTTATAATGACTACTGTCAAAAAACATAATTTATGTTTATGGAGTCCTATTGTATCAGTAGCTAGTCATGTGAATTGGTGTAGCTCCTATGGAAAATATTACAGTGGTTCCTCAAAATTTAGAATTGAAATTGCCATAGAAGCCAATACTTTATTATATTATTGTGGATATATGCAGAACGATGCACAAACACTTGTTTCTAGCAGGATTATTTATGGTAGCCAAGGTTTACATAGAAGAAGTCTGAGTTTCTTGCTTAAGATGTATAGATAAATATTTTGTGTTCACACAATGAATTACTCAGCATTGAAAAGGAAATGTTGTCACATAATAAAATATAGTTGAAACTTAAAGGCTTTCTGCTAACTTCGTTACTTCAGTCACAAAGAAATCCACATGAAGACAAATCCTATGGAAGTCCTCTGACAAAAAATAGAGTTCCAGCAAAAGAAAATAGAATGATGTTTTCTTGGGGTTGGCAGAAAGAGAAAGTGGAGATGATGTTTAAAGGGTATTGAATCCCAGATTCTCAAGCAATCTTTGGAAATTGTTTACATAGCAGTGTGAAAATATTTACTACTATTGAACTAAAAAGCTATATGCTACAAGTATTTTACTACAATTACGCATTTCAGAATCTACAATCTTAAACACGGTATTTAGAGCAACCTTGTGTTCTTGTTATTTCAGGGAGCCACACTTCCAGTCTAGTATGATACGATGATCCATAAACAGCTTTTTTTCTGTCCTTTTTTTTTTTTTTTTTTTGGTTAGGAAGAATTACTTTAAATAACTCTTTGTAATGTTTAAAATATTTGTCTTTGCATTAGGATATCCATAAGTCAAAAACCTTCTGTTTGTTGATCTCAAAAAGGAAGCCTAGAAGGAATAATGCACATAATCTCAAGGAACTGAGGCAGTAGAATTGCTGTGAGTGAAAAACCAACAAGGATTGTATGATGAGTTTCAATCTAGATAGAGAGAAAGCCATAGGGGAACATGATTCTATTTTCAAAAATGTTCTTTCTATACAAGTGTTGAGGAATTCATTTATTATATAAAATGAGATCTAGTTTTTTGTTTTTTTTCCTGTAAGGTGCAATTTTAAACTTCAAAAAATTATACTAAGCCCTCTTTGTCTCAGTGTGAAAAAAAGACAAAACAGAAACAAACTATTTCTAAGCTCTGAGGATATTTTATTTGATAGATTTGCTAGAAGTCTCAAAGAAATTAAAGTTATGCCCTCTCCCTAGAACATCCAAGTTCGTCATTTGTATATAACAAAAAGGACAATTTCTATGTTAAAATTTAATCAGCATGAAGCATCGATGCCTCAGTCTGAAATGAAGAGAGGGACAATAATAGCATTAGAATAGGTGAAAGTAACACCATTACTCTCGACATCATCAATGTGCTAGCTTTAGTGAACTCTCCAACCAAAACAAACAAAACAAAACAAAACAAAAAAAACCCACCATATTTATTTTTTATCTTGTCCAAATATAAAAATGGCCTATATTCTATGAAAGATACAATACTATAGTGAACTAAAAATGTGTATTATTTTTAGCTAATTTAAAACATGGGGACAATTGACTCATTTCTCTTATCTTCTTTGGGTTAATGTGATTAAAAATGAGAAATTAAAGGTTAGTCATTAGCAAATAAAGATGAAATATTTTTTCTAGGTGCCATGAAGTAACACTTACCACTCACTAAGTAGGCATTTCATTTGACCTTTAATTGTAAATTACTAATTACCTATTTTTATGTGTCATACATGAAGTAATTTATGCATATATCAATGTCTAGCTGTGTTAAAGACATGAGTTTTCAATGAGGATCAGAAGACCTAGCTTGTAGATACTACATTATGTTCTACTTCTTTCATATAGCATCTCTATGTAGTGATGATTCTAACACCTGTATTACTAGCTCTGTTCATTCTTATGAACTCTAGATCCACTTGTATCTGAAATTGACAGGTACTTCAAATTCTATTAAGAAAACTAACAATTCCAAATGAATACATGGGCCCATATATCTCAGATTCTCACAACATACTTCCAAGCTAATACTTGTTCTCTTCTGCTATCTTTACTTTTCATTTCCAGAACAGTTCAAGCATTAGATATTTTGGGAAATCTCTGTGACCACAGAGGAAAAAAATTACTCTCCAAATACTCACTGTATACTCATAATTCAATATTTAACTTTACTTTTCATATTAGTCAATTTTTATGATTGGTAAATTAATTCTTTCTTTGCTGTACCATAAACTTCTAAGACATATTTTTTGTCAACTATCTTGTTTAATTTTTGTTCAAATTGACTCGAAAAGAGTTAAATAAAATGGTTGGTTTTATACAGTGTCATACTTGATTATGTGTCTTCTGTTTCACTAAAATAATTTCTAATAAGAGAAATTTCCTGAGTACTTCACATATTCCACAATAAAGGAAACTATTGTTCATATATATATATGTGTATATATATAACACACACACACACACACACACACACACACACACACACACACATACACACCCTAAGGCTCAATTTGGTAAAATCACTTGTGAAACAAGTCTATCAACCTGAGTTCAATATCTGAATCAGCCACTGGAAGGAGGAAACCCACTCTGTAAAATTAACTATTTTGTCCCCTGCCCTCCTGTATGTCTGCTGTGACCCATATATGCCTGTTCATGCATATGCACACACACACACACACACACACACACACACACACATCATCATCATGATAATAATAACAATAGTTTCCTTTATTGTCTTATGGCCTAAATGGCCAAGAGTTCTGGTGATTGGCTGGTTGTCAGGTTGAGTAGGATTGTCTGAGCTGAGGTTTGTGGGGGTTTCAGTGCCTAGATCCACATATCATTCAGTTATTCTGGTTGCTGTGGGCTTTCCTTGTGTCTATAGAGTGGGGGACTGTTTGTTGAACTGGTGTTGGCGGCTCTTGTGCCTATAGTATCTGATGTTTGTTTTTCCCCCTAGCAGTGGGACCAAATTTGTCCTTGGAGAATGAGCTGGCTTTTTGGAACCTATTCTCTATGGTGGCGTGCCTTGGGAGAGGAGATTGGTCCTGCCTCAATTTGATATACCATGCTTTATTGACCTTCATTGGAGTCTTTCCCTTTCTGAGGAGTGAATGTGGGGGGGGGGTTGAAAGAAGGTAGCAGAGGGAATGGGAGGAGAGGCATGAAGGGAAACTGTGGTTGGTATGTAAAATAGATTTTAAATATTTAATAAAAAAGAACAATAGGAATAGCACCCTAATAATTAAATCAGATGAATACTAATTAACAAGGATAAGTAGAAAGAAAATGAGCTTATATTATAATGCATACAAAATACTGTCAGTGGAGTAGCAACTGTGTAGTCAGATTTCACTTGTCCTGCCTGGTCCTGCGGTTGGGATGAATCTCTCCCACCCTTGTCCCGAAGCTGCTTAGTCCCAAGTAAACATATAAAGGTGTATTTACTTACAATCTGTATGGCCTAATGGCTCTGGCTTCTTGTTAGTTATCTCTCATAACTTGACTCATTTCTATTAATCTATAAGTTGCCACGTGGTCCTGGCTTACCAGTATTTTCACATCTTGCTTCTCCTGGTGGCATCTGGCAGCATCTCCTCTGCCTCTCCTTTCCTCTTCATCTCCCCATCCAGTTAGAATGTACCACCTAGCCTTATTCTGCCTCACTATTGGCCAAACTCCTTTATTTATCAACCAATAAGAACAACACATATTCACAGCATACAGAAAGACATCCCACAGCACAACTGCATAGGTTTTTATACACACACACACACACACACACACACACATATATGTACATATGTGTACAAAAATATCTTAAATGATGGATACTAACTTGTTGCTAGTACTAATTTGTAATTAATGGAAGTGGTTTTATCCTTGTTATGTCTAATTTTCCAAGTTGGACATAAACTATTGTAATAATCAAATAAAAATACATGTCCCTCTACAAGGATTAATTGGCACTTAGAAAGGAAGAGAATTAATATGCTTATGTTTATTAGCCAAAATGTTAGATTATGGAGAGTTTGGTAATAAAATGTTAGGCTTAGAAAATTTAGACAACTTGCTCAACTATGTTCATAGTGACATTATTCATAATAGCCAGAACCTGGATACAAACTATATGCCCCTCAACCATAAGAATGTATAAAGAAAATGTGGTACATATACACAATGGAGTATTACTCAGCTGTAAAAAACAATGGTATCATGAAATTTTCAGGCAAATGGATGGAACTAGAATATATCACCCTGAGTGAGGTAACCCAGACTCAGAAAAACAAACATGGTATGTACTCACTCATAAGTGGATAATAGATGTGAAGCAAAGGATAATCAGACTACAACCCACAGCTCCAGAGAAGCTAGGAAACAAGGAGGACCTTAAGTAGGACACATGGATCGCCTTGGGAAGGGGAAACAGATGAGATCTCCTTGAGTAAACTGAGGATTGGGGGGCAATAGAGGGGAGGGGATGGGGGATGAGAACATGAGGGAATAGGATGGTCGAGCTGGGAGAGGGACAGAGTGAGAGAACAATGAAAGAGATATCCTGACAGAGGGAGACATTATGGGGTAAGGGAGAACCTGGTGCTGGGGAATTCCCAGGAATCCACAAGGATGACTGCAGATTAGACTACTAGCAATAGTGAAGAGGGTGTCTGAATTGGTCTACCCTGGTAATCAGATGGGTGAATAATACTCTGTCACCATATATCCTTCATTCAGTAACTAATGGAAGCAGATGTAGAGATGCACAGCCAAGCAACTGACTGAGCTCCTGGAGTCCAGTCAAAGAGAGAGAAGAGGGAATATGAGCAGGGGCATCAAGATCAGGATGCAGAAATCTATGGAGACAATTGAAACAAGCTCAAAGGAACTCCCAGACTTTAGACTGACAGCTGTGGAGCCTGCATGGGACCAGACTAAACCCTGTGCATACAAGAGGCAGTTGTGTAGCTGGGTCTGTTTGAGGGGCCCCTTGCAGTGTGATCAGGATCCATCCCTGGTACATGAGCCGGCTTTTTGGAGCCCATTACCTATGGTGGGATGCTTTGTTCAGCCTTGATGCAGTGGGGAGGGGCTTGGACCTTCTTCAACTGAATGTACTAGGCTTTACTGACTCCTCATGGGAGGCCCCCTTTTGGAGGAGGGAATAGGGATTAGGTAGGTTGGGGGAAGCTTGAGGGAGAGTGGGAGGAGGAATGAGGGGGAATCTGTGGTTGGTACATAAAATGAATATGTTTTTGTTAATAAAATGAAAGAAAATTTAGACAGCCATGGTGACTCAATAAGTGGCTAACATCAATGGGACTCAAATCCACATTTTTGTGACTTAATAGTAGTACAGATTCCATTGAATTTTGGTCTCCCAAATCCAATGTAATCCCTGGGGGGGGGGACAAAATACAATGACTAATCAGCTTTCCTATCCACATTACTCGGTGCTATGAATCAGCATGATCACCAATGTGGACCCCATTTTACAGTCTCCAACTTCCAACCTTGTACCATTCTTGAACACTGAACATTGATCAACATTCTCCCAAAATAATTTATGAGTTAGGTAGGCCTGGTGAAAAAGACCTCTAATATTAGCTAATTAAGTACTGAGGCAGGAGGATTGCAATTTCATGGACTGTCTAGGCTACAAAATGAGTTCCAAGCCAACTCAGTATGAGACATTTGCTAGGCATAAGAAATAAATATAGGTCTTGGGGATGTAACTCACTGATCAAAACACTTTTCTAGCAAGTGCAAGGCCCTGGATTTAATGTCCAGGATCTCAAACTTACAACAACAACAATAACTATTACTATTATTATTTATGTCATGGAACTGATATTTTAGTCATTTCATTGGATACCTTAGTACCACATATATTCCACCCATTATATTAGGTGTCAGAATGACAAAGTTCATATTCAGTGGGTGGGGAAGTGTATTTAAGGCACTCATGTAATTACTCCACTATAATCTGCTAAGTGTAATCATAAAGACCATAGAGGAAAAAAATCACAACGGAAGCCCAAATAAGGGCTTAGCTATGTAAATGAAGTCACAGAATAATAAATAGGAAAAAACATAAAAAAGAGAAAGTACCTATGTAATAAAGATCATTGCCTGTATAAAATGAACAGCATTTAAAGAGTCCTGATTCCTCTGAATAAGTCTTCCTCCTAAAAATGCCATGCACTTTCACTGACGTCAAACTCTATAGCTAGATATCTCTGAGTTTTTAGTAGGGCTAGTAGTGAGAATTACTTCTAGGTAGCCTTTTGAGAAGATTTAAAACTAATATTCTTGAAAGCAAACGCCTGTGGCTTGTGCCATCTCAATTTCCCTTTCCTATTAGTACACAGTGTTCTTGCTGGCTGACCTGCGTCCGTCAGCTGCTCACATTGGGACATGCTTACTGCAGCTAGGTTACATGCTTGCAGATTGCAAAGCTCTGAGAAAACCATCCAGGAGGGTTTAGCGAATTGTTTTCTAATATCACTCTAAATTAGCGATGATTGGAATGTTTTTGACAACTGGTTCAACATTAAGTTTAGGCAGATTAAAATCAACCTTGGAGAATTAAATTTTGTTTGTCATTGGTGCTTAAATTAAATTTAACACATGTGTTTTTGCCAGATGAGGATTTTTTCACTGGCTTTTGTGGTGTGTATGTGTGTGTGTGTGTGTGTGTGTGTGTGTGTGTGTGTGTGTGTATATGTGTGTGTACATGTGCTTGTGCATGTGTGTTGTTTGTACAGTGCATGTGTATGGTGTATGTTTATGAGCGTGCTGGTGCATGTTAATATATGTGGAAGCCAGAGTAAAACATTTGGTGATTTCCTCTATTGCATTTTACTTTGGAATAGAAAGCTAGCCTTTTTGAAAAGGCTGGCCAGCAGGACCTGTCTTTTTCTGACCTCCAGCTACAGAAACACACATCCATGTGTCTGGATTTTTCTGTGAATTCTAAGGTTCCAAACGCAAATCCTCATGCTTGAAGGGCAGCATTTTCCCCCACTAAGTCTTCTCCTCAGCCCCTTAGTGGGGATGTTTATTTCAAAAATCTTTTCTTCTACCATAAAAATTATAGAAACCAACTCATTTCAAAGAAGGAAGCACAGGAAAATAAACATTCAAGTCAGAAATATGCTTGCAGCAGGAAATAAATGAGTGGTTATGGGTAGTTTTTAACAGCACTGATATGTTACTCATACATTATAGATTTAAAGTGAACTGTGCTTATAAGTTTCTTACTATACTGGTATTTTTCGGGAGGTGAGGAGCTCACAAAGCCCCACATGGAGCTGAGAAGCTTGTAAGTTATTGGTAGCTGAGGACTTTTGAGGGATAGAAAGCCAGTTTTTTTTTTCAGAGCTGAAGCTCCCGGTCTGTGGCCTATGCTCTAGTTCTCAAACGTCCAAACGCTGTAATTCTTTCATACAGTTCTTTTTGTGGTGACCCCAAACCATAAAATTATTTTGTTGCTACTTTGTAACTATAATTCTGCTGTTATGAATCATAATACTTATATCTGATATGCTAGATATATGACTCCCAAAGGGGGTCACAACTCACAAGTTGAGAACCACAGCTCCAGCAGTTGGTCCTACACACTGGCACATACTAGCAGGAGTAATAACATTCATTGGGCTGTCTAGCTACTAAAACTCACCTGACCCTTGTGACTGTCTTAAAAAAGATAATCCCTATAATATGAAAAATTTAAAGTGATTGATTATGTTAAGGACCAAATCAGAGAGGAAATCAGACTAAATTTTTGCCTTCTATTATTTATATGGAAGGATTTTTTTTCTGTATTTCCAAACGTATTTCAATTGCACCCAAAAACCCTAGTATTCATAAGAAAATAGGCAGTTAATAGTTTGATTAATATTTTTAAACAAATATTATTTCTAAATTAAAATCCTATAAACAAAAATTTCAAACTTATTTCTGGCAAAAATAAACCGAATGTTTTAAAGAAATCCTCAAGTCTCAATTTTTCATCTTGCAGGAATAATATTCTGTTAACTTTGAGACACAATTTTTTTGTTCATCTTCTAAGTATCACATATTACTTCCTTTATGAATGGATGAAGTACTACAGCATGACCTGAAAATGAATTAGGGAAAATTAAAAAAAACAAAAAAACAAAAAAAACAGAAGTGGGAAACACAAGCAAGGTTCTTTATTATGCAACTGCAAATATTTATTACAATTTGAAATGCAGGTTTCCATTGGCAAAAAAAAAAATCAGTAAATAATAACTGATTGCCTTTATTCGGCCTTAGTATACAAATAAAGAAATAAAAGATGGCAGTTTACAATCTCTGCTCTCAAATCACATACCACAGAGTTGGAAACATTCATGCAAGCAAAAAAAAAATGCACAGTTATATAGCAAAATTCTATATTTGTGAACCTGCATACTCCCTATAAAGAAAAATCTGACCATTTTGTATTCCTAACTCACCTTTAAATCCTTTCAGCAATTTAGGCTTGGTACTGACAGCATGTAATGTATCAACACCAATACAAAATACATGTCAGATGTTTAGGGAAAAGAAAACATAGCTCAATACCAATCCAGGGCTAACACATCATGTCCAGTTTTGAGTAAGGCCTGGTTCCTTTCTCACTTTTAGTATTCTTACCTAGGAACAAGTCCAGTACGTCTGTATAGCGTCCCATTACCTCTATCTGAATGGCAATGTTCTTCAACCATACGTATCTTTTTTAATCCCCAGCCCCTTTATTTGAAAATCATACTGCATTGTCATAATCACGTATTATTGTCTAGCGGCATAGAACCAGAGGTTTTAATAACACATATATTCTATTTTCAGTATGAATCTTTAAAGTTCACAATAAAATCTAATTTGGAGCTTATAAAGAGGGGATTTTTCGTTCACAATAAGCTGAATGGGTTCATTTTCTTCCTTTGCATTTTTTCTTTTACCTTAACTCATAAGCAGATTTTTGAAAATTTAAAATATGCTCAAATATAATATTTGGTATTAAAAATAGCAACAGCAAAAATATCCAGTCTCTACCTTAGAGCAGTGTATTTTCTGCTCTGTCTGCCATACATTCTCTACATTTACACTTCATCTCCCTGCATGGAGTGATGGCACTGAATCTTTTAGTGTAAGTTACTCCAGCCATGAACATTCAAATATACTCACAAGTCTTGATAGTACTAAGGCAAGAAGTGAAAACAAGTACATTCTTTGATCAATAAGACAGAGCATAAAACTAAAATAAGGCTTGAAAGAAAAACATTGATTTGTTGGATTAATTTTGAAAGTCCAAATTAGCAGGACACTTGAACACCTGAATACCTAAGCCATCCTCATCAGCTAAGATTTTGATATAAACACAGGTTTCTAAGACAACTATTTTCAGGTAATAAACATGTTCAAAAAGTGCACTTTGCACTAACAACATACAAACTTTATACACCATGATCACAATTCATTAGTGACATTTTTCCCAAAGTAGGCAATCTGGAACATGGAATGTACTTTACAATTGTAACGATGCTATAAAACTATGGTTAGTGCTCTAGAACAGATGTCCAAACTCTGTTTATTAAAAAATATTCTCAATATATCACACATATGTGATGAAAACTAAAAACACTATCTTTAGAACTGCTAATAGTAAAATAACACAACGTTTACACAATTCTAACATCATAACAGGGGTTTTCTTCCACAGAGAGACTATAGGGATCACTCACTCAAAGACAACACAGCTAAGAATTAGTGGAACATATCTGTAGGAAAAGTCCAAAGAATGCTGAAGAGGTGCAGAAAATTTCTCCAAGCGACTTCTGACAGCTCCATCTCTATCTCTCTGCTAAGAAGCGCACTGGTTAATCAAGGCCAGTTCCACCTGGAAGAAAAAGAAAAAAGAAAAAATGACAGAGTTAAAATAGCATGCGGAACATGAAGTACAGTTAGATTGAATTAAAAGATAAATGCATACTGGGAGGAGGAGGTCAGCCAACCTTAGCTCCAGAGGCCTGCATAGTTGCCGTGGAGGCCTGAGGCCAGTGGTCCTCCACCCACGAAGAGCTTCATCTCTGGCCAGTTGTAGCAGTGAGTGTAGAGTGCGTTGGGGAAATCCTCAACACCAGCAACATAATTCTCTAAGAGATCATCCTGGTTGATCCAGCCGCTGCCACAGGTGAGCTTGAGCTTCCTTCCAGAGGGCACAGGAAACATGTCTGGACTGGCTGCAGATCTTTCCTCGAGGAACTTCTGGGCACGGACATCATAAAAGAGCAGAGAACCGTGGCCTGTTCCCACGGTGACGATGTGCTGGTGGACACTCAGAGATCGCACACCAGTGCCTCCCTCTCGGGAGCAGAGTGGGGGGATGTTCTGCCGGCCTTGGCGCAGATCCAGGAATGAAACATGAGACTGGGAACCCACAGCATAGAGGGACAACTCATCACAGTAGGTGAGACACACGTTCTCCCGGCAGTAGGGCAGCCTTAGGGACAGCAGCCTGGACAGGGAGCTCCGGGCTTTCCACAGGTGGAAGTAGCCATCCAGAGACACGGCTCCCAGCTCCTGGTTTTTGTTGCTGAATGCAAGGGCTCGCACTTTGCGGTTACCTGGATTGGTAGTGGCTTTGGGGATGGCCTCCATATCTCTAGGACGGATGTGAGCATACACTGGAAGCCCCGCATCCTTGTGCCAAGCAATGCTGCCATTGAACATGTCGGGATCCACCCGCCAGAGTGCCACGGTGCCGTCGCGGGATCCACTCACAACCACCGTGTCACTCATCCATGCGATGGCGAAGATCCAGTCCCTGTGGCCCTGACAATCTCCTAGGCACACGGGGTCGAGAGTGGGCAGCTGGTAGATTGCCAGGCTGTTGGGATTTTCCCCTCCAGTGGCCATGAGGGTCTTGGAGGGGTTCAGCTCCACAGCATGAATGCCACAGGAGGGCGAGCCTTGGGCCATGTCGGGCACCCTGTCGCGCATCAGGGGAATGCGCATAATGTGGTCGGTCTTGACATCAACCACGAAGAGCGTGTTGCACTTGGTGCCACACACCACCTGCCTGGCATTGAGCCACTGCGACGCGAACACCTTGTTGAGGGGGCCGAGGCTCAGCTGGCGCTCCCTCAGCAGCTCGGGCAGCCTGACGACCCCGTAGCTGCGCAGGTCGCCCTCGAAGCCCGCCAGCCCCGGGTGGCCCTCGGCGCCCAGAGCGCGGCCCTTCAGGTAGTGCACCAGCGAGCGGCTCGCCGCGGGCTGCCGCGGCCTCTTGGCCAGCAGCAACGGCCCCTCGGTTTGGCCTGCCTCGGCTGTCGCCATCGCCGCTGACGGGCCTGGCGATGAAGAGGTCCCCGCGCCCTCCTCGACCTCGGCGGCTTTTCGCTTCCTGCTACCTGTTTGCTGGGGGGCCATGGTGGGCGGCCAGCGGTTGGAGGGCCCGGGCTGTGGCGTCTCCTGTGCTGCGGGAGAGGGCGGCGCCTCCGAGTCGGCCTGAAGCATGGGAGCGCTGCGAGCGGGAGGCTAGGCGAGCGGGCGAGCGAGCGAGGGAAGGAGCGAGCGGCAGGGAGCCTGCGGAGCTCTGAGCGCGTTGGCGGCAAATGAGGTGAACGCGACGTGACCCAGCGAGCAACGCGAGGTCGGGCGGAAAGAGCCGAGCGAGCTCGGAAAGATCCGGGCAAGAGCCGAAGGTCCGGGCTAGAGCCGAAGGTGCGCCGAGAGCTAGAGTGAGCCAGCTCCGAGTGTGGCCTTCTGGGCCTGGAGGTTGAGGACAGCAGGGCGGGGAGGGGGAGGCCCTGAGGGTGGGGTTGGAAGAGGAGGTGGGACGGGCTGGCTATAAATGGCAGACGTGATGTGGGAGGTGTGCAAGGGTAAGCCTTAGGGCTGGGAGATCGTGGATTGTGGGTAGCTCATGCCCAGCCAGAAGGGGGCGGTAGGTAGTAGTAAAGTCAAGAAGATATAAAAGTGACACAAAAGCTAGAAAGGTGCTTGGAGGAACAGGGAGACATTACTCCAGGGCCAGTGGTCCAGCACCTTCTGGATCCAACAAGTCAAACTCCGCCACCCCTTCCACAGCAGCCAAATAACTTTCAAATCTCTACTCCAATAAAATCTGAAACCCAACGTGTAGTCAATCTTGAGATGAGACGGCCTTGATCATTATTCTCCAGGGAGACTCTTTACTAAGGTCATATATTGAACTTGGCAGAAAAAGAAGTGTTTGAAAACAGCAGTACTGGTTCATTTGAACAGCCCTTTTGCTGGTGGTAGCTTATTTTCAATGAATCATTTTTTCCTCCTCCTCAAATCTTCGTGCTTCTGCAACAGAATCATCTGAGGAAGCCACATGAAATGACAGACCATCGGGCCTCAGATTCTGCCTGCCTGTGATAATGCCCGGGACTTGATGGTAGATCACACACAGTCTTTAACATCAGGTGGGTAGTGCTAATTGGCTAGGAAGAAGTGAAGTTGGGTATTTTGGAGATACTATCATCTCTTTTAGCGAAGAAAACTAAGGAAATGGGGTAGAACACAGCAAGTGAGGAGCTGGGAATGAAGGTTCCCACCATCAGTTCCAGAGGCCCATGACCTTAGACAGAGACCTTTGAGACTTTGAGTTAGGAATGTGACAACGAACTGGTCAGAATTTTTAAGAACATAAGGAGATCAGAGAATATTCTAGAACGAATCAAGCATGTAAACACAATGAAAAAACTATAATGGTCTGGATCATAGATGCTAAGGAGTCAGAAAGGAAAGTTTCATACCGTTTTTTGTATTGAGTGTTTGTTTTTGCTTCACAACATCACATCTCATGACAGACCTATACTTGGTAGGTAGCTAAGTAGAGTGTGACTTTAATCAATTAGGGATACATTGCATAGAGGCTCTTGCCTGATACTAACTCTAAATATACCTTAACCCTCCTCCACAAAACATAGTTTGTTGAGAATTGGGGCCATGGATTCACTTTTCTGACTAATCATACAGTTTAAGAACTATTTAACGGTGTTCCCTCCCCCAAAAAGCCCACTAAATTTTGGTTATTTTATTTCTACTACTTTTCGCAACTTTACTTCAAGTGTAAATTCCAAGTACAAGACAAGTCCTTCTTTTGCATCATGCCAGTGAAGCTGTCTCATATTTGTACTCTCCAATACTCTTCAGTATAGTCAGAATGTTTCTCAGGTCCCACCAAGCCCTGGTCATCCCATGGCCCACTTATAAAATAATCACTCAGAAGCTTAAATTAATTATAACTGCTCGGCCATTAGCTCAGTCTTATTACTGACTGGCTCTTGCACTTAAATTAACCCATAATTCTTATTTATGTTTAGCCACGTGGCTTTGTACCTTTTCTCAGTTTTGCTTTGTCATCTTGCTTCCTCTATGTCTGGCTGGCAACTCAGCCCATTTCTGTTAATCTATATGTCACCACATTTTCCTTGGCTTTACCTGTGTGCCATTACATGCTGCTCCCTGGACTACGTGCTGGCATCTCCTCACTCAGCCTTCCTCTTCCCAGAATTCTCCTCATCTGCTTACCCTGCCTATACTTCCTGTCTGGCTACTGGCCAATCAGCATTTAATTTATCAACCAATCAGAGCAACACATATTCACAGCACACAGAACAACATCCCACGGCACTCCAGTCCCAGATTTCTGACCCTTTTCCATCTCTCCCATTTTATGGCAAAAGGAAAGGTGAAATCAGTTGGTGTGATCAATGAGAAACTATAGATAGTGCCTCATACAGGAGACTCAGAGATTCAATTTTGTTTCCACTCTTAGGTATGGGATTCAAAAACATTTCAGAAAAAAGTAAACTATATGAACAGGTACAAGTTGTGTATATGAGTAACACATGGATTTTAGTGCTCATCAAGGTCACAGGAGCAATTTCATTAGTTGTTTTCCCACCTTGGATGAATCCCTAAATATTTTCATGCAGGTGACTTGGAATATTCTTTGAGAAACACTGATGTATTCTCTTTTCACTCAGGTGGAAGCAGGAAGTCTTACACTTAGAAGATTGCACTCTGCTGTGTGTCTCAATGTTGGTCCTAAAATGGAAACTGTCCAGTTGAGTACTTTGAAAGACTTGACAAACAAAAGGGATTATAGTGGTCTAGGTAAGGGAATTCTACCTGTAGAGTATTAAGGATGCAGAATATTTTATAAATTACTATTATTTTATACTTTGCAAGACTATCACACTATTAATAATTATTATAAGAATTTGAAATCCCTATTCTGTTTAAATATCTCCTATAATACCCATTGTATTGATCAGGAAATTGAGATTTGAAAATATTCTGATTTTGTCTGAAATCAATGAATTGTTATGTGAACTGAAGTAGGCTGAATCCAGGTTTCCTGTTCTTAGTCAGTTCTTGGGTATTGGCAAAATTAATGAAAGACTACCAATGACAGATTTCAAAAGACTAACTTGTAGCAACATAAGTGATTGTGCATTGAGATGAGAGATCTGTAAAAAGTTGAGTGCCAGGAGTAGAAGCACTATGAGAAGTTGTTATGGACTCTCAGACTTAGTCTGTGATCATTGGTAATGCCCTTCCAGACCAGCAGCCTTCTAGACTAACAAGTAGCATTACAGATCATTCTGTGATCATGTAGTGAAACAAACAGTGGGAGTATATACAGAAAACAGGAAGGAATAGGGAGCACATCTATCTGTCTTTTTCTTAAGATCATGTGAGCTCCAAAAGTCTAATAAAAATCCCATAGTTAGAAGATGGAATACTTTAAATTATAGATGTTTGACTTTCTGCGAGCCTGATATATTGAGGTTGAACTCCACACCATTTGTCTTGGAAGTTAAAAAAAGTATGCTGAATCTTCCTTTCCTTTCCCCAGTAGAAGGTAGGGGTCAGAAAAATAAGATGACTTCTGTTCTGTGAGGGATGATATACTACAGATAATTGATTGTTACTCCTTTACATGTTTAATGTCATTCCACAGGATATAATGCAATGTTCTCAGTTAAAATATTCACTGTAGAGCCAGAAAGTAAGTATTATAAAGGCCAAAAACATTGAAATATAGGAATGGAATCATTCAGATCTTCCCTTTTAAAGCAAAACCAAAAATATGTTTTAATAAAAACCCTCTACATAGCACAACTGACAAATAATGGAAATCTATAAATGATAGAAGAGTGCATGATGGATACTGAACCTTGTAATTAAAGGAGAGATAAGGTAGTGAATTCCCCTCTGCCCTTATTGTGTCATGCAAGTCCTGTGACCGAGAAACCGCCATGAGGGCAGGTGATAAAATCTCTAAGAAAACCTGTTTTTACTAGGTAATGGGTCTGGACATTTGGAAGCCTAACAATAGAAAACCTTTTATGGCAATATATACCTTACTTTAACAAGACACCAAAAGATTCTCTACTCTGTTTGATATAGATATATAGGGTAGATTGTTAAATCTACTTTTAAAGAACAACAACTTATTTGAAATGTTTTACATTGCTTTGGATTTTAGTTTATTGATACAAATTTAAAATTAATTTTGTTATACTGTGTGTATATGTCTACTCTTGTTTGAGGTATTATGTTTATGTAGCCCACTTAGATTGTAATGGATAATTAAAAAACAGAGATTAATAGTTAATCACCTATGATAATCAAACTTATAGTCATGTTAGTTTAGTTTTCTAGGTATACAGAGACACATTTCAGATAGATAGGTAATCTTCAAACACTTTAAAGACCTACAGAATATGACATTTAAAATGTTTTAAAAATTTATACTTTCTGGACAGTGAGACATGTCCAGACATCCTGGCAGCTCCGATTTACTTCAGAGAGGAGGATGGACATCGAAGACACTCCATTTGGAAGTTTATCTTCTTCTTGACGAAAATAACCTTTTAAGCAAGAAACTTTTCTTGCCTGGACTGTTTGATTGACTGGACATGCAGGACCCATTAAAAAAGGTGACCACTGAACTTTGTTTGGCAAAATGGTCCTTCAGGTTCCTGCTTCACAGAGGAAACTGCCAGACATTCTATAGGACACAAAGAAAAGTGACTGAGAAACTTTTGGCCTGTGGGCCGATGACATATGCCCCAACTTTGCAGAGGAACTTTGGATGACTATCCAGGCTGCCAGCTGTCTCTGTCTACTCTCACAAGACTCCTGAAAGTTGCTTGTGTCCTCCTGTTTCTCAGGTAATATTATATCCTTCCAAGGTCTTTGATGTAGTTAAAGACTAGATAGTTATAATTTCCTTCATCATGATAAAAGATAAGTTAGATGTGAAACCTTAGACTCACAAATATAAGATAGAATATATTCTTTAATTTTGCCAAATACAAATAGAGTAGATATTATAAATAGACTAGATATTGTAACTGTAATTCTTGCTTGATAATTGTTCTGTTATATTTAATTTTACTATGTTAAACTTAAAACCTTCCCATTTGCAAAAAACAAAAAAAGAAAAGGGGAAGTGCTGGGGAGGTCTTTCTGTATGCTGTGAATGTGTTCTTCTGATTGACTCATAAATAAAACACTGATTGTCCTGTAGCCAGGCAGGAAGTATAGGCAAGACAAAGAGAGAGGAGAATTGTGGGAAGAGAAAGGCTGAGTAAGGAGTCACCAGCCAGACACAGAGGAAGTGAGATGTAAAAGTACCAGTAAGCTACAAGCCAAATGGCAACTCATAGATTAATAAAAATGGGTTAATTTAAGATATAAGAAGTGGATAACAAGAAGCCTGAGCCATTAGGCCAAACAATTTAAATAATATCAGCCTCTGTATGTTTACTTGGGTCTGATTGGCTTTGGGCCACAGGTGGGACTGGAGATAACTCCAGCAACACCTGTCTCATTTTGCAACACACTATTCCAATGGAACCAAACTGAAAGCTGTCAGTCCATTGTCTTCGAAGCAGGAACTAATGTTACAGTCTCATTCTTTGGCAGGACTAATGTCAGCATGGGCCAAGGTGGAGCTAAGCCTTCACTTACACATAATCCAGAGATAGACTTAAAAAGAAGCAATAAAAAGACTGAATAAAAGAGTGAGGAGCAGGACAATTCTTTGCCCTCAAGAAACAATGATGTTACCACAAGTAGAAATTTAAGAAACTGAATGAGTGAGAGTAATGTATGTGTAGAAAGAAATCCACACCAAGATGCTAAAATCAGAAAAAAAAAATGATGAAAACAGATTCAGTTTGAGTTGTCAAGTGAACGTGGTTGATAAAGCATGAAAATGACCAAACAATGTGATATACATGTGTGAAATTGTCAAATTGATTTGATATGCTTCTGGTTGTAGGTAAATACTTAAGAGTATAAGCAGATATATTTTTCAAGTACATGTGGAACATTCAGAAAAATAAATATATACTAGGCTGGAAAACATTCTAAAATCATATTCAATATTAAGTTCTTATAATATTTTACAAAAATAAAGGGATTAAATAAGAAAATAATAACACATTTTAAAGGAAACTTTTTAAATACTGAAGAACACAATAAATGTTCCATGGATGAGAAAACCCTCAAAGGGTTGAAAATAATGCATAGAAAGGGTAAATGTGAAAATAGAACAGGCTGAAATGAATAGTTAACATCTACATCACCATCCAAATGAAAGGTCATGAACAATTTTAAATTCTCATTTAAATAAAGGCTATAATAGCACAAAGCAAGTAGGAGGAAATACTAAACGCTGAAGCAGAAAATGACAAAGCAAGGGAATGATTGAAAGAGAGAGCTTTCTTTAAAATACTTAATTATACTGATCCACTCCTCATGAGCCTGATAGAGATGAAGAGGATGAAGAAGAAAGCATAACTATAGACCTTATAGACTTCAAAGGTATGATAAGAGACTACTGTGAACAATCTTAAACAAATAAGGTAAATGGACTGCTATCTCAAACTTGATAATAAAAGACCTTTTCTGCAATACCTGTACTATGTGACCTTATTAGTTATCACTAACCAAAGCATAGAAACTTGAGATGATTGTGTAACTATTAAGGAACTTCAATTCATAATTTTAAACTACACAAAAGTGATTTCTCAGCATATTCTGCTGATAACTATATTAGACTTTAAAAATAAGACTTAGTACTAAATTTACACATTTTTTCTTAAAATCTAAAAGAGGTACCAAGTTGCAACAATATACTATATTAGACTAACTAGTTCAGACAACAGATATATGTTCTCTCAATCCCTGCGGCTAGTTTGTTTATCAAAATAGGCTTAGTTTAGATGATTTATCCTTTTAGGTTGTTGCCAAGTTGCTTTATCAGAGTGTACTCACATGTCTCTACCTTTTGTGAGAATAGGGAGAAATTTGAACTTTCCTCTTCTTGTAAAACAAATCTAATGGGTTAAGACCCTACCCTTATAACATCCTTCAAATTAATTGCTTCATTAAAACACTATCTGGGAGCATGGTCATATAAATTGTGGGGGGGTGATCAAAAGATAATCTCTGATGTTCTTATTCAGATGGTGCCCAATTTTTTCCTCTTTTTCTTTTTTTTTTTCATTTTTCTTTATTATGAAATTTTCTACTCACTACACATACCACCCACAGATGCCCCCTCCTCCCTCCTCCTACCCCCTAGCCCTCTCTCCCAAGCCACCCCACATCCCCACATCCCCCAATTCAAAGTCTCCCATGGGAAGTCGGCAGAGCCTAGAACACTGAGCCTAGGAAGGTCCAAGCCCCTTCCCACTGCACCAAGGCTGTGCAAGGCATCACACCATTGGCACCAGATTCTCAGAAGCCTGCCCATGCACCAAGGACATGTCCCAATCCCCCTTCCTGGGTGCCCCACAAACATATTGAGCCAAACAACCATCTCCCGTGTCAAGAGGGCCTACCTACTCCAGTCCCATGCAGGCTTCACAGCAACCAGTCCACAGTTCATGGGCTTCCACTAGTGTGGCTGGTCATCTCTGCACATCCTCCCATCATGATCTTAATGTCCCCCACCTGCAGAATCCCTCCTCTCTCTCATCAATTGGATTCCAGGAGCTCAGCCTGGTGCCTGGCTCTGGATCTCTGCATCTGCCTCCATCAGTCACTGGGCAAAGGCTCTATGATGACAGCTAGACCAAAGTGGGGTCATCCTTATTGCTTCCTGTGAGCCTCCCCAGCACCCTGCCTCTTCCTATTCCCATGATGTCCCCATTTATCATGGTATCTCCCTCCCTGCCCTCCCACTCTGTCCCTGTTCCAGGTTGACCCTCCCATTTCCCTATGTTCTCATCCCCCACTCCTCGCCCTCTGCCTCCACCCCCCCACCCAGTCCACTCATGTAGATCTCATCCACTTCTCCTTCACAGGGTCATCCATGTATCCCTCCTAGGGTCTTTTCCTGTTAGCTAGCCTCTCTGGAGCTGTGGGTTGCAGTCTGGCCATCCCTTCCCTCACATTTAGTATCCACTTATGAGTGAGTACACACTATGTTTGTCCTTCTGAGTCTGAGTTACCTCACTCAAGATTATATTTTCTAGTTCCATACATTTGCCTGCAAAATTCATGATATTGTTTTTTACTGCTGAGTAGTACTCCATTGTGTATGTGTGCCACATTTTCTTTATCCATTCTTCAGTTGAGGGATATCAAGGCTGTTTCCAGGTTCTTGCTATTATGAATAATGCTGATGATGTCCAATGCAGATGATGTCCATTTTTTTTTTTTGGAAACAACACAGTCCCTCATTGGCTCAGAATTCACAAAGTGGGATAGACTGGGTGACAGTCAGGCCCGGGGCCAAGTTCTGTGCCCTCAGCTACCACACTTTGATTTGTATGTGGGTGCTGGGGATTAATTTCAGGTCCTCATATTTGCATTTCCAGCATTTTACCAAATGAGTTATTTCCTCAGCTGTCTATTTTCATAAGTTTCAAAGCATCCATGAATAAATTTTGAGAAAACCCTCTTCCTCCTTAGCAGGAGGGAACACATCCCAACATATTTTATAATCCTATAATCCTCAACAAAATATTGGCAAGTTAAATCTATAAACAGAAATTGTACAGAATGATCAGTTTGGACCTAACCCAGTTGTCTAAGATTGATTCATCATTCAAAAAGAATCAGTATATACAACTATGTCAACAGTATAAGAAACATCATATGATTATTTTAAATGTCACAGAAATACTATTGAACAAAATCCAATCCCTACTGATTAAAGCTCTCAGCAAATTCAGAATAGAACTTTAAAAAGAACAAGCACAAACATTTAAGCAAATATTTCATTTAAAGTTGAGAAATTAGATATTTTGCCTCTTAAATTAAAAACAAGAAAAAGATTTCTGCTTTCATTATTTTTATTCACTATAACTTTTTTTTTCTAATCTAATAATACAAGAAACAGAAAGAAGTAAGGCTTACTTGCCAATAGAATACCAAGATATCCACAAAAATAGTTCCCAGAGCTAATAACTTCTCAGAAATTTACAGAATGCAAGGCTAATTCACACAAGCCAATAGTATTTCTACATACCAAAATAATGTTTAGGAATATATTAAAAATGGAACATTATATAATTATAAAGATAAATGACATATTTACAAATATAACTACATAATGCAAAGGCACAATGTGTCTAGTGAAAATAGCTTAATAACACTTGTGTATTAGAAAATACAGCATAATCAAACTGTAAATACTACTGAAATTGGTAATTAGCTTTAATTTCTACCAAATCTTAGAAATGTATGTTTTCATATATGAACAAGCTTATTATAAAACTTGTATGGAAAGGCACATACCATCAAGCAACTAGTCTTATATAAACTTAAGTATAAGAGATCACTGTATACTTTTTGTGGTGCTTGTATTTGAACCCAGATACCATTAAGCAATATTCCTAACTTCAATTACTATAGATTTCTTGAAGTGTCAGCATTATACACATAACAAATTAGTGATTGCATTGATGATGAAAGAAAGAAGAGGATATGGCTGCAATAGGACAATGTTGGGCTGGAGAGGTGACTCAGGGCTTAAGATCAGCGGCTGCTCTTTCGGTGGACTCAGGTTAGGTTCCCAGCATCTACATAGCAGCTCACAGCCACCTTTAACTGCAGTACCAGGGTGTCTGATACACTCTTCTGGCCTTAGCATGCACTGTAAACAGAAACATAAAAGCAAGTAAAACACCATGCATACATGTTCAATAAATTTGAATTAGAAAAGGGTAATGTAGTTATCACTGGCAAAATGGAAATTGTTTCATGTTTATTTTGTTAGTGCTAGTGCCCTGTATTTTCCTTGTTGGAGAAAAACTGAGAAAAATAGATCTCTCTAACCTGTAATCTAAATTTAGTAACTATTGAAATTAAAACTCATTAAGAAGTAAGCCATCAAATCCACAAAGACAGCTGACCTGGGCTAGTGGGAGCTCGTGGACTATGGACTGACAGCTGGGGAATCTGCACAGGACCAAAGGATGCCTTCTGAATGTGGGTAACAGTTGTGTGGCTTGGGCAGTATGTGGGGCCCCTGGCAGTGGAACCAGTACTTTTCCCAAGTGCATGAAGTGGCTTTTTGGAGCCCATTCCCTGTGGAGGGATACCTTGCTCAGTCTTGTTGAATGGGGAAGGGCTTGATCCTGCCACAACTTGATGTGCCAGACTTTGTTTACTCCCCATGGGAGGCCTTACCCTCTCTGAGGAGTGGATGGGGGGTGGGGTAGGAGGAAAGTGGAGGGGGAGCAGGAGGAAGGGAGGGAGGGAGAACTGTGGTTGGTATGCAAAATGAAAAAAAATCTTTTAAATAAAAAAGGAAGCAAGTCATGGAATATATAAAAGCATGAGGAACAGGGAAGAGAAAAAATAAAAGAAAAATGTTATTCCTTGGTTACTAGGTGCTGCAGTGACTTGGTGAACTCTTGCTACAGTTGTGAGGCTTTAATTTTTTACTTGTAGGGGATCATGAGAACATTTGGCACTAGAGATGGAAAATACCAAGTAAACAGATGCCAGTCTCCCTCCTTCACTCTGCAATATGCAACTGCCAGTCATAAATAGAACTGAACAGAGACAGCATCATCGGCATTACAGTCACTTCATAAGGTAACCTAAGAAGGCTGGGAATTGATTTCAATGTGGTGCTGAAATCATGATTATTTTAAAACAAATTTCTTTTCATTTTATATTTATTTATTGGAGATGGGGAGAGACAGAGACAGAGACAGAGAATGAGTGTGTGTGTGTACATGTGAGCATTTGTGTGCACACACACATGTGCAAGTGTGCCTGTGTGTCTGTGTACATATGTTGTGGTGTTCAGGTGGAGGTCAGAGGACAACTTGTAGGGAGCTGGTTCTCTCCTTATAACAGGTCTTGGTGGCAGCTGTCTTTATCCCTTGAACCATTTCACTGGCCTCAAAATCATAATCCTTTTCTTTTCAGTGTGTTTGCATGTGTACATGTTTTTGTCTGCACAGCCATTAGCACAAAGGAAGAGGAACACATTGAGTATCCTGTTCTATTACTTTACAATTTATTCCTCCTATCTTTACGGTTACAGGTGGGTAACACTGCTTGGGTGTTTACACGGGTGCTGGGGATTTATGTGCAGGTCCTCAGGCTTGAGCAGTAAGCTCTCTTATTCACTGAGCAAATTTCAAGTAGTTGTATTTATTTCTGTCAAAGCATATTAAGGGTTTCAAATAAATATTGTGTTCAGTTGCATGTTTTATGAGATCAAATAAATGGCTTAGAAGACATTTCACAGGGTATGCAGAGAAATCTATCCAATACACACATTCAAAATTTTAATCAGAATTATTTGATAGTTTCAATTTATTTAAATGTAAGAAACACAAGCTACTGTCTCAACACATTATATATACTATTAGTGCACAAAAGAAGCTTATTAAATTTAATAAATTAATAAAATAACATTTTGAAATATGACTTTAAATTTATAGTATACAAAATGCATTTACCTTGAAAGAATACTGATTTATTTTAAATATTTTAGTGCCATTAAAATTGCATAATACTAGGTGATGTAACCATTTGCAGATTTGTTTTTTGGTTCATTTCCTTATATTTTAAAATGGTGTTCCTGTTTATGAGTTCAGTGGCTGTCACAGCTCAAATATATTTCACAAAGTTACAAAGATTTAATTAGAAACAGGATTTTACATTTGAGTTTCTTAAATCATACATATTTTAATCCCAGCCAGTAATTATAGGTAGTTTCTTCTTTTATTTTATTTTCAGATTATAATATACTCATACCCTTTCTCCCTCCATTTTCTTCAAGCACTATTTATTTATTTATTTATTTATTTATTTATTTATTTATTTATTTATGGAGCTGAGGATCGAACCCAGGGCCTTGCGCTTGCTAGGCAAGTACTCTACCACTGAGCTAAATCCCCAACCCCCTCAAGCACTCTTGTATATCCCTTCTTCCTTACTTTCAAATTCATGGCCTCTTTTTATTTTATTAATTGTTACTTCACAAGTATATACATATATATATATGGTTCCTAAATGCAACTTTCTCAATCTGTATAATGTTTCTTGTATGTGTGTTTTCATACATTTCAGTTATATTTGGCAATTAATGAGATAGTTACAATTTGCACTTTTACAAATGAATTGATATATTTTGAGTTTCCTTATGTAGAGAGGTTTTGAAATATGCTTGAAATATAGTTTCTGATGCTGTTTTGTTTATGTGACAGTTTGCATTAAATTGTTAGCATCTATTCATTATACAGAGGGATGGGTTTCATGTTGTCATGTTAATTCACACATATTCTCCATATCCACCCAATAACCCTTTCCTGTCCACCTTCCTCCTAAAATAACTCCTTTCTTGATTCATAACATCTGTCCATCTTTCTGTTTTTTGGTCTACCTACATATTTTTGTGTGTATGCCTAATATTAGATTCCAAGTCTGAGAGAAAATATGGAACATTTTTCTCTCTGAGGCTTACACTTTTACTTTTGTAATCTACACACTTTTTTTTCCCTTGGGTTTTTCAAGACAGGGTTTCTCTGTGTAGTTTTCATACCTGTCCTGGATCTCGCTCTGTAGCGCAGGCTGGCCTCAAACACATAGAGATCCGCCTGGCCCTGCCTCTCAGGTGCTGGGATTAAAGGCGTGTGCCACTACCACCGGCCTACATACTTTTTTTTTTAAATTCAGGACTAAATCACATAAGGATATAATTATCTCAAACATTTGTTTGGAAACTCTAAACAAGGAGACTTTGTTTACAATGGTAAATTTGTCAATTGCCAGTAAATTGTCAATGTTGAAATTAATTGGGGGTATTTTATAATTGTATGTTTGCATTTTAAAGTATATTAATGTTCTATTGACATTAAATGATAGGTCATCAAAGTTGGAAAGATTATTTTTGTAAAAGACAAATACTGCAAATATCTCATATAAATTCACCATCAATAAAAAACAGTATTAAATGATTGCATTGTATCGAAATAGTCTCAAAGTAAAATCACAAAGCCTTTCTGTTTCATGGCTTCATCTACCTAATACAAAACAGATATAGAGATCTAGTATAATAGTGTATCTGTATATTGAATATTGGTAAAAATTAAATTGTACTTTTAATACTAAATTGCTAAATATTGTCACTGGTAACCAATGAATTTCATTAAATTTCCTTGAAGCAGCACCAATTTTTGTTTTGTTTTGTTTATTTGTTTATTCAGAAAAGATCTCATGTACCCCAAGCTCACCTCAAATTCACTATGTGGCTGAAGATAGTCTTTAAATTCTAATCTTCCTGCCTCAATTTCATAAGTCCTGTGATTACAGATGTGCATCACCAGTACTAGTTTTATCATGCTGGGGATGGAATTCAAAGCTTGCTGAATTCCAAGGAAATACTCTACAAACTGAGTTACATGCCAGCCCAGGAATTCCTATAAATTCTTGTAATGATTCTCATAACTTCTATAAGTTAACTAATATCAACTAGGTACAGTACAAAGTGTTGACTTAGATTTGGATTTCAAATAAGCACTGATCAATTTTGTAGTGCATATATGTTCCAAATATTAAATTGGATATATTGATACTAAAAATCTGTATTCCTAGAAATCTGGAGGCTAGGTCAGAGAATTACTGTCTTTGAGGTTGTGCTGGACTATACACCGAGACCTTGTTTACAAAAGAAAATATCCCAAATGAAAGTGATTTTAAAATAAAATACTCACAAGATGTGTAACATCTATAAAATTATAATATTTTTCTGACATGTATTTCAGAATATTAATACTCTTGAGATATTGCTGGTGGAAATGTGAACATCATAAACCTTGGTGGGGGAGCAACATGACCATGTACTGTAGTTAAAAATTCATATAATCTTCTGTAATGTTATTTCTAGGAATTTAATCAATAGGTAGAATATCCATTAGGAAACACATTATTTGAAAGGATACTGATTTCAGAACTCTTCATAAGAGAACAATAATGGGTTAAAAGTGAATATACTTAAAAGTTGAGATATATTACAGTAGTACTATGATAAATATCACACAACTATTTAAAATACATGTTTGATCTGTGACAGTTAGTTATGTTTTTGAGTAAGAACAGCAATATAGTAAATATGTGCATAAAATTATACAAGTTTGATAAAGAAACTGTTCAAAGCCTTATGTGAACACATACATATGTGAGAAGAAATATGAAAAAACCCTTTTCTCTCTTTTTAATTCTTGTTTAGTTTGCACTTGTTCTACTGATCTTACTAAAATTTCCAGAAAAAAAAGATACCCACCTAGCACTCTACTGTCATTGAATTGATGAAACAATTCTATAACTGTCTAACTACTTCCTACTCTTGTCAATTGGTATTGAATTTGTGTTATTGCCTAGTATATGATTCTATGGATGTTTTGCCATTTGTAGCCAAATACATTACTATTTTATCCAGACGTATACCTGGAATATGTTTGTGGGTAATGGGAAAAGGCTGGCTGATAGGAAGAAGGAAACAGAATGGGAAAATAATGATGCAAGATGGAAACACAAGTACACAGTACCCCAAAGTTTCACACATATAATATGATCATATTTTATGTTTATTAATTATATATATAATCTACATGTATAGATGCAATTTTAAGCTGAACTAAATTGAAGTAACAACCTAAGTGCTAAATTACATTGCATTGATCTCAAGACAGGATGTGGACTATCAACTATTTTTGAATACTTAATAATAATTCAAGTGTTATGCCAGTTCATTCACATAATGTATTTTTATTTACTTTTTCATTGTTTCAACAGGCTCTTGCAAGGTATCTCAGGCTAACTTCAAAATGACTAGGTAGTCCAGAGTGGCCTCCCATTCATAACCTGTCCCAGCCACCCAAGTGCTTGGATTATAGTTGGGCAGCACCACAGTAACTGCTTTATTAAATATTCACCACGACAAATGAAGGCATGGACTTTTTCTCCCATTAAATATATTACAAGACAGATTCATATAGCTAGTATGTAAAACAACTGGAATTAAAATATACCCTGGCTTGCTGGGAATAGTGTGCAAGCCTTTAATCTCATCATTTGGATGACACAAGCAGAGAGGCAGGAAGCTCCCTGTAAATTCAAGACCAGTCTGGTCTACAAAGCAAGACCCTGTCTCAAACACACGCGCACGCACGCACACACACACACACACACACACACACACACACACACACACGTGCGCAAGCGTGTGCGTGTACACACACACACACTTATACACACTTGTGCATTGTGGACAAATTTCTAAGTGGTCTTATTAAATAAAAACATGGAGCCAAATATAGCAGTGAAAGCCTTAGAGATCAGGGAAATAGGAACAGACACCAACTAACCCTACCTCACCACACTGAAGCTTCCAAAATGAGCTACTTCCTGTCTACCCATGCCTTTATTGCCTTGCTGTTCTGCCCTCTCATTGGCTCTTAGCCCGGCTACCTCACTTCCATGTCACTGCCTGTCTGTACAGACCTCCAGGTCTCTATGGTTGGTACTGGGATTAAAGGCAAGTGTCACCACACATGACTCTGTTTCCTAGTATGGCCTTGAACACAAAGAGACCCTGCCTGCCAAGTGATCAGATTAAGGACGTGGGCTACTGCTGCCTGACTTCTATATTTACTTAAAATGGCTTGCTATTTCCTCTGATCTCCAGGTAAACTTTGTTAACATACAAATAAAATATCACCTCATTTCAGCACAAATAAAATATCACCACAATGCATACACACATATGCAACACTATGCTGTTTTCACTTATAAAATAAATCATATAATAAGGTTTGCTTAATTTACTGGATGAATAAGAGTTGCTTTCATTTTTAAGATATAATATAGCAATGAAACACTAAAAGTATAGTTCAGCTATGGAGAAGTAGTCATCTTATAAAGTTAGTTAACATACATTGAATTTTTTTGTCCAATTGCTTGTTTCTACTTGAGAGTTTTCATGGACATAGCAAATAGGTCTCAATTACAGCATAATTTAAATTCAAATAAGAAGAAATTGAAAATATTTAACATTATTCCCCTCATATCATACTAAAATTATAGGACCAATATTCATCAGCAAAGGGCCCACTCATTCCTTTCTAATTAACACTTCTTAATTTCTTTTTTATGAAGTCATAAAAAACAAGTGTTATGCCTGTGTTTTCAAAGCATGTCTGATGGCAACCTGTGTCACATGCAGATTTTATTATGAAAGAAACATTTTTTCTTTGTTTTGATCACTATGTATATGTCACATGTCCAACCAACTGCACCCTATGCAAGGCCAGATGGAATGTAAGACAATGAACAGAAGATTGAAAATAATGAGATTCTCAGGTTTAGTAAATTATTTAAAAAATGACAAATGCTAAGCACCTGATACTCATTTGTATAGTTACTTAAGGAGAGAACTTTCAAACCCTGACTTGAGAGAAAAGAGGGACGTGAAATCAAATTAAATAAAGAACTTTACAATACATGTATCCACATGAATTCATATTATCACTAATGGAGAAGTAAACAAAGGGATTCCTGTTTGCAACGTGGCCTGGTTAGCCTTATTTGGCAACTTAACACAGCCTAAATTCATCTGTGAGGAACCTCAATTGAGGAAAAGCCTAGATCAGGTTGGTCTATGGGAATGTCTGTGGGGAATAGCCTCATTTGTCAGTTGTTGTAGGAAAAACCAGCCCAGTGTGTGTGTGGCATTATTCCACAGGGAGATGGTCCTGGGTTGCCATAAAAGCAAGCCAGCAAGTAGCATTCATCGATAGTTCTGGTTCTTGACTCCACTTCTGCCCTGACTCCTCTCAGTTAAGGTCTATGAATTGGAAATACAAGGCAAAGAAACCCTTTCCTCCCCGGGTTGATTTTGGTTAAAGCATTGTATCATAGCAACAGACAGGAAACTAGAATGCTGTATTTCTTCTGAATTCCTAACATTTTTAGTCTCAAGTTCTGTAGCATATTAAAAGGTACTTTGGAGTAAACCAGTGCTTAGTATGTGCTGCAGTTTAGTTAATTTTAATTTTACATAAGATCATGTATATTACTTATAGTTATTCCACTGAAAAAGGAAGTCTGATTTTTTTTCTGAATTAATACATTGATAAGAAATTTCTCACAGAGCAAGATGCTATCTTGAAGAGAAATAAATGAAAATAGAAATCAGTAATCTGTCTATGTGTATATATATATATATATATATGTATTCAAAAATTGTATATGTATAAGCAGTAATTTCCTTTGTATGTAATAACGGTTCAAAAAGGCATCAATAAGGAGTGCTTCTAAATGTATCTACATTTCTCTATCTAACCAAACACAAATTTTCCACTATATTTATATAATGATTCAAAAGTTTAATTACAATGCCAGGCGGCGGTGGCACATGCTTTTAACCCCAGCACTTGAGAGGCAGAGCCAGGCAGATCTCTGTGAGTTCGAGGCCAGCCTGGTCTACAGAGCGAGATCCAGGAACTGGCACCAAAACTACGTGGAGAAACTTTGTGTCAAAAACAAAACAAAACAAAACAAAAATAGTTTACTTACAGGGAGCACATATGAATCTGGTTAAAATAATAAGCAAGCACAGTGCAACACACTGCATATTTTGAATGTTTGCGTTTTGAGACAGGGCCTGACTCTATTGTCTATACCTCCCCAAACTGAAGGTTTCGTAGACTAGCCTCATATGCACAGCAATCCCGCTGCCTCAGTATTCTTCTTTGGAGGCCTGCCGTTAGTAGTATGTTACCATACCCAGATTAATGTTCTTTTAGTGGCTATATTGGCAGCATGAATACATAAAAGTAAATTGAATGTTTTCAAGAACAAAAGTTTATCAGATTCTCATACTGAAAACTTTTCTACCATGTCAAGCACTAATAAAATAATATTTTAGATAATAATGTATTTTAAAGTTCATTTTTCTTATTTTTACATGTGTGGAGGTATCTGTGTGTGGATATATATGCCTGAGTGCAGGTACCTGCAGAAGCCAAAGACATTAGATCCTGTGGAGTTGATTTACGGGTGAATTACAGGATCTGTAAACCTCCATATCATCATTTTTCTTAAATTTAAAGTTTTAATAAATGAATATTAAAAAATAATATTCGTAAATGACATTTATTTGTATGTTAATGAATGCTGGTAATAGTACTCAAACCAACCCTAATTTATATGCAATGTGACTGAAATAGTGTCAGAATGCTGGTAAATTTCAGTAATCAACAATAAATCAAATTTTGTTCCAAATCCTACAGATGTACTGTGCTATTCAGCTTGGACTACAAAAACAAAAATACCTTGGGCTGAATGGCTTAAACAACAAGGATTTATTTTTCACAGTACTTGAGGCTGGAAAGCTGAGATTAGAGTACTAGTGTCTCAGGAAAGGGACCCTTTCTGACTGTCCTCTCACCTAACCCAGGAGAATCTGCCTTCAGGGACTTACATAATGATACCTATACCTCCATAATCTATCTGAATAATCACTGAAAGTTAGGAGTCCAACAGAAGAGTTTGTGATGATGATATAGAAACATTCGATAGCTATAATTGAATGAGATACATTAAAAACATTCATTTATATACAGTAATTTAAATGTATTTTGGTTTAATCATTCACAATACAAAAATCATACATCTATGTGATTTGCAGTGAAACGCATTTGGCAGATTAGTACAAAATGTATTTCTGTTGAAAATTTTAACATTCATGTTCTTTGTGTACAGTCTCTGAGACACTTTCCATGAAGCAAATCAGTTTTGCTTCATTCAGTGTTTTCCAAAATTGCATTACATTATTAGACATTGTTCTATCTACAGAAAACACTGAGAATTGCCAGTTTTTTTCTGACACGCTCTGCTTTGTCTTCATGTCTCCCAGAGGGGATTCTAAGCATACATTTTGTGAATTTAGGTAAGACATGCAATATTATATATGCCCTGTAAGAACAAAAAAAGAATGTTCAACTGAAACAACATATGGAGCCATGGTGTAAAAGATGTTTAAATATTATATGCTTAATATTCAGTATCTTACTCAGAAGAATTTTTTAATTTAACACCTTTATTACTTTTATTTATTAATGTTTATATGTATGTATTTATGTATGCACATTTTTATTTTTTTGTTTGAGACAGCGTTTCTCTGTGTAACCTTGGCTGTCCTGGAACTCACTCTATAGACCAGCCTGGCCTCAAAACTCAGAGATCTGCCTGCCTTTGCCTTCTGAGTTCTGGGATTAAAGGCATGTGTCACCACCACCCAGCATAGAAGGATATATTTTATTTTCTATATTTTGAAACTAAAATTTGTTATATCATTTCCCCTTTTTATTTCTTTCTTTGAACCTTTCCTATGTTTATTTAAAGAAAAATAGGCTAGAGGCCATGTATTTGAGAGAGACCAAGGAGAAAACCTAGGAGGGATTGAAAGGAGGAAAAAAGAAAGGTGTATAATATTTACACAGCCTGCTCAGTCCTTATTATGTTACTAGTTTGTGTATGATTTTAGGTCTGACCAACTGATCAGATGGATCTGCAGAACTAACTGTAGGGCTCTTCCTCCTTCCATGTTATCATGTCTATTGTTGGTAGACTCTTTAGTTCTTGTTTAGGCTGCCTTGTTGAGACAAATGGGTGTATCTTCCCAGATGTTTCTGTGTGACTCATACTCACAAGTGCGAGAACACTTGCAGTTTGTTTAATCTTTCTGTTGCCTTTTCTTGTATGTTGACTGAACATTACGTCCAAAAGTTGTGTTTTTCATGTTTCATATGGGCTTCTGCACTAAAGGACGACTTGTTATTCCCCCCCCCCCTTTTTTTTGGTCAATTTTTATTTTCTATAAATGTCTCTATGTGTTGCAAAGGGAAGTTTCTATGTCGAGGAGTAAGTGATCAGAGTAGGTTCTCTTCAAAGTTCTATAACCTCACTAGCCCTAGGTAGTTTAGTAAGTTTCCAGTACCACGTATGATTTTCCCCTGGTTGAGTAGGCCTTGAGACAAATCACAGAGCACTATATTGAAATGGAAGGTAGTGGTGTCTCTGTCACATTTATGAGTTCAGAAGGACTGCTTCAAGTTTTTCTTTATTTAGGGTAATGTTTGCAAGATTGTGGCTGGCTTAGCAGGGCTGTCTAAATTAGGCAGAGTCACTTGACGTGCTAGGCTAGATCACAGGGATTGGGTATGGTACTTGGAGGGGAGTATCAGGCAGACTCACTGGGCTAGACCCTGACACAAGTTATGCAAGACCTATCTGAGCTGAGATGATGGATGTGGAATGAGAATGGGCAGCTGGTTTCCTGACATTTGGCTGAAGGTTGATGGGGCAAACAAGGCTATCCAGACTAGGCTGGGGCACTAGATGTGAGACTTTGGTTAGATCTTGGGGATTGGGAAGAATGCACTGATTAGAAGATCAAGATGACTTACCCACCTAGATTCTGGTACAAAATGTTTAGGACCTGGCTGATAAGATGTATGTTGATGGTGATGTAAGCCATTTAATTATGTGAATTATAAAGGGAGGATATGTGAAATACATCTCTGTCACTATAGATGACTTTTAACTATCTAGAAGACTGATTGTTATAAACAGTGATCTGGAATATATTCTAATACTACAGCACATGGCACTCACTCTTTAAAACAAACATACATGTAAAAATCAATTAGAAAAGATTCATTTGACTAATTGTTCTACATAAAGTTTCAGAGTAGAAGTGATCAATTTTTTAAAAGAGATACAAAAGCTGTCAAAGTGTGAAGTAAATTTCCGCAACCCCATTTTTAAATGTCATGACAGACCTAGAAACAATTAAGTGAATATAACTAATTAAAACCAAATTACTAAATCAATAGTGTAATTTAGGCTAAACTAAAATTCACTCTAACAGACTTGAAATACTAAGATTTGACAAGCTAGATACTAGATCTCCATTAAACTGTGTAATTCCACTGGCCAGGAATTTTGCAGAAAAAAAATTATTCTGATTTGAGTTTAATGAAGAGGTCTACTATGTTTTCAAAAAATATGAATTTTTCTAACATTAGGTAAGAGGAACAAAATTCTTCACAAAATACACATTAAGATTAAATGCAGTCTTAGCTTTGCAGTGGTGGTGCATACCTTTAATCCTAGCACTCGGGAGGCAGAGCCAGTTGTATCTCTGTGAGTTCAAGGCCAGCCTGGTATACAGAATGTGTTCCAGGAAAGGCACAAAGCTACACAGAGAAACCCTGTCTCAAAAAACAAAAAACAAACAAACAAACAAAAAATTAATGTAGTCTTAAGATAATGCCTATATGATGAGATGACCTTTAATTAATTTTAAACAATTAATGTATAGATATTTCTTTACTTTTGTGTTTATTGTGATATTATATTTACAGCCAAAAATTCTTTCAGTAGAAAACTGCACCGCTGTTGGAGTTTTGATATTTGTACAGATGAAATTATCTATGATACTTAAGCAATAGCACAAGATTTTAAAAATCTGTAGGCATGCAAAAGAAAAAGTGTGAAGAATAGAAAAGTCATCAGTAGTATACAATAGGTGAAAATATTGAGGAAAGAAATGTATATTTAGGGCAGGATGGAAAATTTATACTACAACTGTACTAACAATTGGTAGAGTTTAGGATAGTAATTTATTTAATGGTCTTTTAGTTATATGAATACAGACTATGGAAGATATGAAATAATATAATAAAATAGTTTGGACATTGATAATTATCTCCTTATTACCATTGAATAAGAAATATGAACTTTGAGAGGCTGGAGAGATATCCCAGTGATTAAGAACATGTACTGCTCTGGTAGAAGACCCGCACGTCAAACAGCTCACAACTGCCTATATTCCTAGCTCCAAGGGATATTATGCCTGTTTCTAGACTCCGTGGATACCTGCATTCATGTGTATACACATATAAAACACACAAGAAAACATATAATTAAAATAAATCTAAAAATAAAGGAATATTAGCTTTTAAAATACATTTATTCTTTGAAAATTTCATATATTCATTTAATTCTGTCCACGGTCATCGTTATTCTTGCTTATCTTCATCGAAGCCCTACCCACACTCCTTCCTTCCATTTGCGAATTTTCTATTTGCTTGTTTGTTTGTTTTGTTTTGGGTTTTGTTTTTTGTTGGGGGACCATAAGTTTAACAGGGACTTCTTGAGTGGACATAGGTGTAAAGGCATGCAATGGAACATGAGAAGCTGTCCAGTGGCTACGTCACTGAATCTAGTGACTTCCTCTCCTCCAGCAGGCTTCTGCTGTCAACAGCTCCTCTAGATATGGCTCCACATGTCCTCCTTCCATCTATTATTCTATTTTTCTGGCTTGGTCTTGTATCAGTCCTATGTAGGCAAACAGTTTCTCTAAGTTCATACTATCCCTAGCTACATCATACTCACAAGATAGTGTTTCATGGCCAGCCCTCTTTCCTGACATGTAGCTCTTGCCTTTTCTTTCTTTTTTTTATAATTTAATTTAATTTTACATATCAGCCACAGATTCCACTGTCCTCCCCACCCCTGTGCCTTCCCCCCAGCCCACCCCCCATTCCCATCTCCTCCAGGGCCAAGACTTCCCTGGGGATTCAGCTCAACCTGATAGATTCAGTCCAGGCAGGTCTAGTCCCCTCCTTCCAAGTGTCCCTGCATAGGCCCCAGGTTCCAAACAGCCAGCTCATGCACTAAGGACAGGTCCGGGTCCCACTGCCTGGCTGCCTCCCAAACAGTTCAAGTTAATCAACTTTCTCACTTATCCTGAGGGCCTGATCCAGTTGGGGGCTCCTCAGCTATTGATTCATAGTTCATGTGTTTCCATTAGTTTGGCTATTTGTCCCGTGCTTTTTCCAATCTTAGTCTCAACAATTTTCGATCATACAATCCCTCCTCTTTCTCACCAATTGGACTCCTGGAGCTCCACCTGGGGGCTGGCCATGGATCTCTGCATCTGCTTCCCTCAGTCATTGGATGAGATTTCTAGCCTTTTCAAATCTGTCTTCTCCATAATGTTCCCTGAACCTGGGAGGGAGTTATGTTGCTGAATTTTAAATATTTAGGTTACATAATTTGATCAATAATATTATTTCTGCATATGAAGAAAACATTTATTTTATTAGCCAGTGTTTTTGCTGGTGTAGTTGTGATTATTGCTTGTCATGATTTGAGTTTAAGAGAGTAAGCCATGTGTGGTATGAATTCATTTGCCTCTGCAACATAATGACCAACATTTGCTATCATATTAATGATTATAACTCAGATTAAACAACTACAGAAGACTCTAACATGGAGATATAATTGATTAGTACTAGATAACTTCCAGTGAAATGTTTGTTGGATGGTATACTAGCTGAGTAAAAGGTATGAAGAAAGAGGAGAGGGCAGATTAAGATAAATGGAGCCTAACTTATTCAGGAACATAATGATACTGATAATAGAATAATGTTAATAACTATGCCTCTCATATAGAAAAGCCATATTGAAAAGCAGCCTTTGAACAAATAACCATTGATGAGAAGTTTATTTCGAGTCTTTAAAAAATGGCTATATAAGTGACATCTGTGAATGAGTGGACTAGGAATCTCTTGTTGCTTTCACAGAAAGAATAAAGAACAAAATCTAGAGTATGCAAAAAGAAATCTTTACTTATTCTTTTCTCATACAATACATCCGGACTATAGATTCCCCTCCCTCTACTTCTCCCAGTTCTCCACCACTTCCCCTATCTCCAAGATCCACTCCCTCATCCAGTCTTCCTCCAGAAAAGAACAGGCCTTCCAGGGACATCAACTGGACACAGAGCAAAACACAATAAGACCAGGCACAAATCCTCACATTGCAGCTGAGCACAGCAATCCAGTAGGAGGAAAAGGGTACCAGAAGGCAGCAGAGTCACAGACATCCCACTCTCACTGTCAGGAGTCCCCCCAAAACACAAAGCCAACAAAAATAACATATGCCGAGGATTTAATGCAGAGTCACACAGACTCCCCATTTGCTGCTTCATTCTCTGTGAGCCCCCATGAGCCATGTTTAGTTGATTGCTCAGGTTGTGCTCTTCTGGTGTCCTCAACCCTAGGTGCCCTGCAATTACACAGAACCCCCAAGTGCCCTCCAGTTCCAATTCCTCTCTCTCTCTCTCTCTCTCTCTCCATCCTGTTTCCAACCTGATTCCTCCTGGTCCCATCCCCACTTGCTCTTAGTCCAAGCACAAAATCTTTTCTATTTCTCTTTCCCAGGGAGATCCATCCCCCAACCCCCTAGAGCCCCCCTTGTTTCTTGGTCTTTCTGGGTCTGTGGATTGTAGCATAATAGTTATTTACTTTACAGCTAATATACACTTGTAAGTGAGTATATACCCTGTTTGTCTTTCTGTGTCTGGGTTATGTCACTCAGGACGATTTTTTTTCTAGTTCCATTTGTCTGCAAATTGCATTCTGCCATTTTTTTAACATCTGAGTAATACTCCATTGTGTAAATACACATTTTCTTTAACCGTTCATCAGTGGAAGGACATCTAGGTGGTTTCCAGTTTCTGCATATTACAAATAAAGCTGCTATGGACATAGTTGAGCAAGTGTCCTTGTGGTAGGATGAAGTATACCCAGGAGTGGTATAACTGGGATTTGAGGTAGATCTATTACCAATTTTCTGAGGAATTGCCATATTGATTTCCATAGTGGCTGTATAAGCTTGCACTCCCAACAGTAGTGAAAGACTGTTCCCTTGCTCCACATCCTTACAAGCTGAGGATGTGCTTTTTAATCTTATCCATCAGACAGGTGTATGTTGGAATCTTTAAGTAGTTTTGATGTGCTTTTCCCTGGGAGCTAAGGATATTGAACTTGTGATTACTTTATTGAGAATTCTCTATTTAGATTTGTAACCCATTTTTAAAACTCTTGATAACTCCTTTTTTTGATATATAGTTTCCTGAGTTCTTTATACATTTTGGATATTAGACCTCCACTGAATATTGAGTTTGTAGCTGGAAGTTTCTCCAATCCTGCCTGCCCCCGCCACGGTCCCACAGCAGCTTATAAAATAATTACTCAGAAGCTTATATTAATTATAAGTGCTCAGCCATTAGCTCAAGCTTATTATTGACCAGCTCTTACATTTAAATTAGCCCATAATTCTTATTTATCTTTAGCCACGTGGCTTGGTACCTTTTCTCAGTTCTGCCTTGTCATCTTACTTCCTTGTGTCTGGCTGGCAACTCCTGATTCTGTCCTTCCTCTTCCCAGAATACTCCTCATCTGCTTATCCTGCCTATACTTCCTGCGTGGCTACTGGCCAATCAGCATTTTATTAAACCAGTGTACAAAAGCATTATCCCACAGGATGAGTTGGTAATTTTTTTTCCTGTTTTGTAGGCTGCTGTTTTGTCTGTCCTATTGATGGTGTCCTTTGCCTTACAGAAGCTTTTGAATTTCATGAAGTTGCATTTATTAAATGTTGATCTTAGTGTCTGCACTATCAGTGTTCTGCTCAAGGAGTTGTCACCTGTGCCAATGCACCAAAGCTATTCCCCACTTTCTCTTCTATCATGTATAGTGCATCTCATTTTCTTTTGAGGTCTTTGATCCACTTGGACTTGAGGTTTGAGTAGAGTGAAAAAATATGGATCTATTTACATTCTTCTACGTACAGACATCCAGTTTGACCAACATCATTTGTTGAAGGTGCACACTTTTTTCCCCAGTGTTTCTTTCTGGCTTCCTCATCAAAATCATGTGTCCATAGGTGTGGGGATTTGGATCTGGGTTTCTGATTCCATTACATTGATCAAACTGTCTGTGTGTTTATGCCAATACCATGCAGTTTTTAATTACTATAGCTCTGCAGTACAACCTGAAATCAGTGATTGTGGTAACTCCAGAAGTTCTTTTATTGTTCATGATTATTTTAGATATAGTGGGCTTTTATTTTTCCATATGAATTTGAATATTGTCCTTTTTAGGTCTGCAAAGATCATGTTGGAATTTACAAGTATTCCTTTGAATTTGTAGATTGCTTTTGTAGAATTGCCATTTATTTTTACTATATTGATTCTACCAATCCACAAGCAGGGGAGATCTTTCCATCTGATACCTTCAATTTCTTTCTTTGAATACTTGAAGTTTTTGTCATACAAGTCTTTCACTTGCTTAGTTAGAGTTACACTAAGTTGTTTTATATAATTTGTTTCTATTTTGAAGAATGCTGTTTCCCTGTTTTCTTTTTCAGACTGTTTGTCATTTGTATATAGGAGGGCTAGTGATTTTTTAGATGATCTTGTATCCAGCTTCTTCACTGAAGGTGTTTATCAGCTGTAGGAGTTCCTTGGTATAATTTTTGAGTCATGTTATGTATATGCTATCATATCATGTGCAAATACTGATAGTTTCTGTTTGTGAGTATTGAATTTAGTATTTGTGAGTATTGCACTTTCTTTTTGTGAGTATTGTGCTTTCTATCTGTGATTATAGATGCTTTATGTTTGTGAGTAAACTTATCTGAGGGTCAGAAAACAGAACAGCCATTATATTAAACATAGAGGTTAGGCAGTGGTAGCACACGCCTTTATTCCCAGCATCCCAGAGGAAGAGATTCATCTGTATTCAAGGCTACACTGGAAACAGCCAGGCTTGGTGCCACACACCTTTAATCCCAGGAGATGATGGCAGGAAGCAGCGAGGTATTTAAGGCCTGAGGACCAGGAACTAGGGGCTTTTAAGCTTTGAGTTTTTTAACAGCAGTTCAGCTGAGATCCATTCGGGTGAGGATTCAGAAGCTTTCAATCTGAGGAAACAAGATCAGCTGAGGAATTGATGAGGTGAGGTTGGCTGTGGCTTGTTCTGCTTCTCTGATCTTTCAGCATTCACTCCAATACCTGGTTCAAGGTTTGTTTTTTTTTTTAAAGAAGACCTTTTAAGATTTGTGCTACAAGTATTTGTGCATATTGCATTTAGTATTTTTGTATCTTTGTTCATAATAGAAATTGGTCTGAGGGGTTGAGGATTTAGTTCAGTGGTAAAGCGCTTGCCTAGCAAGCGTAAGGCCCTGGGTTCGATCTTCAGCAAAAAAAAAAAAAAGAAAAAAGAAAACAAAAAGAAAATGGTCTGTAATTCTCTTTCTTGGTTGAATCTTTATTTATTTATTTTTTTAAATCAGGGTGACTCTGACCTTATAAAATGAATTTGGCAGCATTGCTTCTGTCTCTATTTTATGGAGTAATTTTTGAGGAGTAATGTTAGCACTTCTTTGAATGTCTGGTATTATTCAGTGCTTAAACTCTCTGGCCCTGGGCTTTTTCAGGTTGAGAGACTTTTAATGACTGCTTCTGTTTCCTTATTGGTTATAGGTATATTTAAATTACCTGATCCTGATTTGACTTTGGTAAGTGGTATCAAAATTATCCATTTCTTTTAGGTTTTCCAATTTTGTGGAGTACAGGTTTTAAAGTAAGACTTAATGATTCTTTGGATTTGCCCAGTATCTGTTGATGTGTCCCCCTTTTCATTTCTAATTTTCTCAATTTTCACATTCTCTTTCTGTCTTTTAGTTTGGATAAAAGTTTGTTTGTCTTGTTGAGTTTCTCAAAGAAGCAACTCTTTGTTTCATTGCTTCTTTATTTTGCTCATTTTGTTTCTATTTTATTGATTTCAGCCCTCATGTTGAGTATTTCCTCTCATCTACTCCTATTGGGTGTGCTTATTTCTCTTTGTTCTAGAGTTTTCAGATGTGCTATTAAGTTGATAGTATGAGATCTCTTCTTTTTTATGTAGACAGTGCTATGCACTTTCTTCTTAGCATTGACTTTCATGGTGCCCCATAAGTTTGGGTATGTTGTGTATTCATTTTCACTGAATTCTAGAAAGTCTTTAAATTTCTCTATTTCTGTCTTGATCCAGTTTCATTCAGTAGAAAGTTGCTCAGTTTCCATGAGTTTGTAGGTTTTTTGTTGTTTCTGTTTTTGTTGAAATCCAGCTTTGACATGTATTGGTCTGACAGGATGCATGAGGTTGTTTCAAAATTTCCTGTATCTGTTAAGACTTGCTTTGTGACCTAGGATGTGCTTAACTTTGGAGAAAGTTCTGTGATGTGCTAAGAAGGTATATTCTTTTGTATTTGGTGAGATGTTCTGTATATATGTGTTGTAGAATATTGCTGTAATTATATAAAGATGTGTTACATTTGTTTCACCTTGCCTGCCTAAGACATCTTATTAGTTTAATAAGGAGCTGAACAGAAAATAGCTAGGCAGAAGAGGGATAATCAAGGCTGGCAGGCAGAGAGAATATATAGGAGAAGAAATCTAGACTTGGGAGAAGAACAAAAGAAGAGAAAAGAGGAGGAAAGATCGAGGGATGCTCCCAGGGCAAGAAGCCAGGCAGCAGCTAGCTGGCCAGATGTGAGAAGCAGTGTAAGTAAGACATACAGAAGGAACAAAAAGTAAAAAGCCCCAAGGCAAAAGGTGGATAAAGAGAAACAAGTTAATTTAAGTTAAAAGAGTTAGCCAGAAACAAGCCTGAGCTAGGCTGGGCGTTCAAATGTAATAATAAATCTCTGTGTCATGATTTGGGAGCTGGTCTGTGGCCTAAAAAGAAAGAGTCTGTTACAGATAGGTGTTAGGCTCATTTTGGCTATCATATCTGTTAGCTCCACTATTTTTCTGTTTAGTTTTTGGCTTGATGACCAATTGTTGAGAGCAGAGTATTGAAGTCACCCACTGTTAATGTGTGAGGGTCAATGTGTTGTGTAAGTTTTAGTAATTTTTTAAATAAATCTTATTGTCCTTGAATTTGGGGCATAAATGTTAAGAAGTGAAACATCTTCTTGGTGGATTTTTCCTTTCATGAGTATGAAGTGTCTGTCCTCATCTCTTTTGATTAATTTTGGCTTGAAATCTGTTTTGTTAGATATTAGAATGGCCAAACCAGTTTGCTTCTTAGGTCCATTTACTTGGAAAATCTTTTTCCTACCCTTTACTCTGAAATAATGGCTACCTTTGCTGTAGATATGTGTTTTTTGTATGCAGCAGGTAGATACTGTTTTTGTATCCTTACTGTTAGTGATTTTATGGGAGAATTGAGTTCATATCGAGAGATAGCAATGACAAATGATTATTAATTTCTCTTATTTTGTTGTTGGTGTTGTTACTAGTGGTGGTCTGTGTGTGTGTGTGTGTTTACCTTCTTTTGGTTTTGCTAGTGTGAGATTATTTGTTTTCTGTGTTTTCATGGGTGTAGTTGACATTCTTGGGTTGAGGTTGTCCTTCTAGTACCTTCTGTATGCATGGATATTTTTTAAATTTGACTTTACCACAATATATCTTATTTTTTCCATGTATGGAGATTGAAAGTTTTTCTGGGTGTGGTAGTCTGGACTGGCATCTGTGGCCTCTTTGTGTATGCAGTACATCTGTCCAGGTACTTTTGGATCTTAGAGTCTCCATCGAGAAGTCAGGTGTAATTGTAATAGATCTTCCTTTATACTTGCTCTTTTTCCCTTGCAGGTTTTAATATTCTTTCTTGGTTCTCTAGGTTTAGTGTTTTGATTATGTCGCAAATGGACTTTCTTTTCTAGTCTGTTTTAGTTAGACTTTCTATTGCTGTGATGGAACGCCATGACCAAAACACAAGTTTGGGATGAAAAGGTTTATTTGGCTTATACTTCAGTATTGCTGTTCATCACTGAAGGAAATCAGGACAGGAACTCAAACAGGGAAGGTTCTCAAAGGCAAGAGCTGATGCAGAAGTCATGGAGAGAAGCTGCTTACTGGCTTGTTTCCCATGGCTTGTTCAGCCCACTTTCTTATAGAACCCAGGACTACCAGCTCAGGGATGGTACCACCCACAATAGGCTGGACCCTCCCCCACTGATCACTAAATGAGAAAATGCTTTACATCAGGATCTCAAGGATTCATTTCCTCAACTAAGGTTCCTTCATCTGATGACATATAGCTTGTGTTAAGTTGGCACACAAAGCCACCCAGTCCATTGTCCAATCTATTTGGTGTTCTGTATTCTTCTTGTATCTTTATAGGCCTTTTCTTCTTTAGGTTAGGAAAAATTTTTCCTATGATTTTGTTGACAATAAAGTCTGGGCCTTTGAGCTGGGACTCTTCTCCTTCCTCTATTCTTATTATTCTTAGGGTTTTTTTTCATAGTGTCTCAGATTTCCTGCATGTTTTATGTCAGGAATTTTTTAGACTTAACATCTTCTTTGACCAATGTATCTATTTCTTTTGTTGTATCTTCAATGCCTGAGATCCTTTCTTCCATCTCTTGTATTCTCTTGGTTAAGCTTTCCTTTATAGTTCCTGTTCACTTACCTAGGTTTTTCATTTCTAGACTCTCCTGAATTTGTATTTTCTTTATTACTTCTATTTCCATTTCATGTCTGGAACTGTTTTATTCATTTTCTTCAACTTTTTTGGTTTGTTTTCTTAGCTCTCTTTAAAGGATTTATTTAGTCCTCCAACTTCTACCGTACTCTTTTTTCATACTTTCATTTTCTTTATTTTTCATTGATGCTATTTGTATACAAAGTTTCTGAAAAGCTACAAAATTTCTATCACTTTATCAGGAAGACATCAAAGTGTGTCACTTTGCAACAACATGAAAATACCTGCTTGAATTGACGTAAAAATAACATTTTTAAAGTGATGAAATAATTGCATTAACTGTCATGGATACTAAAGTTACCATACATATGTACTGCAAAAGCTAGAAAACATTACAAAGTATTTATAAAAAACATCTCTGCACATGAACCCTCTAATTTTCATATAACTATCATACTAAAGATAAATTTACTTTAAAGCAACACTGAGAACATTTTTCAACAACAACAAAAATACCAGTACCTAAACATATGGGGTTTATTCATTTCCTCTTTAGGGACCGCTATCATCTTCATAAAGTTGGTTTTAAAGTCTCTTTTCTGTATTTCAACTGTGTTAGAATATTGAGAGCTTTGCAAGAGTAGGATAAATGAGATCTGGTGATTTCATAGTGCCTTGGCTGATGGTTTTTGGCATCTAGGAATCTGGATTTGGGGTAATTATATGTCTAGGTGCTTATTTCTGAGTTTGTCTTTGTTGGATGTGTGTTCTTTTCCTTGAATTTTGTTTCCTCCTTGGTCTTATGGCCAGTGTGTCCTTTAGTTGAACAGGGGGTCTCCACTCAGTTATTTTTTAGAATTCTGGTGGCTAGTGTGGCCTCTGGTTGAGCAGGGGCTTCTGCCCAAGATCAGGTCTGGGACATGGTAATAAGCAGTTGGCCTACCTGTACTTCTAGAGGCTGCCCTGTCCTCCAGTTAAGCAGAGAGTCTTCTCCTGATTGGGGGCTGGGGCATGTTGATGAGGAGGGGAGCAGGGATTGGTGTGGGGGGCACCTAGAAAATAGTAGAGGTCTGTGGGTTGGCAGATACTCAAAATTCTGGAGTAGGGAATGGCTTCTTGTCAAGCACGATGTTCCTGAGTCAGATGCTGAGAGACAGTAATGAGGAGGGGAAAGTAGATTTGGGATAGTGTTGGGGGTAAACTGAGAGAATGGGGGAGGTCTGAGGGTGGACAACCTACCTGGAGTTCTGGTGGCCACATGTCCTCTGGTGAAGGAGGGGATCCCAAAAGAAATTTTAAAGAGCTAAAAATAAATCCGTCTTCCACTCAAAAAAAAAAAAAAAAGTAAAATTGGAAGCCAATTCTTCTTCATATAGAAAGAAAAGAAAAATAACTAGCACTTGCATAATAGTCAAAGGTCTATGGTGACAAGTTGTTTGATAAAGTAAGAAAAATCAGATGTGAAATAATAGAAAATTAGCCAGAAAAATTTTTTTACTGTTTTTCTCATACTGCATAGTTTCTAGTTCAAGGAGTCAACAGCTGTTTCTAATTCATTTTCTTGACCCAGAATGAGCATAGTAAAATAATTTTTGTGAGGGTTGCTTGAGGAATTTGGAACTCAGGCAAATGAAGGAATTCTATGACTCCCTCTCATGATGGATTCTTAATCCTCTAGAAACTTAAGTGGAAGCAAAGTCTTCCATAAGTTGCCCTGGTCATGGTGTTTTATTGTATCCACAGAAAAGTAATTAATACAATAACTATATGAAAACACATAGTCAAGAGAATACTTTGAAAATAGTGGAGTTATTTTTCAGTAAAAGTATTCTCAAAATGACTATTGGCAAAATTTTCTCCAGCAATTTTGGAAGACATGCATTTAATGTTTTTAAAGAAAAATAAGTAACCAAAAATTTATATGTGGAAAAGTGCCCTTCAAAAGGGATGAAGAAAGGTTAAGGTCAAAATTTTAGAATGCTAGAATGTAGTCGAAAAATATAAATCTCTAGTAAAAGTAAAATCATGTGCATCTCTTCATAACTTAACGTTTTAATTTCACTATTCATTAATTTTCATTTATTTATTTATTTTACTTATTTTTGTTTTTGGAGTATTGCTTGCCGTATTATAAGTGTAGAGTTCAGAGGTCAAGTTCAAGTGTTGGATCTTGCCTTCCATTTTCTCAAGGCAAGGTTTTTCCTGATGTTTATGCTTCTCTGCTGTGTATTTCAGGCTAAGTGGCTTCTGGATGACCCTCCTGTCTCTGTTTTCTACCTTGCTTTAGGAATTCAGTATTGCAAAGGTAACTCTTTTACCACCCAAACTAGCTTTCCAGCCCCAGCCTTAACCATGTGTTTTGTTTTTGTGGGTTTTGATTGTTTGTATAGAAAAAATATAGAAAAGTATAAATCTTTGTTATTGGATACCAATTATACTATATATATATATATATATATATATATATATATATATATATTTATTTATTTATTTATTTATTTATATTTATATATGTTATGACAGAAATTGCATAAAATGGACAGCAAAATAGGAATATAAATTTATAAATAATACGTATCATGATAGCCATAGAAAATTGTATATAGACTATGTAGAGAAGGAAATCAAATCCACTATGGAAAATCAACTTTGAAAAATCAGTAAAATAAGAAATAAGGAATAATATATTAGTAGTAAAAAAAAACAATAAAATGGAAAATTTGAATCTCTATTCATATATAATTAAAGTTAAATAGATATGAATCCCTAATATAAAGACAAACATTGGAAGAATGGATAAAAAAATGATCCAATGGATTTACTTTACCAGTAAGGATACACAAAGGAAAAGGATTAAAATTGTAGCTGAAAATAGTACCCACAAGAAAGCTGAGGAAGATATAGTAATATCTGATGAATGTAACATTTTTCTAACACAAATATAGAATCTTTATTAGTTTTCTTTAAACAATTGCCGGAACTGGAATCAAAGATAAATAGAAGGCACAGTTTTACTTGGTTTTGTTATCAGATTTTGGCATGTTTATTTTCTTGTGGGGATTTTTTGTTCCTTTTCTTTAAAAAAAAAATACAAATAAAACATGAAAAACTCAACCTCAAAACAAACCTTAAAAAACAAAACAAGAATAACAAAGCAAAATAAAAAAAAAGTAATAGTCCAAAACAAAAGTCTTTAGCTGTGTTCTAGACATCAACAGGCTCCATCAATAAAAATCCAATGGTATAAATGTAAGTTTAGAACTGTTTGCTAATGACAAGTCAATAGGACAAAGTTCTGGAAACAACTTTTATTCAGTTAGCCACACTAGCAGGGACCCAGCAGCAGTTGCCAAAAGGAACTTTTCCAACATAACAAGGGAGTACTGACATCTGACAAATAATATGGATTTTTTTCTTGCTTCCAAAATGTTTATCAAATCCTGTGTCTCCCAAGAAATGAAACATCCACTGTTCGTGCAAAGCAAGATGCACTTGTAGGGAAATTGCTGTTAAACTCCAGTCTGTATTGTGAACAGGAAGGTCAGTCTTCCCTCTTCTTTCAATATATATTCTTCCTAAAATATCATTGCAGAAAGTGGGAAGGGAAGGGCAGTAAAAAGTTGGGGTAATGGGGCATGCAGCATGAACACAAGTGAAATTAAACCTGTACAAACCAAAGCAGTTTATAGCAGACCAGGCTGAGACACCAAAGGCTGGTTGGAGGGTTTCACCATTCTGCAGAGCCAGGGCTCTGTGCTGTGTGGAGTTTAGGGCCAAGTAATTCACTCCCTTGGAATTGCAATCTTCCTGCCCATGGCAAACCCTGGTTTCTGCATCATGCCTTCCTGGTGAGGGCCTCCTCTTCCACTGCTTGGTCCAGTCTGCTACCAAGCCTTTGTGGCCACAGAGGCCATTATTTGTGAGACCACCTTCCCTGGCAACATGAATCTTCTCTTCCACATTCAGACGACTGCATCTCAGAACACAATGGGCCTATTGTCAAAGATCTTCTGAACAGGCTCAAGAATTATCAAACATAACAAATCCAAAATTGGATAACTTTCCCAGCACTGTTAAAGTGCAACTCCACCACTTTCCCATAATTTTGGAAACATTCCATCAGTTCTGAGTTGTCAGCCTCATGTGGCAGGTTCCTGATGAAGAGTTGGTGACTGTCACTGTGTGCCTTACCATCCATCAAGATTCCACATGGCCTGTTTCACTAGCCTCTCAGATTGATGAGGGCTTCTTCTAAGGAGGGATATTTATCCATTCCTCTTGAACTCCCTGATCTCTCTGAGGCCTTTGTGGTGGAAATTGAAATTCAGGCATAGATTTTTGTAAGGGCTGTGAAGGTGGCACTTATACCACATGAGGTAATGTTTCCGTCATTGGAACAGCTCCACTGAAAGTAAGAGTCTTACTTGTCACAAATGCTCAAGAAAATTTTCTCAAGTCCTCCTGTGTTGGGGTGAGGTCCACTGGGGCTGGGAAAGTGCTCTTCTGCACATCCTCAGAAACAGCTTCCTCCACTGCAGGCTCAGGCTTGTCTCCTTGGATTTTGAACACAAGTTCCCAGTCCAGCTGCATTTCTGGTTATGCTCCAGCTCCACAACAGGATTTTCCAAATGCTCCACCAAATTGTTTCTCACAGTCTGATCACAGAAAGTTTCAGAATCATCAGGCATGACCTCAGATGTCTGCAGTCTTTTTTTCAGGTTCCCATTTCCTCCTCAGATTCCTCCTTAGGCTCAGTGACCCCAAGACCTCATCTTGGTATCTGAAGATGTTATGAACATAGAAGTTGTTGGCAACAGAGCCCTCAGGAGCAAGGACAAAGGTCTGTGTAAACCTCTGCAGAGCCTGATTGTTATTGCACGATCATTTGGACTGCCACCCCATCATTCAGAGTCCTGTGAGCATCCACATGGTGAATCTTGGTGTAGCAATTGGTGAAGTTTTGTAACATTACTTTCCTGTGGATTTCTATCTGCCCATAGATTGTATCTGCTGGCTTTCCTTTGGAATCCAAGCACCCATGGGCATAGGAAGAATTATTTCCATAAGACCTATGCAGCATGTCCTGGGGCTGGTTAAGCAGCATATAGTACTGTCTCACAAATTCCTGCCCGACACATAGGGGGACTATGCTTCTCTATAACCATCCCTTTGCTTGATTCTACCTTGCTTGGCCATCATCAGAGCAGCTTCTTTTGCAGCAGACTGGAACAAGTACAGAAACCTGCTACTGAACAATGTGGAGAGTGAGACACCTTACAACAGTCAGTCCTAAATGGAATGTCTTCATTAAATCACTCCACTCAGGATTTAGGGAACCTTGGAAGGCTGAGCAGCAGGTTGGGGCTGCTGCTCAGAGGAGGTGGTAGCATCCCTCATGAAAATGTAACTTAACATGGATAACTATTATAAGAACAAAAGCACGTATTTTGAAAACGTATCAGTTCATCAAATATTAATAACGATTATCCAGGTATAATAGTATACACCTTTGATCCCATCACTCAGTAGGCAAAGATAGGTAGATGGATCTCTGTGAGTTTGAGGCCATCCTGCTTTACAAAGTGAGTTCCAGGACATCCAGGATTGTTACATAGAAAACGTTTGTCTTGAAAAACCAATATACTGCTGGAGAGATGGCTCAGAGGTTAAGAGAACTTACTGTTCTTGCAGAGGACCCAAGTTCAGTTCCCACTATCTACATGATGGCTCACAACATCTGTAACTCCAGGGGCTTTGACATCCTCTTCTAGAAGGCACACATGTGCTATGCAGACAAAAACCTATACATATGAGTTAAAATAAAACATTAAAAAAACAAAAATAAATAAAATAAAATAATAATAAAGTTTGTAAACTAATCTGTGGAGCTCTAAGTGCTCTAAGCAATGCTGACAAAATAGATGGGATAAATAACTAGCTCTCCAATAATAGTTGGGAAGGTAAACATCCACATTTAATAATGTAAATAACAACTACATAGACATTTAGCTAGGAAACAGATAACTTAAAGAATATGATATGTCAAGTGACCCTAAAACTTCTTACAGAACACTATATTCATTAACAGGAAAAACAATATGTTTGTCAAGCATGGAAGATTCTTCAGGGCCAACCTAATGTTAGGTCATATAACTAGTCTTAATAAATTTTACAATATTGCTATCCTAAGTAATTTACAAATTGGAATGGAATGAGACTATAGAATGACAGAAAGAAAACTGGAAAACACGAAAGTATAGATAATAAATAATATGTCCTCCTAACTAATTAGTCAAAATTAGCAGAAGTGAAATATACATATGAAATTCCTTATGTCACATGTAAATAAAAGTATAATTTTAAAAAATTATGATGTTACAAAAGCACCACAATAGAAATATTCATAACTTTACATGCTATGTCAAATGGAGTCAGGTAGGGAAAAATAAATGATGGAGCAAAGAAGAATGATCTCAAATAAAACTGAGCCTTGCAATTTAAGAGAGCATAAAAATAAAAACAAAGCTGTAATCTTGATAAATCGGAACACAAATAGCTAAAGTAGCTATCAAGTGTGATGGTATAGTCCTGTCATCCCAGCCCATGAGAAGCTGAGGTAGGAGATCAAGAGCACATGTGTTCAAGTCTGTATCCTGCTACTTAGCAAATGTGAGGTCATCTTGGATGACCTGAGATTGTGTCTCAAAATAATCAATCAATCAATCAATCAATCAATCAAGTAATTGGCATAAGATTATAGAAAATAAAGGATAAAATTGCTTCTTCAAAATTGGTGATGAAAAGAGGAAGTTGGATACATTAAGCAAACAGAAGCCCTGCAGTGGTGGTGCACACCTTTAATCCCAGCTCTGGGGAGGCAGAGCAAGGCTGATCTCTGTGAGTTCAAGGCCAGCCTGGTCGTCAGAGTGAGATCCAGGACAGACACCAAAACTACACAGAGAGACCCTTTCTCAAAAAACCAAAAAAAAAAAAAAGAGAGAGAAAGAAAACCTAAGTTACTAAAATCAGAAATGACAATTGTATATTCCTACATATTTTTTAAAAGCATTATAGGAAAGTACCATGAACAATTGTTTGTCAGCAAATTTGATGCCACAGGTAAAATCAAATTGCTAAACCATATAGGAGAAAATTATGAGTAAGTATAAGCTTTGAATACATTTAAAAGAAATAAAGGGTTTGAATTAATTATCAAGCACTTTCAATAAAAAGAAAAGCTTTGGAAAAGATACCTTTAGTGTTAAGTTCCCCAAAAGGTTTTTAAAATTCTCCATGCTCCTCTGTAATATACATTATATTGTTAGACTGTCATATGTTGTTTTAGCTCACTGGAAAGCCAGCTCTAGAATCAGGATTAACTAGCCTTTCCCCATTTTAGAGCCAAGCCATTGTTTCAAAGTGTCCTCCAAGGCGCCTTGGAGAGCTGGGCCTAGGGGCTTTGTAATAGGGAATTTGAAGAACAACAAAGTAGCTCAAGATTAGGAACACTGTGTCTTGAAAATCAGCTAAAAAGCAAATCATTTCCAGAGGATGTTACTACTGTTTACCCAATGATTAAAAAGTGTCCATATCAAGGCTGTTTGTACCTTATTATATCCTGTTATGCCATGCTCAGTTCCTATAAGTATAAATATAAAAATTTCTTAAGGGAAATGCAGGAAAGGAGCAGTAGATTGGGAGAGGAAAGTTGGTAGGGGGAACTGGAGAAGATGAGGGAGAGGAGGCTGCAGTAGGGATGTAGTGTACGAGGGAAGAATACATTAAAAAAGTAAAATGGGGGAGTGGATGGAGAAGGAGAGTATTGAAAGAGATTACTGGAAACAGGGAGCATTTCTGGGTCAGATAGAAACCTGATGCAGTGGAAACTCCCAGGAATCTACAAGGATGACCCCAGCTAAGACTCCTAGCAACAGTAGATATGCAACCTGAACTGTCCATTTTCTATGATCAGATTGGTGACTATCCCAACTGTCATCAGAAAGCCTTCATCCAGCAACTGATGGAAACAAATGCAGAGACCCACAGCCAAACATTAGATCAAACTCAGGCAATCCTGTTGAAGAAAGGGAGGAAAGATTGTAGGAGCCAGAGGGGTCAAGAACATCATAAGAAAACCCACAGAAATAGCTAATCTGGCTCATCGAAACTCACAGTCTAAACAAGCAACCAGGGATCCTGCATGTGACCAACCTAAGCCCTCTAAATATATGTGAGTGTTGTATTATTAGTTTATTTGTGGAATTCCTAACAATGGGAGCAAGGGCTGTTTGTAACACTCTGACTGGCTTTTGGGAACCTATTCCTCCTAATGGACTGTCTTGCCTAGTCTAAATACAAGGGGAAGTGCTTAGTCTTACTAAGACTTGATAAGGCATGCTTTGTTTGTTCCCAAGGAAGGCCTGCCCACTTCTGAACAGAAACAGAGGAGGAGTGGATGGAGAGGGAGCCTGGGGCTGGGGTGGAGGGGGGCAGAGGGGAAATTGTGGTCAGGATGCAAAATAAATAAAAGTAAATTAAATATTGAAGTGACAAAGATTAGTTGAGTATTTGACAAACTAGAAACCTAGTGCAATGGGAATTTCCCAGGAATCTATGAGGGAGTCCCAAGCAATGCACAGCACTGGGGGTTAGAGATCCTGAACAGGTCATCTCCCGTAGCCAGGCAACACTTTCAGCAGAGGGATTGGTTCACCAGCCCAACTCAAAAGCCTTTGACTTACAATCTTTTCCTGCCTAATAGATGTGCTGGGGTAATGGTAGTGCAGGAATTATAGGTGTAGCCAACCACTGACTGGTCCAGTTTGAGACTCATACTATCAGAAGGATCTCATCCCTGACTCTGCCTGAAGGGCCAGGTCTAGAGGCAATTCTTAATGTATTAAAAATAGCTGGCTCACGGAGCCTGCATGGGACCTGTCTAAGTCCTCTACATGTATGTGTCAATTGTATAGTCTTGTCTCTTTGTGGTACTCCTAACAACGAGAGCAGGAGCTGTCCCTAATGCTTTGGCTGGCTCCTGGGAACCTATTCCTCATACTGGACTGCCTTGCCCACCCTGAATACAGGGGGAGGTACTTAATCTTACTGCAACTTGATCTGCCATGTTTTGTTGATACCCATGGAAAGCCTGCCCCTAGAGAGGGGAAACTACTGTCAGGATGTACAATAAAAAATAAATAAAATAAAATAAAAAGTAAAATAAAAGAAAGTGTTCATAATGGGGATGGGAAGCTGATCTTTCAGCTTTGGGAAGCTGTTTCATGGAAAGAAAGCTCAGGGGATGGCCTCAGCGTCCACTCTTGCTTTCTGTTGTACGACTGCAAGAACCTGATTTGATTGTTACTATTTGCTGATATTTTAGTGTGGGTTACAGATTCTACCAAGTGCCATTTCTGATTTGAAAGAATGATTCTTATAAAACACAAGAAGAATCATATGAAATGATAAGACCTATGTTAAGAGAAGTGATGATGCACCCCCATAAAAACCAGTGAGGTCAAGATCATGATGGGGACTACCACCTAGACAGCTGAACCAAGCTGGTGGGAGCTCATGGACTCTGGCCTGTCAGATGGGGAATATGCATGGGATTGAACTAGACCCTCTGAATGTGGGTGACAGTTATGTGGCTTGATCTGTTTGTGGAGACGTTGGCAGTGGGATCAGGACTTATCCCAGGTGCATGAAATGGCTTTTTGGAACACATTCCCTAGGGTGGGATACTTTGCTCAGCATTGACACAGTGGGGAGGGACTTAGTCCTGCCTCAATTTAGTATGCCAGACTTTGTTGACACCCCAAGAAAGGACTTAACCTCTCTGAGGAGAGGATGGGGGTGGGATGGGGGGGAGGTACATGTGGTGGGAGAAAGGGAGGGGAAGGGAACTGGGTTTAGTATGTAAATGAAAAATAATTTAAAAAATAGCAAATAAATAAAATAATATTCTACACACACACACACACACACACACACACACACACACACACACACACACACAAAGGTGCCTTCACTGTCTCAGCCTAGAACAAAAGAGGTAAATGTCTTTTATATCTAAAACTGAGATTACTAGGTTAATATGTAAAGAATTTTGGCTCTCTTTGTACTTTCTGTTCTGCATTTCTTGTTTACAAAGAATGTTCTCTGCTCAAGGTCACTGATAGCTCAGTAGGTCCTTGCTAAAATGTAAAACTTTAACTCCCAAACTCTGAAAGACCATAGTAGGAGAAAGATCTAAAAATATAAGCAGTGAGGAGACTGGCCTGAGGCTTAAAACAGTGAAAATTCAGCTTGGCAGTTTAATAATATATTTATAGGTAATCTTAATTTGTTACTTTATGCCAAGGATATAATTTATATTCAAATATTGTGTAAGAAAATAAAACAAAAAAGTAAATAAGCATGAAAATAATGTTTAAAAGGGTATTAATCTGAGGATACATTGTTAGTCAAAAGGGTTAAAAGAAAATATTTTAGAAAAAATTGGATTCTGTACAACATCAAAAACACCTTATAGCTAAATCACTCAAGGTCTGAGGAAGTTATATAAGATTACTGAAGAACAGGATTTAGAGATGGCATATGTTTGATGATTAAAGGTTATTAATATTCTCCAAATTTTTGATGTACTGTTGTTAGCATTTGTAAAACCTGGCATATAAAAATGAAACTAAATCTAATCAAGAAAATACTATTTTTACTAACTTGGGTAGGTTTTAGACATTTGAGGATATTGATTTTTTAATAAAATCAGGATTTATTTAAAACTTTTCTTGGTCCAAGCTTTATTTATTACTAGAGATTAAAATTACAAGGATGGTAAATCTTTACTTCTGGAAGTTTAGCAACCAAACCTTGGAAGTCTATGCCAATGAGGATAAGAGCATCCAAAGGATGACTGATATTTTAGCCCTTCTAAGGTCAGCCAGGACCCAGACATGCTGAGACTCCCCTAGTAAGTCATTTGTCTTCTTTATTAGACAGGTTGTGGAGTCTCTAGAGATCCAACTCTGGCCAGTACACATCCTGTGGGAAGAAGATCCAATGGACAGGGACAACTTTCCCATACTTCCTAAGGAAGTGATATGTTCATCAGGCCCCTGAGGCATCCCTACAGATAGCCAGACTGACAGAGGAAAAGTTAAAGGAGCCAGGGGGATTATCTTTAATCCTTAAGAGTAATCCCTAAGGAATTTCAGCTGACTTAAGTAAAAGTTTATCTTTTGTCACCTACATGGTCTTGAACACCCAAAAGGAATGTATAAACAAGGAAACAGCTGTCATTCAGATAGCCAGCATTAGTCAACTTAAAAGGGACCATTTATTAGTTTGAATACAATTAGTAACTGGTTTAACTTCTCCAAGATTAAACCCTATTTTCCAGGAAGCATTCAAAATGAAAACCATGAAAGCTACAAACTACTTGAATATTTATACTTTTTATTCAAATGATACCCTGAATATCACCTTCATATTAGGACTCATAAACCCCTCTACGCCCTCAATGCAAAACCTTTCTTGAGTACTTTCTGTCTCCTTAAATAACAAATCTGGTTTGTTTCTTCTGCAGTTGAACAAATTATTCCTGAGCCTATTGTAGAAGTCAAGTCAGTGAGACTTTACAGACAGCAAAATTAGCTGTTACTCATATCACTGGGCTTTGTAGTGCCTTTCTTGCCATTATAACTTTACTTTGCTTCTTTGGTCCTTGTTCATTTAGGATTGACATTTCCCAAACTCCAGGCTCTAAAATTTCAAATAATATTAATTAAGAGTTGCCAAACCTTGTCTCTCATGACCAACTTTTTCCACAAAGGACCCTTGGATAATCCCAAGTAAGGAAGTAATGTGTTTCCGCACTGGCTTTCTTTAGTGTGCCTCCCATGGAAGAGTATATCCAGCCCTTTCATCAAGAGCTATCATTGCCTCATGTCTCCCAAAATTGGTCATTAAATACTTGGAATGGAAAGTGTTATGATAAAAGCAAATGTGTAAGTTAAAATAAATATATATAGGGTGTTCAATCAACAAGGTGACTAAACCAAAAACGGCAAATCAAAGGTCTCACTGCTGTATGACTGCCAAATTAACCAATTAATTCAGGTCTCTAAGAAAAGAGCCACACCTTTACAATTAACTAATATGTGATTACATTTAGCTTAAAATGGATTTAACAGATTTATCCTGTTTTATAATAGATATGGAAATGTACTATAATGACACATGGACAATTTAAGTGTCTAGTGTAATATATATTATATTGGTAGAAGGTAAAGCTAACGGAAGAGTTGGTTGTAGAGTAGGGTTTCCTCTCCTCAATTTCAGACTTGAATATATTTAAGTCCCTTCCAAGGCCTTTTGAGGGTCAAGCTGGTCCTTTGGTTCTGTAATGAGTAAAATAGCTGAGTGTGAACAAAACAGAACAATACAAAAATGTCCTCAAAGACAGCTAAATGTAAATCATTTCCAAGAAATGTTTCTATTGTTTATCTCATGGTTTAAAAAAGACAAAAAACCAAAAGAAGCCAAAAGCTGAGGCATGAGAAGCTGAGCCACAGAAAGGAACTTCACTTCAGAACTCCAGCTTACTCCTCAGTTCCCTCAGTTTGTTCTATTGGGTGATCATAAAAGCAACCTTGATGTTGTCTAGATGATGTTGTCTAGAAACTTCTTTCACTCCAGGGGACATACTGGGACATTGTGTTCCACTGCAACTGACTCCCGATATGGAACACCAGACACTGATAGGAAAAAATACTTAATGTCTTCTTCCTTGTGATTAAAGGCCTCTGAAGAATATTTTAAAAGTATAAAATTAATTAACAAGTTTGTAATCTCTACAACTTTTTTTGATCTAATAGGATTTTTATTTTCCATTTCTACTGCTAATAAAGAATTCTTACAGAATGCAAAGTAAGTATATTCTGATGACCTTACCTTTTCGTGGTGCATGTGTGTATGATTTGGTTTTAAATAGTGTTCTTTTATATTCAGCATTCAAATATAGAAAGTAGATAGTGGTCAGTAGGACAAGCTAATAAATAATGTGTTTGTCTACCTTCCAAAAGTGAAGATTTCTAATTAATTTTCCTTTTACATTACAGATTTTACTTTGCAGTAAGCTATCAACTTTCAAACTGGCATGCTAGCTGAAGAAAATCCAACTATTTCTTCTTCATTTTTTGGCATTGTCACAAGATATTTGATTTTACAATAAGCAGGGAAAAGTTTAAAGATTGATTAAATCTTATTGGAAATGTACAGTGTGAATCCTCAAGAGCCTTTTGGTGTAATGCAGAACAATTTATTTCAAAATATTTTATTCTAATGTACTTAAAGGTAATGAATAATAGGCATTGTACATTAAGAATGGAAGTAGAAATACTTATATAATATCTTTAAAAAATCTAATGCCTGATTATCATAAGAAAAATATAATAAATGAAATTTAATGTTCTTTAAAGTATTTGGAGAAATTTAATAATATTTGTATATACATAGAAATGCATCTGCAAGCTTCAATGGGAATTCAGGTATGTGTAACAATATAAATTTATAAATATCTCTGTTTCATTTATAGACAGTCCTCAGGATATTATGCTATCTGTAGAATGACCCCTTGAAATATCCACAAATTAATGGGGTGCTTATAAGGAGTATCTGTTTTCTAACAGTGAAAAAGAAAATCAAATATATTTTCCCATCATCAGCCTTCTTCACTTTCCAAAAAAAATTTGAATTTATTATTGTTCAATTGTTTTAGAATTATGAAAGTCATAGTTCATATCTCTAAGAAATAGTCACTGAGATGTAGGTGATTTATTGAGAAGTGCTCTGGGAACTATCATCTATGATTGAGTAGTGGAAGTAAGGCTGTCAATGGGAGGATTTGGACTGTCAGAAATTCTCAACAGAGGATGTCCTCCATCTAACAAGGCACTCCTTCAGTGTAGTATACTTAACAGGCATACAAATGGAGGCCATTTTCTTCAATCTTTGTAACAATTTTATCAACCAGATGTTCAGTACTAGATGTAAGTACAAATGTCGTGTAACTTTGGTTAACTTGACTTCATAAAGTTGTCTACACTTCTTCAAAAAAGAGTAATATATGTGAGGTCATTTGGAAACATTCATATTCACATAGTTAATGAATGTCATGCAATAATAGTTTAATGTCCTTAATATAATAATTTAAAAACATAATCAGAGAATTTTCTAGAGTTTGAGGGAAACCAAAAAAGAAAAGGACAGGCAAGTTGTAAATGTTAGCAAGGGGAATGATAGATAGATGAAAGAAATAAAGGTGGATAATAAAAGTCTTGTCTTTTGAGTTAGTTCCAAGAAGACAGGCAGGCTCAGTGATAGAGGTCTGCAATCAGCTCTACGGTGAGGAATATACATCCTTTAGAGAAAGACTGAGTATGTCCATGGTATAAGAATGCATAGGATTCTGACTTGTCTTTGAAGAACAGAGAGAAAGAAGGGAAGAATAGGAAAGTTATGCTTCTTGTGTTATAACTCAGAAAGGAATGCAGTGAAGAGGTATAAGCAACCACTCATTAAGGGTGTGTTATTCCTCCCATCCTATTAACATGTCTTTAGCTATATCTCATTTCTTCAAGGTGATGTCTGACTAGCTGATTGACATGTCTGGATTAATTCTTAAGAGAGAGGGAAAGTGTGTTTTTAATCTTACATTTTGGATACTTTAGAATATCATGTCTCTACCCAGGGACAGATGAGGAACTGATATTCTATTACTTTAGCCAGCAGTAAGCAACCTTATCCCAATCACCCCACCCCCAAATCCTGATATCTCTTTTCCCTCCATTTATTATGGCATATTAAATCTCAAGGAGCAAAAGAAAGAGAAAAGGGTATGCCAAAGGCAGGCAGACCAACAGAACCTTATAATGGTCCCCATATGGACTGCACTAGGTGTAGCCTTTTATGAAAGGAAAAATATATTATCGCATTAGCATGATAGCAAAAGAAAAAATAGAAAATAGTGCTACTGACTGAATAAGTAAGCTGGAGTATGTATTTAAGAGATATCCTCATAGAAGGAATTATTTAATCTTAAATTTTAATGACAAGGGGAAGGCCATAATAAGAAGATAGATTAGTTCCAGAATATTAAACAGTTAAAGTAATAAGACTCAAGAGGTAGGGATGACCTTGGTAAATACATAAATAAAGAACAGAATAAAAGCAAGTACAGATAAACAAGGATACATTCTGAAAAGCAAGGCAAAGGCATATTATTTATAATTTTATGAGCCAGCATAAGTTTTTTGGACTTAATACTAAAGCATATAGGAAATCCCTGGCAATCTTTAAGCATAGTATAATAAATATGCTAATAAAGGTATCTGGGGAAATAATTAAAAAAGAAAACTTAATTTTGGACTTGGGACATGTTAAATGGATGTTAGTTTTGAAAATATGAGAAAAGATTAAGTCAATTCTTCAGCCAAAGTTTGGGATAGGGACTTTTCTTTACAACATTCATCATGAACTATAGCTATGTTGTCTCTTATCTGTCCTTTTCCTTACAATATAATGCCCAGAAAGCCACAACACTGATTTCTCTATGGTTCTACAAAAGACATGGGGATTTTCTTCACACATTTTTCTCTTAATAAATATTTGGAAAATGAATAAATTAACAATTGTCTTTAACTTTCTACCTCATTAAACTATACATTTATCAGAACTATAGAATATACCTTAACTTGAGATACTTTTTTCTACCATAAGATGTGAACATGTAAGTCTTTAAATTAAGTAGTCAAGAAAAAGGTATTGGGTGTCCTAGAACTGAAGTTACACACAGTTGTGAGCTGCCATATAAGTGCTGAAAATCACACTCCAATCCTCTGGAAGAATGTTGATGTTTTCAACTCCTGAGAAATCTCTCTAGCCCAATTCTTAACATTTTGAAGAAAAACTTTTATATCATTATTAATGTTCTTCACTACAAAACATCTGTATTCTCTCTGCATTTAAGAGTTCTTGGGGTTTACATAAGCAAGGGATACTCAGTGAGAGTGACAAATGTATAGAAACAAAGCTGTAACAAATTCAATTAAATGCTTCCAAGAAACTAGACTAGAAAAAAGGATAAACATGACTTAGAATGAGATATTTGGGAGAATATCTCCCGTTTTAAACATTTTGATTTATAAAACTTCTATTTGTAATTCCTAAGTACAATAAATATATAAACATCCTATAGCTTGGTCTTTAATGTTGCTTTCTCTTATCACTTTCCCAAAAGACAAACTAAGGGTTTTTGGAGAAAAGAATATGAGAGAAGAGGGCAGGAATATGTCAGATGAAACAGAAAAAAATATTGTATCAAAAAAGTATTTTTTAAAATGCAAGTGTTGTCTCAATAGGCACACTTTTTCATGTGTTTGAGTCAATCCCAAACGGACTGCTGTGAGGGAGACATGGGAAAATACGTCTCCAAGTCAGTAATAATAGATAGGCAGATAGATGTAGTAGACAGATGAAATATTAAATCCATAAGCCATGTCAACATAGCATATTAGTTAACTCTCATTGCTGATGTGTGATACCTAACATCACCAACTCAAGGAAGTGTTTATTTTTGTTTTTGTTTTCAAGGTAGAGTAAGACCATCATAACAGTAAACCATAGCTTCAGCAATTTAAAAGTTAATTAAGAAGCAGAGAGAAATGATGAACACTTAGTATTAGCTCCCCTTTTCTTCTTAATTCAGTCTGGGAACCCTGTAGTTAGAGTTTTCCTGCCTGGCCACTGGCCAATCAGAACTTTATTTACACAGAGCGATATCCACAGCAGAACCCAGCCCATGGAAAGATGCTGTCCATTTTTGTGAATGGTAAATCTTCTGATGTTAAAAACCTGATCTAGAAAATACTTCACAGATATGCCTGAAGACATTTGATTCAAACTCCTGTCAAAATGACAAATTTAGATTAGTTATTACACATAGAGAATTAATGTATAAGACAAGAAAGAAGGGCAGAAAGAAGAGATTAAAGGAAAAAGGAAGAAGAAAATAGTGTACACAACTGAAAGCTAACCAGTAACTTTAGAAGGAAAGGTAAATTTTAATGTCACCAGAGAGCAGAGTACTAATTTAGACACAAAACTTTTGTGAACACTCAAACTCTGGGGGGATGCATGGTTAAAACAGGAGTATCTACAATATAATAATATAGTTCTAAAATTTATGTTAAACATACAATGAACAGGTAATTTAGTAGTTAAAATGTCTATGTCATTTGAAACAAATAATCAACATTAGCATCTCCAGGTTACTAATAAATGGACATTTCTGTTCACTTAATACTATGTTCTAAAATATTAGTAACACTTTCATTTCTGTCAGTTCCAAAAAATTTTTTGACATAAATCTCACCAGAGAAACATAGAGACAAACAAAACCAGCTCTGTCAGTCACATAAATTTTCAAGTTCAAAATATTTACAGTCAAGAAAGATAAAGATTAAGGAAGAACTATAGCTTGATGTAGATATGTAAAAGTTTATATGTAGTCCTGTGTAAGAGATCTTTAGAGAAACAGAACTTGCAGAATGAATATATATTACATAAGAGGATATATTAGATTATCTTACATTACACAAGCTGTGTAGACTAAAAATGGCTATCTGCAGACTAGAAGCAATGAGAATCCAGTAGCTTCTCAGTCTTGGAGACTTGTATACCTCATTAGTTCCAATTTGACAGTGAAGATCTGGAAGATTCCTGGGAAAAGTTATGTGTCCAGTCCATGATAGAAGGCTGAAGAACCTTGGCACTTGTGGTAGCAAAAGAGTTCTGGAGAACCAACATCATAAATAAATGGTCCATCAAGAAGCAAAGGTGTTAAATCAAGCAGCAGTACTTTTTTTTTTTTTTTTTTTGCTTTAGACCTCTTTATATCAGAGCCATTGCCAGAGAAAGCTATCTACTACTCTATCAGGAGGTCTTTTGTCCTTGATCAGCTCATGCTTAGGTAATTGTGTTAATGAGACTTTACATATGTAGGTTCTGAAGTTTTTGGGAGACACAATCTTACAGGAAATTCCATGGTCTTCTGGCTTTTACAGTCTTCCTACTGACTTCTCCCCAGTGTTCACTGAGCCTTAAAACAGAAACTGTTTTGTAGATATACCCATTGGAACTAGGCTTCATAACTCTGCATTTTTATTGGTTGTGGTTTTCTGTAGTGGTCTCTGTTGTAAAAAGAAGTTTCCATGATGTAGTGCAGACTACAGTTATCTGTGGGAACAAGAACAAATGTTTATAGATTGTTGTTAGGGATTATGCTGGTTTAGTAAATTAGTGCTTGCAGGTTTTCCTCCAATAACCATGACTTCACTAGCTCTGAAATCTCACAAAACTAATATCTATTGGCAACTCAGGAAAGCTGGGAACAGGAAAGGTGTAATCATTAAGGAATCATTGAGATAAAATTATTTGTGTTAATTTTCCAAATTAAGAAATTTTGATAACTAAATTTTAATTGTTATCATGAATATCTAAAAACATATAGTAGAGAAACACCTAGATATGTGTAATGAAGTTTATAAAGTAGGTTAATTGTAGAAGGAAATCCCACCATGACTGTGAGTCCATTCTGTAGAATAAGTTCCTGGACTGAATCAAAAGGAAAATAAATCTGAGAATCATCATTCATCTCTCTCTCTGTTCCTAAGCATCTCTAGCCACCTGAAGTTCCTGGAGCCATGACTTTCTTTTTCAATGTATTTAATACCTTGGAACTATAAACTAAAACAAATCCCTTTATAAGATACTTTTTAAAGGTATTTTGTCACAGCAAGTACAAAACTTTCTTAATGGGATTATGGTTATTAATTCAGTAACCAGAGTTTATGTTTGTACCTGAAAGTATTTGAGTTTAATGCCTTTTTGATTTTTAAGACCTTTGCTGAATCAAATATTCTCTTTTTAACTTCTAACAAGTTTTCTTCCTCTATCATATTTAAATATAGTCATTTATCTGTATTCTTCATATAAATGTGCAACCAAACAAAATTTCCTTTAGTTGGCACATTTGTATTGCTATACTACAGCCAATGGTTATCTTTCTTAAAATTATAGTCTCTTTACCCGCATCATTTTCTACACACACACACACACACACACACACACACACACAGGAACTCTATAAGTTAGCTTCTAATCCTAATATCAACCAGAGATAAACAATGTTTTTGGTAACTGTAGTTAATATAATTCCATGCACTGAATACAATGGTGTCTTCACAGTTTTATTATATTCTAAAATATTACAAATATACACACAAATATGTCCATGTCAGCCTCTTGCTTAATGAGGCCTCAGGTTAAAAACCTAGTTACTTAGAAACTCTGAAGAGGAATCATGAAGATAAAATAACAACTTACTTCTCCATTTGAATTTCTTATCTCTCCTTCCTTCATAAGTTTTTAGACTGAGACTAGAACATTCTATTGTGTCTACAGTGAATTCAGTTACTAGCATGTAAGAAATAACATGTAAAAATGTAGTGACTCACATATTTCCTGACTCTGTCAGGTGCTAGGAATAATTTACATGCATATGTTAAACCAATATAAGTATATAATTTAAATTACATAAGAATATTTATTCAAACTCAATAAATGTCAAGTCTAAGTGTCTAATTTATTTATGAGTCATTTTTAAGCAAAATTTTGTGACAATTTTTTCACTAAGTATCTTCTTTATTTGTTTTACATTATGTTCATAAGTGCTTTGCTTGAACAAAAGTTTGTGTACAACATACTTGCCTAGTTCTTAGGCCACAGAGTTCAGAAGATGTTATCAGATTCCTTGGAAATAGAGTTATAGATGGTTGTGAACTCAATGTCCTCTGCAAGAGAACAAAGTGTTCTTAATCATTTATCTGTTCCTCCAACCTCTATACTAATATCTTTAGTTGTCTGAGAAATTTTTGAAACAAAGAAGGTATAGGTTAGATCGTAAAAATCTGAAGAGAAACAAAAATGAACTTTCAGTGCTTAATGCTATGCATTTTTAAAGATAAAAAGATCAAATTAAATACACCTGAAAAACGGAAAACAATAACATGTTCTGGGGATCCAGTGTTGGCGTTCTAAGAATAAAATTGAAGGTGGCCCCCACAAATACACATAGAAGGAACTTACGTGGGTTCTGGGGATTGAATGACTGACATTTTAAATACAAAGCTGTAACACGAATCCTAATTGGTCATAATAAAAACCCAGAGGCAGATATCAGGGTAAATGCTGAAAAATCAGAGAGACAGAGATTTGGATTCATGCTACACAAAGCTATTTCCCCTGCCTGGACAATCCTTATTTTTGATACAATACATTATTTCATCCTTCCCTTTCTTCCTTCCAAACCTTCTTGTATACTGTCCCTTGTTTTCTTTCAAATTCTTGGCCTCTTTTTTATTTATTGTAAGAATATGTATAACTATGTATTCATAAGTATATAAGAACAACCTGTTCAATCTGTATATTGTTACTTGTATTGACCATTTAGCAATGAAAAATGAATTAGATCATTTTTCCCAAGGTAAAACTATTTCTCCTACTTTCAGCATTCTGTGTTGTCTGTAGTTCTTTGTGTAGGGTTAGGACACATGGGCTTTCCTCTCTCACATTTAGCATGTCTAATATTGTTGTTCTGTTCAGCACATGTATGTTGTTGACACTTTATGGGTGTAGCTTCTGACATGAGTAAGAAACACAGTCTCATGGCAAACTCCCTGGTCCTTTGGCTTTCAGCATCTTTTGGCTCCCTCTTCTGCAATGCAGGAGTTCTGTGGTTGATTTGTCATATGTAACTGGGCTCTATAACTCTGTGCTTTGATTAGATATAGTTTTCTGTAATGATCTCAGTCTGTTGCAAAGAGAAGTTTTCTTTTCTATTCAAATAAGTTTTCTTGACGGGAAGTGAGGGATACACTTACCTGTGTGTATAAAAAAATATTTAGAGTACCGTTAGGGGCTATGCTGATTTATTAAAGTGGTGGTTGTAGGTTCTCCTCCAAGATCCATGATCTCACTAACCCTGAGTAGTTTCTTAGGTTTCCAGAACTAGGAATAATTTCCCTCTTGTTGAGTGGATACAGAATCCAATTAGAGAGTGGTTGGTTACCACCATGTTATATACCATTTACCTTTCGATTGTTGTGCCATACTGGTTATTGTTGTGGTTCATAGGGATACTTTTAAAGATGGACTGTCAAGTTTTCTCCCACACAGATACACAAATCAAGACACAAATAATTTTATCACTTAATGAGAGGGGACTCTTGCTGTGGGATGTTCTGTATGTCAAATATGTTGCTCTGATTGGTTAAAATGAAGTACTGATTGGCCAGTAGCCAGGCAGGAAGGATAAGGTAGGCGGGATAAGGAAGAGAGGAGAAGGCTGGGACAGGAAGGCTGAGTGGATACACTGCCAGCCACCGCCATGAGAAGCAACATGTAAAGACACTGGTAAGCCACAAGCCATGTGGCAAAGTGTAGACTAATAGAAATGGGTTAATTTAAGATAGAAGAAGTAGATAACAAGAAGCCTGCCACGGCCATACAGTTTGTAAGCAATATAAGTTTCTGTGTGTTTACTTGGTTGGGTCTGAGTGACTGTGGTCCTGGTGGGTAAGAGAGATTTGTCCTGACTGTGGGCCAGGCAGGAAAATTCTAACTACAGACTCTAATTAGGTAAAGAGAAAAAATGCAGAAGAAGGAGGGCAAAATAACAGTGAGGATGCCTGAAAAAGTCATAAGGAATCATAGTATTAATTAGCTAGCTTAAAAAGAGAGTTATAATGCATAAGTCTATGTATAAATATACATACATAATTTTACTGAAATTCTATCACTTGGACTGCAATTTTCCCTCGAAAATCCAAATAGCATCTAATGAAAACCCCAACACCAGTCATAAGAAGCCGTCTGTAGAGTTGTTGGTCAAGGCTGTCCAAGAGGCTCTCAAAATATTACAGGCTACTGAGATTGTCTTTGGTTCCCCTAGGTATAGAATGTAAGCCCCAATTTATGACGACACCATTTACTTCTGAAACACATTTCAAGGCCCCTGAGTTAGAATTGACCTGAAAGGAACCATGCGAGCTTCTCTTTCACTTTTAAATAATTTTCCATGAGATTGTTCAGAAAAAAATAAAAAGAAATAAACCACTATTTATGAAATTATGGTATAGGTATAGATGATTTTCATGTAAGGAGTGATCAGTAGGAAAAGTGGGATGAATGGAATATGACTCAGAAAGTAATGCCCGAGAAACAATATACTTTTAAAAATAAATCCTAATTGCCTTCTAAGAAAATTAATTTACCAAGTGACTAGCTACTGAAGAATAGATTAAATGGAAGAGAAAGGACTACTTTTAAAGCTTCTAAAAACACATTTTGAAAATTTTAATGATAATTTCTAACAAGATACAAATGAATTAGAGACTGGGCCATACTTCTGTTTAAAATATTCCACTGATGGTGGAACATGCTAGCCCTGAGCAATTTACTCTAATCAGCATATTCCAGTGTCACTTAAATAGAAACAGCTATCCATATGCCAACTTTCCTTTAGAAATGTAAAGGAATCTGGAAGTGCATATTAGTAGAGTCTCTGGAAAAGCCTGGTGGAAGGGGACATATTTAGGCCCCAATTTCAGACTTGTATTTCAGCAATTTATTACCTGTGACAGATTACAACAAAACTGAATCACAAATTTGCCTCAAGATTACTTAGCTAATTATAGCATGGGATTTAGTATTAATATAGTACTGTGCTGGTTTATATGTTCTATGGGTTCATGTCATGCTACAGTATGGTACTGCTAATACCATGCACAACACAGGGGCTTGTTACTGATGCCTCCATGATCCTTTCCCAGACCTGGTAGTATAGAGGAGACTGTAGAAAAATTACTTATGGAATTAGAAATTTTGCTCATGGTAAAAATTTTAACATTTTTACGAAAGTAAACATAGAATGACTGTTATCATAATTGCCAGGCTAGTAAGAAATGAAGGAATTCCAAAAGTTCTCCTGTGCCACTCCCTTTAGATACTACATGGCTGAAATACCATAAGGATTTGAATTTCACCCAGGAATTTAATTCTGGCAGAAGAAAATTGCTAAAGCCTGGTGCCAGCCAGAGGGTCAACTTATCTCCCAGAGAAAGGAGAGGAAATCAGGAGTTCACACAGTGCAGACAAAACAACATGTCAGACCACCCTAAAGAAAAGGCTGGAACTCAGAAAGTGATGGATAAATAGGAATCACATACTTTAACCAGGAATGCTTTGTTGTTCATATGACTTAGCATATATTTAATCCCAAACACCTTGTCAGTATACTAAAGCTGGACTTGGAATTTTGCTAGACATTTTCCCCTCATTTTCAAAACATGTCCTCATCAAATAAATGTCCTTTTCTTGCTTTTCACTATTTATTTGCTCGTTGGTCCTCAGTATGTGGTGTCTTCAGCAATAGGGTCTTACCTTCAAGTCCTGGAAGACAATTAAGCACAACTGTTATAGCAGATATATTGTTTTAGCAGATCTTGGACTTCACTGATCAATGACATGAAGAGAGGTTTCCCATGTCTGGCCCTGGGGATGTTGTTAGAAAATCTATAGCTTTTGGTGGAGAGAACCACTCCAATTAGTGTAATTTCACTTTTTATTATTTATATATATATATGTGATTATATTATAATCTCAAAAATGAAAGAAATAATAACATTTAAAAGTTTAAGTGAGAGAAAAATTTAAAAAGTGTTTATTGTGTACACACACACATGTGTGCATATATATTACATGTGTACTTTTGAGGAAACATGAAATGATATTTCCCTGTAGCTTTATCAGCATCCTTAGTGTTATTTGGCCTCCTCCCCCTCTTCCTCTGTATAGCTCTGCCTGCCCACTGGCCAGTTAAATCTTCCCTTTTAATTTCCCAAACTTTCTTTTCATAACAACTGTGTCCTACTGATACCCTGTTTGTAATTCTTCCTCTCAGAATGCTCCATTTTTTATTTTTCTACTTTTTGTGGTTACCCCAGGTTATACATTTGTATGTGGAAATTCAGTGGTTGGAACCACATATAAGAGAAAACATGCAGCATTTGTCTTTCTAGGTTTGAAATACCTCAGTCCATGTAATCTTTTCTAGTTCCAGCTGTAAATTTCATGATTTAATTTTTCTTTGAATCTGGATAGAATTACATTATGACAGTATCCCACTCATCAGCTGAAAGACATTTAAGTCATTTCCATTTCCTAGCTCCTGTGAATAAAGAAGGATAAACATAGCTGTGAAAACATCTGTAGGGTAGGATGTGTGTCCTTGGGCACATGCCGAGCATTCAACAAATGCCAGGTGATATACTGGATAGCACAGTGGATGTACTCTTAACTTTTTGATAATTTTACAGACTGTTATCTAACATGGCTCCTCCATTTCACGTTCCCACCAACAGTGAATGAGAGTTCGTCCTGGCATCCTCGCCAGCATTTTGTTATTGGTTCTTTTGTTGATCTCAGCCTTTCAAACTGGAGTGAGATGAAATCTCAAAGTTCATTTTATTTGCGTCTTCCTAATTTGTAACATAATGATGAATATATTGAAATATCTCTTAGCCTAAAACTGATAATTCTCTGTTCAGATCCCAAGCCAATATATTTTTAATTTGGACAATTGTTTTTGTTTTTCTACTCCTTGTTTGTTTAAGTTATTTGTATATTCTGAATTTTAACCTCCTATCATACATATAGGAGGCAAGAGTCTTTCACTCTGTGGGTTTTTTCGTATGTATATATATATATATATATATATATATATATATATATATATATATATATTCTATGTATTTATGAAGTCCTATTTGTCATTTATTGCCTTGAATTTCTGAGTGAATACAGTGCTATTCAGGAGGTCCTTTCCTACACTTATGTCTTGTGGAGTATTGTCTATGTTTTCTCCTAGAAGTTTGAGCACTTGTAGTTTCACAGTGAAGTCTTTGATCCATTATAGTTGATTTATAGGCAGGGTGATCGATATGGGGTATAATTTTATAAAATATCTGATGCTTGCATGCACTTCCTGTTTTTATTTTTTATTAGGTAGTATTATTTCCTTCTTGGGTCTCTGAAGGAGTTGAAGATCAGTTAGTTATAGTTATAATTATCTTTGTTAAGGATTTCAGAAAAATTCACTAAGAGCTGTAAGTGTATAAATTTGAAAGACATTATAAGACAGTTCTGTTAGCAATATAAGTTAGGATAGAAAGTGAATCAGGTACATTCTGGACTTACCAAAATAGGATAGATAATGGAATTATTTTCTCTGAATTTGTCAAATACAAATGGACTAGACATTGTTGAGGTATTTATTGTTTGTATATATGATATATATAGTTATTGTACTTTTGTATATAGTTTTTCTTATATTAGTTATAACTTTTTCCTTTTTTCCTTTTTATTCAAATAAAATAGGGAAAATATGATATTTTATTTGTATTGAAATGTGATTTTATTTGTATGTTAATAAAGTTGCCTTGAGGTCAGAGCAAGCCAGAGCAGAAGCTGAGCAGTAGTGGTGGACACCTTTAATCCCAGCACTTGGGAGGCAGAGCTAGGTAGATCTCTGTGTGTTCAAGGACACAGCCAGCATGGCAGACACACGCCTTTAATCTCAATACCAACCATAGAAGACCTGGAGGTCTGTACAAATAGACAGTGATGAGGAGGTCATGTGGCTGGGTTTACAACCAATGAGAAAACAGAACAGAAAGTCTAGAAATAGACAGGACACATAGCAGTAGGTCTCTTGCGGAGGACAACAGAAGGAGTAAAGGGTAAGGTTTTCCACTCTTGCTCTGACCTCATGGATTTTAACTCTACAATTGGTTCTGTGTTTCTTATTTAACAAGACAGTTACATCTACACCTCATCAAAGAAGCTTTGTTGAGAATCATGGAAGAACATTAAAGAAAACCACAACTGGTCAAAATGCAGAGGATAATGGGCAATGGAGTGCTAAGCAACAATTGATGCATTTGAACTGCAATCTCTATACCTAAGGTTCTAAGAACAACACAGGAAGAGGAGTGGAAGGTTGCCAGAGGACTACTACATCTACTCCAGGATTGTATGGTCAGGATATGATAAGGAAACTATACCCATGAAATCTCAACAATATTGTAATCTAAACAAGACCAGCATAATGGCAAAAGGAGGATAAACTCTGACAGTTCTCCCCCTCTAGATGAAGATCTGTAAGCAGAAAAAAGGAAGATTCAGTCTTCTCCAGTGAGGCCCCCTGTGATTGGTTGTGCAATCCCAAGGTGTCTACACTGAAGAAATTCATACCCATGCAACACTAAATGAACTCAGCAAACTGGTTTTACATATATAATTTGTGTGTGTATTAATAATGATTAAGAAAAATTTCCCAGGACTCAGAAAATCGCATGTATACACACACACACACACACACACACACACACATGCACATATATGCATAAGTATTAATAATGAAGTTGTGTTTTAATTGTTATGCAACTTCTTTACATTATTGAATACATATTGGAGACCTTATGAATTTGCTATCATGTTTGCCCACATTAATAATCCCAGCACTTGGGATCTGGTTGTGAAGAGTTCTGAGTTGGATGCAAGCCTGTACTGAAGAGCATGAGCCTGATTCAGCAAGTCAAGGAATAGGGTTGTAACTTAGTGATAAAACAATTGGCTCATCTTAAGAACTTTCAGGGTTCTAATTCCAGCACCAAACTAACAACAAAATTATGACTGTAATGATGTTACAGGATAGTGCACTTAAAATATATTTATATTATATAATATAAAACTTAGAGGTATAGGAATAAGGAGAGATTCAGTACAAACTAAGGAAATTCAATAAAATTAAAAATTGTAACTCATACTAATATATCTTTTAGTTCATTATTTGTGACAAAAGAACCTCCTAATTTTTATTGGTAATAATAAGGGAAATTGGATTTAGCATATTTGAGAATACTGCAGTATTTCTGAAAATTATCTATGCCTGTGGAGCCTGTGTGGGACTAGACAAGGCCCTCTGCATGGCCAGACAGTTGTGTAGCCTAATCTACTTGGGGGTCTGTAGCAGGAATCTTAAAATATCTTATTAATAAAATCAAATCTGAGGCCAGTTATTGGGGTGAATGCTGGAAGATCAGAAAAGAAGAACAAACCACAGCTACCTCACCTCTCCAGTTCTTCAGCTGATTCTGTTTCCTCAGACTGGAAACTTCTGAGTCCTCATCCAAATGGAACTCAGCTGAACTGTGCTGCTCAAAGCCTAAAAGCTTAACCAGCCAAATGTTTAACTAGCCAAATGCTTCTAGTTTCTGGTCTTCACGCCTTATATATCTTTCTACTTTCTGCTGTCACTCCCTGGAATTAATGGCTGGATTTCTGGGATTAAAGGTGAGTGTCACCATGCCTGGCTGTTTCTAATGTGGCCTGGAACTCAGAGATCCAGAGGTATTTCTGTCTCTGAAATGCTTGGATTAAAGGCATGTGCTACCACTGCCTATCCTCACGTTTAATATTGTGGCTGTTCTGTTCTCTGTACCCAGATAACTTTATTAGCTTGCACAATATTTTGGGGAACACAATACCACCACAGGGGTTCCCCTGGCAGTCGGATCAGATTTCATCCGTGCTTCATGAGCAAGCCTTTTGGAGCATACTACCTATGATGGGACACCTCCAGCAGCCTTGAGGCAGGGGGAAGGGCTTGGACTTGTCTCTACTGGATGTGCCTCCCCATGGGAGGCTTGCCTTCTTGTGGGGAGGAGTGGGGGGGTGGGTTGGGGGATAGTCTGGGGAGATGGGAGGAGGGAAGAGGGGAATATTTGATTGGTGTGTAAAAATGAATGGAAAATTTTTCTTAATTAAAAAAATTCTCTAAAAAGAAATGTAAGTATAAAACTGATATAAAATTAGTGTATTGTTAAAAATATTCACATAAAACAGAAGAGTCTAGAATGTGTCTTTACATCTGTTTTGACTAGTGCATGCCCAGAAACTGCATTATGTAAATTATAAAGCCTAGAAATAGACATAATTTCAAAGCATAGTGATGTAGCATCTCATAAAAAAACTCAAGCATTTATTGAATCTCTTTCATAAAACAAAGGCTTTATTTACAATTTTTTCAGTCTTCAAAGTAATGCTGCAAGTTAATTATTAAGTGTTTATTATTATCAAACAATGAGGATATGGATTATGACACAGTTGTGAGGGAACATGAATTTGACAACAAATGTATAAAATTTTATGCTTGTCATCTCAAGATTTTTAGATTCTTTGTAGAAACATTCATAAGCTCAATATGTAAGCTAATTAAAGAAACATAAATGTTTGAAACACTGTTTATCAAATTACAAAAGCCAAATATGAAGTAGGTCAGAATATTAGTCATATTCATATTGTATATGTTTGAGTATAAAAGTTTAAAATCAAGTAATAATCAAATGGAATTAAAGTATAATCCAGGAAAAATATCAACACTGCTAATAGCATAGTATTTGCTTGTGTGGTATATAAAGAAAGCAGCCAAATGTATGGGCAATATTATCTTAATAGTAAAATGGTCAAATAATTTGCACAGATACTTCAAAAAAAGGCAATTAGTGATTAATATGTTGGGGAAAGTATTCAAAGTGAAGTCACCTTAGGCATGAAAGCTTAAGTACTCATGTATTTCAGCTCCAATGGTAAAAAAAAATATTGACATAAACTTTAAAATATGTAATATTTTAATGTGAACTATATGCCATAAATTGTATGTATTGTTTGACCCAGAAAGACTGATGGTAGTGTTTTTATGAAGAGAATAATTTTAATGTGGCTGCAAAAATGTGAAGTAGCTTATCCACCTGAATTGCTTTCTGTCAAAATACTGGAAATAATTTAATTGTATACATTTAATGAAATCATTTCATAAATTTTGATGCAATAGCATTTCAACAAATAAAGAAAATTAAAATTCTTTAAGCAAGACTGAAAATATCCAATTTTGATATGTTTATAAATGATTACAGAATATAAAATGGTAAGAAAATGATTAAAATTATATATGACATAAATATATATAAAATACTGTGTTGATATAAGGCAGTCTTCATGAACAAAAACAGTTTCTGTATGAGAATGTTAAGAATATGCATTCTTTGCCATAGTAACATTAATCCTGAATATCAATGTTTATGGAAATAATGTGTTATATTCTTTTAAAATTCTTATATTGCTTTATAAAATGTTCTTATAGTTTGAGGGAACTAAACTGAGTGGATAATAAAAACCATCAGAATGATAACCACTTAAGTTCTAATAATAGAAGTCTCTGATTTGATATTAGGGAAGAGGTATAGTACACACAGGAAAGTTACCATATGGAACAAGGATTTTCTGAAAGACTAGCAGATGTGTTTAATTACCAGTATGATGTAAAATCTTTTCATATCAAGTTTAGGAATTGTTCGTTAATGTAGATTTTGGTGATGTCTCATAATTGATTCTTATTTCAAATTGTCAATGATTGCCTTTGTGTTTATGGTTTTGTTTAGGAAAATATTCTGGATAAGTAGAGAAACTATTAAGATTATAACTTGTTTTTATTGGACCTATATCACAACATATGTTACCAGAAATTACATTTTCTTGTCTTACAACTATAAATTTGTGAATTAACAGCTTAAACATAGAATCTGAGGGAAAATGAGTAACAAACCTTATTGGCTAATGTTTATACTCTAGTTTTATTTCAAAATTTCCTGTCTCTTTTAGTTTAATTTAAATTTCAAGTATTTTTGCTGTCCATCCTATATTCCAATGAAGTTCAAATGCATTGATTCATGTGCATTTTTCTTAACCAAATGAAAGCAAGTTGTCATAGTGCCTGATAATGTTCAAATTTTTCTCAGCTAATATGGCACATAAGAATGAACCATTATTTTAGTCCTAGAGTGCTGTGGAATGTCTTTCTGTATGCTGTGAATGTGTGTTACTCTGACTGGTTGATTAGTAAAATGCTGATTGCCAATAGCCAGGCAGGAAGTATATGCAGGATAAGCAGACAAGGAGAATTCTGGGAAGAGGAACGTTAAGTCAAGAGTCACCTGCCAAAAACAGAGGAAGCAGGATGACAAGGAAGAACTAAGAAAAGGTACCAAGCCACATGGTTAAACAAAAATAAGAATTATGGCTTAATTTAAGTGTAAGAACTAGTCAGTAATAAGCTTGAGCTAATGGCCATACAGTTCATAATTATTATAAGCCTCTGTGTGTTTATTGGAGTCTGAGTGGCTTCAGACATGGTGGGACACAGGAACAGATCCAGCTACACTAGAGCAAAACTAGGAACCCACCAATTAAAAATGCCCATTAAGAAACGCATACTGTAGTATCACTACATTAGTTCTGTGACAGTGTCTAGTGGTATCATAAAGCTATGTTTTTCTCAGAGATATTAGCTGTGATAAATCACATGATGGTTTAAATAGCCTAATCAATAAGACATTTAAAAAATAATGCTAATTGTTTTATTGTAGCTGTTCAACAACAAAAATTTCTAGCAGCCAAGAATACTCCAATTTACTAAAACATTTCTTTAATAATTCTTTGAAACTTTTAAAAGTAATATTCAATTCACCTAGGAAATAGGGTCCTCCAGACAAAACTGATGCATATATGAACTCACAGATTGTGGCAATGTCCATAGGGTCTGTGTAAGTTTAAGCCACATGGGGTTTCAGAGCTAAGACTAGGTAGTGGACACAAGCTTGCAGCCCTAAGCAATAAGATATGTCCACTGACATCAGCTTGCAAAGGGAAAATTAGTTCTCTCCAGTGGAGTTTCACTGGATATATTAACCACACTGTGTAGGTCTCATGTCTACTAGTAATGGCCAAAACAAATGAGTGGCATTTTTGTAGACATATTTTGTCTCATCTTGCTTTGTTTGGATTTTTTTGTTTTACTGGTCTTTTTTTGTATATTATAGTTTCAGGTTTTGTGATTTTTATGGATTATTTGTTTGTTTGTCTGTGCATATTTTTTGTGTTTCTCTTTGTTCAAATTTTTTATTTCCCTGTTTGTTTTCTAAAGAGAGAGAAAGAAAGGGTGGAAGGGCACAGAACTGGGTTGATTGGGAGGTGGGGAGGATATGAGAGAGTTGGGGAGAGGAGAAACTGTGATCACAATATATTGTATACTTTTTTTTTAAAAAAAAAGAAACGAAGCATCTATATGCCATTCCTTTTTAATTTTTTTTCTACCTCTGGAGTTGACTTCTCTACAATTTTAAACATGCTCATTCTGATCCAAACAGAAAATAAACTAAAGAAACAGGGGGATAAAAGCACTGATTTTTCAAAAGTTTATACTGGTGTTACAAGCAAAACTTTCAAATTACCACTTAATAAATAAACAATTTACTTCTTTAAATTCTTTTTTAAAATTAATTCTTTCCAGCCTGATCAGTTCTCACTCCCCCCTTCCTGTCCTCCCAGCCCCTTGCCCTAATCTTCCTGTCCTCAAACTTCCCTTCCCCTTTCCACTTCTCTTTCTTTCTCTTCAGAAAAGGGCAGGACTCTCCTGTATATCAGCCAGCCATGACATATCAAATTGCAGTAAAACTAGGCACTTTTTAAAATTCATAAATCTTTCTTGGTTAATCAATCAATGAGAATTAGCTATGCTATGGCAAAAAAAGGTTAGGATTGAAAAAGAAAAATATAAAAAAATCTTAGAAATTTAAAAAATGCTTTTTAATAATAATAAAATAATTCTAGAATAATATATTTTGGAAAAATTAACTTCCACTCAAGCATTTTCTCAACTGAAAAAGCAAATACTATATAACTCTTGCATTATTAATGACTTCTAAAAATCATCAATAAAGTTAGAAAAATCCTTCTTATTAAACAAAGATCACTTGGAGTAGAAAAATAATGTCATTTCATGAATTTTCTGAGCTTAATTTTATAAACTTAAAAGTCTAAATATTTTATAAATCAATTTATTTGCAGACTTGGAACAAAGTTATGAATACTAAAGACAATGAAAATACTCAGATTCTTCTCATAATTCTTGAAAAACAAATTTCTCCCACATGCCAATTTTGTGGTTGCATGTAGGTCATTTCAAAAGTATAGGCTGAGATTTTTATAGTCTTCTTCAAATTATTTCAAAACTTTGAAGACAGGTATAGGGAATATCTATCAGTACATAGAGATAATATAATTGCTGAACACATGAATTTTCTCTGACATTCAGTATTCAATTTTAGAATATTGAAAGTGAGTTTGTCAAATCTATATAATTCCTTATATATTCATAGAGAAAGCTATCCTTTAAGCCTTATTCACATTCTTCTTTTAAAATGTAATTTTTAATAAATTAATTTACTACATTTATAGGAATAAATTCTACTCTGATAATGGCTTTTCAATAAACCATTAAATGATTCATTAGTGTATTGTAGTGTATATTATGTGTGACAAACTTCCTTAAGTTTGTAACTCATGCTTATAAATATAAGGAAACAAAAAACACCTTTCATACTATATAAAAGCAAATATAAACCTAGGCTGTTTAAAATCTAGTCTTAATTTTATAATGAAGTAATTATAGTACGTTTTTAAATCCAATTAATTACTGAATGTATACATGTAGAAAAGAGGAAACTAAGATAAAATTTGCCAATGCTTTCAAAGAAATGCTAATTAGAACATCAGTCATTTCTCAAATACTCAATTTGGCTTTACAAAATGGCCTACAATTCCATCAACATTGTTGCATGTGATAGGATTACATTCCTTGTATGGCTGACTAACATTTCAATTTGCATATTCACAGCATTTTATTTATGCTTTCTTCACTGGCTACATAGCTGAGTTAATTCCATAGCTCAGTCATGGAGAATAATGTTGCAGTGAACAGGATATTCAGGTTGATCTTTGGTATGCAGATTTTTTTTTTTTTTGTGGTAACTGCCATTAAATCCATTGCTCTCCACTAGTTAAGCAATTACGCCTTTAAATAATTATTAAGAAGTTTGATAGCCGGTTCATTTTAGTCTTACTGTATCTTCCACATTCCTTGTACTAGCAATGTCTGTTCTATTTATATTATCATCATCATCAATGAATCCAAGATCTTTTCTCTTCACATTCTCGTCAATACTTATTGTTTATATTTTTATTATAATTATTAAATTACAGCTAAATATAATTCATAGATGAGTTAAGAAAGGAAAGTGTTAGGTCACAGAGAAACCTGGATCAAATGACAAACTGATGAATGAACTTGCAGAAAGTCTATTTTGGAATAAAAACTGTACTATCAGAAATTAGAGAATTTACTTCTAATTTTTATTTTTAAGAACTATTTGAAAGGTAAAAAGTGGAAAGAAGTCTGTCTTTTGGGAATTAGAAACAAACCACAAAACTGTATTCATGTATTTTTCATTCATTATCATCTACAACTTAAAATATTTCCGTCTCATCTACTCACTATAACAATGTTGCTGTGATCACACATTTGAATCAGGGTAAATTTTTTATGCAGGTATGATCTATGTTATTCTTATGAATGTTAGAAAGTCACAACTTTAGAAAACAGGCCTTCTGGTTTTATTTTGTAAACTTGATATTTTTGCATAATTGTAATGATTAGATTTTACTGTGCACATCGGCATTAAATAGAGTCAGAGCAAGAGTTCATAACACTTTCTGCCTGCAATGTAAAATTCAGCAGAGAAGAAAATCTGAACAAAAACAGTGATGATTCAGAATCTAAAATATATGACGTTATCCATTTATCCAACCTCAAAAAAGTGTATGGCTTTTATTATTAGGCTACAATGGATCAAGATGTGTGTTCACACTAATGTTGCCCTCATTTCCATTTATATTAAACTGGTATTTGTTTTTTAAAGGAGGCACATGAATGAACAGAGCCTTCCACAATCTCTGTTTGTTCAGCTTGTAACATGCACAATAGCAAATTCAATCTTGTTAAGAGGCTTATTCCTCGCTTGTAGAAGTTACTTGAATTGCAAGAAAGTTGGAATTTACATAGGTTGTGTGTGTGAAAGAATGAATTGAAGTTTAAAAGAACATTTTTCTCACTAATAAATTGCTTATGATTCTGTGATTTCAACAATCATTTGCCCATGCTAGTACTCAAATGGGAAAAAATATTTAAACATTAGGAAAGCTGAGTTCATCTGAAATGCCAATTAGATCAGACTTCTTAAACTCAAGGACAATTTTTTATGCAGTCAACTTTGAAGCAAAAAGTTAACTTGTTTGATGAAGTACAATTTAGTTTAAATCAGGCAAAAAGCAATGAGCCCAGAGTCACATAGTTCCATTTGTGAGAAAATGGTTTTTTTTTGACATATTTGTAGGCATTTTACTAAGGATCATTAACCTAAATATTTGTTACAAAGAAAAAAAATGAATTCTCATCAATCAATACATGAAAATATATCTAATTAAATTTATGTTGTAAACTTGTAAGTTATGATATTAGTATATAATGATTACTATCTTTACTATACTCCATTAGCATAAATATTTGTAGTAACTGGCATTGATCACTGAAGGGAGAAGCCTGTGGAGCACACACAGGAAAAATTCACAGTTACATAAACAACGAGACTCATAAACATTTACAATAGAATAGAGAGATTCATACTGGTTCCTAACAGAAAGTGTGACCTTTGGAGGTTAGTTTTTCTGCTGACTTCATTTTCTTAGTTCGTTTGTTCCTTCATTCCTTCCTCCCTCCCTTCCTTCCTTCCTTTCTCTCTCTTTCATTCTTTTTCCCTCCTTTCCTCCCCCCTCTCTAATGCTTTGCTAAAACAAAAATGATCAAATTTTTAATCAAAGTTATCAACTTTAAAACATAAAACCACAGTTAAATGTTTCTATAATTATAGTTCTGTTATAATACAGTTGCTCAGCTTGCTTCTTCCTTATTTTTCTTTTAGTCTAGGATTCTAGTCCAGGGTAAAATGTCCTCTACATCCAGAATAAGTTTCCATGCAAAATAAGTTTGAGGAGATATTTGTAAGAAAAGCATTTGTTCTACAAGCATAAGGACTTATTTTGTTGCTGAATTTTGTCCCCTAAAACATTGCATATTTATTACTTTCTCACACTATGAATAAGCCAGCCAGGAGGAATCTTTCAGCTCAGTTCCAGGTTGATTTCCTTGTATTCTGTCTCCAGGGTGTGTGGTGTCTTCAGCAGTAGGGTCTTACTCTCTCTTCAGGTGGGCAATTGAATCTGTTGTTTAGGATCCTCTCATCTTAGGATTGTTCCTCTTTGTGGATATTTAACCTTGTCTCTAGAAGTCATCGATATTTTAAGCAAACATCCTAGTTCCACATCAGTTGGCCTGCAAGCACTGCTAACTCAATGTCCAGATCCTCTTCTGATCTTGTGGGAACCTACAGGTGGGTGGTGTGACACAAACACACAGGCACATACACATATGCATAAAATAAATAAATATTAAAATCTAGATTTAGTGGCATTCATCTATAACCTCAGAAATAAGGAGGCAGAGACAGATGGTTATCTGGTATTGTCTAGCCTAGTCAAATTAATTTTAAAATTAAGGTGGAAAGTAACTGAAGAAGACACCATATGCCCACCCTTCCATACATATATGGACACACAAACATGCATGCATACCTCAAAATTTATCTTTATATTACCTTTGATTTTTAGAAACAATAATTTTAATGTTGTTAGAATCATACCTCCATCACAAACATCCACAATGAAAGCTTATCACAGTGAAATGTTACTGTATTGCTTTTATGTTTGAACATGCATGTTATAATGTATAGTCTAATTTTTGTCTTCTATACAAGCAAGTTACATTAATGCTAGCACAGTTTGAACATGACTAAACAGTATGGTAACTTAAACAAACTCCTAAATACAAGTAGGAAAGCCTACTTCTCCCTTTCTTTATGTATTATGCAAAAGTAATGTGACAATGGTTCTCATTGTCTTCCTCCAAAAGCCTCACACTACTTCAGTGTGAGATGAGGTATGTGGAGTATAAAGGTTATTGTCTAGAAGCCAACCGATTTTTTTCTCAGAAAAATAATGACAAGATGCATTCATTCAAAAGAAATTAGAGATGGTTATGTCTAGATCTTAAGCTGATACACTTTGTAATGACAGAATTGAACCTCTAGTTTGTTAATTTAGGAAGACCTGTGGTTTGATATAGATATACAAAATCTCTAGTCACTGACAAAGAAATTGCCTTTCCGTATAAAGTTAGGATTTTTATATCTACTTATAGATGAAAGATATGACTAAACTTTCACTTGATTAATTATAGCAAGCTGCAATATTTTCCAACCATTGTGCATAAATCATCATAACTGAAAAGCAGTAAAATTTTAATTGAGACTACATGAAATTTACTCTTAAAGTATTTACACTATCGATGCATGTAAATTGTGAATGTGAAAATAAGGTAAGGATTTTTCTTTTCTTACTTTCATATATATATATCAGTGGGCATATGTATGCTCAATATACTTCTGGGTGAAAAACCCATATATAGAGAGAGTTTTAAGATTTTATGAATAGTTAGCTTTAATCTTAAAGAATAATTTATCTTTATTTTATGTCCCTGAGACACATACTTTGATGTATATAAGTATTCTGGGTGCGTGCCTAGTGCCTGCAGAGGACAGAAGAGTTCACTGGACCTCTGGAAATCAGAGAAAAGGACAATTGTATGTCACCATGTATGTATTAGGAACTGAATCCTGCATTCTGCAAGCCATTTCCCCAGTCCAATTTAATCTTAAAACTGAGGGAAGCAGAGGCAGTCTACAACAAAACAAAAATATATGTAGAACAAATTATTCTTTGAAATGTCTATTTTTATTTTTTTAATGTGTGTGTATGTGTGTGTGTGTGTGTGTGTGTGTGTGTGTGAGAGAGAGAGAGAGAGAGAGAGAGAGAGAGAGAGAGAGAGAGAGAGAGAGAGAGAGATAGATAGATACAGGTCTTTTTTTCTACCTTATTGATGCAGAGCCTGCTTTAATGTTTTGTATATTGCAGGGTACCTAGCTCATAAACGTCCAGGCAATTTTATATGTCTACATCCTGTGTGAATATTAGGAGTGTGGTAATTAAACCATATTCAACTTTTTGAGCGTTCTTGGGTCCAAACACTATTTATCAGATTGTATGACAGTATGAAATATTATTTTTCTCTTTCTATCCTCTCCTGCCCTGTTTATCAGATGTAAAGCTCTTAGTTACTGCTCCAGCACCATCCTTCTCTGCTTCCCATCATGATGGTAATGGACCCTGAAACAGCAGTCAAGACTCCACATAAACACCTTCCTTTATAAGTTGCCTTGGTCATGGTGTTTATTCACCATAATAGAACAGTAACTAAAAACCTCCATAATTATCATGCATATTTTACTAGTAGGAACATTTCTTCAGCCTGTTGAATATTGTAGCATGCATGTTCTAAGGCTGTATAAAACCACTAATGTGTTTTATACACCAGCAGTCTGCATAGTACTGTGTTCTAATACTGTGTAAGAATGTAGAGTGGATGTAAGTGGAAAGAATTTAAGAGGTAGTGAGTGTGGAAGAGAGTTCTGAAGTGCTAACATCTGGACATGATATGCCTATTGGACACATAATTCCACAGCAGCTATGTACACCTGCACAAGACCTCCACAAGATGAAGCCAATGAATATTTCATCATGAATGGGGGAAGTAATCCTGTGGCACTATGCATATTGGTGGAGCTATTGACAGTTGGTAGCTATTGAGGGAGGGAGAGGGATTATTTTGGGAAATGGCCAGTGATAGGTTATTCATGCCTTAGTGGATGGCCAACCACCCATGCATATGCATATATTGGTAACATTAATTGTACTCAGGGGGTTATTAATAACAAATAAAAGAGAGCATGAAATTGTCATGTAAATGTATAGGAGGCAATAAGGGATTTTGTAGGGGAATAATAGTGAGTTGATATGATCAACATACCTTGTTTAAATGTATATGTCCCGGTTTTGTATACTATTGCTTTGATATGCCATTGAATAATGAATACTTGGGTGAGGGAAGGTTTTATCTTAGCTTACAGATTATAGTACATCATTAAGGGAAACCAAAGAGGAGCCCAAGTCAAGAACCTCAAAGTGGAATTTTTGGGCAGTGTTCTAGCACAGCAAAACAAAAGCAAACTATCAAACAAATGGTGACAGGAACCCTGTGTATTGCTGAGATGGACCAGATCACACTGTTTCCTGGAAGGATTGTGGAAGAAATTTGGAACTTTGAGCTGGAAAAGCCTTTGAATGTTCAGTGCTTACTTATTAAAGTTCTGTTCTATGGGAGTTTGCAAGACAGAAATACTTGATGAAGATCTGGCCTGTGAAGTTCAGAAGAAATCTTGATAGTTCTTCAAAGATTCTATTACAGCTATTTGTATGGTATTGTAAATTATGGATCCATGGTGTCTGGTCAAAGGACGCTCTGGAATCAGCTGTGGTTAACAAGAGACCAGCACCCCTGAAGAAAAAAAAAAAAAACAACATTTGCCTTACCGGGAAAATCAATGTTCATTAGCTGGGGCTGAAAAATAAGTGATTAATAAGAGTTCAGCATCATTAAGTGAAATATTCTGGGAAATATTTCCTCAGGGATAACACACAGAGGCTGTGGTCTAGAGGGACAAGGCTGCACCACAAGCTCTCATTCAAACCTGGCAACCTGAAATTAGCTTTGTGTGCTTTAAAGCTGAAGAATTGCAGGGGTTTGATGATTGATTGTGAAGGCCCAGCACATTGTGGTGGTGCCACCTTGGACAGGTTTTCTTAGGTTATGGAAGAAACCAAGTTGAGCAATCCATGAAGAGCAAGCCAAAAAGCTTTCCTCTATGGTTCTTGCCTCTGCTCCTGCTTGCGTTCCTGTCCTGATTTCAGTCATTGATTAGGTGGGATTAGAGTGTCTAACCCAAATAAATGCTTTCTTCTCAAAGTGCTTCATCACAGATATGGAAACCAAACTAAATATAAAACTTTCAAAGAATGCAATTATTATTAAAATACAAATACTATATCCTAAATAAAATTTGCTTTGAGATCTTTATAGAGTACTCCATCTAACTGATAGAGAATACAAAATCAGGGTAACTTATGCAATTTCTCTAAAATAAAGTTCACACAAGGTCTTAATGCAAGTCATAATAAACGCAAAGAATTTAATTCTTTTCTTGTATCATTTCAGAACATGAGGGAATAACATTAGAGATCAATGCCAGTAACATCAGAGAAACAATACAAATAATTGAATACTGAACAATTCAACTCTGAATAAACAGTGGATTGCTGAAGAATTCTAGGAAGAAATATAAAAGTTCTTAGAATCAAACAAAAATAAAAGCCAATCAATAAGAACCCCTGGAATATGGCTCAGGCAAGTATAAGAGGAAAGTTTGTAGTCATGAATGATTCTATTTAAAAACTCAGAAAAATCATCGGGGCAGTGGTGGCACATACCTTTAATCCCAGCACTCAGGAGGCAGAGGCAGGCAAATCTCTGTGAGTTCAAGGCCAGCCTGGTCTTCAGAATGAGTTACAGGACGGGCTCAAAGCTACACAGTGAAACCCTGTCTTGAAAAAAAAATTCAGAAAAATTAAAAAAAAATCAATAATGCATAGATGAACCTCAAACTCTTAGAAAAAAAAGATCAAGCCAAACCAAAAAAAGAATACTCCAAAAGATCAAATAAAGAGAAGGGCAAAAATTAATTAATTGGCAAAAGAACAATACAAACAATCCAAAAATGGATCTTTGATAAAGAAAAACAAGATTAGTAAATATCTTTCCAAATATCCAGCAAAAGAAAGACTTTTTTGAAAGATCTCAAATAAAAATAAAATCATATATGAAAAAATATGAAGTTACAGTTGATTCAAATACCTAGAGGGTCACTAAGTAAATTCATTCCTAAAATTGAAAATCTAGAAGAAACATGTATAATCTTAGTACACATGACTTATAAAAATTAAAGAATATATAAACAACATTAACAAATCCTGAGCAAGCAAATAGATTGAAGCAATAATTAAAAATCTCTGCTCAAAAAAAAGCTCAAGATGTGGTGGATGTGTTGCTTAGTTATACCAAACATTTAAAGAAGAGCTAAGATCAATATTTTCAAAGTGTTAGATGGAGAAGAAAGGACAAAATCCCTACAGAGTTCCATTTACCAAATCAATATTAGCTTGATATCAAAACCAGATAAAGATAGAGATTTTTATAATGAATATATGCAAAAGTTATCAGTAAATTATGCTGACCATTCATAAACATACTAAGAACATACACCATAACCAAGTAGGTTAGTTTCAAGTATGCTCATTGATAAGTGTGATATATCATTTTAAAACACATAAAGGCAGGAGTTACATGGCTACTTAGACATAGTAAAGGCTTTGATAATGTTCAACGAATTATCCTACACAAGTCCTTGATGTAACTAGTAATAGAAAGAACATATCTTAGCACAACAAAATGTATGTATATACAAAACAAAAAACCTGTACCAAACATATACTAAATGTGGAAAAACTCGATGCAGTTCTACTGGAATAAAAAGAAAAGCAAAACTGCCTTTTCTTAGTATTCTTAGTCAAGGCAGTGTTTAAAGTCTTATCAAAAATAATAAGGCAAGAGAATGAAATAACAGAGGTATCGATAGGGCAGGAAATAATAAAAGAATCTATGTTTGCAGATGGCATGTTCTTATACTTAAAAGATACTTAGGATGACAACAAAATCAGATCTGATAAACAAGTTCAGCAAATTATCCAAACACAACATAAACACGCAGAAATCAGAAGAGACAGTGGTGGTGTTACCTGAGGCAAGTTGATCATGAGAAGCAAATTGACTCTGTTTATACTAGTAATTAATTTTCCAAGGGAAAAAAATCAGAAACACTGCTATTCATAATACCTTAAGCAGCAGTAAAATATCTAAGAATAAGTTTAGCAATGGAGGCTCAAAATGTATCCATTGAAAATTTTAAGAAACTAAAATATCAAAGAGGACTACAGAAGGTGGAGTGACTTACCATGATCATAGATTAGCAGAATCAGTGTTGTAAACATGTCTATATTGTACAAAATTATCTATAGATTGAATGCAATCCCCATTAAGCTCCAATTATATTTTTCACAGAAAAAGAATAAAAGAAGAAAGTTCATTTGGAAACAAACAAACAAAATAAGTTTAAAATTGCTAAAATAGCTAAGATAATCATAAGCAGAGAGAATGTTGCTGGGTGCATACCGCTTTCTGTCCTGAAACTATACCACAGAGCCCTAGTAACAGACAGGATGGTACTGGCACAAACCAGACATGTAGCCAAATGAGTTGTAATAGAGCACCCAGAAAGCAGCCTGAAATGTATAGCTACTTAATTTTTCTCAAAGAATTTAATCTAAAACTTGAAATTTTGCAACTGTTAGAGAAAGAACACTTCAAGAGCTAGCTTTTTGCAAGGTTTTTCTGAAGAGGAGCACACTAAATCATTCTGTAAATTTGAGGTAGGGATTACATGAACTGAAAAACCTTCAAAGAACTTGAAATGATCACCCAAGAGAAGAAATAGCCTAGAGAATGAGGGAGAAGTCTTTAAATACTGTACACAGATAGAGGATTAATAGCTACAGTACACAGAGTACTACTAATTAAACATCCAAAACTATGGGAGTGTAAACTGGTTTAAACAAGTATACAAGTCAGTGCAGAGGTTCCTAAAAAATCCCAAAGTACAAAAAACCCTGAAGGTATGAATACCAATACCATTTGACCCAACGAGGCTACATATCTGTATACTTGTATTATTAAAAAAAAACACAGAGATACTTACCTTTACATATTTATTAATGCATTTTTGCTAATTAATTAGTTTAAATGTTGAATATGCAGCTCAATGTGACAATCTTTGCCTATCGGGTATAAAACTCTGGATTTGATCACTGGTACTATAAAAACAAAATAAACAAAGCATTTCTTTATTTTATTTTATTTTATTTTATTTTATTTTTGTTGTTGTTGTTTTTCGAGACAGGGTTTCCCTGTGTTATCTTTTGCGACTGTCCTGGAATTCACAGAGATCTGCCTGGCTCTGCCTCCCAAGTGCTGGGATTAAAGGAGTGTGCTACCACTGCCCGGCCACGAAGCATTTCAAACAGTAAATTATACTATTGAAGAGATATTTAATCTATCATTGTTTTACATGTCATAAATATTTTAATGGAATAACTCTTTTTAAAGGAGAAATAGGGTGGATATTATGTATTTTCCAAAGATTTCATCATGGAATAAAAGCAAAATCACCAAAGAACAACATAAAGACCAATTACTCAATATAAAATCTTGGGACATCTAATTGACTATTTGAAAAATAATGTGACAAAACTTTTGATACTTACTTAATGGCTCTTTTAATTTCCATAACACGCTCTTACTAGAAGCAGCAAAATATTAAAAACACTGGAAGCTGACAAGGTAGACCACAATGGGCTTTTCAGTCTTCCTTTAATGGAGGTGATCTTTAAACATCAGAGAATACATTCTCCACATTACATTAATCAACAAAACTGTTATTCACCTCACGCCTTCCTAAGCTACAGGAATAAATGAATATAATGGTGAAAATGCTACTTTAACACAATGGAGTACTACTCAGCAGAGAAAAACAAGGACATCATGAGGTTTGCAGGCAAACAGATGGATCTAGAAAAAATCATCCTGAGTGAGGTAACCCAGACTCAGAAAGACAAACATGGTATGTACTCACTCATAGGAGGATACTAGATGTAAAACAAAGATGACTAGACTGCTACACAACTTCAGGGGGGCTACCTAGAAAACAGGACCCTAGGAAAGACCCAAGGATCACCCAATGACAGAGAAATGGATGAGATCTACATGAAGAAGCTGGATGACAGTGGGAGCAATGAAGGGCAAGATTTGAAGGAAAGAAAGCTTAGGAGATCAGGAGACCCCAGCTGGATCAAGAACAGAAAGGGAGAATGAGGAATAACAGACCATGATAAATGAAGACCACATGAGACCAGGAATAGGCAGAGTGCTTGAGAGGTCCCCAGGAATCCACAATGATATATCCTCTGTAGACTGCTGGCAATGGTCGAGAGAAAGCCTGATCTGACCTAGTCTGGTGATCAGATGACTAAACACCCTAACAGTCGTGTTGGAACTCTCATCCAATAACTGAAGGAAGTGGACGCAGAGGTCCTCAGCCAGGCCCCAGGTGGAGCTCCAGGTGTCCAATTGTCGAGAAAGAGGAGGGTCTGCAAGAGCGTGAATTGTTGAATCCAAGATTGGAAAAAGCACAGGGACAAATAGCAGAAGGAATGGAAGCACATGAATTATGAACCAAAGGCTGTGGAGCCCCCAGCTGGATCAGGCCCTCTGGATAAGTGAGACCATTGAATAGCTTGATCTGTTTGGGAGGCATCCAGTCTGTGGGATCTGGATCTGTCCTTAGTGCATGAGCTGGCTGTTTGGAACCTGGGGCTTACACAGGGACACTTTGCTCAGCCTGGAAGGAGGGGACTGGACCTACCTGTACTGAATCTACCAGGTTTAAATGAATCCCCAGGGGTGCCTTGATCCTGGAGGACATGGGAATGGAGGGGAGGGGCTGGGGGTAAGGTGGGGGTGGGAGGGGGGAGGACAGGGGAACCCATGGCTGATGTATAAAATTTAAAACACATAATAATAAAGAAAAAATTATTTATTAAAAAATAGTAAAAAAAAGTTTCCATGTATATATATGTACAATCTATTGATTTTTTGAAAATAAATGCTAACTTTAAGAGGCAAAAAAAAATCAGCACTGGCAAATGTAAAAACAGAAAATGAATTTAGTATATGTATGGCTCAAGGATATAAAACTATTCTCCAGATACCAAAATGATTTTTGGCGGAGGGGACAAATAATCATGGTGGTTTGGTATTTCTTTTCCTAATTACTGCACAGTAGTAGGTATGTGTGGCAATTTGATAGTTACATTAAAATAAGTGAATATAAATATTAATAACATGTCTGTAAGAAATATAGTTTAAAATTTTCCTCATTTTTATTAACTGAACATTATGATTTTTGACATATAAGTTAAGAACAAATGTTTATGTAGTAATGCGACACTAGTAAATATGTACTTGGATATTACATTTTTATTTATTTAACAACCACATATAAGTGTACAGTATCATATTCACCCTTAATTATGATTTTTTATGACTTCTCCCTGTCCACTCTGATGAACCTCTTCTTCTCCTACTCTTGTTCCTTCTCCTCCTTCTTCTTTTCTCCTCCTCCTCCTCCTTCTTTTTGTTTATTTTATTTTGTGAGACAGGGTTTCTCTGTGTAGTTCTAGTGACTGTCCTGGATCTCACTCTGAAGACCAGGCTGGCTCTGCCTCTCGAGTACTGGGATTAAAGGCTTGCACCAACAATGCACGGCCTCTTCCTCTTTTATTTTATTTTTTCTGTGAGATCTACAAAGTTAAATTTAGATTACTCCCAGCATGAGAGAGAGCTTATGTATTGGAACATGTACAGTTAATCACTGGCTATACTGTTGAAGAAAATGATGCCCCTCTCTCCAGCAACTATTTACAATCTAATGGCTCCTCAGGGAAAGGTGGGGCTTCATAAGCCCCTCCATTATTTATGACATAATATTGAAGGTGACCAATCTTGTGCATGTAATTAGGCTGAATGTTTTTTTTTTTTTGTTGTTGTTGTTTGATTGTTTGTTTTGTTTCTCAAGACAGGGTTTCTCTGTGTAGCTTTGTGCCTTTCCTGGAACTCACTCTGTAGACTAGGCTGCCCTCAAACTCTGCCTCTGGAATGCTGGGATTAAAGGTGTTATTTATTTATTATGTATGTATAAGAGGGTGCCAGATCTCATTGCAGATGGTTGTGAGCCACTATGTGGGTGCTGGGAATTGAACTCAGGACCTCTGGAAGAGCAGTTGGTGTTCTTAACCTCTGAGTCATCTCTCCAGCCCCTGAATGTTATTTTTGAAGTACTTGCATTTTAAGGAAAAGCTGATGGAGGAAAATGTCTATCATTGTTCTTACAAAATTTGATTATTTATATTGAGATCTATAAATTTAAAGATGTACTTCTGGTGATTGACTAAAGTATGGTAAGTGTACAGAAGCAAAAATCAAAAATGCCTGGGAACTGGAGTATAGTGATTAATTGTATACTAGCTTTCCTAAAGTAGATCATACACATATATTAACTCGTGTGTGTGTGTGTGTGTGTGTGTGTGTGTGTGTGTGTGTGTGTGTATGTGAGTGTTTATGGTCAGAATCAATATTACATTAACTTACCAAATTTCTCTTCATTTCATATTGGAGACTGCTTTTGGTTGAAACGTGCTTTGCAGCCTTTGATTCTCACTCATTTCAGAGCTCTCTGATTCAAAAATACAAACACAGTTGTACATCCACAGATGGCAAACACATAAGCCTCTGATCACTGCAGCCTTCATAGCCCGAGCCCCATCCAATGCCCTCCTTCTTCATGACTGTCTCTGTCTTACTGTTCTATTACCATGACCAAGGCTGCTTACAGGAGAAAGAATTTGAGCATTTGTTATAGCTTCAGAGGGTTAGTCCCCGAGGAACATGGCTGTAGGCAGGCAGGTGTGGTACTGGATTAGTAGCTAAGAGCTTACATCATGGGAGCATGAGCATGCAGAGAAAGAGACACTGGGCCTGGTGCTGGCTTATAAACCCTCAATGCCCACCCTCATTGATATACCTCCTTCAACAAGACCACATCACCTAGTCCTTTCTACTGGCTACCAAGCATTCAAATATATGAACCTATGGTGACCATTCTCATCCAAACCACTACATTCTGCCCTCTGGTCTGCATAGGTTTATAGCCCTATTATATGCAAATATGCATTTAGTATAACTTCAAAGTTCCCCATAGACTATAACAGTCTCAATACAGTTTAAAAGGTCAAGGTTCAAACTCTCTTCTGAGACTGAAGACAATTTCTTATCTCTAACACGCTTAAAAATCAAATCTAAAAGCAGATCACATACTTCCCACATACAATGTCACAGAATATGCATTGTCATCCCAACAGGGAGGAAAAGGAGCATAGTGAGGAAGTACTGGACCAAATGAAGAACAAAAGCAGCAGGCCAAATTCCAAATCCTACAACTCCATTTCTGATAATAAAGGGCTTATTAGAAGTCACTTACTTTCCTTTGCTGATGGCATTTTTTGTTTTTTTTTTTGTTTTATTATTATTATATTTGTGTTTTAATTTTACACATCAGCCATGGGTTCCTCTGTCCTCCCCCCTCCTGCCCCCACCCCCACCTTCCCCCTATCCCCTCCCTTCCATCCCCATCTCCTCCAGGGCCAAAACTCCCCTGGGGATTCATTTAAACCTGGTGGAATCAATACAGGCAGCTCCAGTCCCCTACTTGCAGGCTGAACAAAGTGTCCCTGTGTAAGCCCAAGGTTCCAAACAGCCATCTAATGCACTAAGGACAGGTCCCGGTGCCACAGCCTGGATGCCTCCCAAATAGTTCAAGCTATTCAGTTGTCTCACTTATCCAGAGGGCCTGATCCAGCTGGAGGCTCCACAGCATTTGGTTCATAATTCATGTGCTTCCATTCATTTGGCTATTTGTCCCTGTGCTTTTTCCAATCTTGGGCTCAACAATTCACACTCTTACAGTTCCTCCTCTTTCTTGCCAATTGGACTCCTGGAGCTCCACCTGGGGACTGGCTGAGTATCTCTGCATCCACTTCCATCAGTTATTGGAGGAGAGTTCCAGCTCCACTGTTAGGGTGTTTGGCCATCTGTTCACCAGACTAGGTCAGATCAGGCTTTCCATTGCCAGCAGTCTACAGAGGATGTATCATTATGGATTTCTGGGGACCTCTCCAGCACTCTGCCTATTCCTGTTCTCATGTGGTCTTCATTTATCATGGTCTGTTACTCCTTGTTCTCCCGTTCTGTTCTTGATCCAGCTAGGATCTCCTGCTTCCCTAAGCTTTCTTTCCCTCAAGTCTTGCCTTTCATTACTCCCACTCTCGTCCAGGTTGTTCATGTAGATCTCATCCATTTCTCTGTCATTGGGTGATCCCTGTGTCTTCCCTAGGGTCCCATTTTCTAGGTAGCCTCCCTGGAGTTGTGTAGCAGTCTAGTCATCTTTGTTTTACATCTAGTATCCTCCTATGAGGGAGTACATACCATGTTTGTCCTTCTGAGTCTGGGTTACCTCACTCAGGATGATTTTTTTCTAGATCCATCCATTTGCCTGCAAACCTCATGATGTCATTGTTTTTCTCTGCTGAGTAGTACTCCATTGTGTATATGTACCATACTTTGTTTATCCATTCTTCAGTTGAAGGGCATCTAGGTTGTTTCCAGGTTCTGGCTATTACAAACAATGCTGATATGAACATAGCTGAGCAAATACCCTTGTGGTATGATTGAGCATTCCTTGGGTATATGCCCAAGAGTGCTACAGCTGGCTCTTGGAGGAGTTGGATTCCCAATTTTCTAAGGAAGTGCCATATTGATTTCCAAAGTGGCTGTACAAGCTTGCATTCCCACCAGCAGTGGAGGAGAGTTCCCCTTGCTCCACATCCTCTCCAGCATAAGCTGTCTTCTGTGCTTTTGATCTTAGCCCCTGTGACAGGTGTAAGGTGGTATCTCAGAGTCGTTTTGATTTGCATTTCCCAGATAATTAGGGATGTTGAGCAATTCCTTAAATGTCTTTCAGCCATTTTTACTTCCTCTGTTGAGAATTCTCTGTTTAGTTCTATACACCATAACTTAATTGGATTGTTGGGCAATTTGATGTCTAATTTCTTGAGTTCTTTATATATTCTGGATATCAGCTCTCTGTCAGATGTGGGGTTGGTGAAGACCTTTTCCCATTCTGTAGGCTGTTGCTTTGTCTTGTTGACCATGTCCTTTGCTCTACATAAGCTTCTCAGTTTCAACAGGTCCCATTGATTGATTGTTTCTCTCAGTGTCTGTGCTACTGGTGTTATATTTAGAAAGTGATCTGCGGGGCCAATGCGTTCAAGAGTACTTCCTACTTTTCTTCTATCAGGTTCAGAGTAACTGGATTTATGTTGAGGTCTTTGATCCACTTGGACTTAAGTTTTGTGCACGGTGACAGATATGGATCTATTTGCAGCCTTCTACACATTGACATCCAGTTATGCCAGCACCATTTGTTGAAGATGCTTTCTTTTTTCCATTGTACATTTTTGGCTTCTTTGTCAAAAATTATATGTTCATAGGTATGAGGGTTAATGTCAGGGTCATCAATTCTATTGCATTGGTCCATATGTCAGTTTTTATGCCAGTACCAAGCTGTTTTTATTATGGTAGCTCTATAGCAGAGCTTGAAGTCGGGATGATGATGCCTCCAGAGGTTGTTTTATTGTACAGGATTCTTTTGGCTATCCTGTTTTTTTTTTTTCTATATGAAGTTGAGTATTATTCTTTCCAGATCTGTGAAGAATTGTTTTGGTAATTTGATGGGTATTGTGGTGAATCTGTAGATTGCTTTTGGTAAGATCGCCATTTTTACTATGTTAATCCTGCCTATCCATGAGCAAGGGAGGTCTTTCCACTTTCTGACATCTTCTTCAATTTATTTTTTCAGGGACTTAAAGTTCTTGTCATATAGGTCCTTCACATGCTTAGTTAGAGTAACCCCAAGGTATTTTATATCATTTGTGGCTATTGTAAAGGGTGATGTATCTCTGATTTCCTTCTCAGCCTGTTTGTCTATTGTATATAGGAGGGCTACTGATTTTTTGAGTTGATCTTGTATCCTGCTCTGTTGCTGAAGGTTTTTATTAGCTGTATCAGTTCCTTGGTTGATTTTTGGGGGTCACTCATGTATACTATCATGTCATCTGCAAATAGGGAAAACTTGACTTCTTCCTTTCCAATTTGTATCCCGTGAATCTCTTTATGTTGACTTATAGCTCTGGCTAGAACTTCAAGTACTATATTGAATAAGTATGGGGAGAGGGGACAGCCTTGCCTTGTTCCTGATTTTAGTGGTATTGCTTTGAGTTTCTCTCCATTGAATTTGATGGTGGCTGTTGGCTTGCTGTAGATTGCCTTTATTATGTTTAGGTATGCTCCCTGTATTTGTGATTGCTCCAAGACCTTTATCATGAAGGGGTGTTGGATTTTGTCAAATGCCTTTTCTGCATCTAGTGAGATGATCATGTGGTTTTTTTCTTTGAGTTTGTTTATATGGTGTATTACATTGACGGACTTTCGTATGTTGAACCCCCCTTGTATCCCTGGGATGAAGCCTACTTGATCATGGTGGATAATTGTTTTGATGTGTTCTTGAAGTCTGTTTGCCAGTATTTTATTGAGTATTTTTGCATCAATGTTCATGAGGGAGATTGGTCTGTAGTTCTCTTTCTTTGTTGCATCTTTGTTTGGTTTAGGAATCAGGGTAATTGTAGCCTCATAGAAGGAGTTTGGTAATATTCCTTCTGCTTCTATTGTGTGTAACAATTTAAACAGTATTGGTATTAAGTCTTCTTTGAAGATCTGGTAGAATTCTGCAGTGAAACCATCTGGTCCAGGGCTTTTTTTGTTTGGGAGACTGTTAATGACTGATTCTATTTTCTTAGGGGTTATTGGACTATTTATATGATTTAACTTAGGTATGTGGTACCTATCCAGAAAATCTATTTCTTTTAGATTTTCCAGTTTTGTGTAGTAGAGGTTTTTGAAGTATGACCTGATGATTCTCTGGATTTCCTCATTTTCTCTTGTTATGTCCCCCTTTTCATTTCTGATTTTGTTCATTTGGATGCTCTCTCTCTGTCTTTTGGTTAGTTTGGATAAGGGCTTCTCTATCTTGTTGATCTTCTCAAAGAACCAACTCTTTGTTTCATTAATCCTTTGTATTGTTCTCTTTATTTCTATTTATTGATTTCAGCTCTCAATTTGATAATTTCCTGGTGTCTGTTCCTCCTGGGAGACTTTATGTAAACATATTAAAACTTCATAGCAGTATTTTTGTCTGTGTTTTTGGAATCGTCTTTTGTGTTATCTATTTTCTCCCCATGCTTCTTCCTGTACTGTATTCCTCATTCCCTTTCATTTAAAATTAAATTGCAGTTTAATTTTCTGTTTGTTTATTCCATACTATTATAGTTCTCCTCATTTTGAAGCTCTTCAGTATGGCTTCTAACATCAAAAATGACAGAAAAAATGGGATATTTGTCATTCTGTGTCTTGGTTACTTTACTCTGAGTGATTGTTTCTATCTCCATCTATATATGAGCAATTTTCATTTTTTAATATGTAAATAATATTCTATGCTATAAATATGTAACATTTTCATTATCCTTTCTTTGGGTGATAGAACACTATGGCGTAGCCATTTCCTAACATTGTGAGTAGTGTAGATATGAAAAAGAAGAAGATATCTGTAGAGTTGAACTTGTAATCCTCTGGGTATATGCCAAGAGTGAATCATAGGGTATATATCTTTTTAGCCTTTTAAAATGCACGTATTCATGTTGCTTAAGTATAATTATGACATTTAAAAATGCAGACCATCCTTTGTGCAGTTTATTATACATAAAAATCTCACTGAATAATGTTTATTATTTCATTCTATTATATATTATTTTAGAATTTATCTTCAAGACTATTATTATTGTCATATTAATTTTTGTGTATATTATGGTAAAAAAGCTCAATTTCATCTTCTTAAATATAATTTGTACATTGTTCTAGTATTATTGATCATTAAATATATAATCTGGATTGGGAAAATAAAGCATAGCCTTTTACCCACTTAATTGACCCAATACCATTCATTATCTGAAATACACAGATCATAAGTAAAACAATTATCCTATTTCTTTCCATTTTGTTTTATGCATATAATATTCCAGACCCAAATTATATCATTTATTGTAATTATGAAGGGAATTTTGCAATAGGTAAGAATGAACTGTCCAATATTTTTCTTTTTCAAGAATATATTGATTCTTCCATTTCCTTGCATTTTATATGAATTTTAATATCTACTTTTTTAATTTTACAAAGGAGTTTGCTGAGTCTAATTTTTTAAATTTATAGGTTAATTTGGCTAAAACTTCTCTGTTCCAGAATGTTGAATCTTCCAATACATGAACTTAAAATGTTCATATTAATTTATTCCTAAGTACCAATTTTATTCTTTTGATGTCATTGCAAATGGAAGTGGCTAGATAAATTATTTTGGAGACTAGTAATGTACACTGGAATATAATTGATATTGGATATTGACGTTGTATGCTATTACCTGGCTGGACTTATTGGTTACAATCAGTTCTTTGAGTGAGGGAGTTCTTTGCGATTTTCCATATGTTGTATAATGATATCTATAAACAAAGATTCTATTATTTATTTTCTGATAATGATGCCTATTTTGCTGAAAAGACTTCCAGTACAATGTAGAACAGAGCTGTACAAAGCAAATACACTTTACTGTTCCTAATTGTAGGGGGAAAACATTTATTCTTTCATCATTTAATATAATCTGAGCTGAGGGTTTTCAATATATGTACTTTATGAGATAGAGAAAGTACAATTCTATTACTAGCCACTTGAATGCTTTTATTATAAAAGAATGTTGGGTTTTGTTAGATTATATTTCTTTATCTATTAAGATGTTAATGTGTTATTTTACCTTATTCTGAAAAGAGTGTTTACTAAATTCAATGAGTTTTCTGATGTTAAATAAACTTTTCCATTCATAGCATCCAAACACCCTTAATCCATTGCTTATTATGGTTTACAAAAATTTCCCTAGAGGTTTTGTACATACAGAATGATTTGTGGAATATTTCTCTTTCTTTTCAAACTTGAATAATTTTATGCAGAAGTCAGATTATTTCTTCCCAATGTTATAGACTTTTACATACAAAGCATCTAGAAAGGGATGTGGAGGGATTTTAATAATTAAATGTTTTGTTATAAATCTGTTTACATATTTTTCTTTTTAGTATTTTTTTAAAATTATCAGCCTTCTAGGAATGTATCCATTTCTTCTAATTAGTATAATTATTTAGATGGCTGGTTTTCGTATCATCTCACTCTAACTTACTCAAATTTAGTTTTTTAGTTTTTTTAACTACTAAACCAAACTTTACAATTCTCACAACTCAAATTATCATTCACTTGAATGGACATGCTATCTCATGGCAAAAGCTCCATTTGTGTTTTGAGCTCTCTTCTCAGCCCTTAAAATTGCTTTGTTGCTATGCTCTGTCCTCGAATTCACTGAACATCTATCTATATTCTTTAGTGTACTCTGGTCCCCTTCTAAAACACTTTGATTTCATTTTCACTGCTTTAGATTATATAATTCAGATTTTGTTATTTCTATAACCTTATACATTTGATTTTTGCTACTTTTGAATCAGTATGGCAAAATTTTAATTCTTAAAATATGCTTCATGAAATGTTTCTACATATTAGTAATTGCTGCATTAATATCTTACCCCCTCCCTTAGGCTATAGATTGTAATCTAGTGACTATGTTATTTTGGGTATAGAACACAGTTTATATTTATTTGTATGCCTCTCAATTATATTGGTAACAGAAATTTTTCATGATATGTTATGGTAAATCTATTTTTTCCCTGTTAATATTTGCTTATCAAATTAACTTGTCTAGGTTAATTTTTGTGAAATTTATCTTCCCTTGACTTTTGTGGTTGCTATTATCTCAGCTCAACTAAAAACTTGTTCGTTTCCTTAATTAATTATTCACTTGCTTATTTTAAGTTTATTTTATTCTTACTCTTTGAAAAGTGGTTATCACAAAACAATATACACCTCTTAAAAAGTCCTGTCTTCTTCTCACAGATTTTCTTTGTAACAGAATAACTTCAAGATTAGTTCTCTTTGACAATACAGCTTTTGTACTTATATGAAACCACACTTAAATTTCAGGATGTGTCTAGGAAGTATTATTCTTTGATAGTGCTTTAAGAACTCCCATGTGCATTGTCAGGTTCAGTTGCCATTACTGTCTTTGGTCTATACATGCACCCAGATTTGAGTAAGAGAATCCTCACTCTGCGCACTATACTAACCTAAGATGGTAGTAGTCATTTGCCCTCTTTGACAATCTGTATCTGAAAAATTCATCTCTGCTATTATACACTGCCCATATCTTTCCAGAACACCAAAAATTACCTATAATCCAAATTGCATGAAGTTAATAGTATATTGAAATGTTGGCTTATATTAATTTTCAAGTTTTAAATGCATTTTAGAAATGATTTGCCAATCTGTCATTAACAAAAAAAGGAAACCCAATTTTAGAAGTTTTTCATATTACGGTTAGTAGAGTGAGTGAAAGAAAACTTGGCTTATTTGTGATTCATTTAGTTTAACTGCTTTGAATATGTGTGTTCATTTTCCTCAGGAAAACAAGTATTTCTTTCAAACAATAAGATATGCCAGTTATTCATGAATCTCTGAATTACTTCTGTTCATGAAAAGTAATGGAAAAAAATATCTTTCTTTGTGAAAGAATAATAAACACAATTTATCCTTTAACGTGCTTTGGCAACTCACCATGTTTTTCAGCAATCACAATTAAGCACTAGAGTCTTTGTGAAAGATGTGAAAATCCAGAAATGGCATTAATGTTGTTAATCGAATTAATAGAAACTCCTTGAACTTGATTATGTCACATATTGTGCAATTACAGATTTAGAAGAATTTGAAAATCACAAATTAGATTTACCATATATTTCCAAAGGAAATAGCTTATAATGATGTTTTTATTACTAGTACATTAGAATTTGAAATTTTCATAAGACACTGTATAATAAAATTAAAGTATCTTGATATGATGTAGTAAATCTTTGAATTATAAGAGTTGACTTATATTGTTTATGTCTAATTTTGATATCTGAAATCTGAGTATTGTTCTGTAATGGTTATGAATCTGAAAAAGTTAATAATTTTTAGTTTTTCAATTATTTCCTTGTTGTGATTTCAGAAATTGTAATTTCTAAGACCATTACATGCCATATTAGATATATGAAAACCAGGCACACATTTGAATTTCTTAATACAAGGGAAATTTTGCAAAACAATAAAAATTTTAATCATTAATATTCTTGGTTATTTTTATATGTTATTCAAATGTCATCATAAACTACTCATAAAGATCTAATAGTAATTATCTATAAGATCATTGAATTCTATGGAGAAGATATATGACCATAATGATGATGGAATGATGCAGTGAGGTTTTCTTTCCTTTTTCTCCTTTTATTTCTTTTTTTTTTACTTTGTGTGTGTGTGTGTGTGTGTGTGTGTGTGTGTGTGTGTGTGTATGTATGTAATAGTGAGACATATGGAATCAATAGCCAAATACTGATAAACTTAGTATGTGGAAAATTTTGATGATGAAGAAATAAAGCACTAAGGCTAGATGTAGAAATGAATTCATTATAATATTTTAAACCAATACATTTCTAAATCAAATGGTACATTAGACTTAAAGTTCAATATTAGGTATATGTATATCACTGAGTTTTGGTACTAAGAAAAGAAATTTGACTCTTGTTTAAAAATGTATTTCAGAACGGAGATGAATTAGGGTGATGAATGCTTTTTTTGAGTTTTGGAAAAAAGATGCAATGGGAAATATATCTATAATAGACATAATACCTATTCATTTTCCTTGTCTAAATAATATAACATCAAAATAAAAGTAAATGCTGTTTTTAAAATACAGCTCAGGTAAGAGTATCAAAGGAGTTCTGAAACTGAACAGCATTCCAAGAATGCCCTTATGATACAAGGAAAGACATAAAAAGATGTCTTCTTCCATCATGTTTCACATGTAGCATTAATGGGGAGAGATTTGAAGGAACAATTCTCAGAGCATATAGTCATAACTTTTTGTCTAATGTGACTATGTGATTTGAAGCATCAAGAGAAATATCTATTTACAATAATCCTGAGGGAGAGAACTCAGCCAAGACAGATATCTGGAAGTTTGGAAAGACTTATTCAGCACAAAGAATATATAATTGTACGAGCTAGTTGTAGAAACTGATGACATGCAGAATCTGGAAATGCCCTGGCAGACAACTGGAGATGGCAAACCAAAGAAAAAAGAAGAGTAGACATGTTGTAGAAAAAGAAAGCAAAGCAACACTTTAATAGTGCAATACCCCTTGGAGAAGTTTTCAGTGTTCTTGTGTGCCTTTTGGGTCTGTTTTGTTCTTGAAAATATAGATCTAGAACACAGTTATTTAATAAATAAGTTTTTCCCCTCTGGAATAGTAACTTTTATTTTAGATAATGCAAATCTGATAAGATGGCTCCACAATCTGTGGAGAAGCGCAGGGTTCTTTCATCTTCTCTGACTCTTCATATGTCTTAGGCAATGTTTTAGAACTCATTGACCTTAGAAATGTATTTATTATATTGCTATTCCTACACACAAATAAAACTGGTAAATATTGTATTGTGTCTTTCTCTGCTATATTGCTCATGAATAAATAATAGTTATTTAAATTCAGATGAAGAAAAATGGAATGTTGATTAGGAAATTAGCAGTACTTTTCATACATACATGAAAATGACCACTGATGGTTTTCCATGTGTTTGTCAAATGTTATAATATCATGGGTAGCTGTTGAAATGTGAATTGTAATTCTAACACTGTTTTTTTTTATTCTATTGGATCTTGAAGCCTAGAGGTCGCTAAAAATTCCTTAGCAAAAGCAAGTTTATTAATTATTTCTAACCAATTCATTCTATTAGTAGTAGTAAACATTCAAACCTAATTTTCTAACCTGAAGCTAAAATAGTCCTGAAAAATCAACTACTTATCACTGATTACTTAAGGCTAACTCAACTTCTATTCTGAATGGAAAATTTAATGTCTCCTCAGGTAGAGTGCTTTCTCATCTGCCAGTGTACACCACAATTTTATTTGTTTTTGCCTGTGACTACTCAAATGCAATAACATAACAAATCAGAATTTATATATGCAGTAAAACAAATTAGCAGAAAAGCTCAATAAGATAAACAGTCTCTTCTAGCTGTTCAAACAAAATGACATCTGATAAGTTACTGTTTTGACCTTTATTGTGTGTGTAAATATGGATCTGTGCAGTGTACTTGAACAAACATATGGTTCTACTTCAATGGCTTTAGAATGGGCAGGTATAAAATTCCTCTTCCTGTTGGAGCCATTAATTATTTGAATCCCTTTAGAAATAGACTTGTTCTTTCACTCTTGGAACTAGCTACAAAATGAAATTTACCTTAGGAAATCATTTCACTTTCTTCTCTGGTCACCAGCCTGTTGTGCTACTAGTCTGTTCATTTCTAGTCTCTGTGTTGGTCAGTGTTGTAGTTGTAAAATAGGAACAAATATGGCTAAAATGTAAAGAGAAAGGGGAAGCAGCAGAGTGTGAATATTTTAGCTTTCAAATAAAAATGTACCTACAACTGTATGAGTAACATTTGTTTTTCAATCCCATAATTATAAATTTAAAGATTTTAAAGAAGAATATTCTACCTGAAGATTCAAATTTCCCTATATTTGTGTATATGTATAGAGTACATCCATATATACAGATACATATACACATACACCCAACAAAAAATAACAAAAATATAACTGTTCAGTTGACTTTTATTTGAAGCAATCCTATATTTCAGAAAAGATCAAGAGACTCCTTGATTTCATTCTGGTAAAATCCTAAGCAAAGACGCTAACTCTACTATGTAAAGCCTTCTCGACAACAGAAAAGGTGAAATGCAACAGAAAAAATTTAAATGATCATCTTGTAATATTTTACTCAACAACAAAACACTAATGTATAGTGTGTAGGTTCTGGTTTTGCTTATGTGTTTCACATATCAACACATGTATTGATTAATATAACATATGGAAAAGACACTTTAAGGAGCCTATTTTTACAAAAGATAGAAAAGAATAACTTTTCTTCTTTGCTAGTACTCCATTTGTAAGTAAAAGACAACTACTATAATATATTCAATAAGCTAGCATTTTAGTTTTCCTATTATAATTATATACTTTGCATTGTACTTGTCATGAGGACAAGACAATGATACCATCATAAAATAATCTATATAGAGTATTCCAAGTTGAATAATTTTCACAAGTGAAGCAAAAACATAATTTTAAAATTATACTAGGTATTGAATAGTTTCATGTTTATATGTTATATGCTTCAAGAAAAAAATGTATAAATTTTGCAATTATTCTTGTAGTTGGAAAAACCTCACAGCATTTCAAAGTGCTCCTTCTATGGTTAAATTAATTAGTGTAATACACAAACAAAGGAATACTGGAAACTAGCTTTAGGAATTCATAAAGTGAGGATGATTGTCTAATTTACATGAATGTGTTGTCATCATCAGTAAATCATCTGAAATTATATGTAAATTTTTACAGGTATGTATAATTTTGGAAGAGAGAATCCATAACTTCCAAGAAATTCTCAAGTAGGTTCATGACCTAAAGATAAGAACATTTTTTTATTTTTAAATATATTGCTGCCTGTATGTCTGTGCACCACATACATGCTTGATGCCAAAGTAAGTAAGCCATCAAAAGGGGCATCACATCCCTTGAACTTGAATTACAGATAGTTTGGAGCTACCATGTGAGTGCTTGAACTCAAAATCAGGACCCATGAAAAAGCATCAGCTGTGCTCTTAATACAATGAGTCATCATTCCAGGCCCATCAAAAACAACACATGTAGAATACACAACACAATTTGTGTCATCTTTATACTGTAATCAAAGCTATCATTGTGTTTTTTTCAGTATTTGTCTTGAAACTGTAAGAAAAAGCTATTCATGTCCCTTGTTGTTTAGTTATCTCACTAATGGTCACTCCCAATTTGCATGAGTGTATAGAAATAATTATTAGTAGTCAGCCTCAGAATATTTATGAGACAAAGCTTGTTTGCTTGTCTTCATTTTTTAGACCCATGGAGGGCAATTTGTACTGACTATAGACTCTTAGGCATGTGGTTGTCCACTGAACTATGGTAGTCTCAAAAAACTAAAATGAATAAATAAATATATGCAAAGAAAATTATACATAAGAAAGCCAGTTAAATAAAGGAAGGGTGGTATGGAGCAGCTACATGCTTCAGCAGAAATGAATTTAAGGTAAATTTTAAAATTTATATTTAACGTATCAGGATAAGTACTCAAATAAGGAAAATAAATAATTCAGTGTGGAGGTTCCTCAAAAAAAACCAACAACAACAACAAAAAAACAAAAACAAAACAAAACAAAAAACTGCAAACAGATCTACTACATGATCCAGCTATCCAGATTTTGGGCACATATTGAAAGGATATAAATTCACCTATGTTAATTAGTGCCTTATTCACAATCGCCCAGAAATGAAAACAGCACAGATGTCCAGCAACTGATGAATAAAGAGGGCAAACGTGGCATGTGTACATAGTAGGATAATATTAAACTCTTACAAAATTGAAATTCTAAACTATATAAAGAATAATGAGTGGAGCTAGAAATAATCATCTTGGCTGAAAAAAACTCAAAGAAAGATAAATATCATAGGTTTTCTTTCATTTCTGGATGTTAGCTTTAAATCAACATATATGTGCATCCCATTTTAAATTCCCAGAGACGTCAGGAATTGGGTAGGGGTCATTGGTGGGAGGGACCATAGGGAAGGGTACTGTTTTGTGTGCTGTGAATATGTGTTGCTCTGATTGGTTGATAAATATGCTGATTGGCCAGTAGCCAGGCAGGAAGTACAAGAGGGATAAGCAGATAATGAGAATTCTGGGACGAGGAAGTCTGAGTCAGGAGTCGACAGCCAGACACAGAGGAAAAAAAATGACAAGGCAAAACTGAGAAAAGGTACCAAGCCATGTGATTAAACATAAATAAGAATTATGGTTTAATTTAAATGTAAGATATAGTCAGTGATATGTCCGAGCTAATATAAGCCTCTGTGTGTTTACTTGGGGGGCACAAGTGGGAGAGATTTGTTCTGACTGCTGGCTGTCCTGGACACAGGAAACTTTCGGTTACAGAGGGGAGACAGAACACTGCCATACAAAGGGTTAAAGGGGAACAAAGGAGAAAGAAAGGTTAACCTTGTATGAGGCTTGGAAGGGCCAGTTAGAGGAAAGATTATGATGATAGACAACTAACACCTAAAGCCTTTTGGACAAGTCATAGGCAATATACTACAACAGAATCTTCCCCATACCACACACAATTGGAGAAAAATAGCCCAACTAAATAACTTATGCTAGCAAATAAAATGGAAGGACCAAAAAGGGTTACCTCTGTCTGAATTGCTAGTCAATAGAGTCACATAGACAGCACAAGCATTACGGACTACTGCCAATACTTATGGCTACTCTCCCAAACTTGATGATAAGACCATATTTCTGAAGCTACCATGTACTTAAATCATAGAAAATGCAGAAATCAAGCTGATGTACTCACTTGGAAATTTTATCTTTACTGTTGAGATTTTATGATGCTGAAGGTGTTATGCATGCTGCCATAGGAGAAAAGTAGTCATCAATTATACCCAAATTTGAATCCTGGAATCTACAACAGTGACTGTCTTGACAAAATGTATCCACTGGTACAATATTGGGATGAGTGTTAATGGGAGAGAGCAATCACTTTCTGGTTGGATCCAAGGCCTGCTCCATGAGATGAAACCCATACCTGTCCAAAAACCTGTTGTTGCATAGGCCATAGTGCCTAAGAGAGAACCCACTTCTATTATTCTGCTAAATGACCATAATAAAAAATTATTTCAAATGACTTATTGTTATACCCATAGATAAGTGCATTTCTCAACCCTTTTATGAGGTATCCAGTGCCCAGAAAAGTACATACATATCAAAGTCTGACATGGCAACCCAACAGGAGGAAAAGAGTCTAAAGAGCAGGTACAAGAGTCCAACCAACTCATCCTCATAAGTTCCATGAAAGTACTAAGCTAAACCTGTGTTTTAAGCTTCAGTCTCTGAAGCACTGATCTATGAGTAGACCAGAATATCATTAAGAAACATTTTATTGATTTCAGTTAGACCATGAATGTTTGTTGATTTCCTAGGGATTTGGACAATCTCTGGTTTTTGGTTAACAACACAGTGTAGGTGTTAGTTCCTTCTCATGAAGTGGGCCAGAGGTCAAATCAAAATTGGTTGGATATTGCCACAAGTTCTGTGCCACCATTGCCCTACCATATTTTTGAGGCAGGCCAAATTGTCAGAGTGGTATAAGGTGGGTCTTGAGGTAGATTTATTCCCAATTATCTGAGGAGATGCTATATTGATTTCCACAGTGGCTCTATAAGTTTTCATTTCTATCAGCAATGGAGGAATGTTCTCCTTCACCATGTCTTCTCTAGCATGAGCTGTCACTTGTGTTATTGATCTTAGCCATTCTGAGAGGTGTAAGATGGAATCTCAAAGTAGTTTTGATTTTCATTTCTACGATATCTAAGGATGTTGAACATTGCTTTAAGTGTTTCTCAGCCACTTGTGATTATTGTTAATTCTCTGTTTAGATTTGTACACTATTTTTTCTTTTTTTCCAGGGCTGAGGACCAAACCCAGGGCCTTATGCTTACTTTACCACTGAGCTAAATCCCTCCCCCCTTGTACACTATTTTAAAATTTGATTATTTGGGATTTTTTTGATATCTAGTTTCTTGAGTTCTTTATATATTTTGGATATTAGTTATCTATAAGATATGGCATTCATAAAAATATTTTCTACTTTTTAGGCTGCCCCTTTGTCCAATTGACAGTGTTCTTCACCTCACAGAAGCTTGTCTGTTTCATGGGATACCATTTATTAATTGTTGATCTTAGATCCTGCTCTATTGGTATTTTGTTCAGAAAGCCCTCTCCTGTGTCAATGCATTCAAGGCTATTCCTCAATTTCTCTTCTGACAGGTTCAGTGTATATGGTTTTATGTTGAGGTCTTTGATCCACTTGGACTTAAGTTTGGTGCAGGGTGATGAATATAGATCTATTTGCATTCTTTTACATGCATATGTGCATTTTGATCAGCACCATTTGTTGAAGATATTTTCTTTCTTTCAGTGTGTATTTCTGAAATAACAAAATACATAAAATATCAGGTATACATATGTGTGTAGACTTATGTCTGGCTTCAATTCTATTCCATTGATCAACATGTCTGTTTTATGCCAATATCTTGTGTTTTTTTATTACTATAGCTCTGTAGTACAACATGAAATCAGGAATAGTGGGACCTCACACACTTCTTTTATTGTTCAGGATTGTTTCAGATATCCTGGGTTTTTTTTTTTTTTGTTTGTTTGTTTCTTCATGTGAAGATGAGAATTATCCTTTCAAGTTCTATAAGGAATCGTGTTGAAATTTTGATGGGGACTGCACTGAAACTGTAGATTGCTTTTGGTGCTTTTTTACTATATGAACCCATGAGCATGGGAGACATTTCAATCTTCTGATATATTCAATTTCTTTCTTCAAATACTTGAATTTTTGTCATAAAAGTCTTTCATTTTTTTGGTTAGATTTACCCCAAGATATTTCATTATAAAATGTGTTATTTCCCTAATTTCTTTCTTAGTTCATTTGTCATTTGTATATAGGATGGCTAGAGGATGGCTACTGTTTGTTTTTTTTTTTTTCATTTTTCTTTTTTAGGTAGAACTAAATTTTGTTACTTCTCTTTAAAATGTTTTTTTTCTAATTCTTTTTTTGAGATTTTTATTTTTTATTTATGTGTTTGAGTGCTTTATCTGCATGTACAACTTTATGCCAGAATAGAGCATCAGATCCCACTATATAGTTGTGAGAAACCATGTGGTTGCTGGGAATTGAACTCAGGACCGCTGGAAGAACAGGCAGTGCTCTTAACCACTGAGCCATCTCTCCAGCCCCTTAAAATGGTTTTTAATTTACTTGGCATACTTTTTTAAATTTTTCTTTATTAAGAAATTTTCTACTCACTCCACATGCTATCCACAGACCTCCTCCTCCCTCCTTCCACCCCCAGCCCTCTCTCCCAAGCCACCCCATATCCTCACATCCCACAATTCAAGGTCTCCCATGGGAAGTCTGGTAAAGTTTACCTCCAGCTCTGGGTCTGGAGCCATGCGTACCATCAACTATCAGAAGCAGTTCTATCAAAGCAGTGCATAACCCAGAAACCTTTTTTTTTTTTTTTAACTAAATCTACCACACAGCAGAGTAAAGTGCCACTTGTAGATACCTCATTTCTGCCACACTGTATGTCTGATGCACACGCCAGGAACCTGCCATAGTAGCTCAAACCTGCAGGCTGCTGCTAACTTGAGAGAGACAACTAGGGAGCTGTTTTTAGCTCCGTTTTAGAATCCTTTTCCCTCAGGTTTTAGGTGGAAATTCTTGCTCCATGTTGGGTGCCATTTGTAGTTAGAGTTTTCCTGCCTTGACCCACAGTCAGGACAAATCTTTCTCATCTGCCAGACCTATAGACGCTCAGAACCAACAAATTAAGCACACAGAAACTTATATTGTTTAGAAACTGTATGGCCATGGCAGGCTTCTTGTTATCTACTTCTTCTATCTTAAATTAACCCATATCTATTAATCTATACTTTGCCATGTGGCTCATGGCTTACCAGTACCTTACATCTTCCTTGTCATGGTGGCTGGCTTGCAGTATCTCTCCACCACAGCCTTTACTTCCCAAAATTCTCTTCTCTCTTGTCCCGCCTATACTGCCTGCCTGGCCACTGGCCAAACAGCATTTTATTTATACAAAGCGATATCCACAGCAGGGAGTCAGCAGAGCCCAGCACACTGAGCCTAGGCAGGTCCAAGCCCCTTCCCACTGCACCAAGGCTGTGCAAGGAGTCACACCACAGGCACTGGACTCCAGAAGCCTGCCCATAGACCAGGGACAGATCCTGATCGCCTTGCCTGGGTGCCCCAGAAACATATTGAGCCAAAACCGTCTTCCATATCCAGAGGGCCTAGTCCAGTCCCATGGGGGCTCCACAGCCACCAGTCCACAGTTCATGGGCTTCCACCAGTGTGGCCAGTCATCTCTGCATGTCCTCCCATCATGATCTCGATGTCTCTCAAATGCAGTATCTGTCCTCTCTCTCATCAATTGGATTCCCATAGCTCAGCCTGGTGCCTGGCTGTGGATCTCTATACCTGCCTCCAACAGTCACTGGACAAAGGCTCTATGATGACTGCTAGGTTATTTACTAGGCTGGACACCAGAATAGACCAGTCCAGGCACCCTCTGGACCACTGCCAACAGACCAAGGTAGGGTCAACCTTGTGGGTTTCTGAGAGCCTCCCCAACACCCTGCCTCTTCCTATTCCCATGATGTCCTCATCTATCATGGTACCTTCCTCCCTGCCCTCTCATTCTGTCCCTGTTCCAGCTTGATGCTTCCATTTCCCTATGTTCTCATCCCATTGTCCTCTGCCACCCCCTAAGTCCACTCAACTAGATCTCGTCCACTTCTCCTTCACAGGGTCATCCATGTGTTCCTCCTAGGGTCTTTCCCTATTAGCTAGCCTCTCTGGAGTTGTGGGTTGCAGTCTGATGGCTACTGATTTTAAAATCTATCTTGTATCCTGCTATTTGGCTGAAAGTGTTTATCGGCTATAGGAGTTTTATGGTAGAGTTTTTAGGGTCATTTAAATATCCTACCCTATCAAATGCTAATAAGGATTCTTTGACTTCTACCTTTCCAAATTTTTAACCCCTTGATTTGCTTCAGTTCTTTTATCACTCTAGCTAAGACTTCAAGTACTGTTAAATAGATATGGAGACTGGACAGTTTTGTCTTGTTCTTAATTTTAGTGGAATTGCTTTGAGTTTATCTCCACTTAATTTAGTATTGACTATAGGCTTAGTATAAACTGTTTTTATGTTTAGCTATGATCCTTGTGTACCTAATCTCTCGAGGACTTTTATAATAAACTGGTGCTGGATTTTGTCAAAGGCCTTTTCTTCATCTAATGAGATAATCATGTGTTGTTTTTGCTCAGTTTGTTTATACGGCATTAACTAAGTTTCGTACACTGGACAATCCCTGTGTCTCTGGCATGAAGCCTAGTTGATAAGTGTGGATGACCTTTCTGATGTGTTCTTAGATTTGGTTTAGAAGTTTGTTATTTAGTATTTTTGCATCTATGTTCATAAGGGAAATTGATCTTTAATTCACTGTCTTTTTTGAGTCCTTATGTGGTGACTATGGCCTCATAAAATGAATTGGACAATTCTATTTCCATTTCTATTTTGTGGAATAATTTGAGAACTGGTGTTAACTCTTCTTTGAAAGTCTGGTATAATTTTATGCTAAGACCATCTAGCCCTAGCTATTTTTGGATGGGAGACATTTAGTGACTCCTAATATTTCCCATGGATGTTTTGAATGTATTTACGTTGTTTATTTGCTCATGATTTAACTTTGAAATGTGGTACCTATCAAGAAAATTATTATTATTTTTTTTTAGATTTTTCCAGTTAGTTGTACTACAGGTTTTAAAAGTACATCCTTATAGTTTTCTGGATTTCCTCAGTATCTGTTGTTATGACCTCTTCTCTGATTTTGTTAATGTGGATATTCTCTCTCTGCCTTTAGTTATTTGAATAAACTCTTTGTTTAATTGATTCTTTGTATTGTTCTCTTTGTTTCTATTTTATTGATTTCAGCCCTCAAACTGATTATTTCCTGATGTCTAGTCCTCTTAGGTGTGATATTTCCTATTGTAGAGCTTTCAGGTGTGCTCTTATGTTGCTAGTATAAGATCTCTCCAAACTTTAACATAGGCACTTAGTGCTATCAACTTTCCTCTTAGTACCATTTACTTTGTGCCCCTTAAGTTTGGCTATGCTGTGTATTCATTTTCCCTGAATTCCAGGGAGTCTTTAATGTCTTTATTTCTTCCTTGATCCAGTGATAATTCAGTAGAGAGTTGTAGAATTCCCATGAGTTGGTAGATTTTCTGTTGTTTCTATTGTTGTTGAGATCCAGGTTTAATTCATGGTGGTCAGATAGGGTATAGACAGTTATTTCAATATACTGCATTCAATACAATGGCTTTACCTTAAGCAACTGCTGTCCCAACCAGCAATTGCAACTCTACAGCTACCAGCAGCAGTTTGGCCACATAGGCCTTAGCCAGGTTGGAATTGCCTTCCCTCAGGCACCAGATCTATCACAGCCACTAAAGGAAACTTTATCTAAATCTCAATCTTTCTACAGAACTCAGGATTCAACGGTTGCGGTGAAATTCTACTAGTTCAGAGGCTGAATAGCAAGTAGTTAAACTTCTCTCCTTGAATCTCCTGAAAAAGGGGGGGGGTGCATCCTGCTCAGCCCCCATTCAAGAACCCTCTCTACACTTAGTTCCTCCCTACCGCTTCCTGTCAGCTAGTTGCTGACTCAGCCTCCTTACCCCAACTTAATTTTATTTAATCAAACAAATGTAAAACATCTTTTCATCATTAACAAAGGCAGCAGCAGCAAATGCAACACACTTTTACATGATTAAAATATTCCACAACATTTCAATTTTCTTGTGTCTGTTGTGATTTGCTTTGCATCCAAGTGTGTTGACATTTTGTAGAAAGTTCCATGACGTGCAAAAAAGATATATTCTTTTGTGGTGGATGAAATGTTTTCTCTCTCTCTCTCTCTCCATATATATATATATACACACACACATATGGTTTATTTGACACATAATGACTGTTAATTACAATATTTCTATGTTTAGATTTTTGTCTGGATGACTGGTTTATTATTGACAGTGAAATACTGAAGTCTCCCATACTCAGCCTGTGAAGGTTACTATGTGATTTAAGCTGTTGTAGTGTTTCTTTTATAAAAGTTTGTGGCCTTGTGTTTGAAATGTAAATGTTAAGAATTGAAATGTCATCTTGGAGTTCTTTTTTTCTTTGATGAGTATGTAGTATCATTTCTCAACTCTTTTGATTAGTTTTGGTTTGAAATCCAACTTGTTAGATATTAAAATGTCTATACCAGATTACTTTTTAAATCTGTGTGCTCTGAATATCTTTTATTTCAATCCTTTACCCCGAGGTAATTTTTATCCTTGATGATGAGGTGTGTTTCTTGGATACAGGAGAAGGGTGGATCCTGTTTTCACTTTCATTCTGTTTTTCTGGGTCTTTTTATTGGTGAATTGATGCCATTGATATTGGGAGATATCAATGACCAATTGTGGTATTGTGTTCCCAAAAATATTGTACAGGCTAATAAACTTATATGGGGTCAGAGAACAGGACAGCCACAATATTAAACATGAGGATAGGCAGTGGTAGCACACTCCTTTAATTCTAGCATTCCAGATTCTGGATCTCTGAGTTCAAGGCCACATTGGAAACTGCCAGGCATGGTGACACACGCCTTTCATCCCAGAAAACAAGCCTTTAATCCCAGGGAGTAGGGGCAGAAAGAAAAACATTATATAAGGCATGAGGACCAGGAACTAGAGCCTGGTTAAGCTTTTAGATTTGGAGCAGCACAGTTCAGCTGAGATGGATTTGGATGAGGACTCAGAAGCTTCCAGTCTGAGAAGACAAGACCAGCTGAGGAACTGGCAAGGTGAGGAAGCTGTGGCTTGTTCTGGTTCTCTGATCTTCTAGCATTCACCCCAATAACTGGCCTCAGGTTTGATTTTATTAATAAGAACTTTTAATATTCCTGCTACAACCAATTATTGCTGATTTCTTTTATTTTGTTTTTGTTGATGATAGTTGTTGTGGTGGTGGTGGGTGTGTGATTCTCTTATTTGGATTTTGTTGGTGATAGATTAAATATTATCTTTTTTCATGCATATAGTTAATCTCTTTAGATTGTAGTTTTGCTTCTAGCACCTTCTGTAGTGCTGGGATCAGAGATAGATATTATTTAAATTTACCTTTATCATGGAATATCTATAAATAAAGTTAAATAGCTAATATTGACTGTGGAAAAATTTAAATATAGGTAGATTTATTCCAAAAGTCTATGTAACACTTAGAACCACAATCTTAAGTGGTCTAGTGAATAAGCACTCATTAAGTATATATTAAATGTTAAAACACATTCAAAGAAATTCATTCTTTAGGAAGAAGTTTGGATAATTCAATAGAAAGTGCTTTATGGGCAACTAGTTTTGAAGAGATTCCTCAAATAATCAATTGCTTGTTTTTTTGTTTGTTTAACTAAAGTACATTAGTTTTTATATATTCCTGAACATGTGTATTTTCATACCTGCCAATGATATTTATTTTATGATAATATCAGATTTAAAAACTGTGTTTTGTACCACTTAAGTATTTATTTAGTAAATAATTTATTTCAATTCTAAAAAAATCAACAATGTTAGTAAGTCATATAAGGAAATTAAGAGTATTACATGATCTCAATTCCCCCAAAATATAAGAAATTTTTGTGGAAGCTCTTATTTTGGAAGCACTGATGTTAATCTTAAGTATTATCACAGGTATATTCCTATTAAGTGCAATGTTTAGGAATATGTTGGAAATATCAAACATTTACATAACTTAAAAATTCAGGGCTTTCTGCTCTTTTCAGTTAAACAATATCAACATAGAGGTATAAATATCAGATTCAGTTCTCTCTATATTTTAATAACATGACAATATGCATGAGTTATTATTAAAGATAAGAGGCAATTAAGCATTGACATGGTAAATTATATATATTTTACTTTGAATATTTTACTACAACCTTTCAATGAATTGTTTTATTGAATCAAATTTATTATAAGAAGTAATTTATTCCAGCTCTTTTATTTGTGCTTGTTACCAAGCTCTGTGAAAAAATAATTTATATTTTCCTGACATTTACTTGTTGATAGTAGTTTTTATGACCCTGCATTTTGGATCTACAATTCATTTTTGTCCATGAGAATTTGTGATTTAAGATTATAGTTTTATGTATAGTGAATTATAATACTGCCAAACTATCTCCTGGTGCAGAAGGTCAATAACAGTATGAAAATACGTTATAACTATAATAAATTAGACTTAATATAAGGTATGAAAAATTTTAACAAATCTTACCCTAATAAGTATCACATATATTCATTTTGATGATATTTTTCATATTTCCAGTCATTTGAAAGACAGATATTTCATATTTAGATGATAATTTATGGTAGATTGTGCTCAGTAAATCCTGTTTCTATTTGTTTGGCTGTATCTCATACTCCAAATAAAATTGTCTAAATAAAAGGAGATCCAAGTGCAATGATTTCTTTACTGAGAGAACTCAGCTTCATAACTATATACTGATTAATATTCATTATAATAAAAAGTTTTCTTCAACAAACAAGAGAAACTGAAATGTTGCCCACCATATACTTTATTAAATCTATATCATTTTTATTCTAATTCAAAAATATTGTTCACTATGATGAAACATGACTAAAGAGTTACTTCAATTTCTCCAAATGCTTCATTCCATCATGTTAATGGACAATAATCTTTCAAAACATATATTTATACATTCTTTTGCTTTGTAAATTAAGTTAATAATTTTAATTGCCAGATATGGTTTATTCTTAGCAGAAGTATTAGAAGATTCTTTCAAGTATAAAGTTGAGGCCTGATGAAAACTCCCCCCCCCAAGATTAATAAGGTTATTGAAAGGATGTATAATTAAGTGTGTATAAGGGACAATATTTTTTCTTTATATTTGTCCAGAACACTTCAAACACTATGAATTGGTCACAATCATATTAATGTTGCAGTGTTATGAAACAGAGCCCCAGCTTACAGGCTTCACATTTTATGCTTTCTTCTTATTATTTCTTTCCTTTTATTTCATTTAATATAGGTTTTATGAAATTTTCATGTAATATATTCTGATAATTGTTTCCCCTTCCCCTACTCTTCCAAATTCCTCCTCACCTCACCTCCCATCTGGATCCACATTCTTTCTGTCTCTAGTTAGAAAACAAACAGGCATCTAAGGATTATATTTTTATAAGTGAATGGATGAATGGATGAATGAATGAATGAATGAATGAATGAATGAAAACCTATCCACTAGGTGAAAGCTTTAATAATTGAACATTCACTTATAACTGCTGGGAAAAGGAATATCAGTTTTCTCCAATAGAGTGGCATTGGCATATCAACCACTCCAGGACAAGCCTCATGTTTAGGAATAGTTGTGCAATACATAGCGGAATCCACAGCTGTCTTTTGTTATAATTTGTTATAATTTATTTTGTTATAATTTTGTGTGTTTTGGGGGTTATTTTGCTTTGTTGTTTTAGGGAGGGTTGTTGTTGTATTGGGTTTTTATTTGATTTTTTTGAGAAAAAACTTAAAATTGGATTGTTAGGAAGGGAAACAGAATTTGGAAGGACTTGAGGAAGGGGAAGAATACTATCAAAATGTATTTATATTTAAAGTTGTTTTAAATAATAAAAATATGATAAAATAAGTAAATAAAAATAATAAAATATTATGAATAAAAATCAAGCAAATTGTAATATAACAAAAACCCAGAAGAAATGCATACAAATACAGAGACACACACATACGCAGGAATCCCACAAAAACTTAAAAGTGGAAGCTGTAATATATATGCGAAGGACCTGTAAGATAGGGGACAAATTGCACTGACTTAACATGCCATTTTGTGTGTGTGTGTGTGTGTGCGCGCGCGCGCGTGCGCGCGCGCGCGCATGCGTGTGTTGGCCATGTACTACTGGGTCTGGGGCTTAACCTTATAAGTGGTATGCTCCCCCAGTGAGACTCCCTTGGAGAAAAAATATTTCATTTGCAAATGGCTATCAATTGGAGATAGCTTCTGGGTTAGAGATGGGTGTGTGTGTCTAGTTCTTTAAGTTCTAGGATCTCATCTGGTACAGACATGTGCTGGCCCTGCACATGTTGTCAGTCTCTGTGAGTGCGTATGTATGCCAATCCTATTGTGTCTAGAAGGCCTTGATTTCTTGCTGTCCTCCATCCTCTCTGGCTCCTGCATTCTTCTACTGCCTCTTCCACCGAATTCCCTGAACCCTGAGGGGAGACATTTGGTGGAGACATCCCTTTAAGGTTAAGTATACCAAGGTCTCTCTCTCTCTCTCTCTCTCTCTCTCTGTCTCTGTCTCTCTCTCTCTCTCCCTGCACATTTACTGTCATTTGGGTCTCTGTATTTGTTCCTATCTGCTGCAGAAGGATGCTTCTCTCATAATGGCAGAGGAAGGCACTGATCTAAGTATAGTGTAATTTAGTTAGGAAACATTTTATTGCTGTGTTCCTTTAGCAGAGCATTAGTATTTAGTTTTCCCTTAGATTCATATTCTATCTATTGTCAGATCCACGGCCACCCTAGCAGTGTTGGGTAAGGTTTCCATCTCAGGGCATGGAACTTAACACAAAGCAGATATCTGTAGGTTACTCCCATATGTTTTGTGCCACTATTGCACCAGAATTTCTTGCAGGCAGGTTATGCTTTTAGAAGGAAGGTTTTGTAACTGGGATAGAATTTACCATTTGCCTTTGGTAGAGTACAAGATATCTTCCAGTACCATGAAGAATAATCTATAGGAGTGAAAGCTCTAGGTAGGCGCAAGCTTGACATCACTATGTTCAGCAATAGGGCCTTACCTTCAGTTTGTGGAGAATCATCATTGCCTTGGCAAAAACCTGGAATGGCAAGATCAAGCAGGGAGAGGATGGGAAGACAGTGTAAGTAGGGATAATGATGAAGGGAAGATAAAATTAAGAGCAATTTGAGGAATCATATGGAAACCTAATATAGTAGAAGTTTCTTATAATACATACATATATGAATTCATCAAATAATAGGTAAGCTAGAAACACAGCTGGACATCTCTCATCAGGTAATGAAGACTCTAGATCTGAGAGTGGATTAAATTTAATCCAGTGGTTGGCAAAAGTGTCCCATGGAAACCCCCAAACAACAAATGCAATATTTTGTGTTGTTTCTTTCTTCTTATTATATTTGTGTTTTAATTTTACACATCAGCCATGGGTTCCCCTGTCCTCCCCACTCCCGCCCCCACACCAACCTTCCCCCCATCCCCTCCCCTCCATTCCCATCTCCTACAGGGCCAAGACTCCCCTAGGGATTCATTTAAACCTGGTGGATTCAGTACAGGCAGGTCCAGTCCCCTCCTTCCAGGCTGAGCAAAGTGTCCCTGTGTAAGCCCAAGGTTCCAAACAGCCAGCTCATGCACCAAGGTAAGGTCCTGGTCCCACAGCCTGGATGCCTCCCAAACAGTTCAAGCTATTAAATTGTCTCAATTATCCAGAGGGCCTGATCCAGCTGGGGGCTCCACAGCCTTTGGTACATAATTCATGTACTTCCATTCATTTGGCTATTTGTCCCTGTGCTTTTTCCAATCTTGGGCTCAACAATTCATGCTCTTACAGTCCCCCCTCTTTCTCGACAATTGGACACCTGGAGCTCCACCTGGGGCCTGGCTGAGGATCTCTGCATCCACTTCCATCAGTTATTGGATCACAGTTCCAGCTTGACTGTGAGGATGTTTGGCCATCTGATCACCAGACTAGGTCTCGACCATTGACAGTAGTCTACAGAGGATGTATCACTGTGGATTTCTGGGGACCTCTCCAGCACTCTTCCCATTCCTGTTCTCATGTGGTCTTCATTTATCATGGTCTGATGTTCCTTGTTCTCCCTTTCTGTTCTTGATCCAGCTGATACCACCTTACACCTGTCAGAATGGCTAAGATCAAAAACACAGAAGACAGCTTATGATGGAGAGGATGTGGAGCAAGGGGAACTCTCCTACACTGCTGGTGGGAATGCAAGCTTGTACAGCCACTTTGGAAATCAATATGGTGCTTCCTTAGAAAATTGGGAATCCATCTCCCCCAAGACCCAGCTGTAGCACTCTTGGGTATACACCCAAGGAATGCTCAATCATACCACAAGGGCATTTGCTCAGCTATGTTCATATCAGCATTGTTTATAATAGCCAGAAGCTGGAAACAACCTATATGCCCTTCAACTGAAGAATGGATAAAGAAAATATGGTACATATGCACAATGGGGTACTACTCAGCAGAGAAAAACAATGACATCATGAGGTTTGCAGGCAAATGGATGGATCTTGAAAAAATCATCCTGAGTGAGGTAACCCAGACTCAGAAGGACAAACATGGTATGTACTCACTCATAGGAGAATACTAGATTTAAAACAAAGATGACTAGACTGCTACACAACTCCAGGGAAGGTACCTAGAAAACGGGACCCTAGGAAAGACACAGGAATCACCCAATGACAGAGAAATGGATGAGATCTACATGAACTACCTGGATGACAGTGGAAGTAATGAAGGGCAAGGTTTGAGGGAAAGAAAGCTTAGCAGACCAGGATATCCCAGTTGTGTTGTTTCTTAATTTCCATCACATAGAACTAGTGGCTATTAATTAAGCTGTAATTCTAATTCATTCCTTTTCATTTCTCAGACTGTCAAACTCTACTAATATCCCTTATTCTTAGATGTATGTTTAAATACATTATAGTATCAGCCATAGCAACATATTTAACAAGAACCATTTAAATACCAAATATATTTTAAAATGATGCCAAGTCAACTGGATGTCCATAATAAACCTCATGAGCTGTTTTAATTGACTACAACTAATTTGTTAATCTCCATTTGGCTTAAATTAATAACTGAAATGCAAAAATTGATAAATTGAAGTGATATCTCAACTCATTAAATTTTAGTTACCAATATAATAAGCAAGCCACATAATATTAACATTTGAAATTTTATGTCATTCTACCACATATCAAAAATTAGATTTTGGCCAGGTGGTAGTGGCACATGTCTTAAATCTCAGCACTCCAGAGGCAGAGCCAGGTGGATCTCTGTGAGTTCATGGCCAGCCTGGTCTACAAAGTGAGATCCAGGAAAAGGCACGAAACTACACAGAGAAACCCTGTCTTGAAAACAAACACACAAACAAAAAAAATTAGATTTCGAGATTGCTTTTACTACTGAAAATGTAGAGTGAAATATAACACTAGTCTGTAGATGTTTCTGGAGAATAAATATAAATAATTCCTAACATATGACTTACATTAAAAATGCACTTATTAATTGGTCACACCAAGATGATTTATAAATTTCATAACAAAATAGGTATGTAATTGAACCTATCTATTCAAAATATGAAAACATCATCCTTTGCAATGAACCAGCATAAGTTGTTTTCACCTCCTATAAAAATTTATTAAAGAAGCAAACATCCAACAAAATACTTTTAATTGAAGTAAATTCAGTAAATAGAGGGAAACACTAATTTGATCAAGGAAATTCTTCCCTTCTTTCATCCATGCACTTTGAATTCACACATACTCAATTTGTAGGTTGCTTATCTAAGCATTATTTATGGCAGACACCTAATAAAGCTGAAATTTTGATCTTAAAAGGTTTGGAACAGGAAATGTTCATAGCTTGAAAAAATGTTAGGCAAACTGTGGGAACACTTAAGATTATGTACTACCCTAAAGAAAGAAAACAAAAATGGACAGTGAGGCTTCTTGGCTCTTTCTGAAAAAAATTTCTATTATCTACTGAACATTTATATATGTATTTTATTTCTATAAAGTTCTCCTGAGATACAAAAGATTGTAAATTGTGTATCTTGAGAAACTTAAAGCCTTCTTAAGGCTATCAGAGTAAACGAGTTTACCATTTAAGGCTAAGTGCCTGGGAATTTATGGAAAACTTCATTTTGGTGTTATTTTTAATATCTCATCATAAAAATAATCATTTCACAATAAATATATATAGAGAGAGTGAGAGAAAACATGAATTTATTATGGAATTTTAAGACATGTGTGAAATGTACACCCTATAAATACATTGAAATTAAAGGCTAGCCAGAAAGTGCATAACAAAATTTTTAATTTAATGTTTGATGCCATATGAAAATGGAAGTTTATTTGATTACATTAAGCATATATCTCTTTCTGCTCCATTGAAAATCTTAGCAGATCAAAATGACAAATTATGTATAAATATAAGAATTAAGTTATTTAAAAAGATTTTTTTACTTTTCTGAATTTTATTTTGAAGTTTATATATATTAGTGATTTGTTGCTGTTGTTGTTTCAAGGATATTAATGCCTGGGCAAGAAATTATTTGACCATGACAGATAATTTTTTTCCTGAAAAAGATTTCAAATTATGGTCTATAGAGCTCTGTACTACTACTATCCAACAAGGTCACATGCTGTTATTGGGAATATAAAAAGCAGCTTTTCCCACTAAGATACCCTTTAATTCCAAGATGTTACTGTCTTTGACTACATCTGGGAAAATTTGGCATATACAGAAATTAAAGGCCTATGACAGAACACTTATTAATAGAACAAATGATATGATGTTCAAATCATTATTCTCAAATATTTATCTTACATCTATGGCTCATAATAACATGAGTAAAAGAGATAGAACATATGTAATCTTTAATGCACAGCGCTTTTCCTTCCTTTTGATAAGCAACATTGTTCATAAAAATATTGTTTCATAAGCTGTTATTTTGTAATTAATAAAATAATTAAATTTAAAATAAAAATTAAAAAGCACATGATCACGATCAGTAGTATTTTGCATTATTCAGCTCAATAACATCTTAAAACAAGATCTCTTTCCTGATTTCCTCTTCCTGTCCTTTGTCTGCTTTCCTGAGATCATGTAATAAAACCACAACAGGGAAATGTATAATCAATATATTTCTATTGAATACAGGGAATAGTACAATCTCAAACAAGAATCTCAAGTTCATTTCTGTTAACAGTGATATGCTTCCTCAGCTAAAGCTACCTTTCTGTCTTCCCTACACACCAAGAGCTTACAATCAAGGAAATAATCCTGAGTTTAGGTAGTGAGAGATTTACACAAATCCATCATTGAAATGCTAACCAAATATTCTAAATCAAGGCTGGTTTTAACAACTGAAATTCTGTCTCTTTTTCTTTTCCTTCAAAAAATTTATTTATCATCAATCTATCAATCTATCAATCTATCTGTCATCTATCTTCTCATAATCATCATTCTTATTTATAAAGATCAACTTGGGTACTTTCCAGTGTTGAATACTTAGGACTATAATTTTCTTTGACACTAAGAGAAACTCAGATTGTCACCACTATTAATTCATTTACTTGAAATCAATGAGTAAAAGTCCAAGTTATGCAATTGGACATAATGTCCATTCTGACAATAGGTCCATACGCTTTTACTCAGAGGAATAAACAGTTACTGGGTAAAACTGAAAGCACACCTTGAAGCTACAATAAATGGCCATAAAGCAAGGTTTGATTTCATTAAGGATAGGCTAGGGCGAACTGTTTACTGACCATGTATTTTTATAGACAAGATTATATATGTTTATCAAGGCTCCTCACCAGCAAAGCTTTTTTGACCAGGGATTCTTTAGTGAGATTATGAGTTCTGGGAGAATAGATAGCATGCTGAATAGCTTCACAAAAGCAAAAGCCTGTGAAGTAGCAGCAAAGGGGGCAGCAAAAGGCTAATGAAATCCAAGGGATCTCTACAGGGTGATAAAAATAGAGGGGAAAAAAGCAGAGTATTGGAAATTCAAGTTCATGAAGTTTCAGTTTTCACGAATATTATGCACACTGATGATAAGACAAAACAGTAAAATATACACTTTTTGAAGAATAAAAAGATGGCTTCATTAAAATATTTTCAAACGTTGAAAAATAGGGAATTATTACTTGAAATCTATACACATTTTAGCATATATATATATCATATATGATAGAGAGAAGGGGAAAGAGAAAGTAGGCTTTGTGATGGTTTCTTTGTTAAATTCTTTTAAATTTTATTTAGTTGTGAAATCAGGGATGTAGAAAGAATTTCTGGCATTAAGATAAAATATGCAAAAAATGGATAAAAATATTGACATCAGATGTCACTGGATATTAAAATGATGATTGGCAGGGTGGCTGTCAGAGTTGCAGGCTTTCCAGCTAGACCACTTGTGTTTGAATCTTTACCCACTCATTCACAAGTGTGTCATTTTACCAACAGTATGTAACCTGAAGGAAGTAAAAATAATTTCTGTGTGATTGAGTGTTAAGCAAAATAAAGCATGGACAAAAAATAGAGGAGTAACTGGTAAAGACTATGTGTTTAGACATTATTAGATATAATTCCACTTGAAAAATGCATATATTCATTATGTGAGTATTACAATTAGAAATTTAAATAAAATTTAAGATAAGAAAATACATTATTCAATATTTATTTTGTAAACTGAAAGAATGAATTAATATTCTCAATATTCTGTATAACAATTAGGAATACAATTTACAATTGTGTCATCATAAAGAAAAGTAAAACACAAGTGTGTGTGTGTGTGTGTGTGTGTGTGTACTAACAATGACTTGAATACTCCTGGACTTTCCTATAATAGATACTCTTTATTGAAATTAAGGCTATCTCCAATCTAAGATTCCATTATCTGTACAATTTGATCAGTCTAAAGATGCAAATTACAAAGACTTTTTTCAAACGAATACTTTGAAGTGACATATCATCATTTGTAGTATGCAATGGTAAGATGCTTCACAGAATGATTTATTTTGGCCTAACATACCCCAGCACGTACCAGGCTTTTTCTTTTAGGCCACCAACGAGCTCCCACATTATGACACAGAGACTATTTATTAGTTATGAATGATCAGCCTAGCTTAGTCTCATTTCTTGCTACCTCTTTTAAATTAGATTAAACTGTTTTTCTTTATCTACTTTTTCCTTAGGGCTTTTTACTTTTCTTTCCATCTGTATATTTTACTTTCACTGCTTCTCATGTCTGACTGGCTGGTGGCTGCCTGGCTTGTCTCCCTGAGCATGAAGCATGTCTCCCTTTTATTCCTCATTCTCTTTTCTCTTCTGTTCTTTTCTCTTTAGATTCTTCTTCCTATTTATTCTCTCTGCCAGCCAGCCCTGCCTATCCTTTCTCTGCCTAGATATTGGCTGTTCACCTCTTTAATAGACCAATCAGGTGCCTTAGGCAGGAAAGATGAAACAAATGCAACACATCAATAGATTTAACACATTTTTACAGAGTTAAATATTCCACAACACTAGCACTTTCATTTTCATATCATAATTAACATTTCAGGTTTGTCTTGTGTAGATTCAAAAGAGATTGATATACCTTGCATATACCATTGAACACATTATAGAATGCCTTGAGATTTAAAAAAAAAAACAATAACAAGAAGTATTTCTTAATTAATGCCTGGCATTTATAATTTGGTACGCGAATTGGCCTTGAATGGGGCTTATAAAGTGCTTCCTTCTTATCTGACAGTTTGTAGATAGGTACATCTCCAAAAGCCTGAGAATAACAAAGAAAGTTTTATGTGTACAAGCACAGGTTCAGAAGACAATGACTCTTGCCAAGTTTCAAATAGAAGCTAACATTAGAAATGACATGCTGTATAAATGACATATAAATGCAAATAGTTGATATAGATCAGCAGAAGTAGTCTTTCATGAAATATAGATGATTCATTGAATACCACCACTTTGAATGCTATCCATGCCTAAAGACACATTAAAGAACTAGCTGACTCTTCGAGTGAGATACCTTATAGATTATGTTTCATTAACATTGACAGACCTTCTACAGTAAACTTTTTAAAATTGTCACTTGTTCATCTCTATAGACATTGGTATTTGATAGGTAATGGCTGAGGACTGGAAGGTTTTATATCAGGGACGCCTTTATTCAACTATTACTTTACAGATTTTTCTGTTATTTTTAAAGAATAGAAACTGTTTTGTTTACAAAGTAGAATGCCACTTTTCAATTTCTTACCATGAGTCTATAATCTTTGTGTACTATTAAGACCCACTATGGCACGGTACTCATCCTTGGGATGCTTCCTTATCTTCTTTTCATCCTCCTATCTTATTGTACTTTGTCATTTATAACAGATTTCTTGAAAAATTAATTTCTAATACCAAGGATTTAATAATTATTACTATTTTGATGAATTTAAAAATTCTGCCTTAAACCCATACCAACAATACAAATTAATATTTTTGTTTATCTTTGAGAATGTATTTTGATTACAATATTTTTCCTTCCCTTCCCTCCCTCCTAGCCTTCCCATATACCTGTCTATGCTCTCTTGCAAACTCATGACCTCTTTTTTCATAAATTGTGATTGAATGCATTATATTTGTATGTACATATATAGTCCAAAATATAAACAGTTGAATTGATATTATGTTACTTCTATATATGTTTTTATGGCAGACTACTTGGCACTGAACAATCAACTGGTGTTGTCTTCCCCAAAGAGGGCACCATCTCCTGCCCCCAGGTTTACTCAGCTGCCTGTAGTTCTCTGTGTAGAGTTAAGGCTTCTTGGGCTTTTCTATGTGTAGTTTGGCATATCTGTTGTTGTTCTTGTGTCAGCTCATATTTGGTTTATCATGCAGGTGAGACATTAAGGGTATAGCTTCTGATGTTACCAGCAGACTATGCCATAGAAAATAACACTTTTACCAGAGCTTCTACAACATGACTATTGAAATATCTCATAATATCCTGAAGTTAATATGACAAAATACTTTTTGATTTTCAAGTACAGTCAGCAACTATCATAAACATAATGAGATATTTGTCCTTAACTTACTAAATGTATTCTCAGAAACACATCCATCTGCCAGATTTCATTCCTCTGAGTACCTTTTGGGTTACATCCTGCTGGTAATGGTGTCTGATTGTAGAAGGAACAAGTAGGACATTTCTTTACAATTTCCTTGGCTTGTTTCCAGGTTATGGAAAAATCCTTTTTTAAGCCTTTACTATTGACATGATGTTTCTTATGAAAATCTGAGGCCTCCATTACCTTGTGCTAGAGGGCCTGGCAGACCAGTATGGGATTGGATGTGAGTTATATATAAAGGATGACTCCTTTCCCTGATTGTATCTTGTAATTGAATAAATAGTGAAGTTAATTCTGAAGCATCAGGGATAAATTCTGCAATCTCAATATGTAATACCATTCTTTCAGCATACTGAGAGTCAGTAACTATGTTGAGAGGTTCTGAAAAATCCATTAATACCAACAGAGTAGCATTCAATTCTGATTTTTGAACTGAATTATAAGGACCTTGAACCACTTTACTTAAATTTTCTGATTTGTAACCTGCCTTTCCTTGTTTGCTGGCATCAGTATAAAATGTCTGAACTCCAGATATGGGTTTTTCACATACAATTCGAGGCAAGATCCAATCAGTTCTCTTTATAAGATCAATTCTATTGCTATTAGGATATTTGCTGTTAATTTCTCCCAAAAAATTACTGCAAGCTCTTTGCCAAGGTTCACTTTCTGTCCATAATTTTTCAATATCTTCTTTAGTTAAAGGTATAACAATTTCTGCTGGGTCTATTCCTGCTAATTGATGAAGTCTCAATTTTCCTTTCAAAATTAAGTCAGAGATTTTTTCCACATAAGTTTTTAATTTTTTATTTGGTAAAAATATCCATTCCAATACAATATCTTCTCTCTGCATTAATATTCCTGTAGGAGAATGCCTAGAAAGTAAAATAACCAAAATGCAATCCAGCTTTGGATCAATACAATCTACATGTCCTTCATGTACTTTTTTACTACCAAGGCCAATTATTTCTCAGATTCAGGTGATAATTCTCTTGGACTATTTAAGTCCTTGTCACCTTCTAAGGTTTTGAACAAATTATTCAGCTCATCATTTTTTACCCCAACAATAGTTCGTAGATGAGAAATATCCCCAAATAATCTTTGAAAGTCATTAAGAGTCTGTAGGCGATCTCTCCGAATTTGTACCTTTTGAGGTCTAATTTTTTGTAGCTCTATTTTATATCCTAAATAATTAATAGAATCTCTTCTTTGTATCTTTTCAGGAGCAATTTGTAATCCCCAGCAAGGCAATATTTTCTTTACTTCTTCAAACATTCTTTCTAAAGTATCTGCATTTGAGTCAGCTAGTAAAATATCATCCATATAATAATAAATTATAGATTTAGGAAATTTTTTATGTATCACTTCCAAGGGCTGTTGTGCAAAATATTGGCACAGGGTAGGACTATTCAATATTCCCTGTGGGAGGACTCTCCATTGAAATCTTCTAACCAGTTGAAAATTATTGTAAGTAGGCATTGTGAGGGTGAAGATAGGACCTCTATGGTGATATTTTATTTGTGCTGAAATGTGATTTTATTTGTATGTTAATAAAGTTGCCTGGACATCAGAGCTAAGAGCAAGCCATTTAGCAGAAGTCCGGCCGTGGTGACACATATCCTTAATCCAATCACATGGCAGGCAGAATCTCTGTGTGTTCAAGGATACAACCAAGCCCTTTAATCTCAGTATGAACCATGGATTCCTGGAGGTCTGTATAGACAGGCAGTGGTTGGGTTTAGAACCAATGATAGGGCAGAACAGAAAGTCAATAAAAAGACAGGACACAGGAAGAAGGTCTCTCTCTCAGGGAAAGGACAGCAGCTAGTGGTAAGATTAAATGATCTTAGCTCTTGCCTACTGCTCACTCTCTGGGCATTTAACTCTTTATTTGGCTCTGTGTTTCTTATTTAATAAGACTGGTTAGAATTATATCTACAGACCTCCAACTAGGTTGTTATGGAACATCCATGGTCAAACGCTGAGAGTTATTAATTGGTGTCTAATACTAATGTTTGCTTGCTTATGCTCTGCTGGATCTCACCATTCTTACAGTTTAGCACACCCTGCCTAGGTAGTGGTGTAACCCACAGTGGGCTTGTCTTCCTGCAACAGATAGGCTTAAGTAAGAGAATCCCCCACAAACATGATCACAGAGCAACCCAATGTAGGCAATTCCTCCTTGAAACTCTCTTTTGAGGAGATTCTACACTATATCAAATTGACAATAAAACCAATCATCATATCCATAATATCAACATATTCAGTTGCTTGCTAGGAGTATTGAGAGTAGACACAAATTTTCTTTTATTTTCCTGTTAATGAAATCTCATACTTCTTACTATAAAAAAAACAGTAATTTTAAAAGTCTACCATTTCTATAACACAGTACATAGTACTAAACCTAACTAAGAACACAGCAGCATACAGTTACAGTGATCTAAAGAAAATAAAATATGAGCCTGAACTTAGAACATAAAAGAATTTTTTGCACAGATTCATAACTGTGCTATACACAACAGATATAGAATTTTAAGTTGTAAGTAAACATTCTGGATCTACCTCCACCTACAGTTTTTTCATTTTCATGGGTTTTGGGTCTGAATGTTTCAAAATTGCTACAGCAAAGAGATATGAGATATCCAGTCTCCTTGAAAATGAATCCCATCAGGGAGCCATCAAATTTTCAGACCTGAGAACTTTAATCATTTTACCTTCAACTCTTCTTCAGGAGAATTTAAGCAGCATGAATGTACTAAGAATTTTACACCTGCTAGCCATAAAATGTGCAATGAAAAAGATTACATGTTAGCATCAGTGTGAGAATTAAAGTGGTGTGCCCAATATATTTCTTCAGTGATACATTTCAAATTGCAAAGTATTATAGCATTACAGAAACTTTCAAGCATATTTTTATTCATTTGTAAATGGATAAGTTTAAAAAAATTGTGTTTGGGAGAGTAAATTATTCTTTTGACAGATTTCAGAACACACACACACACAAACATTTACACAATTCTCTTTTACTAATATACTGCTTTGCATATTCTTTTAAAAATGGTATATGACCCTAATTAATATTATTATTATTATTATTATTTTTTTTCTTTTCCCCCCTTTTTTATTATATTTGTGTTTTAATTTTATACATCAGCCATGGGTTCCCCTGTCCTCCCATCTCCCGCCCCTTATGTTCCCCCAGCCCCTCCCCTCTGTTCCCATCTCCTCCAGGGCCAATACTCCCCTGGGGGATTCATTTAAACCTGGTGGATTCAGTACAGGCAGGTCCAGTCCCCTCCTTTCATTCTGAGCAAAGTGTCCCTGTGTAAGCCCAAGGTTCCAAAGAGCCAGCTCATGCACTAAGGACAGGTCCCAGTCCCACAGCCTGGATGCCTCCCAAACAGTCCAAGCCACTCAACTGTCTCACTTATCCAGAGGGCCTGATCCAGCTGGGGGCTCCACAGCCTTTGGTTCATAATTCACATGCTTCCATTTGTCTCGCATATTGTCCCCCTGCTTTTTCCAATCCTGGGCTCAACAATTCACGCTCCCACAGTCCCTCCTCCTTCTTAACAACTGCACATCTGGAGCTCCACCTGGGGCCTGGCTGAGGAGCTCTGCATCCACTTACATCAGTCACTAGATGAGAGTTCCAGCTCGACCGTCAGGGTGTTTCACCATCTGATCACCAGACTAGGTCAAATCAGGCTTTCTCTCGACCACTGCCATCAGTCTATAGAGGATGCATCATTTGTGGACCTCAGGGGACTTCTCCAGCACTCTGCCCACTCCTGTTCTCATGTGGTCCTCATCCAACATGGTCTACCATTACTTGTTCTCCCTTTCTGTTCCTGATCCAGCTGGGAACTCCTGCTCCCCAAGCCTCCATTCCCTCAAACCTTGCGCTTCATTTCTCCCACTCTCATCCAGGTTGTTCATGTAGATCTCATCCATTTCTCTGTCATTGGGTGATCCCTGTGTCTTTCCTAGGGTCCTGTTTTCTAGGTAGCCTCCTTGGAGTTGTGTAGGAGTCTAGTCATTTTTGTTTTACATTTATTATCCTCCTATGAGTGAGTACATACCATGTTTGTCCTTCTGAGTCTGGGTTACCTCACTCAGGATGATTTTTTCAAGATCCATCCATTTGCCTGCAAACCTCATGATGTCATTGTTTTTCTCTGCTGAGTATTACCCCATTGTGTACCATATTTTCTTTATCCATTCTTCAGTTGAAGGGCATCTAGGTTGTTTCCAGGTTCTGGCTAAATACAAACAATGCTGATATGAACATAGCTGAGCAAATGCCCTTGTGGTATGATTGAGCATTCCTTGGGTATATGCCCAAGAGTGCTACAGCTGGGTCTTGGGGGAGATGGATTCCCAATTTTCTAACGAAGTGCCATATTGATTTCCAAAGTGTCTGTACAAGCTTGCATTTCCACCAGCAGTGGAGGAGAGTTCCCCTTGCTCCACATCCTCTCCAGCATAAGCTGTCTTCTATGTTTTTCATCTTAGCCATTCTGACAGGTATAAAGTGGTATCTCAGGGTCGTTTTGATTTGCATTTCCCAGATAATTAGGGATGTTGAACAATTCCTTAAATGTCTTTCAGCCATTTGAACTTCCTCTGTTGAGAATTCTCTGTTTAGTTCTATAGCCCATTTCTTAATTGTACTGTTGGACATTTTGATGTCTAATTTTATGAGTTCTTTATATATTGTGGATATCAGCCCTCTGTCAGATGTGGGGTTGGTGAAAACCTTTTCCCATTCTGTAGGCTGTCGCATTGTTTTGTTGACCTTGTCCTTTGTTCTAAAAAAGCTTCAACAGGTCCCATTGATTGATTGTTTCTCTCAGTGTCTGTGCTACTGGTGTTATATTTAGAAAGTGATCTGCGGTGCCAATGCATTCAAGAGTACTTCCTACTTTCTCTTATATCAGAGTAACTGGATTTATGTTGAGGTCTTTGATCCACTTGGACTTAAGTTTTGTGCACAGTGACAGATATGGATCAATTTGCAACCTTCTACACATTGACATCCAGTTATGCCAGCACCATTTGTTGAAGATGCTTTCTTTTTTCCATTGTACATTTTTGGCTTTGTCAAAAATTATATGTTCATATGTGGGTGGGTTAATGTCAGGGTCTTCAATTTGATTCTATTGGTCTACATGTCGGTTTTTATGCCAGTAAAACGCTGTTTTTGTTATGGTAGCTCTATAGTAGAGCTTGAGGTCGGGGATGATGATGCCTCCAGAGGTTGTTTTACTGTACAGGATTCTTTTGGCTATCCTAGGTTTTTTGTTTTTCCATATGAAGTTGAGTATTATCCTTTCCAGATCTATGAAGAATTGTGTTGGTAATTTGATGGGGATTGCATTGAATCTGTAGATTGCCTTTGGTAAGATCGCCATTTTTACTATGATAATCATGCCTATCCATAAGCATGGGTGGTCTTTCCATTTTCTGAAATCTTCTTCAATTTCTTTTTTCAGGGACTTAAAGTTCTTGTCATATAGGTCCTTCACATGCTTAGTTAGAGTAACCTCAAGGTATTTTATATCATTTGTGGCTATTGTAAAGGGTGATTTATCTTTGATTTCCTTCTCAGCCTGTTTTCTATTGTGTATAGAAGGGCTATTGATTTTTTTGATTTGATCTTGTTTCCTGCAATCTTCCTGAAGGATTTTATTAGCTGTATCAGTTCCTTGGTTGATTTTTTGGGGCCACTCACGTATACTATCATGTCATCTGCAAATAGGGAAAACTTGACTTCTTCCTTTTCAATTTGTATCTCCTTAATCTCCTAATGCTGACTTACAGCTCTGGCTAGAACTTCAAGTACTATATTGAATAAGTATGGGGAGAGGGGATAGCCTTGCCTTGTTCCTGATTTTAGTGGTATTGCTTTGAGTTTCTCTCCATTGAATTTGATGGTGGCTGTTGGCTTGCTGTAGATTGCCTTTATTATGTTTAGGTATGTTCCCTGTATTCCTGATCACTCCAAGACCTTTATCATGAAGGGGTGTTGGATTTTGTCAAATGCCTTTTCTGCATCTAGTGAGATGATCATGTGGTTTTTTTTCTTTGAGTTTGTTTATATGGTGTATTATATTGACAGACTTTTGTATGTTGAACCACCCTTGCATCCCTGGGATGAAGCCTACTTGATCTTGGTGGATAATTGTTTTGATGTGTTCTTGAAGTCTGTTTGCCAGTATTTTATTGAGTATTTTTGCAACAATATTCATGAGGGAGATCGGTCTATAGTTCTCTTTCTTTGTTGCATCTTTGTTTGGTTTAGGAATCAGGGTAATTGTAGCCTCATAGAAGGAGTTTGGTAATATTCCTTCTGCTTCTATTGTGAGTAATAATTTAAAGAGTATTAGTATTAAGTCTTCTTTGAAGATCTGGTTGAATTCTGCACTGAAACCATCTGGTCCTGGGCTTTTTTTGGTTGGGAGACTTTTAATGACTGATTCTATTTCCTTAGAGGTTATTGGACTATTTAAATGGTTTATCTGGTCTTGATTTAACTTAGGTATGTGGTACCTATCCAGAAAATTATCCATTTCTTTTAGATTTTCCAGTTTTGTGGAGTAGAGGTTTTTGAAGTATGACCTGATGATTCTCTGGATTTCCTCATTGTCTGTTGTTTGTTCCCCTTTTCATTTCTGATTTTGTTAATTTGGATGCTCTCTCTCTGTCTTTTGGTTAGTTTGGGCAAGGGCTTGTCTATCTTGTTGAGCTTCTCAAAGAACCAACTCTTTGATTCATTAATCTTTTGTAGTGTTCTCTTTATTCCTATGTTATTGATTTCAGCTCTCAATTTGATAATTTCCTGGCATCTGTTCCTCCTGGGAAACTTTTCTTCTTCCTGTTCAAGGACTTTCAGGTGTGCTGTCAAGTCACTTGCGTGCCCCAGTTTCTTTATTTGTGCATTTAGTTTTTGCTTTGAATTTCCCTCTTAGCACTGCTTTCATAGTGTCCCATAAGTTTGGGTATGTGGTGTATTCATTTTCATTAATCTCTAGGAAGTCTTTAATTTCTTTCTTTATTTTTTCCTTAACCCACTGGTGATTCAGTTGAGCATTATTCTGTTTCCATGAGATTGTACGTTTTCTGTAGTTTTTTCTGTTGTTGAAATCTAACTTTAAACCATGGTGGCCCAACCAAACACAGGAGGTTATTCCAATTGTTTTGTATCTGTTGAGATTTGATTTGTGGCCAAGTATGTGGTCGATTTTAGAAAAGGTTCCATGGGGTGCTGAGAAGAAGGTATATTCTTTTTTGTTTGGGTGGAATGTTCTGTAGATATCAATTAAGTCCATTTGAGCCATAACATCAGTTAAGTCCATTATGTCTCTGTTAAATTTCAATTTGGCCAATCTGTCTAGAGGTGAAAGTGGGGTGTTGAAGTCTCCCACTATTAATGTGTGGGGTTTTATATGTGATTTAAGCTTTAGTAACGTTTCTTTTACATATGTGGGTACTCTTGTGTTTGGGGTGTAAATGTTCAGAATTGAGACTTCATCTTACTGGATCTTTTCTGCGATGAGTATTTAATATCCTTCATCATCTCTTTTGATTGATTTTAGTTTGAAGTCTATCTTGCTGGATATTAAGATGGCTACACCAGCTTGTTTCTAAAGACCATTTGATTGGAAAGTCTTTTCCCAGCCTTTTATTCTTAGGAGGTGTCTGTCTTTGAATTTGAGGTGTGTTTCTTGTATGCAGCAGAAAGATGGATCCTATTTTCATATCCATTCTTTTAGTCTGTCTTATTATAGGTAAGTTAAGTTCATTGATATTAAGGGATATTAATGACCAGTGATTGTTCGTTCCTGTTATTATTTTTATTTTTTGGTGGTAGTGTGTGTGTACTTCTCTTCTTTGGGGTTTACTGCTGTGGTGTTATCTATTGCCTGTGTTTTCATGGGTGTGTCTGCCTTCCTTAGGTTGGAATTTTCCTTCTAGTGCTTTCTGTAGGGCTGGGTTTGTGGATAAGTATTGTTTAAATCTGGTTTTGTCTTGGAAGGTCTTGTTCACTCCATCTATGATGATTGTAAGTTTTGCTGGGTATATTATTCTAGGCTGGCATCCATGGTCTCTTAGTGTCTGCATTATATCTGTCCAGGTCCTTCTGGCTTTCAATGTCTCCATTGTGAATTCGGGTGTTATGCTGATTGGTTTGCCTTTATAAGTCACTTGGCCTTTTTCCTTTGCTGCCCTTAATATTCTTTCTTTATTCTGTATGTTTAGTTGTTTAATTATTATCTGGCAAGGTGAGTTTTTGGGGGTCTAGTCTGTTTGGTGTTCTATAGGCTTCTTGTATCTTCATAGGCATTTCCTTCTTTAAGTTGGGAAACTTTTCTTCTTTGATCTTGTTAAATATATTTTCTGTGCCTTTGAGTTGGTATTCTTGTCCTTCCTCTATCCCTATTATTTGTAGCTTTGGTCTTTTCTTGGTGTTCCAAATTTCTTGGGCATTTTGGGTCATG